>NC_069382.1:146078785-146703785 GCF_027475565.1 Acinonyx jubatus
TGTGGATAAATTCCTGCTAGTGCTATTGCTGGGTTGTAGGGTAGTTCTATTTTTAATTTTAGTTTATCAATTCTTTCTTTCATGGATTATGCCTTTCGTATCATACCTAAAAAGTTGTCACCATGCCTAAGGTCATCTAGATTTACTCCCATGCTATATTCTAGCAGTTTTAGCATTTTGCATTTTACATTTAGATCTGTGATCCATTTTGAGTTAATTTTTATAGAGGGAGTAAGGTCTGTGTCCAGTAACTTGCAATTTAAAATAAAATTTATATCACTATTCAATGACTTGCTTTTCCTTAGAAATGGTAGGGGTCTTAAAGTCTGTTTTACCTGATCTTAAGGTGCCTAAAAATTTTTTTCTGATTAACATTTTGCAAGTATATCTTTAGCTTCCTTTTACTTTTAGTCTTACTCTTTCTTTATGCTTTAGGTATTTTCTTGGAAAAGACATTTACTGAATTTTTTTTCCTGATCTAGTAATCTGGTTTTTTCACTATTTTATTATTTATTATTTTTTCTTCTTCAAATTTTTATTCAAATTCTAGATTGCTAACATATAGTGTAATATTGTTTCCAGGAATAGAATCTAGTGATTCATTACTTATATATAACTCCCAGTTCTCAACATAACAAGTATCATCTGTACTTTGATGATGAATTTAATCCTTTTTTTTACTACAGTTGCAGATACATTTGGATTTATTTCTGCTATTTTATTTTATACTTTATATTTATCCTCTTTCTCCTCCTCCTTCCTTGCCTCCTTTCTCTTTTTTCCTCATTTCTTGCTCCTTTTGGGTTGATTTTTCCCTATTCTTGCTTCCACTTCTACTGGCTTAGAAGCTTTATTATCATTATTATTATTTTAGTAACTTCTCACAAAATTTTTCATGTTTAATTAACAAGATATAAAAAATAATCAAAAACTTGACCTCTGATTAATAGAAGGAACTTAGAATCCTATATAACAGTCTACTCATCTCTTCAAGTAATATGCTAATTTTGTATTTAAGTTGCCCCATATATTGTTAATCCTATGATTCACATTTTTTTTACTTTTATACAATTAGAATTTGTTTATATTTACTGTCATGCTTTCTCAACATTCCTTCTTGAACCTCAGAACTTTCTACCAGGATTGCTTTCTTTCTTCTCAAATTTTATTCTTTAATTCTTTTTCATATATATATATATTTTTTTCTTTTATTCTTTTCTTGTAGTGAAGTTCCACTGATGGTAAAGTCTTAGCTTTTAATTAAAGACATAAAATGTCTTTACTTTGGCTTTGCTCCTAAAGAATTATTTTGTCACGCACAATTCAAATTGCACAGATATTTTCTCATAGTGCTTCAGTATATTATTCTACAGCCTCGAGTTTTTATTGTTGCTCTTGAATTTGACTGGCATTCCAATTGTTATTTCTTTACACATCATCTCTTTTCTTGCTTTTGAGATATTTTCTTCAGGGCGCCTGCCTGGCTCAGTCACTTAAGCATTCCACTTCCTCTCAGGTCATGATCTCGGGTTCCATTGGGCTCCGTGCTGACAGCTTGGAGCCTGGAGCTTGCTTCCGATTCTGTGTCTCCCTCACTCTGCCCTCCCTCACTGGCACTCTGCCTCCCTCAAAAACAAATAAACATTAAGAAAATTAAGATATTTTCTTTATTTTGATATTTGCAGCTTTATAACTGGAATTTTTAAAAAAATGTATCATGTCTGCAATATATTGTGTATCTTGAACCTGGGAAGTTACGGATTTCATCATTTCTAGAAATTCTCATCCATAATTTCTTTAAAGAACTGATCTCCCCTATTCTTTCTGTTTTCTCATTCTCAAACTTTTATTACACATGTTAGAATTTCCCACTTTATCTTATTTTCTACATGTGTGTTCTCTTCCTCTTTCCTTTCGCATTGTCTCTTGCTTTGGTTCTTTTTTAGAACTGTTCAGTTTTTTAGTGTTGTTCAGTTTTACTCTTTTGTTGCTTGCCCATCTATTGATTTTTTTATTTCTGTAATTTTAATTTTTTAAATTTTGTTTAGTGTTTTCTTATAGCTGCATAATCATTTTGATAGTTTAATTTGTATTGCTATTTTATTTCTTAAAATATTTTATCATAGTTAATTTAAACTCTCTGTGATAAAACCAACCCTTAATATGTTGAAAAACCTATATCCCATTAACTTTGTTTCCACAATCTCTTTTTCGTAGTGGATTATTTCCTCCTGTACTGTGGAATTTTATTGGGAGGTAATAATTGTGTGAACTTTATATATTGGAATCCTGAAAGACCCATATTTAGAACGGTATTCATCAGAGAGCATTTGTATTTGCATTTCTCAGGCATCAGTGGCCACTACTAACTTGGGATAATATTACTGCAGCTTTAATACTTTGCAGGTCTATGTAGATCATGCACATTTGATTGCAGACCCACATGGTGAAGGCTTATGGTAACAAATTCTAATGAGGTGTTATTAACGTTATCAACTCACAATCTTACCAGAGAGAAACATCTTTCATTGTGGGGTTTCCCTGATTTCATTAGCTCTGCAATACTTGTTGCAATAAATTCTGTTTTATCATAGAGACGGTTCTTTGAACATTCTTTTGCCACAGTTAAAAACCCTGGTTTGTGTTTTCATTTTCTCCTTCTGATTCCAAACAACTGCTGGTGACTGGAGGCTACTACAAAATGGCACCAAGTAAAAGATTTTATGCATTCTTGGCCAAAAAACTGAAAAACAGGGACCATGCAAAACTTTAGAAGCGCGATGTGAAGCAGCCGTGGCTTCGGCACTGTGGAGTTTGGTGGTGGATTGTGGTGGTTCTTTTACAGCAAACAACACTCCCAAAAATGCGTCCATGAAACCAGACTCCATTAGTATGCAATGGGAATGAAACTGGGAAAAGAAAAGAAACGGTTTTATATTAAGCCCAAGTTCTAACGAGTATGAATTCTTACTAATAATTATGATGCCATATGCTCTGTTCCACTTTCAGACCACAAACATTCCTCATTTAAGACAATGTCCAAAAAGAATGACATCTGTGCCTGTATAGTTCTGAGGGTCAAATAACTTGCATTGATAAGCATGCTCCACTTACATCACCTTGTCAGAGATCTGTGAAAGGTTTTAACAGACCTGATACATCAAGACCATATTTTAACTCAGCAATCCATGGTAGATTTTTCTTCGGAGAGCAAATGAATTATCTATAAAACAGAAGTTACAATTGTTATAGCAGTGTCTTTAGTAAGAGTTTCTATGTCCCAAGTACTATGGGGGTTTCAAAATTCCTGGGAACAAATTTGGTAAGAGCAAATGTGAACAGCGTAGGGAGCAATGGTTCCTGTGGATGCCTGTGGTGTGTGAGTTTGGGGGGTTGGGCTGATAAAAGAAGACAGTAAAGGGGCGCCTGGGTGGCTCAGTCGGTTGAGTGTCCGACTTTGGCTCAGGTCATGATCTTGTGCTCCGTGAGTTGGAGTCCCACATCAGTTTCTGTGCTGACAGCTCAGAGCCTGGAGCCTGCTTCGGATTCTGTGTCTCCCTCTCTCTCTGGCCCTCCCCACGGTCATGCTCTGTCTCTCTCTGTCTCAAAAATAACTAAATGTTAAAAAAAATTTTTTTAAAAAAGAAAACAGTAAGAAAACCAGAGAAAGGGAAGAATTCAAACACACACTGACACTTTAGTTGCAAATATAGGTACATAGTAGCAATACTGGGTGTCCCGACTGAGCTTTCTGAGACAACACAATGGAAAACATAAAACATAATTTCTAGGAACTGTCCTGTAAAGCAAAGGAGATGTAGCATCACTGAGGGGGAAGCCAGCTATGGTTGGCAGTTCCATGGGAATAAAGTTATTTCTGTTGTGGACAAAACTGAGCATAACTGCATCTGGTTTATTAAAAATTCAGTAAAATAGCTCATTTCTGTCTAGGCACTGCTCAGAGGCCATATTCATTTTTCCAGCCTATCCTGCTATTGAATTAGGAAGTGAACACAGGAGAAATAATAAGTTCATACTTGCATTAGTGCTGACTACCACTGGAGCATGGTACTAAGTGTTTCACGAATGCTTTTTGAAATTTGCACATCGTCTTTATGAATTTAGCTCAGTATTATCCCCTTTTTACATAAGACATGACTGAAATACAAAGATAGTATGTAGCTTCCCTAATGTCCAATAGAACTGGTATTTGAATCTAGTCAATTCTGCTTTGCTACACAACCCTACCTCATCCTAACCAAAGTTAGTGCTTCATAAATTATAAAATTGGCACTGGAAAAATTAAAAATGCTTCCAGGCTCTCCTGATAGAAAGGGGCAGAGACTAGGTTAGAAAGTATCTTCAGTTCTGACTTTCAGCCCTAGATCTCTAACATGATTGGCTGAAAATGGTGCAGACCAGATAGTGAAGGGGATTTAAAACTAAAGTCATGATACAACAAAACAGAGGTAATTACATCCTGGACAAAGGACACACAGACGATGTGCATAAGGTGAGGGTTTGAGTTGTAATTCACCAATCTACACTTTCTATACTTCTCCCCTTCACAGATTTTTGGTGTAGTCTGGCTGTCCCAGAGAATTACAGCTCTTCAGGAAAAGTTAAAAACGATACCAAGAATAGCAAATACACGAGCCACCTATATTTACCGAAATTTGAATCACCATTCCATATTTACTTCTTGATGGAATGTCTTTATTTTCTGAGTACATTCAGATATTTATAGGGTGTATATTCAACTTTCCATGTCAATTAAAATACTGTATATCCAGATAACATGACATTAAGCTCTTTATTTCTTTAGATATATACAAACCCAAAAGGGTCTCCCAGATCTCAAGCTAATCTGAACTTTGGAAAGTTCAATAACTACAACATATAAGATCACTTTAATTTTATCAAAAGTGAAATGAAAATGTCATTATTATACCCTGTAATATATATACATATATATATTTTTTATTTCATGAAGGTAAAATAAAAGCAATGATTTGTTTTGCATTTCAAAGTCATAAAGCAAACATCTTAGACTAGTTGTTCTTTCATATGTTTACCTCATCTAGTTATGAAAGTCAAGACTTCTAAAAGTATTAACAATACAACTTCTTCAAAAGCAGTAAATGATAGCAATTATTTGCAAGAGCAAGTTGAATAAAAATCTACAAGGTAAGTGGTTAAGAGGGAGCAGAAAACTTTTCTAAAAACTTATTCAGCTATGAAATTATAATTTCTAACGATATTTTTAAAAATTGGTTATATAGGATTTTTGACAAAGTTGTTGACGTATATCCAAAGAACTACTTCTCAATCTAAAATAGGCATTACTAAATATTCATTTTTTAAAAAACCTTATACCAAGTGATGTATTCAACAGGGACTCTTGCCCAACCACACAGTTTCTCAGGCTGAGGGTGAACAAGGTTCTGATACAGGGCGGGTGTCTCCAGCACTGTAGAGATTGGAGAAGGAGAAATGATGGGCAAAAGTTGAGATATTGAAATGCAAATTACATGTAAACAGAAAATATCATTTCTATGTTTTGCTGAGACAGCTGTAAGGTCTCAGGCCAAAGGCTCATTTCCTTAAGAGAGCTTTTGTTTCTTTTTTCAGGAAATGGAAACCACAGACAGAAGTATGGACAGTGGAAGCAGCTGCTCACCTTTCCCAGGCCTGAAGGAGTAAAGAGCCAACCTGTGTTTCCACTGGCTTCTCTCCCCCACTTGGAGTAAGAGGAGGGAACGTCTTCAACTCAAGACCTTAGCATTATGATGTTAATCCCAAGAGTGGGATTACCCACTTTGTATTTTTGTGAGTCAGACTGTATGCGCCTTGCACTGGTTCCCAGGAAAGCAGCTCTCTTGTCTTCCATTTCTTCCTAGAGAGGAGTGCGTGAGTGTGTGTGTGTGTGTGTGTGTGTGTGTGTTGAAGTTGGGTGGGGTGGAGTGCGGCTAGATGGGAAAGAGACTGGAAATCAGGTAGTAGGTTTTATTTCCTTCTCAGGAGCAAGGGAAAGCCAGGATCATGTACAAAAACCATGGTTATCAAACACGGCTTTTCTCTTTGGCAACTAAGAAACTAAACACTCCTGGAGCACCCAAGATTATAACCTTTGGTGCTGAGACATTCACTTTCCATTGTTCTGTAAAATCACTTTTACTAACAATGAAAAAGAAAAAAAAATACGTATCCATACAGCCCCAACCTTGTCTTGCTTAATTAAACAAACTTCCCTTTCTTGAGGAAGAAGAGAATATATTTGATTGGTGGCAGTTATATATGAGAATTTACTTTTGTGCTCACTTTCGTTTCAGTGGAGTATACCCCACAAGCAACACGTAAGTGGAAGAATTTGAACTCGTTCATCTTCCAGATACTGAAGTTCATGATCTCATTGCTGTACTATGGTCTCATTGAAGGATGATTACTTGGACTTTGGGCCAAATTAATGATTAGAGGTAAAATAAGTGTGAGGTTAATTACATGCTAGTGTTTACCAAACACAATTTTCTGAATAAGATTAATCTACTTCTTATATCTAAGACTAAAAACTCCTATTAATATATCATGTAACTATGGTTATTAACATAAATCTAAAAGGCTTTCATTCATCAAAACATTTAGCAAGTGCATTCAAAGGGTCAAGGTGCTAGTCTATAGCACCAGCAAATATAGTTCTTTATGTTGTGCACTCTACAATTCCAGGTCATTCATATTACAGTGCACAACGTGGTGTACTTGAAAGACAATTCATTTATGAAGAGGAATAAGCTCTAGGTTTTGCCATCGAAGGAGTTTGAACTAGAGTTAAACAAGTGAACTCTTGCTTTTGAAGACATCTAAAGAAAGAAGGTCCAGATTCTGCCAGCCCACTTTTGGATATTTTCATTTAGTTTTCAATGTCAATAATTTTTGTTTCTTGTAGACATTTCTTTATTTTTTTTTAAATTTTTTAACGTTTTTTATTTTGAGACAGCACGTGCAGGGAAGAGGGGCAGAGGGGAAGAGAGAGAGAGAATCTTAAGCAGGTTCCATGCTCAACATGGACTCTCATGCAGGACTTGATCTCACGACATGACCTGAGCTGAGATCAAGATCCCTGTGCTTAACCAACTGAGCTACCCAAGCACCCCATATTTCTTGTGGATATTTCTTTACCCAATAATGACTCTTCATTACTGTCATCTTCTTCTTCATTAAAGATGACTGAGGCATACAGGGATGTCAATATTCAGATGAGGGAAGAAGGAAATGAGGAGAAAGCATTTTGGTGACATATGTCCGTGTAACCTGCCTTCACAGAGGGAAGTAGATTCATCTCCACCCTAATCCCTGCCTTCTTAGGTAGATGAGCTATGATGACACAAGGAATTTCAAGGAAATGACTCTTAGCATTATTTCTATCACAGAAAGAGAGAGATGGCCCTTTGCTCAAGAATTTGTAGGGAAGCAAAAGTTGCTAAAAGGATTGGCTTCTCCTTTGGACTCACACATTCCTAAGTAGTGTAACTGAGAAAAATATGCATGCAGAAACCACTGGTATAAAAACAATGACATTTGGAGAGCATAGATAGATATTAGGATAGTAAATTGCACACTCATATAAGGAAAATAAAAACAAATGTCCTCAAAGTGTAGAAGGGAACTAGAAAAACATCATAATGTGAGAAAAACTGTCATCTCTTTTGCCTTGAGTTAAATATCACAAAAATATCATTTCCAGTTTCAACATTTCTTCCACTTTCCATTTTTGAACTTGCTCTTTAAAAAAATTAGAACATTTATTCAATATTACTAGGTTCATAATCTGAGGCTACTATTTTTATAAACATGCAGTAAGATATACCATGCACTGTGGTCATTATAAGACTGTGGTGAAAATTTAGAGACCCTTTTCCATACCAATGCAAATATAAAAAGAAAGTATGTATTCAGCATTTCTTTGTATTTGCCTTGCATATGCTATTTTTTTAATTTTATTTTTTATTTTTTAAAATTTACATCCAAATTAGTCAGCATATAGTGAAACAATGATTTCAGGAGTAGATTCCGTAATGTCCCTTACCCATATAGCCCATCCCCCCTCCCACAACCCCTCCAGCAACCCTCAGTTTGTTCTCCATATTTATGAGTGTCTTCTGTTTTGTCTCCCTCCCTGTTTTTATATTATTTTTGTTTCCCTTCCCTTATGTTCATCTGTTTTGTCTCTTAAAGTCCTCATAGGAGTGAAGTCATATGATTTTTGTCTTTCTCTGACTAATTTCACTTAGCATAATACCCTCCAGTTCCATCCACGTAGCTGCTATTTTCAAAAGCATAAGACACATTCTCTGTCTTCACGGAACTTATCTTCTTATAAGATAATAAAAAAAACTAAAATTTATTAATAAATGCCAAGCTATTATGCAAAGGCAAATTGCATGCCACAAAAAATGACAAATTTGGGAAATATTTGTTCTATTTATGGAAGAAAAATGGTTACTGTCCTTAACATATACAGAGTTTTAAAATGACAAGAACATATTTTAATAGAAAAATAGGAAAAGATTAATAATAGTTTACCCACCCCATTAAAAGCAACATTAAATCGAGATAGTATAAAAAAGTCAAGCTCTGATATAATTTTAAAAATGTCAATTAAAACAATGAGATAACTGACCATTTTTGAATGTAAGATTATAAAGTCCATAAAGTTTTTCCAAGTCACTAGAATGAATAAAAAGTTCATTGGCATTCTGTTGATGAGAATTTAAACTGATAGAGACTTTACAATTACATACTTCTGATTAGCAATTCTGCTTCTAAAAATTTTTCTGAAGAAATAATTTTACTTAATAGTGAAATTCAGCATAAAACTGTTATATATAATATAATTTTATTTTGGGGGTAAAATGTGCAAAACTTTTAGAATGTTCTTTAAATACCCAAATATTAATAGTTGTTTCTGTATGTGAAATTTAGAACAAATTTAAATTCATATTTCTTATATCTTCTAGAATTATTTTACAATATGCCTCTTTATTTTTATAAACAGAAAAAAGCAAATATTTTATTTATTATTTTATTATCACTTTTAAGAGAAAGAGAGAAAATGCAAGCAGTAGGGCACAGAGGGAGAGGGAGAGAGAGAATACTAAGCAAGCTCTATGCCCATTACAGAACCCGACCCAGAACCGACACCAGACTTGATCTCACGACTTTGAGGTCATGACCTGAGCTGAAATCAAGAGTCAGATGCTTAACCGACTGATCCACCCAGGCACCCTGCAAAAAGCAAATATTTTAAAATGTTAAGTTCCTCTCAAATTTTTTTTTCTCACCTGCCATAAAATAATTTTCTAATTTCTATAGCACCTCATAGAATTTATTTATTTATTCATTTATTTATTTATTTATTCATTCATTCATTCATTCATTCATTTGCTTATTTATTTGCTTATTTATTTATTTTACTGGAGAATGACATTGAAAGAATCTAAACTTCTTAATTACTTCTGTTTAGACTGGTTGATGTACACAAAGGACCAATTTCAAAGAAAAAGGAATACATTCACTGTGAATCTTTTCTGTAAGTCTTGTTTTTAAATTAATGTGTATTTTTATTTTGGGGGCAGCAGAGAGAGAGAGGGAGACAGAGGATCCAAAGCCGGCTCCATGCTGACAACAGAGAGCCTGATGTGGGGCTGGAACTCAGGAGCCAAGAGATCATGACCTAAGCCGAAGTCAGGCACTTAACTGACTGAGCCACACAGGTGACCCTGTAAGTCTTTCTTAATCTCTCTTCCATCTCTATTATTTTATGTGTTAAGCTTACATGACTTGGAAGTCATAAGTTGTTTTCTGAAGCTGATTTGTTACCCAGTATTGATAAGCCCTTAGCCAAATCATTTAGAATCTCTGAATTTCATAGGTAAAATTTGAGTTACTGACGTTAAGCCTGCCCTAAATCAATAATGATTTATAAATCAGCAAGGCAAACACAATACCTTTCTTCTTTCCCTGTTATAGTATCTGGAATATGATAGTTTTGGAAACTAAATAAATAAATGAATGGATAGATAGATTAATGGAAGAATTGACCCTGGAATATTGGTGTCTCCTTGAAAGCAAGAGCAAATTTCTATTCATGATTCTCAAAGCATGCTTTTCAAACCAGTAGCATCAGCATCATCCTGGAGTTTGTCTGAATTACAAATTCTCAGGCTCCATCCTGGAGACTGGGGGTTGGGACTCAAGAATCTGTGTTTTATGAAGCCCTCCAATATTTGCTTCTTATTTAAGAATCTCTGACTTAGGTTACTTTTGAATTAATATATACTGATTAGAGTTTGATGAGTTCATTGATAATGTAGTTGCCAGGCAATCCATACACATTTGAATAGAGTTTTTCTGAAATTAACACCTAGTGCCAAACTTTGCAAATTGCACATGCAAATTGGTGCATGTGGTTAGTTGTCCATACTTGAGCATTTAGCATTTGGACACTTTTACGAGAAGAATCTAGATCTCTAAAAATTTTGCCCTCGTTTTCTGCATGGAAAAATACGCTGGATCTGGCATCATCATCACATTACTCACCCACTACAGAGACAAAGTATTATCTTTCGTGAATTGTTGTTTTTCTTAATCTCAAGCTATTTCATAAGTTGTCTATGAGGGGCGCCAGGGTGGCTCAGTCAGTTGATTGTCTGACTCTTGATTTTGGCTCAGGTCATAATTTCACAGTCATGGGATGGAGCCCTGTGTTGAGCTCTGCACTGAGCATGGAGCCTACTTATGATTCTCTCTCTCTGTCTCTTTTCTTTCTGTTTCTCTGTCTCTCTCTCTCTCCCTGTCTCCTACCCACTCTGCCCCTCTCCTCCACTTGCACTCTCTCTCTCTTTAAAATAAGAAAATAATTTAAAAAAATAATAAATTGTCTATTAATGTATGGGTGATTCATTTCTCCAGTTTGTCTGGGACAGACTCAGTTTATACCTTTGTCCTACAAAATTATTCATAGTCTTACCTTTGTCTCCAAAGTGTCTTGGTTTGGATGATAAATTATAGGTCACCCTATTCATAGACATTTGCTTTTGCTACTCCAGACTTGTCATCCCTTCTCAAAGCTAATGTTGAAGATCTTTAACAAAAGACAAAGGTAAATGTGATCCTAAGTGTGGGGAGGGGAAAGCAGACAGGTTCAGAAGTAAAACCCAAATCAAAAATAAAATTTCCTTAAAATATTGTATTTCATTTTAAAACCTATGTAAAATTTTATTGCTACATAATATGTATTTTAAAATTAAAAGAAATGTCTTTAAAGTAACAAATATAAGGACAAAATTGTCTACAATCTATTTCAATCGGTTGAAATACCATTGTATTGGGATATGACTCAGCAAGTTGAATCTTTTTCAGAAATTTGGCTGAATCAAACTGGAAAACAATACATATCAGATTAAAACTTCCAATCAATTTAACTTCCATATTTGGCATTATAATATTTTGAGAATCCAGGTGTTTATCAAAATATCTGTAAAAAATTAAAATATCATTTCTACTAGTTTGGTGATCATGACTAGGCCCAAATATAAATGCCCCTCTCTCCCTCTGCCCCTCCCCACCTTCTCTCTCTCTCTGTCTCTCTTTCTAAAAGAAAAAAAGAAAAAAATTATGAAATGTCCTTAACAATCTGTAAGTAAAATGGAGGGTCTTAAGGAATGTGCTAGTTTCCTTCTAGGCTGTTTGATTTCCCAGAACTACATAGGTATAATCTCCAGGACAAGGGCTTGGCAGTTATAGCTGGATCTATCTTGTTAAGTGGCCTTAACTAAAGGATTGATTACAGCAAGCAGACTATAAGCAAATCTTACAGAGTGGTTGAGATAACAAGGGTAGAGAACAGGAGCCTATTTCTGGGGCAAAGTTTCTTCCCTTCCACACATGGTTTCTTGTTTAATCCTTCTTTGTGTATAGTGACTCAGCATATAAAAATAAAATGCTGAGAAGTTGTAGAAATTAGAGTGACAGAAACCATCAGTTCTACCCTGTTTCTGCTTCCCGAAGTTATTTCATTGTCAGTAAATGTTTGTATATGTTTGCCCTTTCTGCGATATTGTAAACTTACGTTGCTTTTAGATGAAGCACACACACAAACACACGCCTTTTCATCATAATCAAAATTATTATGGGGCGCCTGGGTGGCTCAGCTGGTTAGGTGTCCAACTTCAGCTCGGTCATGATCTCGCAGTCCACGGGTTCAAGCCCCACGTCGGGCTCTGTGCTGACAGCTCAGAGCCTGGAGCCTGCTTTGGATTCTGTGTCTCTCTCTGCCCCTCCCCTGCTCATGCTCTGTCTCTATCTCTCAAGAATAAATAAGCATTTTAAAAAATTGTTAGAAGACATTCTTGTAAGAGGAGCAACAGGCTTACATACACTGATGCTTCAGATTTTCCCCTAGGCATTTCTCTCAGACCCTGTGAATCCCTGTGGAAACCTTCAAATCCAGGCAATCTGACTGTGCTTACTTCTGGTCACCACCCTGATCCATTTCCTTCTCCGCACTTCCTGGTTCTGTCAGCTGTTGAAACAGCAGTGCCCGCCTCTGTGTGTGTGAATGTGTGTGTAGTTCAAACTTTTTGTATCTTAACTGCCTGTAAAGTCACTGACTACTATATGCAGAGCCAATCCTGAACTTGCTTTTGTCCTGGCTTCAGAAGTGAGCCTCCCCAGGCTTCCCTCGCCCTGCCATCCTGGGACTACCATCAGCTCCCAGGGTTCTTTTCGGTGCCAGCACCACTGACTGAAAATAAACACTGAAAAAGGAGATTAAATTGTGAGGTAAAATTTGCGTTTTAAAATTTCTTGTCTTGAAGTTTTTGTCCTGCAGCCATAAAGCATTGGGCTTCTTTAGTGATTTCCGTTTTGAACACATGTTTGCAATTTAAATGCTGTTGCCTAATTCCAGTTTTCCCACAGGAAACTCAGTATTGTTGTTGATGCTGTGCACAGTCTCTCGGGCTTTCCGTGATCACATTTCTTTTTCTAGGGTCAGTTGGACTTTTCTGAAGCATGCCAGGATTGGGGGTCTTCTTATGAAACTGCATGCCTCATAGGGGAATAAAGTTGGATTTCATTAGGGTGAAACAAATGGAAACAAATATTCTTTTCTCATTAAAAGAACCGTTCAGTTTTAATGTCAATTATCTCAGTTAGTTTCTCCTAAGAGGGGAGTTGTTTTTCATTTTTCTCTTTTTTACCATTGGTCTCTTTTTTTTTTCTTGAGAGACAGGGAGAGATAGAGAGATAACACATGGGTAAGGAGAGGAGAAGGGCAAGAGGAAGAGAGAGACAGACAGAGAGAGAGAGAGAGAGAGAGAGACAGAAGGGGGTGAGGGGAGAATCTTTATCAGGCTCATGCCCAGCTCAGAGCCGAGGCAGGACTCAATCCCATGACCCTGAGATCATGACCTGAGCCGAAATCAAGAGTCAGATGTTCAACCAACTAAGCCATCTGGGAGCCCCTACCATTGATCTTTTTAAAAGCTAATCTAGATATTGTAATTTTCTCCCTATTGCTCAAGTAGGAAGACCTGTCATGTCATGTAGACTATCATATATAACCACATAAAATTGTATGTCACTTTCTGATAGGATTTAAAAGATGTTTATAAACTAATTTTTATAATTTTAAATATCATTCATAAACCACCTTCCAGGGTACCAGGCTCAGTGACATTAGTTACGTTATGTCTTCCAACCTGACCCCACTGCATCCATCTCCCCCTGTAATTCTGAATTCATCATTATCCGTGGGTCACACAAAGGCAGTGCAATTCAGGACTACTACTCCTAGATTCCTGAATTGGTTACACCCACTTTCCAGATGTGACTAGTATGTATTCAGAATCAGCTGCTTTATTTTCATCTTGTTACTCATATACATGCTTCTCTGACAACATTTTTGCAGCATTAATAGCTTAAGGTTTTGGTCAGAGGCAAGTCTGCTTTGTCAGAGAAAAATTTCCTTACAAATTATGAACACCCTCATTTGGATGAGATAAATCAAAGTCTGTTTCTGGTTGCCACTCACTTGTGGTGTGTCTTTGAGCAGAGTCTCTGCACTTGATACTTAATCTCTTCCACAGAATGAAAGTGAGACTCGCCATTGGGGTGGGTAGCACAGTCGATACAATTTGTTTTCTAGAAGACGTGAATTCGGTTTGATATATCATTTATATCTACCCTATATTGTTAGAGAGTAGATTAAAAGTGGTTTAAAGTCATGCTTTACACATTTTACTGTGCATACAAATTACCTTGCGCATACAAATTACAATTTAACTTTGTTGAAATATAAATTTGATTCTATGTTGAGGCCTGAGATGCTACAGTTCTAACAAGCTCTTAGGTGATGCCTATAGTACATGGTGCTTGTACATGAACTGTATTTGAATAGCAATTGTGAATTGATTACATAAATATTTTAAAAAATAGAACAAATGAATCAAAATGAATGATTTAATGAAAAAGAATGAGTGAAGACATGAATGGACCCAGGAATGATATTATAAACGTATGAAATAACATTAACCACCCACCAAGTGGGGAACGAATTTGTCCACATGATTTGTAGCAGACAGTACAAAATTGGGGGTGCTGTGTCCTCAGTATTTATTTGCTTTCCCATAATAATCTATATGCATAATAAGAGCTGGTAGTGGGGTTATAGTGCTACTGAATTTTCTATTGTGGAACCAAAGAAGAAAAAGAGAGCCTTACTTACTTTCCTCAATTAATTCAAAATATATAAGCATTCGAATGATATTTGGGATCAATAGTTACCTTTATATAATCTGGGCAGAAATAATTGGCTAATAAATTAGTGGAACAAAACGTTTTAGGGAAAACTGTTTCATTTATTATGTGAAACTCAGGTCTAATATCCAAATATATTATGTTGCCTTCTGCTGTCACTCATTCCTGTATATCCAAATTAAGAAGTATCACTACCCCCAAGATCTTAGAAGATTCTAAGTGGGACATGCAGCTTTAATCATTCACTCATTCAGTTCACTCAATATCTACTTCACTCCAAGTACAGAGCTTATAGAATCTATTTCACTCCTTTCTACTTCCTGCTTCTGCTGGGTTCTTGACCAACCACATTATTTGTTCCCTTCTTGGGGCTGCTGATGTATTCCACAGTAATTCATGCTAGAGAATTTCTTCTACTAGACTCTGTTCCTGCACTAACAAGGGACTGCTAAGGCAACCAGATATTTACCACAAAATAGAAGATGATTGAGAAGCATAGACAAAGCAACAAATTAATATGGAATATTTAATATAGTTTTCTTAAAATGCCCTGGTCACTCAGCTTTTATCGGCATCTCATCTTAGGATTTCATCTGCCTTAAATTCATGTGTCTACTTATACTAAACCTCTGCTTTTCCATCATTATACTGTTCTTCAGGCCTCCAAAGGACCCAGCTCCTTTATGAGTAGTAATAAAGATGAAAAATCCTGATTATTTTTACTGTTTTCCTAGCATAAGATGCCATATATTTAAATTTTTTTTAATGTTTATTTATTTCTGAGACAGAGAGAGACAGAGCATGAGTGGGAGAGGGGCAGAGAGAGAGAGGGAGACACAGAATCAGAAGCAGGCTCCAGGCTCTGAGCTGTCAGCACAGAGCCCAACGCAGGGCTGGAACTCACAAACCATGAGATCATGACCTGAGCTGAAGTTGGTCGCTCAACCGACTGATCCACCCAGGCACCCCAAGATACCATATATTTAAAGACAAGCCCATGATTTAGTAACAACCTTTACGGGGAGACAAAAAGACACACTAATTTTGTGTGCATACCTATTAATTATAATATATAAAATTACGATATATAATACATGTCTTATAATGTAAAATGAAGAAATCTTTGTCCAGATTTCTCTCTTCTAGACTATTTTTCAGGGATGTGTGGAAGAATTACCTCTAAAACACCAGGCTATTGTATTAACAAGTTTTTCCTAATCAAAAACATACTTCTTGCTATACAAATTAATTTTAGGCATAACAGTTTAAGCAGCAGGTAGCTTTTAAATTAGTGATTTTGTGTGTAGCTCCTATTATACAAGTAAATATTGAAAGCTTCATCACTGTCTAAAGTTCCTTCAAGGAATTTTGGAATCACTAAATTATTTACAAAATATTTACATGATAAAAATTATATATATATATATGTATATATCAATCCATTTAAGAACCTCTAGTTGGCAATCTTTGAAGTCTAGTTATAGTTATTTTGCTAGTGACAATAAGAGTTCTTCTAAGATACTATATAATTCAGATTGTTAATTCAAACTCTATTCATGTGTAATATATACTATGTATTATTTTTTTATTACAAGTCTCAAAAATAAATGGAACAATAGGTTCCAAGGGTCCTATAACTTCTATGTTTTACATTTCCTTCCATTTCTAGGATTTTTACATTCTGGGGATGGGGGGTGAGAGGGTTGTAAAATGAGAAACAGTAGTAAAAGCAAAGCTAGAGTTTTATTTACAAAGTTCAGTGCAAAGGGGCATCTGGGTGGCTCAGTCAGTTAAGCGTCCAACTTTGGCACAGGTCATGATCTCATGGTTCCTGAGTTCTGGCCCTATATCAGGTTCTGCATTGACAGTGTGGAGCCTGCTTGGGATTCTTTCTGTCTCCCTCTCTTTACCCATACCTGCATGCACATACTTGCACTCTCTCAAAATAAATAAATATACTTAAAAAAAAAAAACCCTTCAACAAAGTTTAGTGAGTAGCTCTCTGTGATGATCAATTTTATGTGTCAACTTAATTGGGCCACAGGGAGCCCAGATATTTGGGCAACATTATACTAGGTCTGTGAGGGTATTTCTGGATGAGGCTAACATTTAAACTGGTAGACTGAATAAAGCAGATTGCCCTTTCTAATGTGAATGTGCCTTATCCAATTAGTTGAAAGCCTAAATAGAACAAAAAGGCTTCCTCTTCCAGGGAGTCAGGGACAATTCATACAACCTGAATGCCTTGGAGCTGAGGCATCAGTTTTTTTTTTTTTTTTCTGTCCTCACACTCAAACTGAAGCGTTGGTTGTTCTTGGGTCTCAAGCTTGCTGGCCTTCAGATTGGAACTAAACTATTGGTTATCCTGAGTCTCAGTTTGCCATCTACATGTCCTGGAACTTGTCAGTCTTTATAATTGCATGAGCCAATTCTTCATAATGAATTCTCTCTCTCTCCAAATATATATAAATATATTTTTATTATATATAAATAAATTTATATATATAACATTAATTTTTATAATATATATAATTCATATACATATAATTTAACATATATTAAGATATATGTTATATATATAAAATATTGGTTCTGTTTCTCTGGAGAAGAGAGAATAATAATATAATCTGCTCCTAGGATTCAAATTTTTTTGAAGACTTAACAGAGCAATGAGATTCTAATTTGGATTTAGTATTGTTAGTATGATTATGATTAGGATAGTTACATCAAACAGTTTACTAAGGAATTTTTTATATGTACATTATGTACACACACACACACACACACACACACACATAGAGAGATTTATTATACCTAATTGGTTTATGAGGTTTTACAGTCAGACAAGTCCCAAGATCTGCAGGATAAATTGGCAAATTGGAGATCCAGCATAGCTGATGATTTAATTCCAGTGTGAGACTGGAGAAGGCCTAAGAACCAGGAGAGCCGATAGTGTTTTAGCTTGAAAGCTGTCAGTTACCAGACTCAGGAAAAGTAAATGTTTTAGTTCCAGTGTGAGGACGGGAAAAAGGCTGATGTCACAGTTCAAAGATTGTCCGGCAAGAAGCATTCTTTCTTAGTTGGGGGAGGGCCAGTCTTTTTGTTTTATTCAGTCTTTCAACTTTACGAGGGCAATCTGCTTTATTCAATATACCAATTTAAATATTAATGTCATCCAAAAACACCCTCACAGAAATACTCAGAATGATATTTAAGCAAATGTCTGGTCATCTCATGCTACACTCAAGTTGATCAATAAAGTTAACCATCATAGCTCCTAAGCAAGATGGAGTAACAGGAAAAAAATTGAACCTTGTGATTTCCAAATGACTGCCTTGAAGGAATCCCCAGGCCACAAGGAGATAAGAGCAGACATCCAAAAACAAAACAAAACGAAACAAAACAAAACAAAACAAAAACAAGGCATGTGAAGAAGCAGACAAAAGAAACCATAATAAAAAATATATTCAATTGAAAACTACCTAGAACTAACATGATGTTAGAATTAGCAAATGATGGCCTTAAAACAATCATTTTAACTGTATTCAATATGCTCAAGAAATTGAGATAACAAAAGTATAATCATTTCCAAAATGATATTCTGGAGATGAAAACTATGTCTGAGATAAAAAAGCAGTAAGTGGCATTAACATCGTCTCCACATTGCAGAAGAAAAGGTCAATGACCATGAAGGCGTAGCAATAGATGTTATTTTTTTTTAATTTTTTTCAACGTTTTTTATTTATTTTTGGGACAGAGAGAGACAGAGCATGAACGGGGGACGGGCAGAGAGAGAGGGAGACACAGAATCGGAAGCAGGCTCCAGGCTCCGAGCCATCAGCCCAGAGCCCGACGCGGGGCTCGAACTCACGGACCGCGAGATCGTGACCTGGCTGAAGTCGGACGCTTAACCGACTGCGCCACCCAGGCGCCCCAACAATAAATGTTATTTAAAATGAAACACAGGGGTGCTTGGGTGGCTCGGTCAGTTAAACATCGGACTGTTGATTTCAGCTCAAGTCATGATCTCATGGTTTGTGAGATAGAGCCTTGCATGGGACTCTGTGGTGAAGGCATGGAGCTTTCTTAGGAGTCTTTCTCTCCCTCTCTCTCTGCCCCTCCCCTGCTCATGCTTTCTGTTTCTCAAAATAAATAAATAAAATGAAACACGAGGAGAGAAAAGAATTTTTTAAAATGAATAAAGCATCAGTGAGCTATGAATAAATTTACGTGGCCTGAGGTTTCAGAAGGAAGAACAAGAGAAATAATGACTGTAAACCCATAATTCCAAGAAGATCAATAAATCTAAAACATGCACGCGCGCGCACACACACACACGCACACACGCACACATACTCCCTGTGAAAATAACCATACCAAGGCATATCATCATTCAATCGCTCAAAACCAGTGATAGAAAAAAAGAAAATCATAGTCACAAGGAGATAAGTCCCAGCATAGAGAATATAGTCCATGATATTTTAATAGCATTCTACAGTGATAGCTGGTAGCTACATTTGTGGGGAGCATAGATAAGTACAGAGAAGTTGAATCATTATGTTGTATACCTGCAAATAATGTCACATTGTGTGTCAACTATACTCAAAAAAAAATTAAAAAAGAAAATCTTAGAAGCAGACCAAAAAAGCAGAGGTGTTATGTACAGAAGAACAAAGGTAAGAAAGATGATGGATTTCCTACAAGGAAAAATGAGGTACAACTGAAGTGTAATGATGAGTGTTAGATATATCTTACCCTAAGTCCATATAATTCTTAGCATATTTCTGTAAAATCTGATTTCCAGTTCTAAGATGTGCTGTTTCATTTCTTTCCAAGGTTTCCAGTAAAGACCTTTGTCCTGCTTGTCACTGAGCCAGTTGCTTCTCTTGCAATCTACAGCTTTACACCCACAAAAATGCCCTTTGTATTTAGATCTCTGAACACTGAGTGTGTTAAAGGCCAATTTCACTCTGTATCAACTAACAGTGTCTTAAGAATAACATTAGTCACTCAACTTCTAATTTTTATCTTCTTTATTTTCCCAAGACTGGATTGTCAGAAAATAGCAGTATCTTAAGAATTTGTACAACCTGGTATAAAAATGACTTCCCCGAACGACATCATGAGAAAAAACCTGAAGATGATTCATGGCTATCCCATGGTCTATGCATTTACAAACAACTGGGAAAAGATTGAACAGTTCCACAGCAGACCCGATGATATCGTGATAGCCACTTACCCCAAATCAGGTGAGTTTTATAGCCTGACAAATACATATCTGACTTTAGCCTTTGTTTCCTGAAAATCGGCTTCTCTACAAAATCATTATCATCCTAAAGGTGCCTGGGTGGTTCAGTCGGTTAAGCGTCAACTCTTGGTTTTGACTCAGATCATGATCTTGTGGTTTGTGGGTTTGAAGCCTGCATCAGGCTCCATGCTGACAGTGCAGAGACTGCTTGGGATTCTCTCTCCCTCTCTCTCTGCCCCTCCCCTGCTTGTACTCTCTCTCTCTCTCTCTCTCTCTCTCTCTCTCAAAGTAAATAAACTTTAAAAAATAAATGAATAAAATCATTATCATCCTAAATAAAATTATTATTCCTGTCAGTCAGTCTGGCCATCGGCTTTGAGTATATTTTGGATGAGCATTTGGGGCACAGAAAGAAGAATTAAGTTTCTAATAGAATGCATTAAGATGGCAAACTCCCTGTAGGTACTTTTTCCCTCCAGATTCAATAACAGTTATACAAAATGTTGCCTTTCAACGCAGGTACCACTTGGGTTAGTGAAATTGTGGACATGGTTGTAAATAATGGAGATGTTGAAAAATGTAAGCGGGATTTTATAACAGTTAAAGTTCCAATGTTGGAAATGGCCGTCCCTGGACTAAGAACTTCAGGTAATTTTAAACCAGCTGGGAATTATATTTTGGTAGTATTATTTATACAACACATTAAATATTATATTTGCAATTTCCATTCAAAGAAAATGGAGTCAATTTGGTGCCATAAAATGGAATTTTGCAAGCAGTACAATCACCAATACATATAGAGAAACTGTAGTTTAATACATTGCATATCCAGGTATGATAGCCTAAGATGAAAGAATTTTGTTGTAGAAAACAACTAAATATTTGGTTGATAACATAAAAAATGTTCCTTATCTTTTTTTTACTTTTGTTGTATAGAATCTTATAGATTGGATTAATAAGCTCATAATTTAGGATATTGCTGTAGTTAAATAAGTAAAGTACCAATGCCTCTCAAACACAAAATTTATTATTAATACAATTCATCTTCATTCCACAAATATTTTTTGAGTGCTTCTAAAGAATTATGCACTGTGCTATGGGCTATAAAATGATTAGTAAATTCAATACCCTATTCCCAAGGAGTTTATAGTAATACTGTTATTAAAAAAGTAAATAATAATATGTGAATACTATTAGGCTCATGTATCCAAAGAATAGGGCTCTATAAAAGAGAGTTTATTTTAGCTCAGATATTTAGGGAACTCTACTTTGAAATTAGACATAAAGTCATGCACATAGTTGGAGAAAACACCTTTCAGGTGATGAAATAGTAGGTATGAAGTCCTAGATGCAGAAAAGACCTTGCTACAGTCCAGGGATTAAACAACAACAATGAAAGGGGGAAAGAAGGGCTTGCAGTTTTCAAGAAATGCTCAGTGATCTAAGAGAGGATCAGGAGTATGATGTCTTGTGGGCAAGTGAGAAGGGCTTAAGAAGTGAGACCTAGCTCTCCAATGCTGCTGGAAACCTGGGGTAGAAAGACAGAAGTATGGTGGTGAATGTTTATATCAGTTTAAAGAGCAGAATCCAAATTCTCTATCCTACCAGAGTTAGTTACTTCCACAAGCAGAGAAGAACCAATAGGGAAGGTGTCATTCCTTCTGTGTGGTTGCCTGAAGTCAGAGCAAATGCTGAATCTTGGTGCTAAAAGAGTTATTCTGGGATAAGCAAACAAAGTGAGTTCAAGAGTGAGATCAGACTCCAAAGCCATAAAGAAGTATGAAATGTAAAAGCAATAGAATCAGAATAATCAGGGTGGGAGACTCAGGTATGACTAATGGCAAATGGGGGTTAAGAGTAGGGAGTGAGGCTTTGTAGCATCACCAGAGAGTGAGTAGGTGAGGTTCAGCAGGTAATAGAAGGTAAAATGACACTCAGATGGACTCTGGAGCCTGAATATGAATGTGTGTAATGTCATTACGTATTCCCCACATTCACATTTGTGCAATAAAGGGTTCATTTGAAGGACCTTACGTGGTAAAACAATTACAACCTAGAGGTTGAGAAATCTTTTAAGGAAGTTAGGGAGGGAAGAGGAACAACAGCTATGGGAAAAACTTCATAAGAGAAACAAACGTAAGAGTTCATGTCATGGGCATTGAGGAATAATGAGTTATGGAAGATTATGATTTCTCATTTCTATATGCTTTGTAAGGTGACTGTCACTATCAGGTCAGTATTAGCATAATGAAATACTTAGTGAATTTTGTAGGTGTATAACTAATGTTTCCAGATAAAATTCAAGATACCAAATTTAATCTGAAATTCAGATAAATAGCTCTTTTATTTAGCATAAGTATATCCCAAATATTAGATGGAGGATACTTACACTAAAAGATGTCTGTTGTTTACATGAAATTCAAATTTAACTAAGATTCTTGATCTTTGTTTCCTAAGTTGGCCAACCCTATCCACATTAAAATTAAGAGATTCTTCCTAAGACAATTATGTGCTATACATTTTTCTCTACAGAACATTCATTGGTAAACAAGGCAAGCTAGATCTCTGCTCCTGTGGGATCTCCATTAGAGTGTGTGTGTTTGGGGTGGGAATGAGGACGAGGCATGGGAACTGACAATAAATAAATAGACAAGTAATAAACTATGAAACAAAAATAAACCTTACACAGAACATTTTAAAAGGATGTTTTAATAGAGATGCAGTGGCTTTTTAGCATATGTAATAACTTTTTGTAAACAACTGAAGCATAAGATTGTTTTGAATGAGTAAGTCAGCTGCAATTTTGAGCAGGTGTGCCTTGTATGCAAAAGGTGGGAAGATAATGTAGGATTAACAGGTAATCTAGAGGTTAGACTGGGTATAAGTAATATTGTGAAAAAATGCAAAGGACTTTTTTATTGGATATGAAACCTGAAGGAGGAGACAACAATAATTGAGATTTTAAGTGTTGGTGACTGAACAGGAAATAGCATCATTAACAGATATATCTAGGATATGGTAAAGCCACTGAGTGCATTAAAAGAATAGTAAGTTAAAAGTATAGGCCCAGCCTTTCCTAGTCTATGTCAGGAATTCTCTGAGTGTGCCTTTACCCCAGAAGTGACTTCAGACTAACCAAAGTCGCTTAAGTAGTGAGATACAGGATGCTGAGATCTTCCTAGCTCTGAATATACAAAATAAATGGATATTTTCCATCTCAGGGAAATTCACATACCCCTTATAAAAAGACTTGAAGCCAGGTTTCCCACATATTAGTTGTATGACTTTAGTGAGTCCAGCTAACACCTAAAAATTACACAACATTTTCATTTTGCATGTATATACATATGACACATAAAGGAAATAATAAAAACGTAGGTGCAACAGCAGATGCTCTACAGAAATAACATTGTCTAAACCATAATAGCTGATGTGAGAATTACTAGTTATTGATATCTCTTTGAGATACAGAAAATATTTTTGTAATTATTTATAATAATGCAAGGTATGATAAAACTCCAAATTGCTAAATCCAATACTATTACCCCTCATTTTGGAGGTGGAGAAAATGAAACATAGAGACTAACATACTTTCAAATATCTCATGATGAGTTCAGTGACAGACTTAGGATTCCAACACCTCAGAACTATGCCTTTAACCATGATGCAATATTGCCTCTTAGAATCCAGATAAATAAAATCTGTGATTGGTTTAAAATCTAGCAGCATTATATACTGTTCAAAAATATTTTAACCGGTTGTAGAAAATCAGGAAATGCAGGCTCCTTGAAGACTTTAATGTATCTCTATACCAAACTAAATTTTCCCAGGAGTAGAACAATTAGAGAAGAATCCCTCACCCCGGCTTGTGAAGACACATCTACCAATTGATCTCCTTCCTAAGTCTTTCTGGGAGAACAACTGCAAGGTATATTCTACATTGCAAGCCAATATTTTTTAATTAATTAATTAATTAATTAATGTATTTATTTATTCTTGAGAGAGACAGAGATGGTGTGAGTGGGGGAGGGAAAGAGAAAGAGGGAGAGAGAGAATCCTATGTAGGCTCCATGCTATCAGCACAGAGCCTGATGTGGGGCTCAAACTCACGAAACTGTGAGATCATGACTTGAGTCAAAACCAAGAGTCGGTCACTTAACTGACTGAGCCTCCCAGGTTCCCCTGCAAGTCAATTTTTTAATGTGAACTTATTGTTTTAATCACACAAATAGTGATTGCTCAAATGTTTTGTTTGTCACTATGAGAACTGAGCTACATAAGAAAGTGGTTAAAGAAAAAATACATATATTTCAATCTAAACCTATGTATTCAAGTTTGCCAAAGGCAGGTAGCAACAGGATCCCCATCTCAGGACAGTATTGCTGCTGTTATTCCCCAGCGGTCTCTAGATGTTCTGGCCTATTCCCAAAACTCAACATAAAGATGTCAGTTCTTATTTGATTATTTGGTAAAAATTCTCCAGTAAAACATTTGTGCCTGAATATTTGATTCTGGGGAAGTTTTAAATTTGAAATTCAATTTCTTCAATAATTGTGGGAGCTATTCTGATTATCTATTTCAACCTCACTGATTTTTACTGGTTTGTGATGTGTGAGGAATTCTAAGTTGTTGAGTTTTGTAATGAAAAGTGTTTTATAATTCTCTTCTTATTCTTTCTTTGAACAGACTGTGTTTTTATAGCTACTTTATTTTTAGAGCAATTGTAGGTTCACAGCAAAATTGAGTGGAAGGGAAAGAGACTTCCCATATATCCCTTGCCCCTACACATGCATAGCTACCTAGTTTCAACAGCTCCCACCAGAGTGAGACATTTGTTACAACTGATGAACCTACATTGACGCATCATTATCACCTAAAGTTCATAGTTTACATTAGGGTTCACTCTTGGTGTTGTACATTCTATGGATTGGGACAAAGGTATAATGACATACATATATATACCATTATAGTATCATATGGGGTAGTTTCACTGCCCTAAAAACCTTCCATACACCACCTGTTCATCCCCTTCTCCTCCCAACCTGGCAACAACTGATCTTTTATTGCCTCCATGGTTTTACCTTTTCTAAAATGTCATATAGTCAGAATCATACAGTTTGTAGCTTTTCCACATTGTATTCTTTCACTTAGTAATATGCATTTAAGGTTCTTCCATATCTTTTTATGGCTTCATAGCTCATTTCATTTTAGTGCCAAATAATATTCCATCGTCTGGATATACTCCAGTTCGCTAATTCACCTACTAAAAGACATCTTGGTTCCTTCCACATTTTGGTAATTATGAATACAGCTGCTCTGTGTATCCACTTGCAGGTTTTTGTGTGGGCCTTATTTTTCAACTTTGGGTAGATACCATGTAGTGCAATTGCTGGCTTGCAGGTAAGAGTATTGTTTAGCTTTATAAGAAACTGCCGAAGTGTCTTCCAAAGTAGCGGTATCATTTTTCAATCCCACCAGCAATGAATGAGAGTTCCTGTCACTGACTCCACATCCTCATCGGGATTTGGTGTCAGCTTTCTGGATATTGGTCATTCTAATAAGTATGGAGTGATATCTCATTGTCACTTTAATTTTCATTTCCCTGATGACATATGATGTGTAACATCTTTTCATACTCTTATAATTTTAATGGCTGTAAGATTTGTTGTGATACGGCCTGTTTTTTTCCTTAATATTAGTTGTGTCTTCTCTTTTTTATTACCCTTGCTAGATGTTCATTAATTTTGTGATTTTTAAAAAGAACCAGACTTTTGTTTCATTAATTTGCCCTAGTGTTTTCCTGTTATTAATTTCCATGGATTTCAAATCCATGTGGTTTCCTTCCTTTTTTTTTTTTCCTGCAGATGATTTATATGGGTCGAAATGCCAAGGACGTTGCAGTTTCGTATTACCATTTTGACTTAATGAATAATTTGCAACCTGTTCCTGGCACCTGGCAAGAATACCTGGAGAAGTTCATGACTGGAAATGGTAGGTATGCTTGGGCTTGAAATTAATACATAATTTTTTTTATTTTTAATAATACTAATAACCATTACTGGTATGGCTTTTCTTATCAAAACACTTTTCAAAGTCAGTAACAAGTATATTTAAATAGCATTTAAAAAACTTAGATCAACTATAATATCACACTATGACATCAATAAATAGATTTGGTGTTTTACATTGGCTTGATGAAAATTTTCTCCAATGTCTTTTCAGTTGTTAGAAATCCACTCTCATTTCTTGCTTATGACAGAAATTGCTTAACATGCCCATATCTTTAGTTAGATCTGTTATACATAAATAGTACTTAGACAAATAATTAATATGAGTACTTAGTAGGATAGTTTTCTTCCACCCGAGGTAAGTAAAACCCACTGGAGCTCAAAGCACTTTCATTTGAAATTTACATTTACTTTGTACTTTCTATTTTTAAAATCTAATTGTACATTCATAATTATTTATTTTTTTAATTGGCCTTATATATTCAGTTCCCTTGATTACTAAATTCCACAAAACATTTGTACAATTTGGCTTATTGTTTAGAAACAAATCTTTAATTTGATGAATGCTTGTGGTAATAGACTGTTTTTTCTGGTATTAGTGGCCTATGGTTCCTGGTTTAATCATGTTAAGAGCTGGTGGAAGAAAAAGGAAGAACACCCAATACTTTTCTTGCACTATGAAGATATGAAAGAGGTAAATAGAAATTCATTCTGGATAATTCTCCCACTACATCCAAAGGGTTGGGGCCAAGGGGTAATACATATTTTCAACTTAATCTATGGACTAAAAAAATGTTACGATTATTTTGCCTCTTCTCCATGCCTGCTTACTCAAATCTTTCTAAGATCATTAGTGACTTCTAGTGGTGAATCCATGACATTTTTATCTTCTCATACTTTTTCACCATTGTGTTTATTTTGAGCACCTTTTCTTTTTGAAATTCTTTCCTACATTTAACAAGTTATCATACTCTTCTGGTTTTCCTGTGGATCTCTGTCACTTAATTTTGTTTTGTTTTGTTTTGTTTTTTAAGCTGCTTGCTACATTTTCGTGATTATACCCATGCCCACTGCTGCCAAAACTATTTATGTGCTAATGATCCCCCAAAACCCCATTTTAACTTCCACCCTAATTCAGATGCATGCTTTAGTTAAAATGACCCTCAAATTTAACACATTCAAAACTAAACTCATTTTGCTTCTCTCTCTCTCTCCAACGCGTAAACCTTTTCTCCTTTTATTCTCTCTTTGCTTAACGATGTCATTTGTCCATTAATTTTCAAGTTTGAAAATATATTGTCTTCATTGGCTTCCATATAGTGGATATGGTTCCACTCTATTGTGAGTATCTCATTGGTTCATATGACCTATCTATTATAACTCTGAAATGTACCCCTCTCCTTTACTCTCTTACTATATCCCTCTTAGTTTGGAGACTCATAAGCATTCATGTAGTTTCCTGTATGAACTACTATTACTTCAAATACTGCATAGTTCCAGCCCAATTCTGAGGCTATTTTACTTAAATTAGGCAAACACACACACACACACACACACACACACACACACACCAGAGAAATATGTGGAAACCAAGTTTCTCTATTTGAAAAATCTGGACATAAAAATGAGGATACATTTTAGCCTTTCAGATTCATAATGGAAGGTACAATAGCTATCATTTTCACGGCTGCATTCACAGTACATAATATAGCACCTTACATATACGGAGGGACTCATAGGATAACTTGTATGGATAATTGATTATTTGAATGAATAAATAAATGAATGAGCAGTAATAACAAGCTTTTTAGAGACACCAATTTTACTTGTTATAACAGAAATCCTGCCCCATGTAAAATTTCCCTTGATCCAAGTATTTCTGAAAATGCCTCAGGGTACTTCTCACATTTTAACCAAAAGAGTCCTTTGAATTTTTCTGCTCTGCCCAGGCTCCCATCTTCCATCACATCTGTTTGCAGCCCATAGAGAATTCATGGTCTAAGCTTTACTATTGTCCACTTACACAGGGCTTGAGGCAATTTTTTTCAATTTGCTGGTAATATGCAGCTGTGACACTGAAGTGGTCTTATGAAAACACTTTTAAAAAGTGACACTATCCCATGAATGTTTGATTAGCCAGAGTTAAGTCATGAATTCATAAGAGAGAAAATTGTCCTTCTGTTCTATCTTTCTTCACTTTCTAGACCCAGCATAGCCCTTAATAACTTTATGAAAGGATCAATTTTAGCTTCTGAATATAGTCCTTTTTCTCCATAGGGATGAGGAAGTACATTTTCTGGGCCGGGCTGGTATCCAAATTCTGAGTCTGACAGCATGTTGTCCTCTACATGACATTTTTGTGTCAACCATGTATCTCCTTATTTAGCTAAAATGTGTTATTCAAACCCACTTGTTCATACTGATTTATGGTCCGACCCAATCAGCTTTATAAGCATATCTTATATCTTATATGAATATAAGCATATTTTTAATTCCACTCAAACGTGCTACAATCATAGTACTAATAGATGATCTTTTTCTCCTGTCATACCAGTCATTTTTAGACAATGTTATATGAAGAAGTTTATTCTATCAACAATAGAACAAAATTATAATTGCATATCAGTAATAAAATTCAGAGAGAGGTCCAGTAATTTACATCAGGCTTATGAGCATCTGCGTAAATTCTTAACCAATGAGGTGAAAGAGTAATACAGCAGAAGGAGATTCTGTAGGAGCCAGCACCCCGCTTTCACTTGTACTGCGCTATAAACTAACATGCTCATTGATATTTAGGCAGTGGCCAGATTATTCTCCAAACACTTTGAATCCCTAATAGAAACTGTTTTCTATTTGTCTGTCCATCTGTGGTTTTCCTAGCACCATTATTAACTTTTCTTTGGCCCTGTTTCCATTATCATCATTTCTGACCTTTTACTTCTTCCAAGCATCCCTTAATTAGTCATCTCTTTCTGCTCTCATTGTCTGACATATAATACATTGCCAGACCTTCCCTTGTAGGGAACTCCCTGCCAAAATGTACGTATGTGTGTACATGAACACACATACAGTTAATGACATATTATTAAATGCTGTTGCTTCCCTGCATAAGAGATAAAGTACAAATCCTTCAACAGGACATCCAAGGACTTTCTCAGTTTTACCCCAATTTATCTTTCCAGTTTTAAAGCCCTCTCTCACTCCTATGAACAACTCAGACCAAACTTCAACCTCTTTCCTTTTTTTTCTTCCTTCACCATATTATGAGACCCTATACCCCCAAAAGTTTTGACTGTTTTCTCTACTGGAAATGCAGTCTCCAACACCTCAGCAGACCACACATCATGGTAAATTCTGACTCCCTTTTTCAACTCAGCTTAGCTATCACCTTCTCAAAGTATTTCTAGACATACCCATATAGAGTTTAGTTTAGCTTCCTTAAATTTACAAATATTAAGTTTATGTCATTAGAATCCGGAAAGTGATCCATTTATCAAATTTTGTTCTTTTTATCCTCAATTATTCATGAATAACTTAAGTTTTGATATCTTTGCGCTTTCATGGGAGTTTATTTTTGATAATTTATATCCAAGCAAGGTTGAAGGTATAAAGACTCTATGGCAAACATACTTGAAGTTGTTCATGAATTTATTATTTTTGTTTTTAAATATTGTTATTAAAAACAAGAAAGGATGGTGTGTCTGGGAGGCTCAGTTAAGAGTCGGACTTTGGCTCAGGTCATGATCTCACATTTTGTGGGTTCGAGCCCCCTGTCAGGCTCTGCGCTGACAGCTCACAGCCTGTAGCCTGCTTCAGATTCTGTCTCCCTTTCTCTCTGCCCCTTCCCAGCTCACACTCTCTCTCAAAAATAAACATTAAAATTTTTTTTTAATAAAAATAAAAACAAGAAAGGAATTTTGATTAAGAACAAATAAATAAAGCCAGGAAGAATAAAAAAATACTACTGAGTCCCTAAACTTTCACTGTTCAAATCTGATTACAACTTGAATTAAAATAGCTGCTTTTTTTCCTCCATATATTGTTACTATTTAGCCAAGCTTTGTTCTTATTTTACTTTTGATATAAACGAATATAATATGAAATTTAGAATAAACAAAATATTTCTAGCCTATTTTTCCCAAACAGAAATTATTGATTTTTTCATTTTCATGATTAATTTTAAAAAACATTGATGACCCAACAAAATGTGGATTGAATATTCAGAACCAAGACTTAAGAAAACAAATTATAAATATTACAGTTTTCACATTATGTTAATGATGTGTTAACCATTTTCTTGGGTATGTCTCTCTTTACCCACTGATAGAATCCAAAGCAGGAAGTCAAGAAGATTATGAGATTTCTAGAGAAGAATTTGAATGATGAGGTCTTGGATAAGATCATCCATCACACCTCATTTGAAATGATGAAAGACAACCCTCTGGTGAATTACACACATATACCAAGTACAGTGATGGATCACAGCAAATCCTCTTTTATGCGTAAAGGTAAGTATTTTGCTGAATTGAATTTCCCTTTTCACTTTCTTATGAATTACTCTGAAATGAGGATTAACTTTGTGATCTCTAACAAGTTACTTAGCCAGTTTGGGCACCAATTTCTTTATGTGTAATATAAGGACATTAAAAATACCTGCCACAAAAATTTGCTGAACTAGATTAGAAATTACCAGAGGAAATAATGCTTATAAACCTGTTATCTGAATACCTTGGGTATTCGATGTGTATTTCTTCTCCTATTTACTCTGCTACTAAATGGGACTAGTTTTGTCAGTTCTCATGTGAGTCATTCCAAAATTTTTATTCTTAAATCTTGAATCTTTACCTAAATAGGCATAGGCCTCCCTCTCTTCCTCAGTAATTGGTTAACGTCACTCAATACAGAACCATCTACCTCATATCACTTAGAAAACGGAGGTCACTTTGTTAAGGATCCACCAGGAGAAAGGACTTTTTTTTACCCTATGGGAAGATTCTGTTCCCTAAAAATACCATCTGAATTATAGGAAACATGGAATCTAAATTTAAATTAAAAAGATGACAAGAGAGGAATATGGCATTCACTATTGATTCCAATGAAGCAAATATTTTAGCTTGTGGCTTCTTGTACAGGATTTGTGTCAAGAGATGTTTTATTAGTGATAAAAATAATGCATTTAACAAATTATTAACAAATTTGAGAAGTTATCCACCTAATAACGTCACCTTCTATTTTCAATATTCTTTATTGAAGTGGGAGGGAAAGGGGTAAAATTACAGTTAGTGTGCTAGGAAGTAAACACAACCCTAAAATGTACTGTGCATATGAACATGTGGCTGAAAACCCTTGATTTTCAAAGACTTACATGGTTAAATTGTTTTCTAAAACATTTTTCTCTATTAGTTATTAAAATAGCAGATAGTGTTGGTGTTTTCAAATTATTTTTTATTTTTTATTTTCAAAAGCATTACATTTAGAATGCTAGAAACCTAACCTCTAGAAAGTAAAATTTTCATTGTAAGTGGTGTCTAAACAAAGACTCATGCACACATACACACATTTTGCTGGCAGAAAGGAAAAAAAAAATCCGAAAAAAATGCTCCTTTACTAAATAAGGCAAATTGTCATTTTGTCAGATTATCTGAATGTAACTTCCAAGAGAGTTTTATTCCCAGCCATATGAAAATTGGTACCACCTCATGATATCTCATTAGGGTATTGAGGTAGATGAAATAAGTTCCATAACTGGATTCTATGTTTCTCCAACTTCAAACAGAAAAGAGTGCATGCTGGTCTAATGGGAGAGTCAGTCTTTACATCTGCTCTGGAAGTGGTAAAAAAAAAAAAAAAAGAACATATTCTTTGAGGGCAGATTGATCTGGTGTTTATCCAGGTTATTCCACTCCCTGAATCTATGACTTTGAATACATTGAATCAATCTGCCAAAGGTCTGGCTACATCACTGAAAATATGGAGAAAGTAACAAGCTCTCTGTCATAAATTTTGGGGGAGGATTATGGTAAATGACATGTAAACATTTGGAATGTTTTTTCTGACCATAAATAATACATTAAAAAGTAACAAGTCTTATTAGTCTAAATAGTTTATCCACTTATTCATTCATGCGCTCAAGAGACACTTAAAGAATCCTTATTTATTCATTCATTTGCGTATAGGAAACACTCTTCATGAACACCTGAATGCAGCATGTATTCTCTAGAACATGCTTGGATGAATGACACATGCATCTGCTTTAAGAGGCTTATAATGCAATGCAAGAGGCATGCATGTAAATGGATGTTAAACAGGGTTCAGATTGATGTATAAACAAAGGGCCAGGCGCACTCAGTCTTGAAGGATGCCATGTTGTCTAAGTCAAGGTCATAATTTAGTTACACAATAGTAAAAGTAGTATGGAGAGGATAGATGATCTACAATGTTCATACTTATGTCCCAAATCGCAATAAAACAGAAAAATCTGGGCTTCGACCAGCATTTATGTTGTCAAAAAAATTTATACTTCCCTTACTCTTGTGAAGCAAATGTGTTTATGTATATTATATAATTAATACTCAAAATACAAGATCATTGGAATACTTTAGATATAACTCTTTATTGTTTAATCCGTGCTTTTTATTTTTAATGGCATATTTACAGATGTACTGTTCCAAATATACACTACTCTTGCATTTCAAAGAGCTCTTAACCCTAGAGAGCATAGTGAGTGAACATAGAACACAAAGTATAATAACCAGGGAAAAACCTTGTTTACGGGGATGTTTTTCAATAAAAGGATTTGAAATCTTCATCAAGTCACCCTGAGTTAATGTAGCTTGCAGTTCAATAGGACATACTTCATATTTTATAAAATAGCAAAAGTAGATGTTTATCTCCAAGCACATTTGTAGTACATTAAAAATTTATTTATTTTGGGGGGCGCCTGGGTGCCTCAGTCAATTAAGCGTCTGACTCCAGCTCAGGTCATGATCTCACAGTTTGTGAGTTCAAGCCCAGCGTCAGGCTCTGTGCTGACAGCTTGGAGCCTGGAGCCTGCTTCAGAATATGTGACCCCCTCTGTCTCTACCCCTCCCCTGCTCGTGCTCTTTCTCTGTCTCTCAAAAACGTTAAACTTTTAAAAATTTTTTTAAATTAATTTATTTTCCAAATAAATATTTATAAGCATCCAAGTATAAGAAATAAATGTAAATTTGTATCCCAAAAGTTTTGTAAAAATGGTTCAGAGATGTTATATATTTGATTTTAAATGCTATTCTTCTTTTCATCTAAACTTCAAATACAGTATAAGTCTAATGAACTCAGGGAAAGCAGGGATCCTCCAGGTGTCATCCCATCTTCATTTATAAATTCATGGGAAATTATACTTATCAACTTTCTAGTTCATGGATCGTTTTTGCTGATGACCAGTCCTTTGTATAGTTTCCAAAATTAATTCATGAGATAAAATCTGCCCTGACCATTGATCCAATGCCCAGTAGTAAGTAACCTTATGACCCATGACAAACAGAAACACTAAAAGAATCTCGTTCAGGAAACTATTGTACAGCCTGTAAATTTTGACAAGAAAATTAATCATTTGCAGAATGATTCTTTAAAAGTCAATCAAAACCACAATGAGATATCACCTTACACCTGTTGGAATGGCTAGTATCAAAAAGACAAGAAATAACAAGTGCTGACGAGGATGTGGAAAAAAGGGAACACCTTGTACACTGTTGTTGGGATGTAAATTGTAGCCACTGAAGAAAACAGTGTGGAGGTTAAAATTAAAAATAAAATTAAAAATATAACCACCATATATTTGAGAAGATATATGCACCCCTATGTTCATTTCACCATTATTTACAATAGCTAAGATATAGAAGCAATGTAAGTGTTCAGCAACAGAGGAAGGGATAAAGGAGATGTGGTTTATACATACAATGGAATTCTACTTGCCATAAAAAATAAAATAAAATCTTGCCATTTGCAACAACATGGATGGACCTAGAAGGTATTATGCTAAGTGCAACAAGTCAGACAGACAAAGACAAATACCATACAATTTCACTTATTGTGAAATTAAAAAAAAAATAAATATTAAACAAAACAAAGCAGAAACAGACTCATAAATAAAAGAACAAACTGATGGTTGCCAGAGGGGAGGGGAGTGGGGGAATAGGCGAAATAAATGAAGGGGATTAAGAGGAACAAACTTCTGGTTATGAAATAAATAAGTGACAGGGATGCAGAGTACAACATAGGGAATGTGAATTACATTGTAATAACATGATAACTTCATTTATCATGTTGATCATTCTTAATGGATAGAAATGTCGAACCACTATATTGTACGCTGAAACGAGTCTAATATTGGATGTCAAGTATACTTCAAAAAAATTCAGGTTCTGTTTAGTTATAAGCCACCTTTTAGATGGAAGGAATTATCGATAAAAGAGAACTGACATTTTAAAGTATCCAAATACAAGGAAAGTCTTTCTTTTCTAACCTTTTCTTTTAGTATACATTAGTTTTTCCCTCATACTGGAAATATATTACTCCTTCATGTTTTCTTATTTATTTTTAGGGACTACAGGTGACTGGAAGAATTACTTCACAGTGGCCCAAAATGAGAAATTTGATGCCATTTACAAGAAGGAAATGTCTGGAACTGCACTTCAGTTCCGCACAGAGATTTAAAGAGCCTACACTGCCAATCTGAAGGAGGAAGAACTGAGCTGTAATTTGTTAAAATGGTCAGTTATGACTTTACTTGGGCAGTCAAATGGACTTATAAAGGAGAAAATGTGCTTTTAAAATGGATTTTTTTTTTTTTAGCATCATTAATCAGGTCTCAGTTTCACTCCTGACTCTGAGCTTCCAAATTCCCTAAAGTTAGGGCCAATTGTTACCTTTTTGTAGGATCTTCCTGCCTTTTCCTAGACTAGTATGAACCGCAAAGTACTTACCCTACTCAATCTCTATATATTGTGGCTGAGAATTCCATTCCCCTCTCTATTAACATGGTCCAAGAAGTGCTATTTGCACCCTGAAACTATATTTTCTAGCTCTGCCCCAGCTTCCCTTTGTTGAAAATTTGACTCAGGACACTGTGTTCCATTGCTGTGTTCCAGGTTTCAAGTTGTTCCCTGAACAACTTGAACAACATAGATCATCTTCTCACAGTGCCACTATTTGGATAACATAGTTCATGTCCCAGATGATGTGGTTCAGATTTCAGAAATGTTGTTCCTATACCTAATTTCTAAGCATACCAATTTTTAATTGATGAGGATCCAATTTCTGGGTCTCCATAGGTGAAAGGCCTATACTGGTCTCCCTAAGACCCTTCCATGGGAACTGTAGCTCTGCTCTGAGAGCCTGGACTGAGGCAGCAACCTGCTTCCTGTGCAAAGTCCTCCCCAACCTCAACAGTCTCTACTGCAAGGCTGAGAATTGTCTATTGCCATGCTCTGGGCAGCATTCAGGAATTTCAGTTACTTCATTTTGTGATTTTTTTTTTTTTGGTGTGTGTGTGTGTGGCATTTATCAAACTGGTATCAAAGGGAGACTCTGTTCTGAATTTCCACTATGCCCTTCTTACCCCATTTCCCTTCTGTGTACCATCCAACACCTATGCCCATCAGCTTGGGCTATTTGATAAAATGCTTCCTTGGGACATTTGTTTCTCAACTCCAGCTTTGCCTTAGATGTACTTATCTATATCTCCATGTGCAGCAAGATCTTTTATCTGCAGATAATATCAGCATGTAATTAATTGCATGCCAGGCCCAACCTCCCAAACTCATGCTTGGTGAGAATGTCCTGGGTCTTACTTGTTCTGGAGAAGAGTTCTGGAGCTGAGCCATGACTGAGACAGTTACAATAATTTGGGTGATGGTGTTTTGCCTTCATAGGCAAATGGCTGCCATCAGCCTCTGAAGTGGGAACAGAGCCTCAGGCATGTAACTTCTCTCCTCCCTAGCCCCAGCAAACTGTTTATCTAATGGCAACTGCAAATCTCCTGGGAGTGATATATATATATGATTTTGGAAATAGTTGTTTTGATAGTTTTATTATAATATGTATTATAAATTATTTTTGTATGTTCCTTAGAAATATGTTTAGTAGTAGTTAATCTTGAATACCTAGGGATATGGTGAACTAGTTTCAGCTTTCTAGAATATGCTTAACAACACAAAAGTGAAGCCGATCACAGATCTATTTGATTTATTATCTTTATTAATCAGTTAATGTGATACATGCTTTGGATTATATGGTCTATTTTTGAATAAAAAATGTGTCTTTCTGAACTAGTTTTTAATCTGGGTAATATCGGCTACACTGACTGCCTTCACTAGCAGGATAGGATAGTTTCTATTTTCCCTAGTTTTCCTTTGTGGAAATAAGTTTCTGTACCTGGATTTTAATTTTTAAAAAAGTAAGTAAGCTTTAACTATGTCCCAGGTATTTTATTAGGCACTGGATATAGAGTGGAGAAACGAATCGAATTTAGATTTTCATTTACTTTTCTTACAGGTGGTGCCTCTGATCCAAATGCCAGAACTCTGTTCACTCTCTCATCAACTCAAGCTTCACACTACAGAGTAACACTCCTACTAGAATTCCAATTTCAGAAGTGCCTGATATCTTTTAAAATCACTTAAAAACTGCCACCAAGTTAATTTTCCTAAAATAATGCTTTTATCATTATTTTTCCTATTCAACAATCATCCGTATAATTTTCAAACAAAAAAAATTAGAATAATCTCATTCTATTTTTCTCTTACCTAAGCACATACCTCAAGGATAGTGATAGCAGATGTCTGGCAAGGATGAGATTACTTTCATATCCTTGGCCCCTTGCTAATCAATCAAAGACCGTTTTCTAAGAAACCAAATGTGTCCACAAATATTGTTTCATTGTGGCATTCAAAGCAAGTACTGGTACTTGTCCAGAGTAGATGCCTATTATAAAACTGCCATTATTGATAAAAAGAAAAGAGCCACAAAAACTCCCAAGGGAACTGTGTTTTAATCATGGATTTTCCTTTAGTGAAATGCTTAAATTTTAGAAAACAAAAGAAATAGATTTTAGTTTCTTATTCTGTAAAATTAATCAGTTTGTGTTTCCTCCATATTCTAAAACTCTAAAACTATGGCTATCCTGGCCTCATGCTTCCATAAGCCAACTGTTTTCATCAGTGCCTGAATGTTCTTTGTGTTTCTGCACCAGTGCTTTTGTTCACATCATGCCTTTCTCCTCCCAACCTCACTCCCACAAACATCCAGGACACCATATTTCCACCTCCCTAGATTAAAAGCCCAATTCTAATTTTATTTCTCTTTTTTTTAAGTTTATTTACTAATTTCATTTCAATAAACATTTCTCTTGCCACGCTCTCTCTCAAAGAAACTTCTCCTTCCATCTGAGTCTTCTAGTGTTTGTCCCCTGGATAATTTATCTGACAGTTACTAACTAAAGAGGTATTCTCCTAAACACCATTATGCCTTTGGAGCTACCTACCTATCAACAAATTAAGCTATGTTCTTTGATGACAAGTACTGGCTTTCACCTTTTAGTGCTTCCACAAGTGCAAGCTCCATGTTCTTCATGATGACATTAGAGTCACTTGAACTCATCCAATAAAGTTTATTTGTAAACCTCTCTTTTGCAAATTCACAATCTATTTCAATACACATTAAATAACACAAATTAAACAAACACAGCATATATATGTATTGCACTAATAGATTAAGGCACTTTTCTCTGCTGGATTAAACTGTAGCCTCAGACACCTTCTTAACACAACACTATATTGATATATTAATTTACTGAGGTTGGTATGTGCAATGATCGGTTTTATATGTCAACTTAGATAGGCCTATGCTACCCAGCTACTTCATCAAATGAATATAGGTGTTGCTGAATAGGTATTTTATACATGTGATTAATATCTACCATCAATTGACTATTTTTTGAAATTTTTAATAAAAATAACATTTTTATTACAAAAGAATATTCCCAAAAGAACATAGATTATGTGACAGAGCGCCTGGGTGGCTTAGTCGGTTGAGTGTCTGACTTCAGCTCAGGTCATGATCTCACGGTTCAGGGGCTCAAGCCCCTTGTCGGGCTCTGTGCTGACAGCCTGGAGCCTGCTTCAGATTTTGTGTCTCCCTCTCTCTCTCTCTCTGCCCCTCCCCACTTGCACTCTGTCTGCCTCTCTCTCTCTCAAAAATAAATAAACAACAAAAAAAAAAAGAACACAGATTATGTGAAGTCCCAAAATGAAATATCTTCATTATGTGGGATAAGGACTCCTTTTATTTTTTTTATTTTTGTTTTTTGTAACTGATTGTCAAATTGACTTCCATACAACACCCAGTGCTCATCCCAACAAGTGCCCTTCCTCAATGCCCATCACCCCCTTTCCCCTCCCTCCACCCCCCATCAACCCTCAATTTGTTCTCTGTATTTAAGAGTCTCATGGTTTGCCTACCTCCCTCTCTATTTGTAACTACTTTTTCCCCTTCCCTTCCCCCATGGTCTTCTGTTAAGTTTCTCAAGTTCCACATATGAGTGAAAACATACGGTATCTGTCTTTCTCTGACCGACTTATTTCACTTAGCATAATACCCTCCAGTTCCATCCATGTTGCTGCAAATGGCAGGATTTCATTCTTTCTCAATGCCAAGTAGTATTCCATTGTATATATAAGCCACATCTTCTTTATCCATTCATCCGTTGATGGACATTTAGGTTCTTTCCACAATGTAGCCATTGTTGAAAGCACTACTATAAACATTGGAGTACATGTGCCCCCTATGCATCAGCACTCCTGTATCCCTTGGATAAATTCTTAGCAGTGCTATTGCTGGGTCATAGGGTAGTTCTATTTTTAGTTTTTTGAGGAACATCCACACTGTTTTCCAGAGCGGCTGCACCAGTTTGCATCCCTTCCAACAGTGCAAGAGGGTTCCCTTTTCTCCACATCTTTGCCAGCATCTATAGTCTTGATTTGTTCATTTTAGCTACTCTGACCAGGGTGAGGTGGTATCTCAGTGTGGCTTTGATTTGTATTTCCCTGATGATCAGTGACATTGAGCATCGTTTCATGTGTCTGTTGGGCATCTGGATATCTTCTTTACCATCAGTTGATTTTATGTAAAGGAGCTTCTCATTGATAAACTGAGATATACCTGAGGAAGAAGTAATTCAGAAGTTCCACTTAAAAAGTGCAATATCAATTCCTGCCTTAGAGTTTCTAGTCTGAAGGTTTGCCTTACAGATTTCAGACTTGCCTAACTAGGCCTTACAATCATACAAATCAACTTTTTGCAATAAATCTCATGATATATACATATATATGTATATGCAAACACACACATATATGCATGTACATTTGTAGTGTGTGTGTATATATATACATCCCATTTGTTCTGATTTATCTGACAAATATCAAAAATCATCAAAAAAATTAAAATGTTAATAATCTATTGGATGACAACTTTATTAAGTCTCCTTCCTTGTCATTTGTTGAAAGCCAAGAATTGAAGTCCATCTGATATTGAAAGAATTTTCTTTCCAGTAATTACAATAATAGTTAGTCTCAATTTCTAGGAGGGATGAAAGATATCTATGCTGAAAACTATAAGTCATTGATGAAAAAAAATCAAAGATACAAATAAATGGAAACGCATCCCATATTCATAGATTAGAAGAATTAATATTGTTAAAATGTCAATACTACCAAAAGCCACCTATAGATTCAATGCAATCTCTATCAAGATTCCAATGGTATTTTTTACAGATGTCAGAAAAAGCACTCATAAGATTTATATGAAACTGCAAAAGATTCCAAATAGCCAAAGCAACCTTGAGAAAGAACAAGGCAGGGGATATCATTCCTCTTGATTCAAGCTATCCTATAAAGCTATAGTCATCAAAACAGTATGATACTGGTTCCTCTCCCAGAGGAGAAGGCAAATGGCAGACTCTGGTGACAGCTACCATAATAGGTCCTACAGCAGCTCTGGCACGGCAGAGGGTCCTGCGGCAGTGCTTGTGGCCATGGTTCCCATAGCCAGAAGGAGATGCCCACAGAGCCCCGCTACACAGCATATGTAGGAAATCTACCTTTTAATACAGTTCAGGGCGACACAGATGCTATCTTTAAGGATCTCAGCATAAGGAGTGTACTGCTAGTCAGAGACAAAAACACAGACAAATTCTGCTATGTAGAATTTGATGAGGTGGATTCCCATAATGAAGGCTTGACATATGATGGTGCATGGTTGGGTGATCAGTCACTTCGTGCGGACATTGCAGAAGACACAAAACAAGATAAAAGTGGCTTTGGATTCAGGAAAGGTGGACCGGATGACAGAGGCTGTGCTCGCAGTGAGGACACGGGCGCTCCTCAGACCTTTGTCATGTGTGTGTCCCCGTCTCTGCCTTGCATTTATCTGTTTGTTCCTTGGCATAAGTAACAGTGAGATGCTGTGTTTACCACCCTCCCTGAATTTTATAATGAAAATGGGCCTAAAATCTGGCACTTTACTGTTTCACTTGATGAATTGAGGATTTTACTCTGCAGAGCTGTCAAGAGACTTCAGAGGCTATAAGTCACCAGGTCTCCTCCTTAGGACACGGTTGCCTGTTCCTACACACTGTGTTTGGCACATACCCAGGGCCAGGGCCTGGGCCGTTGCTTCTGAGCTCCAACGCCTGTGTGTGAACAACCTGGGTCCTGCACTGAGTCCCGGTCCTTCCAATTGAGAGTAGTTCAGGGCCAGCCAGCAACTAGAGCCAGTGGAAGAGACCAGCCAGTGGGAGGGGAAGGGGGTGCTACAAGGTCCCCTAGCCTGCTTAGCAGTGTGCTTAGGGAGTTGTCCTCACTAGCTGACATCCTTGGCTTCTCTCACTGTGTCTCTGTCCTGAGGTCTCAGCAACTATGAACTCTCTCTCCTTTCCCTCCTTTACCTGCCACCTCTCCTTCCAAAATAAGAACCATTTGTGTAACACCAATACTTAAGAAAGACATGCATTATGTGGTTGTAATCAAACCTGATGCTTTCAGATGACTACTTACATCTTCAATGTGGAAAGCTTAAGAACAAAACAAATTCATCTGAACTGTGCAATCCAGCTGACTTTTAAATGTGAGAATGGAATTCCACATTCAGCTGTATGTCAGAAAGTAAATCTATGGGTATGGCATTTTGTGAATAATCTTTTAAATAAAACAAAATCTTACAAAATACTTAAAGCAAACAAACAAAAACAATATGATACTGGCATTGAAGCAGACAAGGAGACCAATGGAACAGAATTGTCAGCCCAGAAATAAGCCCAAGCACATATGGTCAACTAATATTTGACATAGGAGCCAAATATAGTCAATGGACAAAAGGCAGTCTCTTCAATAAATGGTGCTGAGATAATTAGATATTCACATATAAAAGAATAAAACTGGACCCACGTTTACACCACTCACAAAATTAACTTGAAATAAATTAAATCTTCCATTAAGAACTGAAACCATGAAACTCCTAGAAGAAAAGAACAAAACTCCTTGACATGGGTCTTGGTAATTATTTTTTGACCATGACACCTAAAGCACAAGCAACAAAATAAATAAATAAATAAATAAATAAATGGATATATATCACAGTAGAAACTTCTGCACAACAAAAGAAATAATAAAGTGAACAGACAACCTACAGAATGGGAAAAAATATTTGCAAACCACTTTTCTAATAAAGGATGAATATCCAAAACATATATAGACCTCATATAATTCAATAGCAAAGACAAACAAAGACCAAATAATACAAATAACAAATGGGTAAAGCACCTGAATAGACATTATCCAAAGAAGATATGCAAAATGTCAATAGGTACATGAAAATTTACTTAACATCACTAGTCATTAAGGAAATGGAAATGAAAACAAGAATGAAGGATCACCTCATATCTGTTAGAATGGCTATTATCAAAAAGACATGAGATAACAAACTCTGGTGTTGATGTGGAGAAAAGGGAAACTTTATGCACTGTTGGTGAGATTGCAAATTGGTAAAAAAACATTACAGAAAACAGTATGGAAAATCCTCAAAAACTTAAAAATAGAGGGGTGCCTGTGTGGCTAAGTTGGTTACGTGTTCAACTCTTGATTTCGACTCAGATCATGATCTCACGGTTCATGAAATCAAACCCCACATCAGGCTCTGCATAGACAATTCAGAGCCTTTGTTTGGTATTCTCTCTCTCCCTCTCTCTCTAGTCCTCCCCTGCTCATTCCCTCTTTATCTCTCTCACAAATTAAAGTAGTTAAAAATTTTTTTAATTAAAATTGAACTCCTATATGATCCAGGAATTCCACTTCTGGGAGTATATCCAAAGGTAAGAAAAACTCACCTGAAAAAATATCTGTACCCCATATTCTAAGCAGCATTATTTACAATAGCCAAAATGTGGGAATGACCTAAGTGTCCATTGATAGATGAACAGATAAAGAGGTGATAGTACAAGTATATAAATAAACATTTTTTTACAATATTTACAATAGCCAAAACATAGAAAGCATAGGAGAGAATTATTTACAGTAGGCAATACATGGGAAAACGCTAAGTGTCCATCAACAGATGAACAAATTAAAAAATGCAACAGATAGATGATAGATGATAGATAGAGATAGAGATATGGATATATATATATATATATATATAGATAGATATATAGATAATGGGATATTATTCAACAAGAAAATATAAGGAAATCCTACCACTTGTAGCAATATGGATAGACCTTGAAGGCATTGTGCTAAGTGAAATAAGTCAGACAGAGAAGACAAATACTGTGTGATCTCATTTATATGAAGAATCTAAGGGAAATAAGCCATACAGAGAAAGACAGATACCATATGTTTTCACTCTTATGTGGATCATGAGAAATTTAACAGAAGACCATGAGGGAAGGGAAGGAAAAAAAAGAGAGGGAGGGAGCCAAATCATAAGAGACTCTTAAAAACTGAGGGCTGATGGGGGGTGGGAGGAGGGGAAAGTGGGTGATGGGCATTGAGGAGGGCACCTGTTGGGATGAGCACTGGGTATTGTATGAAACCAATTTGACAATGAATTTCATATTAAAAAAGAAAAAAGAATCTAAGTTGGGGGGGGGACTCAAAAGAGATGAGACTGGTGGCTACCAGAGACAAAGAGTAGTGGAAAAGGGAATTATAGGAAGGTGGTCAAAGGTGCAACCTTCTAGTTATAAGATAATGAAGTGCTAGAGATGTAATGTGCAGCATGAAAACTATGTCTAACACTGCTGTGTGATAAATAGGGAAGTTGTCAAAAAAAAAAGTATAAGTATACCCTAAGAATTCTCATCAAAGGAGATGTTTCCTCCTTTTTTTTCCCCTTTCTTATCTTCTTCTTTTCTTTTTATGAGAGTATGGATCTTAGCTAAACCCACTGCAATCATTTCACACTGTATGTAAATCAAACCAACATGCTGTATGCCTTAAACTTATACAAGGATGCATGTCAAATATTTCTTAATAAAACTGGAAGAAAATAAAGTGAGAAACCTGAAACTTTAAATTAGGAATAGATCTAAGTCTGGTTTACTCCAAAATGTCATTCTTAACAATTATATGACACTATATAGAATTATATATAAATAATCTCCTTCAGGTATTAGATATGAGATGACCTCTCAAAGCACTAACATAAATGTATTCAGGTAAAGATGTCCGAGCTTACAATGTAAATGTTCCAAGCTCTGTCCACTTTCAGAGACCTACTGCTGCAGGGACACTGCCTGCAAACCCGTGCAAGGTTAGATTTGTGAATGTTTTTCTCTGATAAACTATGGTATAATTGGCATTTGTTTATCATTTTTAAAAAGATGGCATCAGCATAGCTCAAGTTCAACTAAATTACTGTGTGCTTTGAGTGTTGATTTAAAAGCTCACTAAGAGTCCAAATACATAACTAATACGATAGTTTTTGTAATGCAGTCTATTCATAAGATGAGGACTGACCGTACCCTGTCCTGTTCTCTCCTATTCATGGAGGAAGAAAACAAGCTGTCATAAATCTTGTGGAGAAACTTCTCGTGCAAATTTGAATAGGGGAGGAGAAGGAGGAGAAAGGACAAAATATTTCCTTGCAACTTGTACCCTCTATATCTTTTCTTTTCTTCTAGGCTATTGAGCAGGAGTACCAAAATTCTTGAGCATACTGAAATTCAAGCATCTGTAAAGAAAGTAAAATTCTTGTGGTTCTCCTTAGAGATTCTAAGATAGCCTGGATAGTGGTTTCAGATTATACATTTTATGTAAACGTCAAAGGTAAACCAATGGCCATATTACCTATTGCTATTTCCAAGTGATGAAGAGCTATTCGTGTTTTCCAAGTAAATACCAGATGGAAAGATTATAGGTATATATGGAGATGGATAGATAGATAGATAGATAGATAGATAGATAATAGATAAATAGATATATAGATAATAGATATAGAGAGATATATGATGCATAAAGATATAGTGATAAATGAAAGATAGAAGAGAGATGATAGATGATAGATAGATAGAGATAGATAATATAAAAATAGATAATAAATGGATAGATTAGATGATAGAGACAGGTAGTGATAGATGATAAACAGATGATAGATGATAGATGATAGAGAGAAAGAGAGAGATAACAGCTATCAAGATACTCTTTTGTACTGACTGGATTCCTATTTGGAAATGCAAAAAATTCAGCAAATAAAACTTAAAACCAGTGGTTTAAAATAATTGGAAAGGAGGAAGGAATTTTAGTGAATTAGACAGCTCTACCTTGGACCTTTAGCCAAATGTGCACTGTTTCAAAATAAAAGAAATTAGTAACTTTTCCAGGACAGTTTGCTCAATGTGTGACCTATTCACTAGCTTAAATAATTGGTGCAAATTCCATTTCATTAACATTTTTGCTTATTTCATGAATGTTATTCCTTCCATTGGTTAAAAGCTAAATTTCTAAACAGATTGGTATGTGTGAAAACTCCGTTCTTACATTGTTTTGCCTGAATTGTCCTTATGGACATATTTTGAGGTCTTATACTTAAAGTACACTGGATTTCTACAACAAAGCCAATACCCAAGGAAAGTAAATCAGAAAAAGGCAGGAATACATAACAAATAGACATAAAGTAAATAGATATAAAATAAAGCTCAATGCAGCCTACTAGGGAAGGCATAGTGTTTAGTGTTACAGAAGTTCTTTGGCAATATGTGAATTTTCAGCTGTCAATACAGTTTTACATTTTGTGAAGCATAACATGCATTCAGAAGAATGTACAAATCTTAAGTATCCAGATAAATATGCCCAAGTAAACACATCTGGGTAACTAGATCCACAACTCAAGAAACAGAAGAACAGCATACCGACCTTCCCCTCCATTGGACCCCTTTCCGGTCAGTATTCCCCACAATGACACTGCAATCCTGAGTTCCAACACCACGGGTTAGGTTTGCTTTTTTTGAAATTTATACTAATGGAATGATACAGATAGATTCTTTGGCTTTCTGATTATTTTCACTCAATATTATAATTGGAGGATTTATCCATGTTGCTTGTACTAGTAGTTTTTTTTTTTCATTTTCATTACTATATAACATTTCATTGTGGAAATATACCAATATTTATTTGCCCTTGATGGCATTGAAAGAGTTTCCTGTTTGGTTTTACAAATACTACTGCTATGAATATTCTTGTTCATATTTTTGGCAGACATATTTTTGGTGTATTTTCCTTGAATTTAACCTAAGAGTTAAATATGATATTCACAGGTTTAAAAAATACCACATAGATTTTTCTAAAGTAGTTATACTAATTTTCAATTACATTACTGGTGTTCAGTCCCACATTCTCCCCATGACTTATTTTACGTAATTTTCATTTTAGTCATTTTGGTGAGTTTGTATCACGCCGTGGTTATAATTTACACTTCCTTATTGACTAGTGAAGTTGAGTAACTTTTTATGTTAACTGGTCATTTTAATATCCTTTTTTTGTGTGTGAAATGCATGCTCAAATCTTTTACTTATTTTCAATGTCTTGACTGTCTAAAGACAGAGTGTATTATGCTAATCAAAATAAGTCAATCAGAGAAAGACAAATACCATATGATTTCACTCATATGTGGAATTTAAGAAAAAAAAAACAGATGAAACTAGGGGAAAGAAAAAGAGAAGAGAGAGAGAGGGACAAACCAAGAAACAGACCTTTAATATAGAGAACAAACTGAGGGTTGCTGGAGGGAAGTTGGGCAGGGGATGTGCTCATTGGTCATAGGTATTAAGGAGGGCACTTGTGATGAGCACTTGAGTGTTGCATATAAGTGATGAATCACTAAATTCTACTCCTGAAATTAATATTACACTCTATGTTAACTAACTACCATTTAAATAAATACTTGAAACTAAATAAATAAATAAAATTGATTTGAAAGATACTGTGTGTCTATTATATTTATGAGTGTGTGTATATGTGTTGAGTATGTTTACACATAGATGTATATAGGTGTGTGTGTATATGTACATACATATATATATATATATATATATATATATATACACACACATACTGGTTATATTTCCTTTATTATATGTACTTCAAATATCTTCCCTGATTCTGTGACTTAACTTTTGGTCTCTTAGTGGTATCTTTTGGTATTATTATCTTGATATAATCTAATTTGTCATTTTTTCCCTTATAGTTATGTCCTATGTAAGAATATTTGCTTAATATCAGGTCATTAAGATGTTCTACTCTTCCTCTAAAAGGTTTGTTGCTTAATTTAACAAGTCTAATCATTCTGTAATGAATACTTTTATGGTAGAACTCCAGAAATGTTTTCCCTCCATAGACATATCCAGAATAGAATGTTTGAGAATATTTTTTCTGGCTCTCCATAATACCACACCCCCACCTCTACCCATTCAAATAATTCTGAGAAAACTAAGATATTCAAGAAAATATTTTCAGCTTTAAATATACATAGTCACATTATGTTTTGGCAGGTAATAATAAAGTCTAATGATTAGTATAATAAGAGTATGCCTTGTTCTAATTCATAGGCTTATCTATTTTCTTATTTGTAAAATAATTTCATTCAGACAGAAGGTAGGCCAACCACTGCTAAGAATTAAGATGTTCAAATGAATAAATTTCAGCTCTGAACTACTATGAAAGAAAATAACTAAGATATGGAAACTCGGATTCACATGATCATGCATATGACAATTTATGAATTTGTTCTTATTTGCCAAAGATATGTGGAAATAATTATTTCCTTAACTAATCTGTCATAGAACAAATGTACTGAAAGCACTTGAGGCCTGAAGTTATTTTCTTAACTAACACTTCCACAATGAAAACATGACTTCTATTCCAAAGAAAATTTGGAGACTGCATATAGAAAAGGAAAACAACTATTTACTAAACAAATCTCTACCTACCTCACCCACAGTAAATTCATGACCCTCCTTTCTCACTACTTCTTTCTTTTATAATAATAGTTCATAATTAGTCTTAGGCTTAGAATTAGAGGAAAGTCTGAAGATAGAGAAATATCATCTTCAAAGTAATTCTTCATCAAAGAAATCTAATAACAGATTTTTTAAATTGCCACCATCTGTTATATACCTTGTCATCTGTCTCTAGTAACTGCCTGCAGAGTGTACCAAACATTCTCACTTTATTGTTTTTGTTACTACTTACCTGCAATTTCTCAAATCAATACCTGAAGCCCAATTTGTCTGTGCCCGTTTTTATTGATAATACAATGGGCTCACAAGAATAACAACAAAAACAAACAATTTGAGGAATGTCATACAGTGCTTACAGTTTATGCCTCAGGTCTTTGTGAGTTCTTTTTGGCAGATGGTCCCTGAAGACCTATTTGACCCTTTATTTTATTCCAATAGAGCTTGTTAACCATATCCTTTTCTGCAGATATTTTCTTCACAAAATCCATTTTTCTTTAACTATGCAGTTAGAATTAGGTTCAAATAGCACCCTTCCAAGGATTTAGCAGTGCTAGGAACCAAGATATATCTTAATTGCCCAACTCCTCCCAACTGCATGATTCCCACTAACAATAATGATTCTCAGGCTTTGTAGCTAAGCACCAGGAAGCCCCTTCTCAGGCCGGTCTGGCCAAAATCCCAAAATGATAAAAAATGAACGACTGGGGCAGGTGTGGGAGGGGGGGATGTGAACAGATGATCATTGATTGCTCCATGATAATGAGGGTACTTCTGAGATTTCCTCAAAGCAAAAGGAGATTCGTTGTTTTAATTTTGAATTGCTATTTACTCCCTTATTCATTCTGCTCCTGAAGAGGTGAAGTGTCTTATCTAACTAGTAATTTGGAGAGAAGGGCTGGCATGTTTTGCTCATTGCTACTCTCTTCTGGGAGTGGGCATGTACTCTTTCTTTAAAGATAAATTCTGCCTAAATCTGTGGTTTAGTAATTCTCTTTGGCTAAGACCTAAAGTCATATTTTCCAGCTTGGCCTCTGTCAATAATAATGGCAATATTCTTGCATCATCTTTAATCATTTATTTTGTTTCCTAATATTGTACAGAAGCTGAGCCAAGAAGAGTAGCCTTCGATGGTCTGTAAAGGACCCAATTGTGCTTGGATTGAGAACACTAAAAATGAAATAACAAAATATTAGATAAAACACTCATGAGGAGAGGTTTTTGGAATGAAAAGGGCATTTGTTTCTGTCCTTAATCTCTGGTATAAAGGGAAAGATTTTTGAAGTTGATGTTTTAATAAGGGTTATACTGGGCCAGTTTTGACCCCTGTAACCTTGGTGTCAATCATATGGTATAGTGGCCTTATACATAACTGCAGCTTATGTAGGATTTCACCTTAAATGAGTGTTTTTTTTTTTGTTTTTTTTTTGTTTTTTCTTCAAGCAGGTCTTGGGCAAAGGTGGTATATTCCTTGAGAGCAGCCTCAGTAAGAGCCAGAAGAGGATCCAAGCCAAAGGCGGCCAAATGGATAGCCTCAGAGAATGGATGGAGGTCTGCGAGACAGAGCTTGCAGATGATAGCAGAACTTTCTGCTTTGTCTCAGTAGACTCAAAGACTCAGTTATAGGCACAAATACACAAGAACACCAACAATAGCACCTTAATAAAGTATGGCTCTGAGACCTCTTAGCAGGCCCTGCTTTTCCTCAATTGGAGCAGCTGAGACAAACATTCCATACAGAGAAAAGATCCTTTAAAGTTTTTTGGTCAATGGTTTGCAGAAGAGTATTGGTTGCTTCTAAACTGCAAAGAAGTTATATTCCTTGTTATTATAGAAATCAGCTTCTAGAAAGCAGATATTCTAAAACTCAGGTTCTAGCAGGATCTAGACAACAGAATCACTAACCCAAACTTTATTCCATGCTTAGGGCCACAGAGGAGCTGTAGAAAAGCTAACTTTGGACCCATCTGGTACTGAACATAAACTGAGGGCTACCCTCCTCCCATGGCATGATTTTATGTTGGCTATTGACTTATTTAATAAGAGGAAGCTTAGGATTCCTTCATGTACTCAACTCTCTCTAATATACCAAATCTTGTGTCAAAACCAACATCTTTCTGGGAGTTTGTTCACAGCTTAATTTAAGTATACAGGGCATGATGTGATAGTTAATTTTATGTGTCAACATAGCTAGGCTATGTTGCCCAGTTGTTTGATCAAACACTAGTCTAGATGGTACAGTGAAGGTATTCTGGAATGTGATTAATGTTTCTAATCAGTTGACTTGAAGTAAAGGAGATTATCTTCACAATGTAGGTGGGCCTTATTCAATCAGTTGAAAGCATTAAGAACAAAAAGCTAGATTCCCCACCCCCCCAAAAAAAAAATTCTGCCTTCAAGACTATACATAGAAACCTTACCCTACTGTTCCCCAGGCCACCTACAGATTTCAGACTCAGGACTGCAACATCAACTCTTGCCTAAGTTTCAGTCTGCCAACCCACTCTATGGATTTTGGACTAGTCAGCCCCCAAAATCATGTGAGCATATTTCTTGAAATAAATCTCTTCAGGGGCGCCTGCTTGGCTCAGTTGGAAGAGCATGCAACTCTTGATCGCAAGGTCATGGGTTTGAGCCCCCGTTGGGTGCAGATATTACTAAAAAACAATAATAAACTTAAAAAAAATCTCTTTACACACCCACATACCTACAATCACCCAAACTTCCTCCCACATAAATGTGTGTGTATATATATATATATATATATATATATATATATATATGGTTGGATGTGTATGTATGAATATAAAGACATATATACATACGTATATTGGTTTTGTTGCTCTGAAGAATCCTGAAAACCTCACATGGTATCTGGGCAACAGGCATAAATTAATTGGCACCCTGGAAAGGTTAAAACGAGGAATAGTTTCTCTTTTCCTTGAATACCATTGAGTTCCTGCTGTGGTCTTGATGAATACTCAATATTGAGGTTCAGTAGCTCAACATTGCCTGGAATAATTGCCTTAGGGAATAGTTTTTTTTTCTTTCTTTTTTTTTTTTTAATGTTTTATTTATTCTTAAGAGAGAGAGATAGAGCATGAGCGGGTAAGGGGCAGAGCGAGAGAGGGACACAGAATATGAAGCAGGCTCCAGGCTCTGAGCTGTCAGCACAGAGCCTGATGTGGGGCTCGAATCCACAAGCTGTGAGGTCATGACCTGAGCCAAAATTGGACGCCCAACCGACTGAGCCACCCAGGTGCCCCCTTTTTTTTAATGTTATCTTTTTTTTACTTTAAATATTATGTAATGTTTATTTTATTTTTTTTTTTGAAAGAGAGACAGACAGATAGAGCATGAGTGAGGGAGGGGCAGAGAGAGAGAGAGAGAGACACAATCTCAAGCAGGCTCCAGGCTCCAAGCTGTCAGCACAGGGCTTGATGGGGGGCTTGAACCCACGAACTCTTGAGATCATGACCTGACCTGAAGTCAGACACTTAACCAGATGAGCTGAATAGGTTTTTTTCTAAATGTGGTATAGATGGTGGCAGGGTCGTGATATTATTTTATATGTTACTAACTCTTCAAACTTTTTAATCTGCTGCATATCAGAAACTTTTTTTAGATTTTCTGAGACCCTGAAGGAATTAGGTTCATTCTAATGACAAAATTTAGGTTGCAACTGCTAATAGAACCCCAGAATCTACTAAATTATTAAGAATCCATCTGTCTGTGACTAAGGAGAATTCCAAGTTGAGAGAAATTGGGCTTTGGATTATGAACTTCTTTTTTTTATTATTCTTTTTAATAGTTTGTGGGTTCAAGCCCCACGTGGAGCTCTGTGCTGACAGCTCAGAGCCTGGAGCCTGCTTCAGATTCTGTGTCTCCTTCTCTCTCTGCCTCTCCCCCACTCATGCTCTGTCTCTCTCTCAAAAATAAACATTAAGGGGTGCCTGGGTGGCTCAGTAGGCTAAGTGTCTGACTTCAGCTCATGAGGTCATGATCTCACGGTCTGTGAGTTCGAGCCCCGCATTGGGCTCTGTGCTGACAGCTCAGAGCCTTGAGCCTGCTTCAGATTCTGTGTCTCCCTCTCTCTCTGCCCCTCCCCTGCTCATGCTCTGTCTCTCTCTGTCTCAAAAATAAATAAAAACATTAAAAAAATAAAAAAAAACATTAAAAGAATTTTTTTTAAATATTTATTTTTGAGAGAGAGAGAGAGAAAGAGAGAGAGAGAACAAGCACGAGTGGGGGAGAGGCTGAGAGAAAGAGAGACACAGAATCCGAAGCAGGCTCCAGGCTCTAAGCTGTCAGCACAGAGCCCAACGTGAGGCTCGAACTCACAGACTGTGAGATCATGACCTGAACCAAAGTTTAACACTCAACCGTCTTGAGCCACCCAGTTGCCCCTGGATTATGTACTTCTATTTCAGAAAAGAAAGAAAATTTTATTTTGGTAATTCTGTTTCTTTGGAGTTGGAGTTGCAACGGGATTTAATGTTTAACCTTTAACTTCTCTTAGGAATCTGACAAAAGAAGTGAGAATATAGTCCAATTTGGGATATTTTTATGCTGTTAGCAGTTTTTAGAATTTCTGGGGGGCTTTATCCTAATTGTATCATTTAATTTCATTGCAGAATCTCTAATAATCTGATGATGATCAATAGGGCTGGACATAATTGGGTTGAGAAATAGAATATGGAATAAATTATAGAATGGCCTTTCTGTTGACTTAATGTGCTGTTTGGATAATTTCACAGGTTTCTAAGGGCAAAATCTAACTACTGACCAGCAGTCCCAAAGGATAGACTGGTATTGGAGGAGTGGCTTTGGAAAGGTGTCACCAGGACAGTCCTGATTAAACTGCTAATCTCGGGGTGCCTGGGTGGCTCAGTTGGTTAAGCATCCAGCTTCAGCTCAGGTCATGATCTCGTGGTTTATGAGTGCAAGCTCCTTGTTGGACTCTGTGCTGACAGCTCAGAGCCTAGAGCCTGTTTCAGATTCTGTGTCTCCCTCTGTCTCTGCCCCTACTTCGTTCACACTCTGTCTCTCTTTCATAAATACATGAACCTTAAAAAAATTTAAACTGCTAATATCATTCAAGAGAAATGACATTATCCCTAGTTGATCATAGTTGATTAAGCCAAAGGAATAAAGAGAACAAATATTGAAAGAGTATTAGTAGGAAGCATCTCCTCCTCTTTGTGTTTTCTTTCTGTGAAAAGAGTTCTGATATTTAACTCAAGGCCTCTCTCCTCTACTGATTCTAAAGCTGAGGTTAAGTCATGAAACTAGTAAATTTGGGGAAAATAACTAAGCAAGCACTGTTCTGCTGCACTCTTCACCTTCTGACTGTTATTCTGGCCACTAAGGTATTCTGCTCTGCTTCTCCAGGTATAGGCCACCCCCCTGTTGGACCTGTAGACCATATAGACCTATAGACCTACCCCAGTTCAGAATTACTCACAACTATGTCTGCCTAGTTTTGAGACCAGTATTAACAAGCCTATTTGACTGACAAACATAAAATTAAATTCATGGACTTGGTTTCAATCAATAATAAAGTTATTTTAGCTTCTATCTTTTCCTTATATGTCCTTTCTCAGAACTTCAATGGAGAGCAGAGATTCTCTATATTGGGATCTATTTAGAGAGCTTAATATCTGGTTTCCATAAATATATTATTTTCCCAGTTATTCCAGGTACAACTATTAAACAACCATCCCCACATCTTCTACTGCCTTTTCCCTACGTAGAACTTACAGCCACATTTCTAAGGCATATAATTTGACGGAGTAATGAACTAGCTAACTAGTTCTCTCAATACCATTTCATAGATCAGATTACCTTTTCCCACTGATTTAACAACCCCTTCTTTTTTATGTCACATATTATATACATTCACATTTCTGTATAGACAGAAGGAAATATAGAGGAAAGTCACAGTCTTAAGTCATGAAAGTTCATGTATTTATGTGTTTATTGTATTCATTATGTTGTCCTCTTCTGTTGAAAACCAAAGCACATTTTTTAACCTTTTGTATTTCTTACCACTATGGATTATGCATTGATACATAAATAATTTGTTTTAATTGTCCACAAATGACAGTGTATCCTACCTCTGTTTTTTTCCCCAATTCCTAGCATAGTAAAGTCACAAGCTAAACATTCACTAAAGGGTTGTTGAATATATTTATATAAACTGTAAATCTGTTTACAAATATAAATTGAAGAAGTGATTATGGGTATTATTGAGATATTTTGTTGTTTCTAAAATATAAGACAATTGTCTTCTTTTGCTATATCTTGGGATACATATGTTTTTAAACTTCAGTTAATGAGGGTTATAAATAGGTTGACTTATAACTTACGGGTTGGAAGCTTTATCTCCTGAGTTTTATTGGTAGAGGTTTTAAGAAAAGATGATACTGACGAATAGCACCCCCCTCCAAAATCATTCTACTATAAGGGACCTCTAATAGATGGTTTTATAGATAATTTGGACTTACCTACAGATTGTCTAGTTATGTCTATGGTGGCATTAAAGATCTAAATACGCTTTTTCACATGTGGATCCATACAGCTTACTCAGGAGGAGAAGAGAGTCGAAGCCCAAACTTTGGTTCATAGACAGTGGGCCAGAGTATGAGGGGTAGAGTAATTCTTAGTGCTGCACAGGAACTACCGTCATTCAGATTTCCCTCTATTCCTGTCATTCAGAGCTTCACAACACAAGGGCAGACACAACTAAGAAAACTCCTTCTTGGGTTCACCCATCAGCACACTGAATATGGAGACTGGGAAGTATTGAGAATTTCAGAAATCACGGTCTTTAGATGGGTACTGTAAATGGTTGCAATATGGACACTGGCATCAGAGGATATATGCCTCCATGAACTGGGATGAAAGAGAGGAAATCAGAAACCACCACAGGAGCCTGGAACTAGACCAGACACATCCCCTAACAACTTCCAGAAAAATCCTGGAAGAATTTAAGAGCAACTGAAGTTCTTGCAAAGTACATGAAGTGAAAAAAGGAAGAAGAATGTTTTCATAATGTGTGCGCAGTACCTAAAAGGCATGTAAGAAATGGTCACTGCTGATATTAGTAGTACTGTTACTGAAAGTATTCAATGACAGAGTGTCTTGGAGTTGTTAAGATTGTAAGTTTTGGAGTTGGAGTGCCTGTGTTCAAATCCTGGCCATGCCGCTTATTGGCAATGTGATGTTTGTCAGGTGACTTAATCCCTCTGCTTCAGTTTTCTCCTCTGTAAAAATGAGCATAAATATAGTTCCTACTCATGGTGTAATGAGGGTAAAGTTTGTAACATATGTCAAGCTCTTAGAACTGTGATTCACACGTAGTAGGACTCAATAAATGTTAGATACTCTTCTCAGAAGGAATTTCATTTCAGAGAGTGAATGTATTGCCATCTTTAGACACTGGCCTGGCAAAGACACATTTACTTTTGAAAGCAACGTAACTTTTCTAAAAGCAAACATAAGATAATATGCCTAAAACAAACATGGCAGAATGGGAAACACACACACACACACACACACACACTTACACACACAGAGCCAGAAGATTCTTGTGGAGAAAAAAGATTAGAAGTATTAATCTCCACGCTACTAATCTACACTGTGAAGGAAGAACCACACTTGAAAACAATATATTATCGAAGCTTTGGTATAGTGTCTTGCATCAGTAAATTCTTACTGGATTATAATGTGTTTTCAACTTTTAAACTTAATATATAAGGGTGGATTCCAAAATCCTTAACAGACAACTGTGTTCAGATGATTCATTCTGAAAAAAAAGTTAGGAAACAAAAATGACTCTTAAAGAAACACACAGAGAGTACTGCCTCATAATTGTCTTATCAAAGCAAACTGTCTCGTGTACCATGGAAAAACAAAATTAAATATGACTAATCTTGAGTAAACACATGCTTAAGAACACATTTTAAAAACAAAAAAGAAGAAGAAGAAATCAGAAAAAGAAAAGAAAAAGAGGACAGACACAGGCATGCCTGGGACTGGGAGACATTTACAAACTGCCTTAGGCAAAGCTTGATTTGGAGCTGTGTTGAGTCGGCCCCATTCAACTACCACAGGTCTGTTTGGTTGAAACCATTTCTCCAGTGAAATTTCCCAGATAGTGAGAACATTCTGATGTGAGTAATAATGAGATACTATGATGTGCTTGCCAAAATGCATTGGTATAGCAGCCAAATTTTAATGCTCTTGCATGAGTCCTTTGAAGAGTCAGTGAAACCCCAAATATAAGCAAGTGTTGAATTTTATGTTTCATGACTCATTTATTAGAGACAAAAGAACCCCTGGGTTCTGAAGGCCAATATGACAAATTTCCGAAGTGAAAATACAGTACAATGTCACTATAGAGACAGGATTTTCAAACTGGATTCATGCATATTTTCTCTTTTTGTCTTGATGTTCTAAGACAAGATGATTTACGAAGTCCTGATAGACGAATAAGGGCTGTTTGTAATGATTCTAAAATGGAAAAGTTTCTTTTTTTTCTTCTTTCTTTTCAAATTTCCTTTCTCCCACAATATTAGTGTTAACGTGTTCTTGTCCCTTCCATCCCACTCCACGTACATTTGACTATATGATCAAGTTATAAATAGCTGAATTACTTATTGTGTTAGGTGACCTATATTCATGCATATGCAGAACACACGGACACACAAAGGCCATTGTCAGCATTGAGATTGTCTACTTTTATGTAACAAACTATTCAAAAACGTTAGTGGTGGGGGGCGCCTGGGTGGCTCAGTCGGTTTAGCGTCCGACTTCAGCTCATGTCACGATATCGCGTTCCGTGAGTTCGAGCCCCAAGTCGGGCTCTGGATTGATGGCTCAGAGCCTGGAGCCTGCTTCCGATTCCGTGTCTGCCTCTCTCTCTGCCCCTCCCCCGTTCATGCTCTGTCTCTCTCTGTCTCAAAAATAAATAAACGTTAAAAAAAAAATTAAAAAAAAAAGTTAGTGGTGGAAAGCAAAACATTATCCTCAAAGTTGCTGTGGATCAGGGATCTAGACAAGGCGAAGACAATATGGCTTGTTTCTGCTCTGTAATGTTAGGACATTCAACTGTGAAGACTCAAATCTCAAGTGGCTGGGTGCTGAAATTTCCCTGGGGCATTTTTAATCCCACGTTGGGAGTCTAGGTTGTGTTGACTCGAAGACTACTCTCAGCTGGTAAGGGAGACTAGGGAGCCACATGTTTGTTTCTCGTGGCTTGGGCTTCCTCCAGAATGGTGGCTTCACTGTAGCTTGACTTCTTACATGACAGTGCAAGGCTCCAAGAGCAAGTGTTCTGGTAAACACATTAGTAATTACGTAGCGTTGTATGGTTCAGCATCAAAAGTTAAATACTGGCATTTTCAATGTCTTCTTTCAGTTAAAGCAGTCACTCCCCTTCTCAAGGGGAGGTAAAGAGTACCACTCTTACTGAGAGGAGTATTAAAAATTTACATTCATGTTTTTAAAAACCACTGCAATAGTGTTGGAGATAAATATTAAAACAAAATTTCCTATTATAGCTGAAATCTGGATTTCTCACTATTTCATTCATTGGAATAGATATCCCTAGATTTTAATTATGACTGTTTTTCCTATTGATTCTAAGTAAAAGAAGAGCAGTGAAATCTTCAGCAGGGGGAATGAATCTGTTCTCCTCCTAGATTTTCTCCCCAGCATTGAAATAATACTAAGCAGTTCTGTGGGCTCTCCTTAGGGATAAAAATTTACACGTAGGGTGTAAGACAGCAGATTTTTGCTTGAGTAAAGGGAGAGCAAAGTCCTGGTTAAAAATATTAGGTGCCTAGCGTAGAAATAGGAGCAAGAGGACCAACCTCTTGTAAAAGAGGTAAAAACCTAACAGCTAGATGATACCACAAAGTAAAAACTAACCCTTACTGCTCAGTCCCGCCCTCCCCCCTCCCTACCTGAGTGGGATTTCATGGAGCTACAGTGCTTTTCCTCTCCTCTTCTCACATGTTTAGTCCTCTGGAATTGTTATCCTTTTGGTCAGTCATACTTTAGTTGGAAGAAATATATTCTTGGCCATTACCTGCTCATAAGCTTTAGAGAGCCACACTCTGGCCCTTCTCTGGCTGCACCTCTCTGGAAGCCAGGGAGTCTGCTCCTCCTTCTAGACCACGTTTTAGGAGTCTTGAACCCTGGAATTCCCTGCACATATAGCCCTAGCTTGCTCTCAGATCTATAAAAGTTCTCCTCAGGTCAGTCCTCCCCAGGCTGACCTCTGCAGCAGGCATGTGCCCAGCATGGTCAAGTGGGAGCTTTTAGCCAGGAGGGAGAGGTGTGGACAGAGCGTAAGCTTGTGGCTTAGTTGGTCCAAATACATTTATATGAGGCCCTTTGGGTGGCAAATGGAGCTAACTGGGGCTGTGGTCCAGGGCTTCCATTTGTGCTGACAAATGTCAGCAGTGGGCCAGTTCCAGGCTGTTTCTGTTTGGTAAAAAAAAAAAAAAATAAGAAATAGTAACTTATGAAATTGCTCTTCTTTCCTAATCTCTCTTCACACTGGCGTATTAATTTATTTTCCTGATACATGAGTCCATAGATATGGGAATGTAATACATTTCACCCTGTGTTACTATTTGTCTGAACAAAAGGTACAGGGTGTACAGTCACCAATAGGGACACCCACCACTCCTGACACTTGACAGGACAAATTGGAGCTCTGAGCACACATTCCAGAGAGTTATTGTTACACAGCGATTAAGACATATAGAATAGTTTGTTACGTGCAATATTTCATGAAGTTAATCAGTCCTAGGGAAAGAGTTTTGTTTAGGCCGGTTGAGAACTACAGAACAGAAAATGTGTTCTAAAACACGTGATTTACAAATGAATTTCATGACTACAGTTGATTCAGGGTAATGGTTGATTACACTGAAGCAGACGTCAAAACAAGTTTACCACTTAAAATTCTTCTGATGAAAATAGTACCATTTAACTTGAATTCATCTAGGTACAGAAACTTTTCAGAAGACTACAGTGCAAAAGTGGAGCAACAGTGATATTCAGGTTAAGCCAGACAGTTTAGGTCTGGTTCCAGATGGTTCTGAGCTCAGCGAGGGTCCTCTATCTGAGTCAGAATCCTAAAGGCTGAATACTTGAGGCTTTCAAAATTTTTCTTTCTGTGGCTTATTTGTTTTTATGAAATTATTGAAAGACTTATCTTCGCCTCATCCTAAATCACATACTTCTTACAAAATGCTACAGCTAAATTTGAGAAATAAAAGTTTAGTGATAATATGCAGAGCCCCCTTGATTAAAGATAAAGAAAGAAAGATGGTATATTCATGCTTGGGAAGTTTGCTAATCTTGGGGTTAGTTACTTTTCAGAACAATGTTCACTTGAAAAAGTAAGTGCTTCCTCCTTATGGACATTGAAAGCCATGAGGAGAATTAGGCACTTCCATCGTTGTTACAGGACGTATGATATAAATGTTCACTTTTATAATGATTTTTTTAACTAATTATATTCAGTACTCTTCAGTACTCTGGAGTTTATTCAAGGTCATGGGGCTTGGTATTTAACTAAGGATTGCAAAAATAAGTTCTCCTCACCCTCCTACCTCTTCAAGAATTTCACTCCACCAATATTTCCTTCTTTCTTGCACAATCATTCCCTCATCCCATGAATGTTATTCCTTCTATGTTAGAAAAATATATATACAAAAATCTCTTTACCCTGCATCGGCCTCCAGCAGTCACTTCATTTCTCTGCTCCCTTTACAGCAAACTCTTAGGTGTTGACTATCACCACAATCTCTTTGAATCCACTCCAGTGAGGCTTTCCCCCCACCCCCCACCACTTTATCACACTGCCCTTGCCAAGTTCACCAACAGCCTTCATATTGCTAAATTATATGGCAAATCTCAATAGGCTTACAATCAGCGATGGACACAGATAGTTCTTATTTTCTTCTTGAAAACTGACATTTGGCTTTTGGAACACTACGGTTACACATCAGAGATATTGCAGGTGCATTTTCAGACCACTGCAATAAAGCAAATATCCCAAAAAAAACTAGTCAAATGAATATTTTGGTTTCCTAGTGCATATTACATATACACTATATATACATTATATCATGTCTATTAAATGTGCAATAGCATTATGTCTAATAAAATGTACATATCTTAATTTAAAAAATACTTTGTTGCTAAAAAAAATGCTGGCCATCATCTGACCTTTCAGTGAGTGGTCATTTTTTTTCTGGTGGAGGGTCTTGCCTCAATGTTGATGACTGCCGACTGATCAGGGTGGTGGTTGATGAAGGCTGAGGTGGCTGCGGTGATTTATTAAAATAAGATGACAATGAAGTTTGCCTTATTGATTGACCCCTTTTCATTTGAACACTTAGAGGCCATTGCAGGATTATTAGCTGGCCTAGTTTCGATATTGTTGGGTCTCAGGGAACGGGGAGGGAGGAGAGGGATAATCATGGGGGAACGGCCAGTTGATGGAGTAGTCAGAACTCATACAGGATTTATCAATTAAGCTCACTGTCTTGTATGGGCGTGGTTTGTAGCACCCCAAAACAATGAGAATAGTAACATCATAGATCACCGATCTCAGATCTCTGTAACAAATACAACAATAATGAAAAAGTTTGGAATATTTCAAGAATGATCATCATGTGACAGAACAAATACTATTGGGAAAATGCTGTTAAGAGACTTGCTGCCATCAGCTATAAAATGGTGCTCAAGACAGGGTTGCCACAGACCTTTAATTTGTAAAAAAAAAAAAAAAAAAAAGGCTGTATCTGCAAAGCACAGTAAAGAAAAGTGCAATACAAGGAGGTAGGCCTGTTTTCCCAGTTGGTTCTTCTCTTACCTCCCTGGCTGCTCTCCCTCAGTCTCCTTTCCTGCTTTCCCCTCATCTTGCCAACCTCCAAATACTGGAGTCATCCAGAACTCAGTTCTTGGATCCCTTCTCTACCTATACTTACTCCATAGATGAGCTCATCTGTTGTCATTGTTTTAAAAATCATCTGCAAGCTGATGACTTCCAAGTTTATATTTCATTCTGGACTTTTGCTTTGCGTTTAAAACTTCTGCCTCCAAAAGTGTACTCAGTATGACTACCCGAATGTTAAATGAGTGTGTCCAGTGTAATATATGTGTTCCAAACTGAAATTTTGATTCCAAACTCCAAACCTGCTTCCAGCACAACCTCATGTCAGTAAATGTCAACTCTTTCAATTGTGCAAGTAAATTAACCTTAGACTCATTCCCTACTCCTTTTTTCCTAAGACTTGCAGCACTACCTTCAAAGTATATCCCAAATCTGATCTCTTCTCACCACATCTCTCACTAATACCTTTCCCCAAACTTCTGGTACTAATAGCTTTGATTATAGCAACAACTTCCTAACTGGTCTCTGTGGTTCAGCCCTTGGCCTTTACCCTCAACCATCAACCCAGGACAGAAAGCTTCCATAAAGGCAGGAATCAAATAATGCCACTCCTCAGCCTAAAACCCTCCTGTTAACACTGTGGCAAGATTCTCGCACAGAGAGTCGCCAGTGACACTGAGGCCTTTTTTTTTTTTTTCAGGAAGCAATTTTATTTGTCAGCACAGCTCAGTTGGGTTCCTACATGCAGAACTGAGCCCTGAACGCCACGTGGCATAGTTTTTTTTAAATACATTTTCTAATTCTTTGTCTCCCATATATGGTAACACACAAACATGCAGTCTGATTAAGTGGTCTCATGTTACAAGGTCGTGAGGGATGTTGCTACATATGTGTGTAGCTGGGTTGCCTTGAGGGTTTGTTTTGTTTTGTTTTGTTTTTTCATTCTTTAGGTAGGGGACCCTACCACGACACTGCATTTCTCACCAGAGTAGAAACCAATGTTCTTATAATGGCCTTCAAGTTTCAATGTATCTTTCCTTTTATCTCTTGGACCTCTTTATTTCCCCTCTCCAGTCTTGTCTGACCTCTTAGTGCTCTGTGAGCTTTTTAGGCATGATCCTGCCTCAGACTACAGCTCTTCTCTGTATTTGAAACATGCTTCCTTAAACATACAGATGACTCACTCCCTCAGTTGTTTCAAAGGTCATTTTACCAGAGAACTTCTCTGAAGACTCTATAAACCTAATAGCTCACTCTCCAATCCATTTTCTCTCAACCAACTTTAATTTTTCTCCACACCACTTATCATCATCTAACATATATTAATTTCATTACTTGTTTAGAGTTTGTCTTTTCTCAAAAAATACAAACTCCGAGAGTGTAGGACCTTGATCTGCGTGTATGCTACTGTACTCTCAGCATGCAGAATAATAAGTGGCAGGTGCTAAATAATATTCACTAAATGAATGAATGGACACAGAAGAAGATTCCCAAGCACACTAGTAGAAGACTGTTTATTAAGATGGTAAAAGACCATTTCAGCTTCTGTAATGACAAAGAAAATTCTTGTGACATCTACTGCTGCAGATAAGAATAAAACTGATAGAGTGAGAGCACACACAAGCAGGGAGGAGCAAAGAGAGAGGAAGAGAGAGCATCCCAAGCAGACTTCATGCTCAGGGTAGAGACCATACAGGGCTCTATCCCCTGACTGTGAGATCATGACAGAAGCAGACATCAAGAGTCATGTGCTTAACCAACTGAGCCACCCAGGCGCTCCTTTAACAGGGTGTTTTTGTTTTTCTTTTTTTGTTTTAGAGAGAGAGAGAGGGGTGGGGGCTCAAGTGAGCAAGAGGCAGAGAGAGAGAGGATCCCAGGAGGGGCAGAGGGAATGGGGGAGGAGAGAGAGAAAATCAGGGCTCACCTGAAGCAGGACTTGTGTTTTTTTACCTGAAGCAGGGCTCAAGCTTACCAGATGTGGGACTCAAGCTCACAAACCCTGAGATCATGGCCTAAGTCAGATGCTTAATGACTGAGCCACCCAGGTGCTATGTAAGAGGCTTTTAAAAAATAAAGTTTACTATAATTAAAAATACCATAGAGGCACCTGGGTGGCTCAGTCAGTTAAGCGTCTGACCTGGGCTCAGGTCATGATCTCGCAGTTTGTGAGTTTGAGCCCCGCATCAGGCTCTGTGCTGACAGCTCAGAGCCTGGAGCCTGCTTCAGATTCTGTGTCTCCCTCTCTCTCTCTCCCCCTCCCCATTAACTCTGTCTCTCTCTCTTTCAAAAACAAGCAAACATTAAAAAAATTTAAAATATTTTTTTAAATACCATGTCATTATTGGAAAATATCTTCGAAAGAAACAGAAGCAACAGTGTGTATTTATTGTAGCATTGTTTGCAGTGGTAACAAAAACTGCATTTTTTTTTGTACACCGGTATGGATCTGGTACAACAAACTGTGGTAAACCTAAACTACCAAATAAGTCAATTATATTGACCTTGAGAAGGCTCATGGTGTATAGCAAATTTAAGAAGCAAATTGTAGAGTGCTAAAGGCCACCTGTCATACAAGTGAGATTTGTATGGGGTGCCTGGCTGGTTCAGTTGGTAGAGTATACAATTCTTGATCTCAAGGTCATGAGTTCAAGCCCACATTGGAAAGAGATTACATTTTTAAAAAGTGAGACTTGTTACATATTGCATCAAGAAACTTTGGGTTTGTTTTAAGTGATTTGGGAAAGGGGTCATGACGGTGGGGTTTGTCCTACGGTGGGCCAGTCAGAAAATGGGAGCAACTCTGTGATGAAATTCTTTATATTTTATCTAGGTAGTGGGAGGGATGGAGTGAAGCTAAAGCTGTCATGGTTAGAGAACTATTAGTCACCCATGTTAGCTGAAAGAGAATGATATATACTATTTTTGTTGTTCCATGGTATTCTTGTTTTTGTCTCCGCTTAGTCATGATTACAGAGTGATTCTGTTTTTGTCTCATTTATCCAGTCACAGACAGAGCCTGTTGGATTTTGGCATTCTGCAAAATCTTTTATGTTAAATAGGAAACATGGTCAAGGTGATATTCTTGGTAGGACAGACCAGCTGACAGCTCTCAAGGCTACTTTTGTCTTTCTCAAGATTAACGCGCACGATGTGATATTATTTTGATAAAAACATGTCATAGGCAGCAACAACATCAGCTTTTATAAATAAAAAAACATAGTATTTATAAATAAATAAACATATTGTATAAATCTGTGTGCATATATATATGCATATGCATGTCCCCATACACATACATATTAGGGTATATGTGGGTACATATGTGTAGGAGTGTGTAAATAGTCAGGAAAAATATACAACAAATGATTAACATTAGCCACAGGGATGGGGGAGTCAGAAAAGCTTGAGAAGAAGATAAGAAAAAATTATCAAATTTTTCATTAAATAACTGAAATCCTTGATGGATTGCCATGATCATGTATGTGTGATAGTTGTCAATCTGAATGGGAAAGCTAATAAAATTTGAAGACAAAAGAAAAGAACAATTTGGCCTCTAAATGAGAAGTATGTAATTGGTGGAAATGAGTTCTGATTCCAAAGCTTTCAATTGTCAGGAAATTCTTAACTTCTCTGACCTTGATTTCTTCATCTATAAAATAAAGTTAATATCACAGACATTTGTGACCATTCAACAAGAAACTGTTTGTAAAGCACCTTTGAAGTTATAATATTACAAATGTGTATCATCAGGCCTTAGGTTAGACCTGGATCTCACTCGACTTCTTTGCCGGATCCTAGTTCGTCCAACTTTGGGATATGCTGCCCCCACGTGGATGGTAGTGGATAATGCTGACCAGGTATCATGAGTCTGAATTCTTAGGATTTTCCTAATTTTGTTCATGGAATAAATATAAGGTTTATCGAGATGTAGTTGTGTATATATTTGTGTATATATTTGTTGTGTTTAAATTTTTTAAATGTTTATTTTTGAGAGACAGTGTGCGATTGGAGAGGAGCAAAGAGAGAGGAAGACACAGACTCTGAAGCAGGCTCCAGACTCTGAACTCGGAGCTGTCAGCACATAGCCTGAGGCGGGGCTCCAACTCACAGACTGGGAGATATGACCCGAGCAGAAGTCGGACGCTTAACTGACTGAGCCACCCAGGCGCCCCTTTTTTGTGTGTTTATACAAATATGTAATATGAAGATATGTTTATGTATAAAACAAATACATGATATCACACCAATTACATGTGTATGTCTGTGTATGTACATAGATATACAAAACCAACATGAATATACACAACATCTATAATAGGAAATTTCATGGCTATTCTCTAATCAATAACTTCCTTGATATCTAGCCAGGAAAGTCTTTTTACATTAGGGCCACTGCTATTTATAAAATAACAAGTGTATTAAAAGTTTAAGCCGATTTCATTAGCAACATATAGGACTCAATGGCATGTTACATAAAATTATTAAAATGATATAAATTATTTATTATTAGATGTTAAAATTTCTAAAAATATATTCCTTACAATTTAAGAAATATGTAAGATTGTCTAATGTAATTCTCAAGACTATTGAAATAAAATATAACTGGGTTTCAAAATACAGCTGGAGAATAGTTTTTTTCATCAATAGAAGTTCACTCCTTAGTTCCATGGGAAATCTAAAGACAGTAACAATAAAAACAGCAAAACAATGAAAAACAAGGTGGCATTATCCTATTATTCTGTTTTAACATAGTTTTTGGAAATCATTCACATTTGCAATTTGATAAAAGAGAAAATTTTCTAGGTCTTAGGAATTAGTTATTTCAGAACTGTTCAATTAGGAGTCTAAAGAAATTCAAATTGTGGAAAAGTTGGTTTGGATATTTTAATAAATAGATTTCATATACATCTTATATATTCTCTACAATTCTATGAGAAAGATATTATTTCACATGCAAGGAAACCAAAGCCCTCATGTTGAGAAATTGTCCAAGAATGTGTGTGTGTGTGTGTGTGTGTGTGTGTGTGTGTGGTAGTAGTAGTAGTAATAGTAAAGTTGAAATTAGTGACTGGCTACATATATTGTTCTTTCTATGACATTGTGGTACAGCCAGAATTAAATGCAAGGTTCTTTTCGTATTGAACAGCTAGAGAAATGGGTCTGCAGCATAGTGTTTGTGTGTTTGTTTGGAGGAATGGGAGATAGGCATTGAATTTGACTGGAGTGGTTATAGTTCTCTTCAAAATATTTTTGGGGCAGGAAAATCAGGAAAACCAGAAATTCAGGAAGTCAAATTAATGAATCTGGTGGACGTTTCCTCTATAAAGGGAAGAGAAGAGACTAATAAAGATTGAAATTTTCTCCAACATTTTAAACAGTAATTATAAAGTGTTCACCAATGTAACCACCCCCATTTTAGAATTAGAATGTGTCTGGTGACTTAGAAGACCCCTTCATCACTATTGTTTCTTCCTTCTTTTCTTTCAAAGGTTACCCCTATCCTCACTTTTTGATAATAAATCTTTTTGCTATCTTTTCAGATGGGAATTCATTACTGAACAATGTAGTTTAATGTTGCTTGTTTTTACATTTTAAGAAGCTATTTAAAAGAGTTTGTTTTTGTAGAGTCCCTTTATCATGTTAAAGAAGTTCCCTTTAATCCTAGTATTCTATTTTTTTGTCAAATCATGAATAAATATTGAATTTTACTGGTGGCTTTTTCTACATCTGTAAAAATCACCATATTATTTCCCTTCCTTTAATCTGTTTAATGTTGTGGATTATGTTAATTGATTTTTGAAAGTTAAATTTGAGTTCCTGGAATAATCCTGACTTGTACTTGAAGCTTATTATACATAATTGGAAAAGTTTTGCTAAATTTGTGTCATTACTTGCCTCTATACTTATCAGTGTGATTTTCCTGTAATTTCTCTCTTTTGTACAGTACGTACCAAGTTTTGGTTGGGAAAATTTAACGTTACCTGTTCTTTGAGTACTTCGCAAAAGTTGCTCAGAAATCTGGTCTGGACCTGAAGTGTTTTTGTGGGAATTTATTTAACTACTGATTGAATTTCTTATATGGTTCTTGGGACAAATATATTTACCCCTTCTTCTTGCATCAGTTTGGTTAACTTATTTCTTCATTTTTTATTTAACTTTCTTATTAAATGTATTAATTCATAACATTAATCAGTATTTTCATTTTTCTCTCAATAAATTATCCTACATCACTTTAGCTCTGTTTATCCCTCATGACTTACATGCCATTGGAATGAAATATTTTCTTTCTTTCTCTTTTATATCTTTCAATTTCATGAGGGTTTTTCTAATGTTTTATTCAATTAATGGTTAGATTTAACCATATGTTTACAATTTTCTTTGTTCTACACAAAAAATATATGTATGCATTTTTGTTCACATATAAGAAAATTAACAATATTTATATGAAGATTAAAAAATATAAAATAATACTACATGCTATTTAATGATAAGAACAAAAATAATAACAGTACAAGGAAATTCAAGAGAATGCAAAGAACAGAATTCATTATTATGAGGGGCAAATGAGAAGTAAACTATAAAGAACTGATTTATAATTTCTAATTTTTTTAGCTGGCCTTCTTACAGATTAGTATTTGCTTATCTCACTTTATATGTAATATTTATAATATAGTACTAGAATCATTTACATAAAACCTTTGAAATTAGAGTTAAAAATCCAACTTAATGCTTTTTACAATAAATTAATCTGAAAAAAAATTAAACAAATATAAGGACCTGGGCAAAAATGTGTTAAAAAATGAAAGCAATAAAAAAGAAACAGATTTTACAAAATTAACGCTGGCAAAAAAGCACAGATAAAGTTCCTTAAAGAGGCATGTTGTGTATTGTAAACTACACAAGATTGCCTGATTTTCATACATTTTTTTGCCATGAATACAAACTCCTTTATTACTCATTGATTTTCTGTCAGCTTGTTCTATCAATTATTGAGAGAGTATTACCATAATCACCAAGTATAATGGTGGATCTATTTCTTTTTTATTTCTATCAATTTGCTTTATGTATTTCGAAGCTCTGATGTTAGGAACGTACACATTCAAGGTAGTGACGTTTTTTTGATGAAATGACACTTTTAATTATAAAGTGATCTTCTTAATCCCAATAATATTCTTTACTCTGAAAATCTACTTCATCTGATATTTAGATAGCCACTTCAGCTTTACTAAGTTAATATTATCATGGTGTGTGTATTCTTTTAACCTCTTTTTTTCTTGTAAAGTGGATGCCTGTAGACAGTGTACAGTTTAATCCTCCTTCTTAAAAAAATCCATTATGACAATATCTAACTTTTAATTAAGATAATTAAACCATTCACATTTAATTTGCTTATCTTGCTATTTGTTTTCTGTTTATCTTATCTCTTCTTTGTTCTTTTTTTTCTTCCTCTCTACTTTTTTTTTTTATGTTTATTTATTTTTGAGAGAGAGAGAGAGAGAGAGAGCATGAGCAGGGGAAGAGCAGAGAGACAGGGAGGCACAGAATCCAAAGTAGGCTCCAGGATCTGAGCTGTTAGTACAGAGCCTGATGCAGGGCTCAAACCCATGAACCATGAGATCATCACCTAAGCCAAAGTAATTTAGCCGACTGAGCCACCCAGGCCCCCCTCTTCCTCTCCACTTTCATTTGGATTAATAGAGTATTATTATTTCTATTGGCTTAGTAGATATTTCTCTTGGTTTTATTTTCCAGTGGCTGCTCTAAAGAGTAAGTATCATTTTTAGTGTAATTACTTTAAATAGTGTACGTCCTGTACCCCTACTGAGTTTGCAGTATTTTTCATGTATTTTTTTTCTATGTGTTATAAATTTCACCATACTTTGTTATTATTTTAGTTTTAAATAGTCATTTCACATTGAGAGATATTAAATAAAATAAGAAAAAAAGTCTTTCATATACACCCACATATTTACCATTTCCAGTATTTTTCTTTCATTTGTTTAGAAATACATTTCCATTGGGGATAATTTTCCCTCTGCCTTTAACATTTCTTAAACTTGTGGTCTGTGGAAGATTCTCTTGGCTCTTGTAGCCATGAAAAAAGTCTAATTAGTCTTTATTGTAAAAATTTTGTTAGTTATATAATTTTCTGGGTATATATATTAATTAGAAGAGTTTTAATTTCTTTTAGCGCTTTATAGATGTCACTCCACCGTTTTTTAATTGTTTAATTCATTTCTTTGTTCCTTTGTTAGGCAATGTGTTTTTCTAAATTTTCCTGTTTTTGAGATTTTTGTTTAATCATTGATGGTCAGCATCTTAATTATGATGCACTAGAGGTGCTTTTCTCTTTCTTTTTGTTTTGAAAAAAATTGATTATTAGAGCTTCTTATATCCATGTGTATATGTGATTTTTCAAATTTGAAAAAGTTTGGCTATTATTTCTTTCAATATTTGTTTCTATATCCACTCCCTCTTTCAGGGCCATAATTACATGTATGGTAGGCTGCTCTGTTCTTTTGGGGAGGGTGGTGGAGGGGAGTGGTTAATTTCCTCTGATTTTCATTTTGTGTAACTTCTATTACTATGTCTGGATGTTAATTTTTCTTCTATACTGTGTCTAATCTTTTCTATACTGTGTTAATCCCATCTGATGGATTTTTCATCTCCAGAAGTTTAATATGGGTAGGTCTCTGGAGCTCTTTTTTTTTTTTAATGTTTATTTATTTTTGACAGAGAGAGAGAGAGAGAGAGAGAGAGAGAGAGAGACGGAGCATGAGCAGGGGAGGGGCAGAGAGAGAAGGAGACACAGAATCCGAAGCAGGCTCCAGACTCTAAGTTGTCAGCACAGAGCCCAACGCGGGGCTCAAACTCACAGACCTCGAGATCATGACCTGAGCTGAAGTCGGACGCTCAACCGACTGAGCCACCCAGGCACCCCATGGAGCTCTTTTATTCTCTCTTCACATGCTTATGCTTATCACTATGTTTTTGACCATATGCTAGTTATAATAGCTGTTTTTAAAGTCCTTGTCAACTAATTCTATCATCTGTCATCACTATGACTTTATCTATTGAATGGGATACTGTATATTATACCCTATAAGTTATATATTCATACTTTGTTCAATGTCTCATAAATTTTTATTATGGATTTACTTTGTTGGGTAATGGGTTTTTATTTCCATTTCTTGGTATTCTTTTAGATATACAGGGTCGGGGCGCCTGGGTGGCGCAGTCGGTTAAGCGTCCGACTTCAGCCAGGTCACGATCTCGCGGTCCGTGAGTTCGAGCCCCGCGTCAGGCTCTGGGCTGATGGCTCAGAGCCTAGAGCCTGTTTCCGATTCTGTGTCTCCCTCTCTCTCTGCCCCTCCCCCGTTCACGCTCTGTCTCTCTCTGTCCCAAAAATAAATAAACGTTGAAAAAAAAAATTTTAGATATACAGGGTCTTTGTTCTAGTAGAGAGACATTTGGAATTTGATCCATTAGAAGTGTGCTATAGAGCTCGTTAAATCATATTCACAACATACTTATTTTAGGGTGAATTTTACTCCACCACTGAGGTAGTACATATCTAAGGATTCTGCTTAAACTGCTTGCAGGTCTTTCCACTCTAGTTGGGAAAACATGAACTATTCCTACACCACCTACTATTTCTCACGGTTCTTTCCCAATTTCAGTAGGGATAGGAGAAACGGAATACCATGTATGGATACCTTCATGGAATATATGGTGATTGGGAGGTCACATTTCAAAGGTCATGATTTGCAAGATGGGGCAATAGCACATGACATTCAATGGAGGTTCCATCACCCCTATAATCTACACTGAGCAGGATTGATAGAAAAAGAAAATGAATATTAAAGCAGCAAAGTAAATCGTTAACAGGTAAAACCACCTTGGCTGAGTGAACTAAAGTACTGTTCCAGGTTTCAATATATTTGAATGATCAACCAGTAGGGCTTGTGCTCTATATGCCAGACTGGGGACCCTCTGCCAAAGCACCCAACACCATAAAGTTATGAAAATCCTAAGAAACTGACACTGCCCCAACTCTCACTATAGACTAATGTGGTACACTGCTGAGAACACCAAGTCCTATCACCCAGTTGGAAAAGGTGTTGTCTACTGGAATTTACAATAGAATATTGCCCACCAAGATGGGTGAGTTACTTCCCACTCCTGCAAGAGGGGGAATTACTCAATCTCCCCTGGGATCCTATCGTCCTGCTGCAAGCTGCACCAGCTGAAACGCTTGATGCCTGGAATGGAACACGCACCATCACAAACGAGGAGAAGACAGGGGTCCTGATCTGGCATACTCATCCCCAGTCCATCTTCTCATGCCTAGACATATTTGGTTGGAAGGGGTGGTGGTGAAGGTTGCAGAGACTGTAATAACAAAGGCAATATTTAATGCAAATAGTTGCCAGAAAACCAATAGAAGAAAACACCTTTAACAGAAGATTAGGTGCTTAATAATGTAGAGGAAGTGGAATGCCTTAGGAGTAAACAAATCTGTATAATCTCTCCTCTATTTAAGATCACATTTCGCATCATGTTATGCTTAGTCAACTAAGATTTCTTTAAATTCAACTTTCAAATAGCAAATGAGTACTATTAAAGTTCTGGCTGGAAACTTCAGGTAAGAAATTTAAAAATCTCATGACTAATAATATATAAGCAATATATGATGTACATTTGGATTTATGTTTTCTTCTAAAAGAAAGGTCAATCATTACATGCTTGTGGGTTAACTTTTGGCTTGTTTAATCACTTTAGAAAAGTTTTCAGTTGTATTTTTACATAATTGGAGGGTTTTCCCCCCGGGTGTTATACTTCAGAATAATTTGATAGATCTTGAGGGAAGTGTACGACAAAGCAGTAAAGTTAAAGTTGTATACAACTGTGAGCTCACTGGCCTATCTATAACCTCGAATTTCTACCAGTGAAGAGTTAATTTGGTCCTTTAATAGGTAACACATGAAGTAAATACATAAAGGCAAATATGATTCTCACCAGTGACCACTACCGTCTTTAAGATAGCATGTGTAGATGAGCTAAGATATCATCCTTCGATGGGTATTTTATCTTCTTAATGTTGTGTACTGGATTTTGTATGTTTATATATTTTACATGTATGTATACATATCAAATAAGTTTTATGCAAAGTCAAATTTATTTATTTAAAAAAAGGATATTAAAGTTTCTCTAAAGAAAATTCTGTTATAGGGGTGCCTGGGTGTCTCAGTCAGTTAAGTGTCTGGCTCTTGATTTCAGCTCAGGTCACGATCTCATGGTTCGTGAGAGGGAGCTGCCCTGTGTCCCGCTTAGCCCTGACAGTGTGCAGCCTGCTTGGGATTCTCTCTCTCTCCCTCTCTCTCTGTCCCTCCCACCCCCTACCCCATACGTGTCCTCTCTCTCTCTCTCAAAATAAACAAATAAGCATTAAAAAAAGAAAGAAAGAAAATTCTGTTGTAAAAGCAATAATCAATTGGGGTAATGTAAATACTATGTGTGCTCTCTTTTTGTGCAATTAATTGAAGCACATCTTTTATTATCCTCTCTATGATAAAACTATTTGTATACAGTAGCTTCTTTTAAATTACTTTAGCTTTCCTTTCAACTCATCTGATTTCATAAATATATTAGTCATATGTTTAGCTATAGTTTCCTATAATTTTTCTGAAAAGAGACTAGCTTTTCAGGGATCTTAAGGTCAGAATAATTAAAATCACATTTTTAGTTTTTGAAAAAAACTTATTTTACAACCTCTTTAAATATTTATGGTTAATATAATTTCTTCACTTAGTTTTCTATTAAATTTAAGAACACAAATCTAAAATTTAACTTCAATAATTTGAGAAGTTTTCTTAATACTGTCCCATTAGTAAGATACTTTTTAAAAAATCAAAAAGTTAATTTCTGACATAATACTGGTCATTGCCTATCACTCATGTGCAGACACTTCAAGCTCCAAGATGAGCCTCAAATACCACATTTCTAATAAAAACTTCCCTCTCTTTACCCCTACCTCTAATTCCCAAAAAACAGAAAGCAAACTGTACAGAGCTCTGACACATTTTACCTGTGTCATTTCATCTGAAGGTATTCGTCGCTTTCTCTAAAGTTAGGAGAAGGAGAAGGAATTAAATGAGAGAGATAATAGATTTTAAATGTGTCTTTTATTCCAGGCACTATAGTTGTAGCTTAATCGATATTATTTTATTTATTTAAACATATAACTTTATCTTATATGATGCTCATATCATTACATAATTTATAGTATTTATTGAATAGTTATTCATTTATTATATATTAATAAACATTTCATTTATCTTATATTACTTAATATAAAAGTCTCTTAAATTGCCTTTCATTTCTACCTTACAGAGGAGAAAACTGAGTCTCATAAATGTTAAACAGGCCAAAATTCTTTGGCCTGATTCTAAAACCTAAATTCTTCTCATGATATCATGCTGACCCTAATATACTATGCCTATTTTTATTATAGTTACATCTGCGATTACCTTCACAGAGAGCATAAAATGGATATGAGATTATCTCCTTTATTCATCTGCCTTTCACTTAGCAGGGAGTTCTCTGTCTAGTAGCCACACAATAAACACAAATAAAGTTAATAAAAGCTACAGTTTAATTGTTTAGAGCTGAATCTGATTCCCTGATAGTGAATAACATGAGTAAAATATCAGTGAATTGTGACCGATTGTTCATTCTAGTGAATCACGACAACTATTTTAAAGTATCCTGGCAATTAACTATGGATGAGGTTGACACCAGCAGGCAAAAATTTTGTGCATACCATAAAATCTTAGTATACAGAGTCTTGAATTGAAATCTACTCCCAAGAACTGTACGATGAGTCTGCCAAACTCCGAATAGTACTTTGGAAAAGTTAGTAACTGCTTTAAAGAAGCAGCAAATGTCTCACTATAGATTATCTGTGGTTATAGGGGAGTTCAGCAAAGACATCACTAAGAAACATAGGATTTCTAATTTCAATAGATTTATTAAAACAAAAATAAGTCATTTCTACTTATTCACAGATATATGCATACACATACATGTACACTTTTCATAGAGGTGATTTTCTTCAGATGATTTGTCCTACATTATCCAGTGTGGGCTGCACAAATTCATAATGTGTGAATTTGTGACACAAATTTATATTGTGTCAGCATGTTTTGGGCACTTTGTGGTTTACATGGGTAGGTTGCTTATACTTGATAAGGGGACATGATACATGCTGATAGGGCAATCTATCTTAGTGGTTTATACAATAGACTCTGGAAGCCAAAGAGCCTGATGGCTGCTACTACCAGTTCTTTTCTTATTCTAGTATGTGAACTTGGCAAATTACTAAACTTCTCTGAGCAATGGTTCTTCCTTCTCTGATGGGAGAATATAGGATCAACTTCATTGAATCTTTTTTTAGTGAGAAATAAATGAGATTAACATATGTAAAACACTTTACACAATGTCTGACACACGGTGAGTGCTTAATTAATGCTAGCAATTATGAAAGATTGAATGTTGATGTAAATTATTTATTACTCAGACCAGCCAACTAGCTTTCAAGCAGCACTTTCCATAAAAGCATGCTTGAGTTAGCATTCCTCTTCAAAGAACTCCTATTGACTAGTAATGTTACCCATCATCTTTTGCATGTATACTTGTACACAGTTCATTCATTTACTTATAATTTTTTCTCAGTATTAACATAAAATATTTTCCTAAACATATTATCAAAGTACAATAAACATTATAATTACTCTATCTCCTTGTACTTCACATTTTTTCTAAGTATTCCCTTTGTAATAATCTTATCTATTAACAACCAGTAACTACTATAATAATGTTTCATTGTTGCTATCGATACTATATTGAATGTGTTAAATATTGGAAAACTGATAGCCTTAGCCTCTCTACATTTCTGAATAAGTTCTGCCCCAAACTGAGGCTTCAGCAGCCAGGCCTGAGGGTAGAGTTGATGTACACAACAGCTTCAAGCAATTTAACAGTAAGAATTTCACAATTATGAGATGCAATGAAAAAGTTAAAGGATCGAGTTTAAGAAAATGATCAGAGAGCAGGAATCATAACCCAAGCTAAAGCAACAGGTTGAGAGGTAAGACACATGTTACCCCAAGCCTATAATTATCATAAAATATGGTGCTACCATGAGGAAAACCATTTGGTAGAGAGAAGGCTCTTAAGGGTATCATTTTGAATCAAAACTGAAATAATTTTTCTTTCTTTTTTGCTTGAAAAACAGAGAAATTCATTTGTCATATCTCATCAAATCTTCTACATCAAGCCACATCATGTTAAACAAGAACATTCTGCTGTTGTGTCTCCAGATTAGTCTCCTAGGAATCACTCTTGGTGGGAATGTTCTGATTTGGCCAATGGAAGGTAGTCATTGGCTGAACATTAAGATAATTATAGATGAGTTGATTGAAAAAGAGCATAATGTGACTGTTTTAGTTGCCTCTGGTGCACTTTTCATCACGCCAACCTCGACCCCATCTCTGACATTTGAAATATATAAGGTGGCCTTTGGCAAAGAAAGAATAGAAGGACTGATCAAGAACTTTGTTTTGACATGGATGGAAAAGAGGCCATCTCCTTCAACCATTTGGAGATTCTATCAAGATATAGCCAAAGTCATCAAGGACTTCCACATGATATCTAGAGAAATCTGTGATGGTGTTCTTAAAAACCAAAAGCTGATGGAAAAGCTGAAGAAAAGCAAATTTGAGGTCCTGATATCAGATCCAGTATTTCCTTGTGGTGATATAGTAGCTTTAAAGCTGGGAATTCCATTTATGTACTCCCTCAGGTTTTCTCCAGCCTCAACAGTGGAAAAGCATTGTGGGAAGGTACCATACCCTCCTTCCTATGTTCCTGCCACTTTATCAGAACTCACGGACCAGATGTCTTTCACTGACAGAATAAGAAATTTCATCTCCTACAGTCTACAGGACTACATGTTTAACACTCTTTGGAAATCATGGGATTCCTACTATAGTAAAGCTTTGGGTATGTAATATTTTTTTATTATTATCTGAATTAGAACAGAGCTTTGTATCACCTCTTTACTTCCCTGTGGCTATTATTTTTCAATCCTACCTATTGATTACTATTGGTATCACTTGAGAGCAGGAAGGAAGATAAGTAACAATACGCTTTGTAACTATCATGGGTTTTCTAATTTATGGACTCAAAGATACCAACTAAATTCTTTTATGGGTAACATATAGCAACAAATATTTTAGTTTAAAAATAGGACTGAATTCTCAGTTAGATATTGCACTGAAAACACATATTGCCTAGAAACTTCAGTGGTGTGTAGGGAAAACTGGAAGAGATTGTTTCCTACAAGTCCATTATTAACATAGAATGTGTGTGTGTGTGTGTGTGTGTGTGTGTGTGTTTAAAAACATACATGCATACAGATAATCTCTGATCATTGTTCATATATCTCTCACTGTTTACTAGGTACGCCCTTAGGTAGGGAGGTTACAACATAGATTAAGATGGAGTTCCTGGCTTCAAGAATTTAAGTCAAGCAGAGACGTCATACAAGAAAGAGAATGTTTATAATATGAACGATTAGGTAATGGAAATATGTATAAAGAACAGAGAGGGCATAAAGGAGACGAACAGTATGTGACAGAAGAGAGTGACATTCTGAGAAACTAGAGTTGAGGTGATATACAAAGAAAAATTTAAACAGTGAATATGAATTTCCCTGCAAAATAAGTGTGGGGAAGGAAACTGTGCCCAATGTTGTGAGTCTTAAAATAGCACGTGTGCTGGGTATTACTGATGATTCATTATTTATGAAGGTCAAAGTGTAAGATGCATGTGAAAGAACCATGGAGATATCAGGATTGCAAAAATGAATTAATCCAATAAATATTTTCAGAGCCTCTTGTATGTTATGCTAATCATTTGGTTTTTTATCTATTGAACAACTGGGAACTGTTAAAAGGGATGTATAGATTGCATCTTATATAAAATATCTAGATAGATGTGGACCCAGAGTGAGATGGTCTTAGGCTACAGGCTTCTGCGTGACTCCAGGAAAGATGTGGTAAGAGCATGTATGAATGAAGTAGCTTATGGGTGGAGAAGAATAATGTAGATGAAACTGTGTAGTAAGGCAATTAGGAAAGAAGGCTCTTGATAAACAATTTTTGGTTACGAGTGTGCGACCATGAAGAAGTAATTAATTCTCTTTACACCTGCATCTATTTATCCCATCTCTAACAGGGCTACTGCAAGGACTAAATTAGTCAACAATACAAGGATTTTACAAAAGTGTCTATGAGCTAGAACCATTCAATTTGTGTTAGCTGTGTTAGCTGTGAAATTAGTAAAAGCTAATGGCTAATTGGTAAGACATGTTAAGAGGCGTGAGGAAGAGATTAAGATGGTTTCTTTTTTTAATGGAGGTTTAATTGACATATAACATATTGGTTTCAGGTGTACAATCTAATGATTCTCTCTCTCTAAATATATATTTATATTTATATTTATATTTATATTTATATTTATATTTATATTTATATTTATATTTATATTTATATTATTTATATTTATATTTATTTAGAGAGAGATATTATATAGAGAGATAATATATATTATATACTATATAGATAATATATTATATATAATAATAAATTATTATATTATACATAATATAATATATTATATTAATTTATATTAATATAAAATATTATATTATATATTATATATTATCTTAATATTACATTATTATATATTGTATATTATATATATATTTAGAGAGAGAGATATATTGTGTGTGTATATATATATATATATATATACACAAAATGATCAGCACATTAAGTCTAGTTAACACTTGTCACCATACATAAATAATTTTTTCCTGTGGTAAGAAATTTTAAGATCTACTCTTCTAGCAACTTTCAAATATACAATACAGTATTAACTATAGTTACCATGCTATATATTATTACATCTCTAGGACTTAATTTACTTTGTAACTGGAAGTTTGTTCCTTTTGACCCTCTTCACCCATTTCACCACCCTCCAACTCTCCACCTCTGGCAACCACCAATTTGTCCTCTGTAACAACGAGATGCGGTGTTTTTTTTTTTTCATATTCCATGTATAAATGAAATCATACAATATTTGTCTTTCTCTGACTTATTTCACTTAGCATATGCCCTCAAAGTCCATTCACATTGTCATAAATAACAGGATTCCCTTCTTTTTATGGCTGAATAATATTCAATTCTAGATACATATGCCACAGCTTTTTTATTCATTCACCCATTGATGGACACCTAGGTGGTTTCCATGTCTTGGCTAGTGTAAATAATGCCGAAATGAACATGGGGGGTGCAGATATCTCTTCGAAAGAGTGATTTTGTTTCCTTTAGGTATAACCCAGAAGTAGAATTATTGGATGACATAGTAGTTCTATTTTTAATTTTTTGAGGAATATCTATACTGTTTTCCATAGTGACTGTACCAATTTACATTCCCATCAACAGTACCCAAGGGTTCCCTTTTTCCCCATATCCTTGCCAACAGTTGTTATGCCTTATCTTTTTGATAATTACCATTCTGATAGGTGTCAGGTAATATCTCATTGTAGTTTTGATTTCCATTTCCCTCATAATTGGTGATGTTGACCACTTTTTTTGTACCTGTTGGCCATTAGTATATTTTCTTTGGAAAAATATCTATTCATATCCTCTGGCTGTTTTTTTTTTTTAATCAGGTGGTTTTGTTTTGTTTGCTCTTGAGTTATATGAGTTTTTATATATTTCAGATAGTGACCTCTTATCAGATGTATGATTTGCAAATATTTTTCCCATTAGGTAAGTTGTTTCTTCATTTTCTGGTGGTTTCCTTTGCTGTGTAGAAACTTTTTAGTTTGATGTAGTTACATTTGTTTTTGTTTTTGTTTTCTTTTGTTACTTTTGCTTTTGGAGTCAAATCATCACCAAGACTGAGGTCAATCTGCTTACCACTTAAGTTTTATTCTAGGAGTTTTATGCTTTCAGGTCTTATCATCAAGTCTTCAACAATTTTCAGTTAGTTTTTGTGTATGGTGTAAGAAAATGATCCAGTTTCATTCTTCTGCCGGTCCAGTTTTCCCAACATCACTTATTGAATAGGCTATCTTTTCCCCCATTACATTTTCTTGGCTTCTTTGTCATAAATTAATTGACCATAAATGTGTGGGTTCATTGATGAGGATTGTTAAAAGGATTGTTAATTGGCTCATCATCTCCTCTGGGTATGTTAAATAGTTTTCCCCAAATTCAAAAGTAGATGTTTTATCTCCTGGGATGTAAATGAAGACTTGAGTTGTACTGTTATTCAGAGAGAATAAGCATAGCTACTATGTTGATTATAAACTATCCTATGAAGATAGAAGTGAATGATCAATATTGTAGGGCTAAAACAGGATCTTAAAAATGAAGAAAGAGGATAAAGAAATGGCAATTTTATGAGGCTATTAAGTTGTCAAGATCTGCAAAAACCCTTTAATCTTCTCATGCATATAGTAAACAGGGACATCTGAACATGCGCAGTATCTCAGTTAATGAAATAGAGGAATGTACATAGAGAGCTCCTTGGTCATGATATACGTTTACATTTTTATCTTATTACTTATTTTTTTTTCAACTATTTGTTCTCAGTCTTGAAATAATTGTAATGCTTCTTATTCATATTGGTGAGATTATTCCCCAGATAAACCTTCCTTATACTGGGAGTCATAGAATCACATGTTCCTTTGTATTTTGCTTGTAAATTAATACTGGTAATAAGACCACACAATTTTCCCAGTCATAAGACATGAGACTAATCTTTCTTAACAATGTGTTCATGGAAGTGTGATAAAGATTTCTAAAAATGTTCTTATCCTTCGATTTTGATAATATTATGTTTCCAATCAAATTACACTCTTTTGACTTAAAATGACTATTTAAGTTTGTCTTTACAAGCAATAGTCTTCTTATTGATGCTGAGGGACATGAACACTCATATTGAAAAGACCAGGTAAGAAGTAAAAAGTACTGACATGACAGAGTAGTTTATTTTTGTGCAAGCCTTTGTACAGGGAGAATGATAAATAGTGCTGACATAAAAATCACTTCCTTCCAATGTGTAATTTCTTCTACTTTAGTTTGAATGCTCTGATCAAAGTCATTGCAATGAACTCTCAAGTCTCAAACTGGCACACCTGAGCAAAAATTAGGACTTTCTCTAAGATTACTTTTCTGTAGTGGAATGCAATAATAAGCTCAGAGTGAGTTCTTAATCTCTGCTAATTATTAGGAATCAGATATTATAATGTCTAAATTACTTCTTTTATCCCAGGTTGTGGGTATTTGGTTCAAACTCATGGTTCAAAATCTTAATAGCAATAGCAGTTAACATTTGTTGATTTCTTCCTGTGCACTAGACACTGTGATAAGTCCTTCACATGTTATATCTCCTTACCTTTGCAATAAATTTATGAAGAAAAAACTACTATCACAGGTGAGAATATTGAGGCTTGGAAATATCGATAGTCAACATAAAATTATATAGTGACTGGTAGGAGAAAACAGTTTTCATATGAAAGTCTGACACCAAAACTTCTAGAACAATTTTTCTTTCCTTTCAAAGTTTCAGTTGCAAATCCATCAATTATTCAGAATATTTTTTAGGTTAAACTTTCTTGAGTACTTTTCCTCTTCCTTTAGGTGGACTTAGCTTTTGAAATCTGCTATCCCAGATTTTACTTAATTAAATTTGCTAAGTGGAGTTTAATTGACTCATGTTATCACTAGGAAACTTGCTGTTTCTTTAGGCATATGTCTCCATGTGACTGTTGCCTGGAGCAAATTGTCTGAGGATAGGTTTCTGATCCTAAAAGAACTTTAAAAGCAACCTTTAACTGAAAGTATGAAAAGGCTTCTGCAGATTTCAAATGTATTTATATAAAACTGAACCAAGAAAATTTTATTTTTGTGTACATATTAATAACAATAAAACTCCACCAAAATTGGGGGAAGAATTAAGAAAATAATAATATGGCATTTTAATGCCAGTAAAAAATATTTATAAACATTACCTATTGCTATCACAGTTTTATCCTTTAGCCAGTATAGAAACAAATAGCTTTTTTTATGTGAATAATCTTTATATATTAGATTTATATGAATACATATGTTTTACTATCCATTAATATTTGGTGAATAATCTCTGAGAACTAATGCCATCTATAATAACAATAGACTTTCCTGTAAATATATTAAATAGGAAAAACAACAAATCTTCAAAAAAATTTATGATTGTAATATTCAGATCTTTGCATGAACTAAACACTAAGCACAGGTAATTAATGTAAAATAAAGTGCTAGAAATGAAACAAATGTGAATGTGTATATCTCCAAAATGCTTGATTTCCAGTAGATATTTTAAAGGAGAAAAAAAAACGTATTGGAGTTTTTTCCCTAAAGAGTAATACATGTTGGTTCAGAACATTTTTTTTCTTTTTCTCTCTCTTCCCAACCTTTTTCTTGCTTCCTTCTCTCCTCTCTTCCTTCCTTTCTCCTTCAGTTTTTTTATGTAAATTAATTTTGATTGGTTAGAACCAATCAAATGACCTCTGGTAGTATCCCCTTTTCCATAATGACCCCCGAGTGGGCTGACAGCCATGAGATGACATCCAAGATAGAATTTGGTATGGGACATGAGCAGTTTCAAGAGTATGGTCACTCTTTTACCCCCACTCAATGAAAGGGAATGAAGATGATCATTTTTATGGGTATAATCTTGAATTCTATATGTGTGGACTTCTTAAAGTAAACCCTTTGTGAACTTTGGTACTGAATACATTGTTATTCATATCATTTGTGATGGGCCTCAGACTGAGCATGACTGACAGGGGAAAACCTGCACCAAAGCTCAGGTGCCCCAGGGGAGCATTACCTGAGGAGTGGAAGAGAGGAGGTGGGTCTAGGTGATGAGATCTAGTTAAATTGGTGATTCTTTTTTTATTTTTTTTATGTAAATATTTTTTAATGTTTATTTATTTGAAAGACAGATTACAAGCGGGGGAGGGGCAGAGAGAGAGGGAGACACTGAATCTGAAGCAGGCTCCAGGCTCTGAGCTGTCAGCACAGAGCCCGACACGGGGCTCAAACCCAGGGACCGTGAGATCATGACCTGAGCTAAAGTCGGTTGCTTAGCTGACTGAGCAACCCAGGCGCCACTGAATTGGTAATTCTTAAAGTAAGATTTTCTCCTTACATTATCATAAATAGCTAACACTTATTGAGCATGGATGCCATTCTGAATAATTCACATGCTTTTTTTTTTTTCATTTAGTCCTCATAACGATAGGACATAGTCACCATCATTCTCCACCACTTTGTAATGAGGAGGCTGAATAACTTGCCTGAGGTTACAATCAAGAAAGTCGTGAAGCATTTGATGCAAGACACTGAGCTAAAAGGAAAGTTCTAGAAAGATACTCAGTTTATATACAACAAAACAAAGGGGGGGGAAGTAATCTAATTGAACACTTTCAAAAGGATTAACTAAATACCAAACAAGGTACTCAAAAAAAAAAAAAAAAAAAAAAGGAAACTCCAATGTGAAGCTAAAACTCTAACATCACTAGGGAGTTGATTACTCAGTTTTTTAAAATAGTATTGATGGGAAAATGTTGGGGTTAAGAGCAAATGCTCAGAAATGAATTTTTGGAGCATCTTTGGTGGTTTTATTAAGGCACAGGGACAGGACCCGTGGGCAGAAAGAGCTGCACTGGGGTTGTGAGGAGTGGCTGATTATATACTTTCAAGCTGGGAGGGGGTTAGGGATAGCAAAAGTCTCTAAGGAATTTAAGAAGCAAGGTTTCCAGGACCTTGATGGGACTAGCTGTTGTTAGGCAAAGGTCATTTATTACCATCTAGTAAAACCTTAGTCATGAGACCCTTTAGATGTATATCAGGGACCATATGCTTGGAAGTTGATTACTAACATAGATCTTGAGGGCCTCAAGATAAAGGAATCTTCCAAAGTAATTTTTATATGTAAAAGGAGACTTACAGTGTCCTGGAGGTCAGGATAATGTTAAGTTGTTTGCCTTTTGCTCTTGCAAAGTATTAACATCAGGGCAGTTGAGTTTCTGGAGGAAGGTCACTCTGTTAGTCCTAAGTACTTCAGCTGTAAGTTGTAAGGAAATTTAATTTGTTCTAAATTTCTTCTGCCTTTGTTCTCCATATCAGTATGGAGGGTGGTCTCCAGGCTTTTATGGCCTTTGGGACCATCTCCAAATCCATGAGAAATGAATTAGTACAATTAAATTCTACCCATTCATTATAATACTCAGTGAGCACACACAGGAAGAGGAAACTTTCAAGCCAGGGCATGTAATTGGGGGGAAAAAATTGTAAGAAAGAACTTGAATACAAAAGTGTTATTTTAAGGATTCTCAATTCAAACTGATAGTATTATACATATTTTAAAGAATTTGAATCTTAATTTAATTTTATACGGATGATATTCTCCAACAAGTGTTATATACACTGTTAAACAACACAAATTCAACTGAGTAAATTTGAATATCTAATTGGATTTATTAAATGGTTCAGGGATTGGACAGCATCCCATCTAGTAAGAAGAGGGGAGCTCTGTAGAGCTATAGAAAAGGAAAGGTTGAAACAGGACTGGTTGGGGAGAATTATTACCAAAGAATGCAGTGTTTTAGGCAAAGTTGCCTTCCTAAGGGGAACAGAAAGTTCAGCAGATTACTTCCTGAGGTTTACCTGGATATTCCAGCTTGGCTGCTTAAAGGTTTCAAACTGGGGATTGAAACTGCAATTAGATTAGATATTAAATCTTTGTTTACTGATGTGGAACCTTAACATGGCTTCATTTTGGGCCTGCACTTCTCTCTTTAAAAACACAAATTTTATCAAATAAGATTGAGAGAAATTTCTGTTTATTTTATCACCATTTGGAATACTTCCTTTCAAAATAAGCAGAATGAAAATGAGAACTTGATTCAAAGCACAAGGATTATATGCTAATTGGTGCAAACTTTCTCTGGCTGACTTAGTTTTCACTCATACCTACTCATATGTTCATGTTTCAGAAACATATTTAAAAATATCATTTTCTGGACTCTTTAATTATGTTTAAGATGTCATATTATCAAATATTCACCACTACAAAATATGTTTTTTCTAATTTTTGCTGTTATAAAATATATCTCACATTTTAAAAAGTAGAATAAAGGGTCTCCTGGGTGACTCAGTCTGTTAAGCATCTGACTTCGGCTTAGGTCATGATCTCACGGTTCATGAGTTCGAGCCCTGCATTGGTCTCTGTGCTGACAGCTCAGACCCTGGGGCCTGCTTTTGATTCTGTGTCTCCCTCTCTTTCTGGATCCCCCACTCGGGCTCTGTATCTCTTTAAAACATAAATAAACATCAAATTAATTAATTAATTAATTAAAAGTAGAATAAAAAAAGAAAGAATACTGGGCTGGGAAGTGGAATACTCATGTGTTCATCTATTCTGCCACTTACTAGCAATGTGACTTTGAGATTATTTAAACCTTTCTTGATCTGTTCTCTTACATATAAAATGATGGAGTTGGACAAACTGGACCCATGCTCTCTGCAGAATGACAATCCACTATGCTCTTACCCAAACTTTATTCAGATTACCTATTAGCAAACAAACGTGATAATTTTAAATCACTGAACTTCATTTTTGTCATGAAACCAGGCATATTTGGCAAGAGTTGTTATTTTTCCCATTGATGGAAATTTAAATCTAAGGTTATACCTACATCTGTCCCCAAACATAATTTATTTTTTATCTTTTTAAATTTTTGAATTTGCAACTATGATATATTTCAGGCATACAGGAAACCAGAGGATAAGTATAACAGACATCTCTATCAACACCTGTGAAATTAAACACTGTAACATCAAAGTATAATTTTATATCAAAAAGCATATATATTAGCTATTAATAAATTCTATTATGTGCTATTGTTCTTCAATAATTAGATAATTATGTTATTGTCCTGGAAAGGCCACTGTTTAACACTGACAAATTGACTCCTTGGACTCTCCTTGTTTTTTATTCAGGGTGATTTAGGGCTGCCTACATGTATTTGATTCAGGCATATATTTTGACAAGCTTTAAGTGCTAATATAACTATTGTTAATGAATAATCCTTAATTACTTATTATATTCTATTTATCTGGATGTCCATAATTAGACAAATCTAAGTATTTTATAGATAAACTTTTGATTATGCCTTGTACATTGCTGTGTTTTGTCTCCTATTTATTGGCAGGTTGTGATAGCACAGATTTATGAGGACACTTCAAATTCTTTCTACTAGGTCAATTTTAATGGTCTCCAGGATTAGTCATACTCTCCTTTGCTGTTGTGTTTCAAAATCTAATAAATTTTAAAAGTACAGGGGTGTCAGGGTGGCTCAGTTGGTTAAACGTCCAACTGATTTAGGCTCGGGTCATGATCTCATGGTTCATAGGTTCAAGCCTCAAGTCAGGCTTTGCACTCACAGGTAGAAGCCTTCTTGGGATTCTCTCTCCCCCACTCTCTTTCTGCCCCTCCCCTGCTCATACTCTCTCTCTCTATCTCTCTCTCTCATAAATAAATAAATAAATAAATAAATAAATAAATAAATAAACAAACAAACATCAAAAAAAATTTAAAGACATAATATTGAAATTGAGGCTGACTCTTAAAAGGATACAAGCACAATAATTCTAAAAGCATCACTTCCCTCTCCTCTCTTTCCCTTTCTCTGTCTTTCTGGTCTTTTTGTTACTCAAGGCCTGTAATTAGTCAATTCAGAGGCAACAGAGCATGAAAAAAAAGCAAACCACTTTATTTCCACTCTCAATTCCTGCTTTCTATCCTTTTAATCACTTTATTGTTCTTATTTTCTCTTTTTAATAGAAACCTCTAATGATTTTAATTTTTCAAATAGAACCATGATATAGCTGCCCTCCTTCAGTTTGGCATTTAGTAAGAATCTCAACTGATAGATATCATTTTATCTATGTCTAGCTGGTCATTCTGTAGTTAACCCATTGGTTTCCTGATCAATCTTTAGGCAAATTTATTAAACTGTGAATATTACCAAATATTGCTTTGAACCAAGCAGTTTACAAGACAACTTTGCAGGTATTATTGCTAATCCACAAAGTAATATAACAAATGAATATCATTATCTCTCATTTATGCATGAGAAAACCAAGGCTGAAAGGGACTAGGTAGTTTTCCAGGGTCACAGTGCTTGTAAAAGAAGTTTTTAAATATGGGGCTATTGAATGCTAGTGTCCACATATTTTAAGCTACTACACAGCTCCAAGTGAAGAAGCATGTTGTTCCTTCTGGTGCCAGGCCCTATCCTCCTGATTTGGTGTGAAGATGTCATATGGAAGAAAGTGAAAAATTCCCTGCACCAAGGAGATGATTGTAAATATGCTTTATCAGAGAAGAAAACTCTCCTCTATCAAATGTGTAGTAATTTACTCTATAACCCAATTAATCTAAAACATCTTGAAATGTCCAAGAAACCTCTTCTAAATGAAGGTTGTTTTTAATTTTTTTCCTAAATATGAGCCATGGGAAGTGATCATAAGGCTGGTCATTGTGCATTCCCAAAGCTTCTAACACTTTCAAAGATGAGGCATAATACTGTAGATCTCCAGCAATTTCTCAAATGATGGTATGATAATAGCCCAAATTGCCCTATTTTGTCATATGCTTTTGGGTATGCAACTCAGTATTAATTTCACTATGAATGAAATGGAGCAAATCATTTGTGCCTCACAGGATTCCATGAAGGACTGAATTAGACAATGTATGTAAAAATGCCTTGTGATATGGGTGGCCTGCGTGGCTCAGTCAGTGAAGCATTGGACTTCGGCTCAGGTCATGATCTCAGGGTTTGGTTCATGAATTTAAGCGTCACATCAGACTCTCTGCTGTTAGCATGGGGTCTGCTTCGGATCCTTTCTCCCTCTCTTTCTGCCCCTCCCCTACTCATGCTTTTTCTCTCTCTAAAGAAGAAATAAATAAATAAATAAATAAATAAATAAATAAATAAATAAATAAATAAATATTAGCTGCTCCTGAGTGGCTCAGTCAGTAAAGGGTCTGGCTCTTGATTTTGGCTCAGTTTATAATCTCACGGTTTGTGAGTTCAAGCTCCAAATCAGGCTCTGAATTGACAGTGTGGAGCCTGCTTGGGATTCTCTCTCTCCCTCTGCCTCTGCCCCTCCCCCTGCTTGCTCTCTTGCTCTTTCTCAAAAATAAATAAGTAAAAAGTAAAGACTAAAAATATGCCTTGTAATAAAGGACATCTAATTTGAAGATACCATAAGTTCTGAGTAAATGGCTTTAGCAATAAGAACTAATATTTTTTAACCTAATTTGGGAAAAGGTTTATTAAATTGAAGACACATTTTATAGTTATTATCACAGAGTACACAGATACCAGGCTTATAACTTGACTTCTTTTCCTTTAAAATAGGATTTGAAATATCATTTAAAATATCATTTCTGTTGTCAGAATAATCATATTAATGCATATAAAGGTTTGAATTATATCTTTTTCCTTTTAATCTATAGATCAATTGACCTATGTATGAATGAGTGTAGCCATCACATTAAATATTATTTTATTTGAAAAAATGCCTAAATATACTTTGAAAATGTCTTTTTATATTAAAAGATCTACAGTAGGATGGTTTTTGTAATGGATATCACCATGTCTAAGAAGTTTGTCCAGCTGCTGGTTTTTATTTTGACTTTGACTAAAATTGTTCTTAATGGAAATGTGCTAATTTGGCCAACGGATGGTAGCCATTGGTTAAATATTGAGCTCATTCTAGAAGAGCTGATCCAAAGAAATCACAATGTGACTGTACTGGCTTCATCAGCAACTCTATTCATCAATTCCAATCCTGATTCTCCTGTGAATTTTGAAGTGATACCTATCTCCTATAAGAGCAGCAATATAGACTCCTTAATTGAACACATGATAATGCTGTGGATAGACCACAGACCAACTCCACTCACTCTCTGGACTTTCTACAAAGAACTAGGAAAATTTCTAGATGCTGCTTTTCAAATGAATATACAAATCTGTGATGGAGTATTAAACAACACCAAGTTACTGGCAAGACTTCAGGAAGGTGGTTTTGATGTGTTGTTAGCAGACCCAGTAACTGTCTGTGGGGACCTGGTTGCTCTGAAATTAGGAATTCCATTTGTGTACACACTGAGGTTCTCTCCAGCCTCAACAGTGGAGAGACACTGTGGGAAAATCCCCGCACCTGCCTCCTATGTTCCTGCAGCTTTGTCAGAGCTCACTGACCACATGACCTTTGGTGAGAGGGTAAAAAATACTATATCCTATCTTCTGCAAGACTACATATTTGAATCCTATTGGGGAGAATGGAATTCATACTACAGCAAAGTTCTAGGTAAGTCGCTAAAATACTGTCTTATTAATGACTCCAGATACCTTATTTATCTTGACAGTAATACAGCAAAGGTTTCTATTCCACTGCACATGCCAGGCTGAAGTACAGATAGTTATTATAAATATAATTCTCTCTACAAGATCATTATTTTTGGATAAGTTTGTAAAAAATGTAATGGTGTTATTAATATGTATGTAGTGTTTCAATGCAAATAATCTCATGCCTATTTAGGTAGTGGCTTTCCAGTGAGTAAATCAATCTTCCTATATAAATGAAAGTGTCTTTACTAGGATGAACTGCAACCCCGCTAAAAAATACCTGCCCAATATTTTGAAGTATACATGATTTACTTTCTCTTCTTCACTGCTCATTCTTTTGTAGGTCTGCAGAAAACTTTAAAAGGCCTAGGATTGGGGGGCACCTGGGTGTCTCAGTCAGTTGAGCATCCAACTTCATCTCAGGTCATGATCTCATGGTTCGTGAGTTCGAGCCCCGCATCAGGCTCTGTGTTGACAGCTCGGAGCCTGGAGCCTGGATCGGATTCTGTGCCTCCCTCTTTCTCTGCCTCTACCCGGGCCACATTCTGTCTGTCTGTCAAAAATAATAAATAAACATTAAAGAAAAGGTTCAACCCTGATAAAAGGCCTAGCATTGGGGATTGGAAACCTGACTTTATACCCTGCCCTTCTCTATCTCTCCATCCTTAGGCTCCTTTGGGTGCTTAGACTAGCATGGCTCCAACTTAATTTCCCTGTATCTTTTGGCAATCCTCAAGTTTCATGGCCTCACAGATCCCTTAGGAGGATCAAATAAAATAATGTAAACAAGGCCAGCTCTGGTTGGTTGTTTATATTTCTGATCTCTTTCTGATCCTTATGAACCCTCCTTCATTTTTCTATTTTCTTCTCTCCTGAATGTTTTTTTTTCTCTAGATTTATCAGCAGCACCAGGAGTATTAATTAACAGCAGAAATTAACTGTTGATGATATCAATGCTACTTTTTCACGAAGATAATATGCAAAATATTGTCCTTTTACATACCTTTCAGGCTCCCTCTCTCTCTCACTCTTTATTTTCCTTTCTTTCTCCTTCCTCTCTTCTTTCCCTCCCTCCCCTCCTTCCTTCCTTCTATCATGCTTTCATTGTGTAAAAAACAGCATTTCTTGAACACCAACCCAGTACCTGCCACTTTTCTAGGTACAGTTGGCAAAACAGATCAAAATCTCTACCCCCATGGAGCTTACATCCCAATAAGAAGATACAGACAATAAATGAATACTATATAAGATGTTAGACTGTGATATATGCTGTATAGTAAAATAAGAATAAATGGTTTTGGGAGGAGGGTTACACTTTTAAATACAGTGGTCAGGGAAGGTCTCAAAAGGTGACATTTGAATGAAGACTTGAGGGCAGTGAGGGTGAGAGCCATTGGGATCCCTGGGGGAAAAGCATTCTATTCAAATTGTTTCTTAGTTTTTTTAAGTTTATTTATTTATTTTGAGAAAGAGAGCATGTGTGCCAGTGGGGAAGAGACAGAGAGAAAGACAGAGAGAGAGAGAGAGTAGGGGGTGGGGGCCGGCAGAGAGAAAGAGACAGAATCACAAGCAGGCTCCATGCTGTCAGCACAGATACCTATATGGGGCCTGAACTCAGGAACCATGAAAGCATGACCTGAGCCATGATCAAGAGTCAGGCGCTTAACCCACTGAGCCACCCATGTACCCCTGAGGAAAAGTATTTTAGACATCGATAAGAACAAGTAGATGGAAAGATCTGTGGTAAGTCATAGAACCAGGAATATCCTTACTGTAACTTGACCTTGATCTTACCTTTCACAAACCGATTTTGTATATATTTTTTCTTTATTGGATTTTGGAATATTCTTCATCCAATTTTCCAGCACTTAAACTTTTAAATTGCTTCATAGAATTGGTCTAGAGAGAAAATATCAAACACATCACACATATAAATAAAACATATGCAAGATAATTAGATTTGCATAGACTTTTGAAGATACATACAGTAATTAGAATTTTGAAAGTAAAATGTTGTGTTCTTATATTCATTATAATGTCACCTAATTATATTTTCCTTTTCCTGGATTCCAAATTTCTTATGCCTCAAAGACATATTTTGATTTAGATTTAGATGTTATTCATATGATTATTTCCCAAGACACTTTAAACGTGTTCTATAATAATTACCCCTGACCATATATGTATCACATACCAACTATTGCAGGTATTGGTGAGATAGCAGTCTATATTCCTTAAAAAGGGGGATTACAAAAAGTAACATGGTGATGGTTCCTGGAAAGTCATGAGGCTCTGGGTTCAAGTTCCATTTGCTATGTAACGTCAGGCAAATGACTTAAACTCTGAGTCACAATATTTCCGCCTCTTTAAAAGAGGGTAATTATTTCACTGTACTCTTTAGGATGACCATTAGACACCATATATATGGATATGCTGTGTCAATTATAAAGAATTATACTTATGTTAAATATTGTTTATAGCAAACTGCACAAGAACTCTGCAATGACGAAACCCTAATTATACTACCATGGGGCTTTGTGCTTGTAGAGTAGTGTGTGTGTGTGTGTGTGTGTGTGTGTGTGTGTGTATGAAGAATAAATGGCCTCTGGAGTATACTAAATCTCCCTTTTCAAAGGGAACCATAGCAAGTTATATAATGCATGGAAAAGCTTTGTAAAACACAATGTTCTTGACTTCTTGTTTTCACAGGATAATAGTTTCAGAAATCCTAGATTCTGAGAAATTAAATATTTTATTTATCTATATCCTTTATACTTCTCATGTTACTAAACATACTTGAACAGCAAGTAACTCTCTTGGGTATTTTATTTCAAATCAGGAGGAGTGGTATAATCCAATTTGTCTTTTGTTTGCAATTACATTCTTATTCAGGACACCTGGTAAGTGTAAACTGATACTGAAATAGGGCAGGTGCCTTGCACTTCATATTATCCTCAAGCATAGGAGAACACAGGAGATTTAATAACCTCAAATTTCTGTGGAGTTCACTTCTAAATGACTATTCTTTAGGTCTCTGGGAAAAGCAAATTAGAAAAATAGCATATTTAACCATGGTAAAGAATATACCCAACTATCTATATTGAAGGAAACAAGTCAGTGACAAGGAAATATCTAACTACACTGGTTAAAAATCTTGTTTTATTTATCAGTGTGATGTTAAATTTTATAGATGAAGCAAATAAAAATCATGATCAATTCAATTTTAAATATGCTTCTAATACCTAATGGAGCAGGCATATCCGGGAAATGACAATCATTGCTATTCATATACAGGAGTGAATCTATAATAAATCTTGGTCAAGCCAAGTGTTCTGTAGAGTACCTTCAAATTGTACTGAGCTTGATCTCCCCCCAGCCTCTGAGAAATCTGCTGTATGGCATGTAGATAGCTCTAATGTGGGTAGAATTGGGGACTGGCCTTTGCTACAGCTCTAGGAAGGATGAGGGCTGAATGCTATAGTAAAACTAAACAGGTACAGCAACTGCATGTCCCCATTTTGTCTGTACCTTTTGGTTTCCCAGTTGGTTTCCATCTTTCTAAGCACAGTACATATCAAGAGAGCAGAAACCCAGTATTAATCTAGGCACCATTTGGCCAATGTAGCCTATTTTACATGTCAGTACCATACTGTACTGTCAGTACTGACACTTAGATGGTTTCCATATCTTGTCTATTATGAGAACATTGCAGTAAACATGGGAGTGTAGATAACTTTTTAAGACAGTAATTTCATTTCCTTTATATATAAACCCAGAAGTGAAATTGTTGGATATGATACCTCCAGGTTTTTGAGAAACCTCCATACTGTTTTCCACAATGGCTGCACCAATTTACATTCTAACCAACAGTGCACAAGGGTTTCCTTTCCTCCACATCCTCACCAACACCCATCACTTGTCTTTTTGATAATAACCATTTTAACAAGTGTGAGATGATACCTCATGGTGGTTTTGGTTTGCATTTATTGATAATTAGTGATGTTGAACACCTTTTCATGTATCTGTTGGTGATTTTTATGTTTTCTTTGAAAAAATATCTCTTCAGTTCCTCTTCCCACTTTTAAGTGGATTATTTGAGGTTTTCTGCGATTGAGTTGTATGAGTCCCTTACATATTTTGAATATTAACCCTTTATCAGATATGTAGTTTGCAAATATTTTCTCCTGTTCCATAGGTTGCTTCCTCATTTCATTTCTTTTGCTGTGAAGAAGCTTTTGAGTTTGATGCAGTACTACTTATTTTTTCGTTTGTTTGTGCTTTGGTTGTCTTATCCATAAAACAATTGCCAAGACCAATATCAAGCAGCTTTGATTCTGTTTTCTTCTAGGAGTTTTATGGTTTTAGGTCTTATATTTGTCTTTACCATTTTTGTGAGTGATGTAAGATAGGAATCCAATTTCAGTCATTTGCATATGAATATCCAGTTGTCCCAGCTTCCTTTCCTTAAGAGATTATCTTATCTCTATTGAGTATTTGTGGTTCCCCTGTCAAATATTAGTTAACCATAGATGCATGGGTTTATTTCTGAGTTCTCAATTCTGATCTATTAGTCTATGTGTCTGTTTTTATATCAGTATCATATTAATTACTGTACCTTATAAATACAGTTTAACATCAAGAAGTGTGATCCCTCCAACTTTGATCCTTTTTTCTTGGGATTACTCTGGCTATTCAGGGTATTTTATGGTTCTATACAAATTTTAGGATTGCTTTTTCTATTTCTATAAAAAATGGAATTGGAATCTTAATAAGAATTTGCTTGTATCTGTAGATTGCTTTGAGTAGTATGTATATTTTAACCATACTCACTTTTATAATCCTGAACATAGGATACCTTTCCCTTTATTTGTGTCTTCTTCAATTTTTTCATCAATGTTTTAAAGTTCTCCATGTATAATTAAGGGTCTAAATGTGAAACCTGAAACCACAAAAATCCTAGAAGAGAGCACAGGTAGCAATTTCTCTGACATCAATCATAGCAACAGTTTTGTAGAAATGTCTCCTCAGGGAAGAGAAACAAAAGAAAAAAAAAAAAACTATTACAACTACATCAAAATAAAAAGCTTCTGTGCAGTGAAGGAAACCCTCAACAAACCTAAAAGGCAACCTACGGAATGAGAGAAGATATTGGCAAATGATATATCCAATAAAGGGTTAGTATCCAAAATCTATAAAGAATTCATATTAACTCAACCCCCCCCAAAACAAATAATCCAATTAAAATTAGGCAGAAGACATGAACAGACATTTCTCCAAAGAGGACATACAGATGATCAACAGACACATTAAAAAGATAAGCAACGTCACTCATCATCAGGCAAATGCAAATCAAAACCAGGTGAGGTAAGGTATCACTTCACACCTGTCAGAATGGCTAAAATCAAAACCGCAAGAAACAAGTGTTGGCAAGGATAAAGACAAAAAGGAAAGCTTATGCACTGTTAATGAGATGCAAACTGTCACAGCCACTGTGGAAAACAGTATAGAGGTTTCTCAAAAAATTAAAAGTAGAACTTCCATATGATCCAGTAATTCCACTACTAGTTATTTACCCAAAGAATATGAAAACACTAATTCAAAAAAATACATGCATCCCTATGTTTATTGCAGCATTATTTATAACAGCCAAATTATGGAAGCAACCCAAGTATCCACTAATAGATGAATGGGTAAAGAAGATGTGCTATACATATACACAATGGAACACTCTCCAGCCATGAAAAATAATGAAATCTTGCCATTTGCAACAATTTGGACAGATCTAGAGGGTATGATGCTAAGCAAAATAAGTTAGAGCAGGACAAATACTGTATGACTTCACTTATATGTGGAATTTAAAAAACAAAACCAAGAAGAAAAGAGACTCTTAACTATAAAGAACAAACTGATGGTTACTGGAGGAGAGTTGGTGGGGACTGGAGTGATAGATGAAATAGGTGATGGGGAATTAAAAGTACACTTCTCATGATGAACACTGTATGTTAACTATACTGTAATTAAATGTAAAAATAATAAAGTTTTCCGAGTACAAATTTTTTACTTTCTTGGTTAAATTTATTCCTAAGTATTTTATTATTTTTGATGCTGTTGCAAATAGGATAAAAATAATTTTTAATTAATTTTACAGTTAGAAGGTGTCCTCAGGTCTACAATGGGTCTCTTGTAGACAGCATATAGATGGATTTTTTAATCCATTCTGATACCCTATCTCTTTTGATTGGAGCATTTAGCCCATTTACATTCAACGTTATTATTGAAAGATATGGATTTAGTGTCGTTGTGTTATCTGAAGGTTTCATGCTTGTGGTGACGTCTCTGGTCCTTTGTAGCCTGTACAGTGTTCCACTCACAGAGTCCCCCTTAGGATCTCTTGCAGGGCTGGTTTAGTGGTCATGAACTCCTTCAGTTTTTGTTTGTCTGGGAAAGCCTTTAATCTTAAGCCTTAAGATTCACTCTCTTAACAAGTTTCAAGTATACAACACAGTATTGTTAACTGTAGTTAGTTTGCTACATATTACTTCCCCATTATTTATTTTATAAGTAGAAGTTTGTACCTTTTGACCCCCCTTACTTATTTTACCCACTCTGTGCCTTCAGTAGCCACCAACTTTTCTCTGTATCTATAAACTTGTTGTTTGTTGTTGTTATTTTCTACATACAAGTAAGATCATACAGTATTTGTCTTTCACTGTCTAATTTGTTTCACTTAGCATGATACCCATAAGGTCCATCCATATTGCTGTGAACTCTTTGTTCTGTGATTTAACCTTTTAGCATGCTGAATGGTGAGGGACACACAACTCGGGAGATTGACCCACAAAGATATGAGAGAGACAACTGCAAAACATGCATGTGATGACCTCTAGGATAAGCTCACCCTCTGATGAGTCTGATTCACATGAACATGAACAAAGCCAGCCTAGAAAAGCTCTCTAGTCTAAAGCAGAATTGGGAGCAGAGTCAAAGTTAAATAGAAAGTTGTTTTAAGACTCTAAATCATTCAATAATGGAAAACTAATAAAAATACTTCTAGCTTTTAGGTACTCCATTTGTTAAATCCTAGAACTCTACTTTGCTGTCTCTACATATGCACTTTTTTTGCACTTCAGTATCTGATGATGTGCTATAAATGTTTACCAATTGGCTTTCTATGGTGAAAAAAGAAAAAAAAACACTTTTGCATAGCATTTACCAATATCTGTGGTGTAAAACCTTCCACCTTGACTAGTTTCAAGCTATTTGTTATATAACAAGCAACTTGGCAAAACACATGGAAGTTAACAATTAACTTTCATTAACCTGCAATAGCCAGGTACAGATAATCTCTAGCATATCCATTTATGACACCAGCATTGATCCATTCAGATGCCCAAAGTTCATGGACATAAGTCTTATTATGCTGAAAAATAGTCTTTGCTCCAACACATGCCACAGACTAACATCTGGGCCTATGGATATTATACCCAGAGATTTCTTTATATAACAAACTATAAACTTATACCAATTATGTGTTTAGTAAAGCAGAAGCTTCTCTCTTGGAGAAATCTGTTCCTCAAGAGAAATCTTGGGCAATAAATAAATGCCCTCCTCTGTAGAACATTTTTATAGCCATAGAACTCCCATCTCCTCTTACATACATACATTTTTAAAATACATCATTTTTTACTCTTCAAGAAAATTGTCACTTTTTAAATATTTCTGAAAAGTTAAATGGATACAATAACTCTCTTTCCCAATGTCTTCCAAGATACTACTAAAAAGTTTACCTTCTAGGAAGGATCATGTTCCAGAAAAAATAATATGCAATCTAACAATACTACAATGAAGAACTAGTTCAACAACTTACTAATCTAGAACACTGCCACAGGATACTTGAAATTTCAAAAAAAGTCTTTTATGCACTAGATACCTATATAAAAGAGAAGAAAAAAAGAAAATGAAAAGTAACAATTGATTATTTCATGCAGTAGTCTTAATTTCCTTTATTTAAAAATTAGTAATTACTTTTAGGGGCACTTGGGTGGCTTAGTTGGTTAAGCATCCAACTCTTGATTTCAGCTCAGGTCATGATCTCATGGTTCATGAGACTGGGCCTTATGTCAGGCTCCACGCTGAGTGTGGAGCCTGCTTGAGATTCTCTCTCTCCCTCTCTCTCTCCCTCCCCCACCCTGCACTTGCGCACTCTCTCTCAAAATAAACATTTTAATATATATAAAAACACAAATTAAAAATAGTAATTACTTTTAGAATTTAGTATTTTTGGATCAGGTCAACTGTTCTGCATGTTACAGGCCTTTTACTGCTTATATATTTCCCTAATAATGTAAATGTGCACTAAACTTGACATGTCAGACCATGTAGATACTATCAAAATACAAACACAAAGACAATCACACTTTTTATTAACTTTTGACAATGGGCATCCAAGGAAATACTGGCTCTCTGATGTATCACACTCTTCTAGCCCTCAAAGGTAATAGAAGCTCAATACCTGACCATGTTTTATATTTCATGAAGGTAACATTTCAAACGGAAGTTCAAAAAAATATTTTAATCCACATGTTAATTTAATGATGCTATAATAAAATAATGCCACTTAGAGATTAGGAAGGAATTTCCTCCAGTTACGGGAAAATTTGTACTACACTTTAGTACGTGTGCCTCACTAAACTAACAAACTTAATTCTTTTTAACTTTGTAATATTATGCTATGTCTTCCCTCTTGGAAACAATCCATGAAAGAAATAGTTTTTAAGCTGGGCTTCATTAAAAACTTCTGCTCTGTGGAAGACAATGTCAAGAGAATGAGAATGCAAGCTATAGACTGGGAGAAAATATTTGCAAAGGACATGCCTGATAAAGAACAATTGTAAGTATAAAAAGAATTCTTAAAACTCAACATTAAGAAAACATATAACCCAATGAAAATATGGTTCAAAGACATTAACAGACACCTTGCCAAAGACATACAGGTGGCAAATAAGCATAGGAAAAGATGCTCCACATCATTTGTCATTAGAGAAATTCAAATTAAAATGATAATTAGATACTACTACACACCTCGTAGAATGGCCAAAATCTGGAACACAAACTACAGCCACATGCTGGTGAAGATGGGCAGGAACAGGAATCACTCTAGGTATTTACCCAAAGAATACAAAATACAAATTCAAAGGGATATTATGCGCCCTGATATTTATAGCAGCATTATCTATAGTAGCCAAATAATGGAATATATATACTCAGCCATATATATATACAATGGAATATGACTCATCCATAAAAAAGAATGAAATCTTGCCATTTGTAATGACATGGATGGAGCTAACAAACATAATGCTAAGCGAAATAGGTCAGTCAAGCACAAATATCATATGATTTCACTCACATGTGGAATTTAAGAAATAAAACAAATGACAAAGGGGAGAAAAAAGAGGGGGCAAACCAAGAAACAGACCCTTAACTATAGAGAACCAACTGGTGGTTACCAGAGGAGAGGTGAGTTGGGGAATGGGTGAAATAGGTAATGGGGATTAAGGAGTGTACTTGTTGTGGTAAGCACTGGCTGTTATATGGAAGTGTTGAGCCACTGAATTGTACACCTGAAACTGATATTACACTGCATGTTAACCAACTAGAATTTAATAAAAACTTAAAATTAAAAAAAATTTAAACTCAGGTTATATTTACTGCACCTTTTAAACTCTACACTGTGTATCCTTCTATGTATTTACTCCACATCTTTCTAAACTAAGCCAACTAAATAAAAATCAACATTTAACTTTCATTTATTTCTCATACTAAGCATTATATTTTTCTTGTCTGTCGATTTTTGTTGATTTTATGATTATGTTAATGATACTTTTGTTCAAAATAATATTATGAATTCTGTCGTATTTTGGAATGTGGAAGTGTCTCTGACCTATTTCTCAATATTGATGTCTAGGTGGTTAATCTGTGGATGGCATACTTTCTTTTGGCATTATCTTCAGTTTAGTATTAAAATATATAGTGATTTAACCCTCTGCTGAAGCATCTTCCTAAATATTTCTGTTAGTATTACAATTTTCACAACATACTAACAAAATATCATTAACTCCATTTTTATGGATCATGAAATAAAGGCTAAGATTTAGTAACTCTCATTCATAAACATCATTTTGTACAGTGTATAAACAGAGTTCTCTTTATCTCCAAAGTCCACCCAACTAATTTCACTAAAGACCTTATATGAATCCCCATGGTTCTAGGATTAACACGAGCCTTATTTCCCTGCTTTTAGGAAAATAAACCAGTGGAAAAGCACCCCCCCCCAAAAAAAAATCATTTGGTATTGGTCATGTAACACTCATTTTCTTTTACAGAATAGGAAAATAACACTATATTCTTTCACAAGGGAACAGTAAAGAAAGTTATATTAATGTTTGTCTATAACTGGGGTGTGAGGGATCCAATACAGAAAGCAGATACCAATTATTAATAGTGTTTAGGTAACATTGTTAGCTCTGACACATAGTCACGGATTCTTTAGCAAACACCACCATGTAGTAATTTTGCACATATGTATGTGTAATTGAAGTATAATGTAAATGTGTGTGTGTGTGTGTGTGTGTGTGTGTGTGTAAACAGCATGCACACGCACTGTAGTAGCTGTTCCCCAGTGATTTCTCCAGGGGATTGTAAGATTGCATTCATGGTTTTGTCCTCACTAAGTAATTCCATGCCACTAACAAAATATTTGAGGTGTATAATTTTAATATGTCCTTGACAACTCAGCTATAATCAATGCTTTTAATCAGTTTAGTTATTGAATATTTATATCATTTTATTTGCATTCCTCTTGGTGTTTATTTAGATGCTTATTTTGTAATTCCTTGTTTATAATATTTTTCTACTTGGAGTGAGGGAGATCCATATTTGGAGTGACTTGTAGGAATTCAGAATTGAAATTGTAAATATAAAATCTGCATAACTGTAATGAAGCTTATAAAAAGTAGGAGATGATATAGTAAGGGTGTGAAAAAATGATAGCTTATGGTCCTGGGGAAATGACAAATATAGCTTTGGCATAGTCAGCATGAGACTATAACTAGAAGGAGGTGGAAGAGGAGAACCATGGGGAGTAAAGACCACCCAGAGAACATTTGGGGAGAAGGAAACTTTGTAAGGGTCTTGATGTATATGGTCCTACTCCAGCTGTCTCAGAAATATAAGAGAAAAATACAGGAGAATGTATATGAGTAGATTGAGCTGTTACTATTGGTAAATCTTCTTTAAAACAAAGAGAAAGGTAAGACTCTACTAGGGTAAAGTCTCATTAAAGTTGCAACTTATTAGGTTGGATTTGAGATAATTTCTTTTTATATTATCCTCAATATCTTTTTATGAATATAATTTATTGTCAAATTGGCTTACATACAACACCCAGTGCTCATCCCAACAAGTGCCCCCCTCAATGCCCATCACCCATTTTCCCCTCTTCCCCACCCCTGTCCACCCTCAGTTTGTTCTCTGTATTTAAGAGTTTCTTATGGTTCGCCTCCCTCCTCTGTTTGTGACTATTTTTTTTCTCCTTTCCTTCCCCCATGGTCTTCGGTTAAGTTTTTCAAGGTCCACATATGAGTGAAAATACATGATATCTGTCCTTCTCTGATGAATGGATAAAGAAGATAATCTTCAATATCTACTCAAAGTCACGTTTAAGTCTGGGAAATAAATTAAAATAGTTTCCATGCTGTTTTTGGAATACTTGCTATAAATACACATTCAAGGTTAAGGGGTTTAGAGAAAACATTTTACAAAGAAATTGACATTGCAGTCATGAACTGCATTGTTTTAATAAATTATCCATTATGGTTTACTTCTTATTCTAATGATTTACTGATTCCAAAATCATCAGTATTATATATGTGTGTGTATCTATGTTCATAGTGATGTTCATATTGTTTTTTAAAGTTGAACATATCTATCTACATAAAGTATTATGTCTTATATAATATTACATATAGAATACCCTATGTAATATCATATCTAGTTAAACATGCATATGTGCGACTTAAAAAATAATACATATGTATGACATCTTCTAATATATGTAAAATTATATATATTAAATATATAATTATAAATTTATGAATTACATAATTAAAATATCTATATATTTTATAATTTATAATAATTTACGTATATAAATTTAAATCTTGACTCTGTGCAAAGCTATAACTTGGCAGTGGCTGTAGGTTTCTTTGAATTTCAATATGGCAGTCACATTCTTTTTAATTCTTAGGTATTTAATATATTTTTCTTATGATTAGTGAGATTTTCCATTTAATATTAAATAGAAGTTGGTATTATAGGGCAGTCTCATATTTTATTTCATTTGATTACTATTATTCTTTAATTTATATATTTAAATTCATGTTAGTTAACATTCAGTGTAATCTTGGTTTCAATGATTCATCACTTACCTATAACACCCAGTGTTCATCTCAAGTGCACTCCCTAATGCCCATCACCCATTTAGCCCATCCCCATCCATCTCCACTCCAGCGACCATCAGTTTGTTCTCTGTATTTAAGTCTTTTATGGTTTGCCTCCCTCTCTGTTTTTACCTTATTTTTCCTTCCTTTCCCCTATGTTCACCTGTTTTGTTTCTTAAATTCCACATATCAGGGAAATCATATGATGTCTGTCTTTCTCTGACTGATTTATTTTGCTTAGCATAATACTCTAGTTCAATTCATGTTGTTGCAAATGGCAAGATTTCATTCTTTTTGATTGCCAAGTAATATTCCCGTGTGTGTGTGTGTGTGTGTGTGTGTATCCATCCCACATCTTTCTTATCCATTCATCAGTCCATGGGCATTTGAATTTTTTCCATAATTTGGCTGTTGTTGATAGAGCTGCTATTGGGGTGCATGTACCCCTTCAAATCAGCATTTTTGTATCCTTTGGATAAATACCTAGTAGTACATTTTGCTCATGTGTTGATAGAAATAGAAATACCTTTGTATTCACGAGTGATTATAGATTCTGAATATGTTTCTATTTCAATATTTTCCTATAAGACTGTACTGTTTTTTTGGTGTGGGGGGGGATGAATGAAATGAATATTTCTTCCTCTTCCTTCCCACCAACCTTTGGAATAAAGATTTATTACCTGTAATTTTGCTAGTGTATACCTGTAAAATCATATGGGAGTAGTATTCTCTCCATGCAAAGGAATTTGACTGCTGTCTCTGTTCTTTTAACAAATGAATCTATATGGCAAATATTTTACTCTGGTTGCAAAAAAATTTTTTACAGGTCTATAGACTAGCAATTCTGAAACTATTTTATGTGTCTACTAAAACTGATCAAATAAGTAAGCATAAAGTGGTATTGGAGACAGGTTTCTCACTGTTTAAAGGACTTGGGAATAAACAGAGAAGGCTAGATATAGAAACAACTATAGATAGGGATTTATAATAGTATTAGGATGTGCAATTATATTTGCTTGTTTATTTTCTGATTAAAACTAACATGTCAGTAGCAATGAACACATTTAGCATTCTCATCTTGATTTTTAAAGGCCATTCTCTACTAAAATGAAACAGTGTTCCTTGGAGACATGGTTGATTTTAAGGTTGAGGCAGTGAAAATAGTAACTAAGCCTGAAATATCTTATAGTAATAGAAAGTGAAAATTGCTTTAAAAGAATGGGGTCATATCAAAAGGAAATAGGAAACAATATATGGAAAAGTTTCCAAAATCTGGGACAAACTGAATAATAAAAATAAATAATGACAATAGCTGAGAGGCCCCTGGGGGGGTCTTCAGTTGGTTAAGCATCTGACTCGTGGTTCTGACTCACAGTTCCTGAGTTGGAGCCCTGCGTCGGGCTCTACCCTGACAGCACAGAACTGCTTGGGATTTTTCTCTCTCCCTCTCTCTCTGCCCTTCCCTGGCTTGCTCTCTCTCAAAAAATAAATTGAAAAAAATTTTAAATAATGATAATAGCTAGATAAAATATATAAAATAAAATAAATTTATATGCATTATACTGATATGCATAAATAAATTAATAAACAGGCTATTTCTTAAATGCCAATTAAAAATAGAAAGAATGATGGGGCGCCTGGGTGGCTCACTGGGTTAAGAGTCCGACTTCGGCTCAGGGTCATGATCTCATGGTTCATGCATTGGAGTCCCGCACAGGCTTGGTGCTGACAGCTCAGAGCCTGGAGCCTGTTTCAGATTCTGTGTCTCCCTCTCTCTCTACCTCTCCCTTCTTCACACACTATCTCTCTCTCCTTCAAAAAGAAACATTAAAAAAATTAAAAATAGAAAGAGTGAAAAATGTTTATGTTGTTAATAATAACATTTTACATAAGCATAATAAAATGATCAAAACTAGGATTCTTATTAAATGTCAATTATCTTTCTAATTTTTTTCTTTCCAGTAAATAATGCAGGTTCCCCTCTTGCATTTATTTGTCCAGGGTCCTTACTTTTTTCCAACTTGTGATAGTTCACACAGTCTTTCTTTGCCTCTTGTTTATGAAGAGTATGAGGCATTATACATATATAAATATAATTTATATTTATATATATATATATTTATATATTTATATATTTAAATTCATGTTAGTTAGCATTCAGTGTAATCTTGGTTTCAATGATTCATCACTTACATATATATATATATATATATACACACACACATATATATATATATATATATAATATCCTTCAATTTGGGTTTTCTGATATATTCTCACGATTAGAGTGGGATTCTACATTTTCGGTAAGAATACTACAGAAGCAATCTGTGTCCTTCACAGGGTGGCATATCTGGAGGTACATAATATAAATCGATTATCACTATTGATGATAATTTTTATAATTTATATAGGATAGTTTCTGCCAGGATTCTTCCTATGTAATTAATACATGTCTTGTAGGGAGATACTGTGAGACCATGCAAATTATACTAACCATATGTTTGCACATATTTTTGCAATCCTTTACAGTAAAATTCCAGTTAGTAACTACATAAGGAATCATGAAAATGGTAATTCACCATTAGGCCAACACAATAGTGATAGAGTAATAATTACTGCAGGGTATAAAGAAGTCTCAATACTTCACTTGTAACTTTTTTGTCTAAAATTATTAAAAAATTAAAAGAAACTGGAAGATATGTTTGAGAGAACTAAAATTTAAGGCTTGGTTTTGCAGTCTGGTTGCATGAAGAAGAGCCAGCTTTAAAGAGTAGAAAAGGAGTTGAGAGAGGAGACACCAAGTAGGTCAAACCAACGTTTGGATGCAGATATCTTAGTTTAATCTCCATGTCTCTTAACCATTCTATCCTATTTCGTATTTCATGTGTTTTTATTCAGAACTTAATTCTAAAGATATCTTTAAGATTTCTCTTCTGGGTTATGTTTTATTTCTACAGGGGTATCTAATTTACTCTTTACTATATCTATTCAGTTTTAAATTTCATTTGTTGAATTTGTAATTTCTAGAAATTATTTTTGGTTCTTTAGTAATTTTTCACAATTATTCTTTTTGTTTTGGTTTTTTTTTAATTTATTTATTTTGACAGAGAGTATTTTAGAGAGAGAGCACAAATGGGGGAGGGGTAGAGAGAGGGAGAGACAGAACCCCAAGCAGTCTCAGTGCCATCAGCAAAGAGCTGGATGGAGGTCTCAAACTCACAAACCATGAGATCACAACCAGAGCCCAGATCAAGAGTCTGATGCTTAAGCGATTGAATCACCCAGGTGTCCCGGCAATTATTCTTTTTAATCTCTTGCTCCTTATGCTTTTAGGCTTTGCTTTCATAATCTTAAACACTGAAAAAAATAATTATATACTTCATTTCAAATAATAATTCAAATCACTGTGTTAGTATTTATGGTCTCTGTTTCTGTTAATATTTATGGTCTCTGTTAATATTTATGGATCTCAGTCATGAAGCCTCCTTTCCTTATAAACAAATTCTGATTATGCAGGATTGGCTGGAGATTTGACGCTAGATTTATCTTTGCATCTTTTAAACAATTCTACTTTGGGTCTTCTTTTTGGCGCAACAGAAAAATTCTCAAGGGACTTGAAATTTCAGTATGTCCCTGTCAATTTATCTAATTGAATATAATTTTGTCACTGAATATAACATTGATATAACTATTTACACTTCTTAGAACATAGATACATTAGTATTCTCTTTTACTTCCAAATGATACTTTTCAACCTGGTGGCTACCAACCACTCTTAAAGACTTAGCTAAAGCATTATTGCATTATTCTCTTCTTCTAGTAAGCAACCTCCTTCGTGGGCTTGCCTTCCTCAACTCGTTCTGACCATCTAAGATCCATCTCCATTATATTTATAGAATAAGTATTGGTTCCAATGACATTTTCTGCAGTAATCTGTGAACTCATTTTGAACCTGAGGTGGTCTTTCTTGTTTATGCCCTGTGCATAATATAGAATCTGGCATACACTATGCGCTAAAAACGTGTTTTTTGGAGGTATGAAATATTAAAGGATTTGTAGAAGAGCTGAAATTGGGTTAAAGTATAGATGGATGATTGCACACAACATCTACACTTCTAAATTTTACCCCTCCCTTGAGATTGTAGTGTTCACAGCCCAATTAATATTTCCACAGACATGTCCAATTATTAACTCACACACTGAAGGTCAAAAACCTTTCCATAGCTACTACTTATCTAACATTTTGTGGTTTTGCTAGTCATTATCCATTACTCCAGTTGGTCAAACTACAAACTGAGCACTTCTTTGTTTTTTAAGACTCATTCTGTGATTTCCATTCACAAACCAATATTATATTTTCCCTGACACTCATCAAATCTTGTTTTCCTAATATTTACTTTTAGCCTCTTACAGATTGTTTTTTCCCTACCACTCAAATCCTATTTAGATTCTGGAAGAGTTTTATTATAGGACACATATGATCATTTTCTGGACATGATTTGAAAATCTGAGTAGAGCTCTTTTGTGGAAATTAAAATTGAACCCAGAGTATAGCACTCAAGACTCTCCAAAGTGCTCTGTTTTAACTAGTATTTTCTTTGTCTATACTGTTCTGTGTTAGCCTTGACTCTATGCATACTGAACTGATAACTGCATACTTAAATGGCCATCATTTCCACATCATCATTCTTTTTCTCCTTGTCTTCCATTCACCTTCAGAACCCATCTTCTGTCATGTTCGCTACTGGGCTCAATGAAAGGCACCCATATCCTGAAGCTTTGTGAGATTTTTTTTCCACATTGGAGTGATAGCATCTTCTGGAGCCTGGAAATATTGTACCTTAGTATAATATTTAGTATACTCTCCCTATTGTTATTGTGATGTGATGTGATGTGTGCATCTTGTCCATATACTATCATACAACCAACTTTATGTCAAGACCTACATTTTTGTTTTCCCAAATTATCAATCATCATGTTCCATAAGATATACCATATTATTTACTAGACTTTCTTAAATGGGTTCTATTGTAATTAGAAATTGTCCATTAAAAAGTATCATTTTTATTTTAATATATTTAAAATGAACTCCTAAAATGCTGCAGCCATTTCCTCCAGAATATTTAAATATTTCATGCATTCTCCTAACAAATATCCTATAGTACTGTGCCCAGTGCACGCTATTGACAAAGTTCTCTACACGGTAGCATTTCCTAACTCTAGAAATTAATTTTTAACTTCATCTGTATCTAAACTGCGTCTTCAGCTCTGTGCTCTGCAAACATTTAACCTCTGCAGAGCAGTGTCTGAGGGAACCGCTGTCATGGTCCCTAAGAAATGGATTTCAGCAATTGTGCTGCTGCAGCTCTGCTACGCTGGCTGTGGACTCTGTGGGAAGGTCCTGGTGTGGCCCTGTGACATGAGCCACTGGCTCAACCTAAAGATCATACTAGAGGAACTCACAGAAAGGGGCCACGAGGTAACTGTGTTGGTGTCTCCACAGAGTTTCATCATCGACTACAGCAAGCCTTCTGCAATGAACTTTGAGGTGGTCCCTGTGCCACAAAACAGAGAGACTGCTGAGAAAACGCTAAATGACTTTTTAGATATAGCTGCTAATGTTATGCCAACATTGTCACTCTGGCAGTCAGCAATGAAACTGCAACAATTCCTTCTTCAAATAACTGGACATTTAAAACTCCAGTGTGAGAGTGTAGTCTACAACCAGTCAATGATGAAGAAACTCCAGGAAACCAACTACAATGTAATGGTCATAGACCCGGTGTTACCCTGTGGAGAGCTGATTGCTGAGTTGCTGGAAGTCCCTTTTGTGTATACACTAAGGTATTCCATGGGTTACACGCTGGAAAAAAATTGTGGGAAACTTCCGGTTCCACTTTCCTATGTGCCTGTTACTATGGCGGCACTATCAGACAGAATGACCTTTCTGGAAAGGGTAAAAAATTTAATGTTCTCCACTTTCTTTGACTTCTGGATCCAACAATATGATACTCAGCTTTGGGACCAGTTTTACAGTGATGCATTAGGTAAGAGAGTGCTCCTCATTCTAAAGGAGTTAGGAAACTTAGGTGGTTTAAGAAAAGCCTAGGAAAATGAAAAGAGTGTATTTTTAAAAGTTTCACTTTCACATAAAACTTCACAAGTGATATCAATGATTGTTATCAACAACCAATTGGGATGGAGAGGCAATAAAAGTCTTGGTTACCCTTTCTTTAAAGTCATCTAACCATTTTGTAAGAAACCTTGATACTTAAAGATTGTTATCAAAACAAAACAAAATATGAAACACACTAATAAATGTCAACCTAATGGAAGATGTATTTTTTGTCCAATATAGGGTATCACAAAAAAGTCTTGTATACTGAGTTTTCGTAGTGGAGGAGATTTGACTTTTTATTGGTCAAAAAAGTGTAACGTTTGTTGTAAGAATAATATAATCTCCTTGCCTTATTCCAGTAATAAACTGAAAACTGAGCTATATTAACAATGGGATTAACTTTGCATGTAATTTATTTTGCCTGAATTGTTTCCCACAAATTTTGAGAATCATGGATTATTACATTCAAAATTTATAGTATTCTCTGTGTTGAATCTGAGTCCCTGACATTCTTACCCCTTTTGTAAATTTGGGATGAAGCTTCAGTAAGTCTTAAGTGAATTGTTTCATCGTAGCTAGTCATACTGAAAAGTTTCCTAGGATGCTTTGTACTTCTTCGGTAAGTACTACACAGAAACCTGAACGATGAAATGGAAAACTGTAAAAAATTATAGCTTTAGGTGTTGAAAGAAGCATGTTTTTTTTAACTTCACTACTTACATATATATTCCATCTATTTTTAATAGTTTGCATTTTTCTATCAGGAATGGTTTTGCTTTGTTATTTTTACACAGATAGCTCTCATTTGATTCCATCAATATTAACTAATTTAACTCTCTGATTGTATTAGTTTTGTAGGTCTGCCACAACTAAATACCGCAGACTAAGTGGCAGAAACAACAGAAATTTGTTTTCTCATAGTTTGGATGCTAGAAGTCCATAACCAAGGTGTTGTCAGGCCAGTTTCTCTTCAGGCCTGTCTCCTAGCTTGTAATGTGACCACTTTTTTTGCTATGTTCTCTCATGGTATTTCCTCTGTGTATATATAATCCCAGTGTCTCCTCCTCTTCTTATAAGAAGACCAGTGATATTGGATTAAGGCCCACTCTTAGGACCTCACTTAAGCTTGATTACATCTTTAAAGGACTTAACTCAAAATATAATCAGATTTCAATACATGAGTGTTAGAGGAACACAAGTCAGTCCATAACACTGACTTCCCAGTAGATACCTTTTTTCACAAACGTATATTCAAAGGAAGGCACTTTAAAAATCCTGAGGTTTATACATGATTTAAATCTATACTATGCCAATTTCACAGTAAATAATTTAAGCACCAGAAACACTACCTGGGTGTAGGCAGTGTGTTGGGCTCTATGGATTTAAAGTAAATCAGACAGTATCTTGGGCTCAATTCTATTGTCAGAAAAGAAATGCAAGACATAAAAACATAAATATATTCTGAAAACTAAGGATGTTTTCCTAGTTCTAATCAATAAGATTTTAGGACATTTGTCATATTATGCATAAATAGGGGAAAGTTATAAGATTCTGTATGTATAAATTTTATGCATTAAATGTAGTCCTTAGGATCTATGGTAATTTTTAAACTCTATCATCTTTGACAGGTTTTTTTGTTTGTTTGTTTCATTGTGTACTTTTGTTGATTTTCATTCTCTCATTTTCTTTATCAGGAAATTCTGAATGCACCATAAATATGATTTAATTCTCAATCTCGTAATAAAAGATAACTAATACAAATGGCTAAAAAATTCAAACGGAACAAAAATATATATAGTGAATAATAACTGGCTTCATATTTCTTCTACATAAGTATTATTAACTATTCCTGTCATTACAGCAAGATATTATCTATGCATCATTAAGCATAAGTATTTATATATGTCTTTTTTTTTCTTTTTTGCCAATAGAAGCAATTATTAAATATTCATTTTGCTTTTCTTTTTAACAAATATATATTTGGCACAGAATATTTTAAGATCTGCATTATTCTTTACATTGACTTAATTGTAGTGATGTCAATGGATCTAACAAATCATTAAACTATTCATTCAATATCTACTCTCCTAGCAACTATCAAGTATATAATACAATATTGTTAACTATAGTGACTATGTTGAATAATAGATCCCCAGAACTTCCTCATCTTGTGGTTGGAATTTTGTACCTTTTGACCAACAATCCCCATTTGCCCCAGCCCCGAGCACTGTTAACCAGCATTCTACTCTCGTTCCCGAGTTTGGTTTATGTTAAGTGAAATAAACCAGACAGAGAAAGACAAATACAATATAATTTCAGTTACCTGTGAAAAAAGCAAACAAACAAAATAACAAGGTCATAAACAGAACAGATTGGTCATTACCAAAGCAGGGGTGGGGGCTGGGTAAAATGGGTGAAAGGAGACAAAAGGTACAAACTTGCAGTTGTAAAATAAAAAGTCGTGAAAATGTAATGTACAGCATGGCGACTATAGTTAATAATACTACATAGCATATTTGAAAGTTGTTGACAAAGTAGGTCTTAAAAGTTGTCATCAAAAGAAAAAAATTCTGTAACTACGTATGGTTGTGGATGTAAACTAGGTGTCGTGTTGACCATTTAGCAATATATGCAAATATGAAATCACCACGTTGTACATCTGAAATTAATACAATGTATGCCAATTATACCTCAATATAAAAAAGGAAAAGAAAGATCTAAAATCAATAATCTAAATTTCCACCTTGGAAAACTAGCAAAAGAAGAGTAAATTAAATTCAAAGTAAGCAGAAGAAAATAAATAATAAGAATTAAAGCAGAAATCAATGAAACAGAAAACAGGAAATCAATAGAAAAAATCAAGGAAATAAAAATGTGATATGTTGAAAAGATCAATAAAATTGATCAGACTCTAGCCAACCTAAACAAAATAAAAAACTTAAAAGAAAGGATATCACTACAGATGCTATGGACATTAAAAAGGATAACAAGTGAACACTATGAATAATTATTTGCCCACAAATTCCATGAAAAACCTTGAAATACATAATTTGCCAAATCTCACACGAGGACAAGTAGACAATCTAAATAATCCTGTATCTATTAAATTGGGTTAATAATTACTCATCCAAGACAGAAAGCACCAGGCTGTTTGTTGGTGAATTTTACTAAATATTTATTTTTTTCTTAAATGTTTATTTATTTATTTTGATAGAGAGACAGAGAAAGAGGCAGAGAAAGAGGGAGAGAGGATTCCAAGCAGGCTCCATGCTCAGCATGGAGCCCAACATGGGGCTCAGTCCCATGACCATGAGATCATGACCTGAGCCGAAACCAAGAGTCAGATGCTTAACTGACTGAGCCTCCCAGCTGCCCCCTCTACAAAATATTTAATAATGACATTATACTAATTTTCTATAATCACTTTTAGAGGATAGAAGCAGAGGGAATACTTCCTAAGTCATTCTGTGGTGCCAGTGTTGCCAAATATCAAAACCAGACAAAAACATTACAGCAAAGGAAACTATAGACCAATACTTCTCATAAACATAGATCCAAAATCCTTAACAAAATATTAGCAAAGTGAATCCAACAATGTATAAAAAAAATTATATACCATCATCAGGTAGGATTTACTCTAAGTATGCAAGACCAGTTCACCATTCAAAAATCAATTAATGTTACCCATCACATCAAGAGACTAAAAAAACAAAACAAACAAACAAACAAACAAAAAAAAACACAAGAGGATATCAATAGATGCAGAAAAAGTATTTGTTAAAATCCAACCCCAATTCATGTTAAAAAATTCTCAGTAAATTAGGACTCTCATAGTGTTGTGGTCTGAAAATATACATGGTACAATTTTGTATTTGTTGAGGGATGATTGCGCCCTAGTATATGATCTATTCTGGAGAACGTTCCATGTGCACTGGAGAAGAATGTGTATTCTGCTGCTTTAGGATGAAATGTTCTGAATATATCTGTTAAGTCCATCCGGTCCAGTGTGTCATTCAAAACCATTATTTTCTTGTTGATTTTCTGCTTAGATGAACTTTGCATCTGTAAGTGGGTGTTGAAGTCCCCTACTATTATGGTATTATTGTCAATGTGTTTCTTTATGCTTGTGATTAGTTGATTTATATATTTGCATGCTTACACATGGGGGCACAAACGTTTAGAATTTTTAGGTATTCTGGGTGGATAGACCTCTTAACTATGATATAACACCCTTCTTCAACTCTTGTTACCATCTTAATTTTAAAACTTAGATTGTCTGATATAAGTATGACAATTTTGGCTTTCTCTTGGCTACCATTAGCATGATAGATGGTTCTCCATCCCCTTACTTTCAATCTGAAGGTGTCTTTAGGTCTAAAATGGATCTCTTGTAAACAATATATAGATGGATCTTGTTTTCTTATCCTTCTGTTATCCTATGTCTTTTGATTGGAGCATTTAGTCCATTGACATTTAGAGTCGGTACTGAAAGATATGAATTTATTGCCATTGTGTACCCTATAGAGTTGGAGTCACTGGTGATGTTCTCTGGTGCTTATTAGTCTTTGATGCTTTGGGACTTTTTGTTTTGTTTTGTTTCATCGTTTCTTCCTTCAGAGAGTCCCCCTTAAAATTTCTTGCAGGGCTGGTGTAGTGGTGACAAACTCCTTTAGTTTTTGTTTGTGTGGGAAACTCTTTATCTCTCCTTCTATTTTGAATGACAGCCTTGCTAGGTAAAGAATTCTTGGCTGCATTTTTTCAGATTCACCATGTTAAATATATTCTGCCCCTCCCTTCCGACCTGCCAAGTTTCTGTGGATAAGTCTGCAATGATATTGATCTGTCTTCCCTTGTAGATTAAGGACTTTTTTCCCTTGCTTCTTTCATGATTCTTTCCTTCTCTGTGTATTTTGTGAATTTCGCTATGATATGCCTTGTCGATGGTTGTTTTTTGTCTAATCTAATGGGGGTTCTCTGTGCTTTCTGGATTTGGATGCTGTGTCTTCCCCCAGGTTAGGAAAGTTTTCTACTGTGATTTGCTCATATAAAACTTGTACCCCTTTTTTTCTCGGTTCACCTTCTGGGAACCCAATGATTCAAATGTTATTCCTTTTTCAATGAGGCAGCGAGTTCTCTAGCTTTTATATCACACTCTTTTACTTTAGTTTCCCTCTTTTTTTCTGCTTCATTTTTCTCCATAAGTTCGTGTCCTATACTGCTGATTCACTGTTCTGTTTTATCCATCCTTGCCACCATGGCATCCATTTGAGATCGCAGCTCAGTTATAACGTTTTTTATTTCGTCCTGACTAAATAATCCTTTATCTCCCAGAAAGGGATTCTACACTTTTTTTCAATCCGAGCTAGTATTCTAATTATGATTCTAAATTCTGGTTCAGACATCTTGTTCATATGTGTTTTGATTAAGTCCCTGGCTTTCATTTCCTCCTATTCTTTCTTTTGGAGTGAACTCCTTTGCTTCATCATTTTTAAGGAAGAAAAAGAATAAAATAAATAAAAATTTAAAAATCAAATGAAGGATTCTAGATCCTAGGTGTGTTTTGGTCTTGTAGATGAAAGAAGCTTGGTAGAATAGAGAAAAAAGGCAAAGAAGAGAAAAGAAAAAAAAAAGAAAGAAAGAAAAGAAAAGGAAAGGAAAAAAGGTTGGAAAAAGTATGAAAAATTTTAAATATGTATATAATAAAATAGAATAAAATGAAATGAGGAAAGTAAAATGGAATAAAAAAATAAAAAATACAGTAGAAAACAATAAAGAAAAATGTTTTTTATAAAGCATAAAATAAAATTAACCTTTTTCTCTTTCTGTATTCAAGAATAGGAAAGAAAAGAAAGGAAAGGAAAAGAAAAAGAAAAAGAAAAAAATTGAATAGATGGATCAGAGAAAAGAATAAATATTATTGAAATAACATCCAGTTTGCCCTAGCAGTCAAACTATGAAGCACTTTATAGTCCATAAACTAGCAGGCAGAGAGACTGGTGGTGTTCCTCTAGAGCACAGTTGGAACAGTTGGACGGACTTGGTGTAACGGCTCTGTTCTCCACTAGATGGTACTGCTTAGCTTATTGGTGTGGATCCTTGTGGCACATGTACACGTGTATGCGCATCCATAGAAAAGGTAAAAATGGTATCACCCGGCTACATAGTCTCTGGCAACAGAACTCTGTGGTCTCTCCCACCGGCAATAAAACACACCTCCTTTGTCTCTGGCTACTGTCCACTCCCACACTCCCAACTTCTACACTATCACGATCAAGCTGTCAGCCTACCAGATGGCACTCTCTCCAAAATTTTATCTCAGATGAGGATGTGTTTCTAAACCCCTCACTTCTGAGGTCCCTGTGGCTTTGACCTGCTCTGACCATCTGGGGGAGTATCTTACCGAGCAATGGCCAGGTACCAGCCAGTCCACAGGAACATTTGTGTGACTGTGCTGCTGCAGATGCCAGAGACTGTGGCCAGGTGCCAGCCTACCCCAGAAAAAGTCCATGAGATTATGTAGAAGCAGCGTTTCAGGGATTATGGTAAATCAAAACATACCTCTGGCGCGAAGCTTCACCTCCCTCTAACTTATTTGTTCCAAGACCAGCAAACATGGATGTTCTCTGGGGTCTGCTGAGACCTTTGCCTGTGAGGAGGCCGCAGAACCTCTACCAAATGTCTTTTCACCAGGGGAACTGCCTCTCTCCCATGTGGTCCGAGGATCCCTCAATCCTGGGGATTGGCCCTTCCCACCAGAGCTCCACCAGTTATTGAGCTGTGGAGTTCCAGAATCTGTGCTCCCCTGTTTATAGAGTCCTAATCATGTTTAAAGCCTCTCCTTTCTCCTTTCTTCCTTTCTTGTTCAGTCCCTTATGGGTATTTCCACTCGTTCACTTTCTCTCCAGCTACTTTCAGGGAGAGTGCTTTTCCTGTACTCTCCCCTCTGTCTCTGTCCTCTCTCCACAAGCAAAAATAGCTCCCTACACTCTGCAGCTTCTCTCTCCCAGTTCACCTCTCTGTGCCACATACTTGCCAAATTCTGTGACTCAAGTTATGTAGATTGTGGGGTTGATCCTCAGATCAATCTTATAGGTGTGCAAGATGGTTTGATGTTGCATTTCAGGGACGAGTTGAATTTCTAGCTGCATTTTATGGACAAGAGGAGCAAAAAACTTCCATGTTGCTCCGCTATCATGGTCCCTCCCCTTATTTCCTTTACTTTTGATTGCCTTTGTATTTGTAACTGTGCACCACTATCTCAAATATAGAATTTTAGTCAATACTTTAATTTGGGTATTTCTTAAAATGTGATCTATACATTATACACAGTAATTTCACCAAGGGAGTTGGTAATCAAGACAGGATGTCACACACATGGAATAAGACAACTAAAGTACATAAATATATTGACGTGGAGGTTGTGAGGTGGGGTTTTCATCCAATCTCTGGCAATTTCAAGTTAAGTTTCCTTGAGAAATTCCTCTTCATTATTAAATTAAGGCATCTGACCATATAGCTTCAGATGTAAATTCAAGCCCTACAAAGCAATGACTATAGAAAGAGAGTCTATCCATTCTGTGTTGCACATGATCACCAAGTTTGCTTATAATCCTTAAAAAAGGAGATTTCTCATCTGAATTTTTCTTTATTTAGGGCAAAACATGTTTCCTGTGTCTAAAACTGGTTGACCTGGTCATTTGCAAACACTCGTTCTTCTCTACAAATCTTCTAAAATTAATACGTAGAATATCCCTTTCAAAAAATACAATTCAAAGATAACACTAAAATAACTGTGTGATATTGGTGACATGTATATTTCACATTCCAAAGGGGGTTGTATTGGGTATGAATCAGGGAATTCCTACTAAGAAAATAGTGGCAAATCAGTTGTAGTGGAAAATAATGGGATTTTATTGAGGAAGATAAAGTAAACAAATACTGGTGGGATTCTTAAACAATAGGAGTAAATCAGAGACTATAACAAGCTGGAAGATAGTTAGGAAACCATTGATAGGGAATTTGGTGCTGATATGCTGGGGCTAATCTGTCATCTGCCATTTAACTGGAGAGAAACAATGAGTATTAAGTTCATCAGTACATGGAGTTGTGGTTAAATTTTAGATTGAATTTGTAGTTGTGAAACTTCATTTGCATATTAGTATTCCTACCCAAATATATTCTTACCTTCTCTCCTTCTCGCCTCTCATCTTTCTTTTCCTTATCCCCTTTCCTCCCTCCCTCCCTCCCTCTATCCTCCCTTATTCTCTTCCTTCCTTCCTTCTTTCCTTCCTTCCTCCAACCCCCACCCCACTTTCTTTCTTCCCTCCTTCTCTTTCTCCCTCTCTCCTTATAATCTTAATTTCCCCTTCCTTTTAACATCTAGATGTGATAGATAGCTAGAGGACAAAGATTTCCCTTGTTTGTCAGAAAATTAGTGGTACATTTTATCCTAAAAAACATATATGCTAATAACTTTCACTTACCTTTTTTTCATTTTCTCCAGGAAGACCCACTACATTATGTGAGGTTATGGGGAAAGCAGAAATTTGGCTAATCCGGACATATTGGGATTTTGAATTTCCTCGTCCATACTTACCTAATTTTGAGTTTGTAGGAGGGTTGCACTGTAAACCTGCCAAACCATTACCTAAGGTATGTCTATTACAGTGGAGGATGTTTTGTGTACCGTATGATATAATCCTATTATTTCTTTATTTAAAGCGTGTTGCCTCAATAACAGAGATATACTATTTGCTACTCCAAATCTATTTTACAAATCATAGGAGTCTTTTATGAATTATATTACCTTTTTGAACTTCACTTTGATATTTCAGCTGAAGAAAGAAGTGATTCAAGTGGCATGTTAAAATATCAGTGTGTTGAGCACCTGGCTGGCTGTGTCGGTTATGCATCTAACTCTTGATCTCAGCTCAGTTCATGATCTCACAATTCATGAAATCGAGCCTCCATGTCGGTCTCTGTGCTGTCAGTGCAGAGCTTGCTTGGGATTCTCTCTCCCTCTCTCTTTGCCCCTTCCCCACTTGCACTCTCCCTATGTCTCAAAATAAACAAATAAACTTTAAAATAAAATAAGACATCAGTGTGTCTATAGTTTGGGTACTGTATGGAAGGAACAGGAAGCTACAGCCTTGGAATTCCCTCAGGAAAGTGCTTTGGTCTTCCTAACAAGTGTGATGGGGTTATGAGGTGAGACAGTTACGATTCCTTGAGCGATAACGATGCCTTCATGAGAACTCTCAGATAGATTTCACAGACTTTGGTCAGTAAGAAGTAAGTGTTGACAGAAGACATGGAATTAGGTAGCAATTCTTGGATAACAGTGACCTTTACCAAGACAGAAAATAATTCACAGAAAAGCTTTTTTGAGATGACAAGGATGGATTCAGTTTAGACCTATTCACTTAAGGAGCCAAAGGAATTTTCAGGTGGACATTTCTAAGAATCATTCAGGTAATGCGAGGTCTGGGTTTCAGCAGAGAGCACTAGGAACAGATTAGGTAAAATAATCATAGAACTGAGAAACCCAGTCACTGAATTTGTTCTTTAATAACATGATGCCTGGTTTCTCTGAAGTAAAAAGGAAAATTGTGTACCACATTCCAAAGTCACCAACAAATAAATATTGATAGCCAAAAATGTTGGAAGAAGACAATATTGAGAAGTAAAAGAGAATAAGAGAAAAACATGATAAGAATATTGTATTTAAGTCTCTTTATCAATAACTGTCTTTATGAAAGAATTGAAGAGGCAGACACTCATTTGCTCGTGTTGCAGATAAACAAACATAATCTCTGAGACAATTGCAGGTTAAATAGTGCTCTTAGGAGAGTTCTCAATTTCTATTTAGGGTAAAATACACATTTAAGTTTAAATCTTATGGAAGGATTCTGAATATGCTTTTCTTACCACTCAAGTTATAGCTGCAGGTAAGCTCTACTGAGTGTTATTATAGCAGATAATGAACCAGTATCTAAACAGAGTTACAGAAAGAGATGTGACATATTCCTTGCTCACTAGATAAAATCCCATACCACACTATTATATTTATCTTCCCATCCTCACTTTTCACACACACACACAAATTTCACAAAATAGTTCAGACATGTTTTTGTAAAGGAGGAAAAATTATTCCATCCCAAGCCCAATTACTAATACAAACATTTGGACAATATGGACACCAATCATAGCTTATATCTCTGATGAAAAAATTATGCCAGTCATTGGATACACAGAAAAAAAAAAAACCAATGAACAACAGCCAAATCAAGAATCCAAATCCAGCTGCTAGATGTGTAAGGCTTCATGTACGTGTGTGTGTGTGTGTGTGTGTGTGTGTGCGTGTGTTTATTCAATCACTGTCCTTAGGGTGGTAAATCAAAATGGCAAAACACCAATTCCTGGGACTTCAGAGATATTCTCCTAACATTAACTAAGCTAAAATAGCAATCTACTTTCATTTATGACATCATCCTTTCCCTAGTAATTTTACTACCTTTAAATTGATAAATACATTGAGAAATAAATATAATTGATAATTGTAATAAATATATTGAGAAATATTACAGGGAAGCCACAATAGTTGCACAGGGCATGCATAACAGATCTCTAGAAGTTGACATTCACATAAATTATGATACAAAAGACTGTAATCCCAGACTTTGCAGAGCCCAACCTGCATAACTGTAAGTGGTGACCCAGAAAATTTTATTTGTTGAGAAATTTATATTTACCAGTACGCTAAGGCTCAAGTTAAGGGCATGTCAGCTACTTGTGGGAGGGTAGACAAATAATGTCTCATAAATGTTATCATGATAGGACAATAGCAGAAGTTTACCTTTTAAAACATATAATTACATATGGAAGTTCTAAAAAATTCATTTGTAGGCCTATTAGTCAGGAAAAGAATAAACACGAGAAAAATATCCTGAATGCCTAAGAGAGAGTTAGATTGATTTTTTAATAATTTATTGGATCTAAATTGACATGGTACAATTTTGACACATGTCATGCATAAATGAGAAAACTTTTATCCCCCTATGATCCTGCATATTTGCAATGAAAATAATTTTGTCTCTGTAGGAAATGGAAGAATTTGTCCAAAGTTCAGGTGAAGATGGTATTGTGGTGTTTTCTCTGGGGTCAATGGTCAGAAACCTCTCAGATGAAAAAGCCAATCTCATTGCCTCAGCCCTGGCCCAGATTCCACAAAAGGTTAGTACAACATTGGATCCTGGTGCATAGCAACTCTGCCAATTGGAGAGAAAGTGTGGCTAACAGTTCTCTTTCTAGATCAAACTTGAAACACTGAGCATAACTAGTACCATCTGTAAGTAAAATTTTCTCAAAATATTAAAACGGTGTATTGGGGCACATTTGATCACTTGTTTAATAAACTTTTGCATTGCTATGGAAATACATCTTTTTATACTATCATTTATTTTAAATGAAATAGAGATTAAAATGTTAAGATCCCAATAACCTTTTGAAATCTTAGGACCTGCACTGAGTACTCCTCAAATTCTCAAGAATGTTAACTCCAAGGTCCAGGAAAGGAGAGAGGTTCTACATAAAGTAGACAAGAATCATACTCAAGGATATACTTTATATCTCTAGGTTTTATTAAGATTTTATCATGATCTAGTTGGTTTAGAAATAGAAGCTTCATCTTTCTAAACTGAAATTTCTACAGTTAAACACAATTAAAAATCCTAGTATTATTATCAAACAGTATGTATTTTCTGATTTATGATACTCAATTAACTTTGTGTTGTCATTATAGTTCGAGATTTCTACTCTTTATATACTCCTGTTCATTAAATACCCTAGAATTCATTATATTGGCATATTAGTTAAACTATATAAAACTCTATAACCGTGAGTGCACTAATGAGGCCTGTTAAACCTTTGAATTTTTATTTCTAAGCTTTTCTGCTAAAATTTTGCCATCTGAGAATGGGGAGAAAAAGGAACTCTCTTGCACTGTTGGGAATGCAAACTGGTACAGCCCCTGTGGAAAACAATATAGAGGTTCCTCAAATAGTTAAAAATAGAACTACCCTATGATCCAGCAATTTCACTGCTAGAGATTGACCCAAAGAATACAATACTACTGATTCAAAGGGATACATGCACCTGATGTTATGGCAGCACCAACAGTAGTCAAATTATGGAAAGGTCACAAACGTCCATCAACTGATGAATGGATAAAGAAGATGTGGTATAGATACACAGTAGGATACTATTCAGCCAAAAAAAAAAAAAAAAAAGTGAAATCTTTCCATTTGCAAAGGCATGGGTGGAGCTATAGAGTATAATGCTTAGCAAAATAAGTCAAAGACAAATGCCATATGATTTCACTTATATGCGGAATTTAAGAAACAAATGAGCATGGGGGAGAAAAGAGAGACAGACAAACCAAGAAACAGACTCTTAGTTATAGAGAACAAACTGATGGTTACCAGAAGGGAGGAGTTTGGGGGGGATGGGTTAAATAGGTGATGGGCATTAAGGAATTCACTTGTGATGAGCACTAAGTGAGTTATGGAATTGTTGAATAAAATAAAAACTTAAACAGTGTGCCACTTACTTATATTCAATCTGAACTTAGTCATACAGAGCTCACCCCTAAAAGTATGTAACAAAAGGTTAACATCCCAAGAAGATACTTTATTAAATAATTACAGAAGGCAAACCTCTGTTTCCTCCTCCCTCCAACTTCAGAAGGAAGGAGAACAAGGCAGAGAGAAAGGCAGGCTGGCAGGCAGGCAAGAAGGAAGGAAGGAGGAAGGAAGGAAGGAAGGAAGAAAGGAAGGAAGGAAGGAAGGAAGGAAGGAAGGAAGGAAGGAAGGAAAGACAGAAGAATGGAGAAAGAAAAAGAGGCAGATGGAGGGAGAGAGGGAAGAAGGAAAGAAGGAAAGACTATCATTCAAAAACCAGACAATACAATTTTAAAGCTAATTATATTTCTGGAAAACATTGCATTTGAAACATGAGAGTTAGGATGGCCTTATGACATAAATAAATTTACACAGTATTCATGTTTATTTTAATGTTTTTTAGAACCTCCACACTCTGGTTGATTAAATTAGTCTTTTCTTTTCTCTCTCTTCACTTACAATCTCACACCTCAATAGTTTGAGTGACAAATATAAAAATGATAAAACTATATTTAATAGACTATTAGCACAAGCCCTTTTTGACAACGTTGATGTAAACAGTCCCACTATATCTCCATGTTTGCAAACTATCCCTTATGTCCACTTTTCTCACTATCACATAAAGTAGTGGTGGGCTACATGACTTATAAATAACTCTATAGCCTTAAGATGACTTCACTCTGTGTTTTCACTTGCAAAATTAAAGTACCGTCTTCCACAGGTTTTATGGAGATACAAAGGAGAGAAACCAGCCACATTAGGAGCCAATACTCGGCTCTATGATTGGATACCCCAGAATGATCTTCTTGGTAAGACTGAGGAGAAAAAAAGCTGTACAATTGGAAATGGACAAGTAAAGTGACTGTTTAACAACAAATTTAATAAGTATGTAATTAAAAATGTCACATTTTAGGCTAAAATGAAAAACACAAGAAACAACAAGTGTTGGCAAGGGTGTGGAGGAAAAGGAACTCTCTTGCATTGTTAGTGAAAATGCAAACTGGTGCAGCCACTCTGGAAAACACTATGGAGGTTCCTCAAAAAAAAAAAAAATAGACCTGCCATATGATTCGGTAATCACACTACTGGCCATTTACCCAAAGAATATAAAAACAATAATAAAAGGGATACATACACCCCTATATCTATAGCAGCATTATTTACAGTAGCCAAGGTATGGAAGCAGCCCAAGTGTAACTGATGGATGAATGGATGAAGATGTGGTATATTTACACAATGGAATATTATTTAGCCATAAAAAAGAATTAAATCTTGCCATATGCAAAGACATGGATGGATCTAGAGAGTGTAATGCTAAGAGAACTGAGTCAGAGAAAGACAAATGCCGTACAATTTCACTCATATGAGGACTTTAAGAAACAGCAACAAAAGAAATGAGCATAGGAAAAATAAAAGAGAGACAATGCAAGAAACAGACTCTTAACTACAGAGAACAAATGGATGGTTACCGGGGGGGGGGGGGGAGGGGTAGATCAAACAAATGCTGGGGATTAAGGTGTGCCGTTATAGTGATGAGCACTGGGTGAAATATGGAATTATTGAATCACTGTGTTGTATACCTGAAACTAATAGAACACTGTATGTTAACCATACCGGAATTTAAAATAAAATTTAAAAAATAAATCAAAAACTAACTAGAAAAAATAATAAAATGTTACATTTTACTTACACTTTCAAAGCAGAAATAATTTGAGAATTGGCTGTGGATTTTATAGATTCAATGCTTTCTTCGGTTCACAAAAGAGCATCTTCAATTAAGACTCTCATTATTCTTCAAGTTTCAATCTCAGTTCAGGTGTTACTTCCTCAAGTAAATCTTTCTGCACAATGCAGAGGGAACTAATTCCTCCTTTCCTGGGATCGTTTTCTATGTGCATAGAAATAGCCCATGTGCTCAGCTTTTGTGGAAAATGCTGCTTTCTTCATTGACTTACCCTTAGTTTTTTCCCTGTCTCTTCCTGAAACTCTGTTAACCTGTCTTAATGAAATCCTCACCCACTTCTCACCCAATTTCCGACCTAGGTCATCCCAAAACAAAAGCTTTTATCACTCATGGTGGAACCAATGGGATCTATGAAGCTATTTATCATGGGGTTCCTATGGTGGGAGTTCCCATGTTTGCTGATCAGCCTGATAATATCGCTCACATGAAGGCCAAAGGAGCAGCTGTGGAGGTGAACATAAACACAATGACAAGTGAAGATCTGCTCAATGCCTTGAGAACAGTCATTAATGAACCTTCGTAAGTACTACTGCTTTTAAAGGCTTACCATTGTTTATACTGCCCATCACTCCTGAAAAAACGTCCATTGTCTCATGCCTTTTAACTGATGTATTTTCAAATAGCAATCATAACATTATCAATATAAAAACCACTCTATTATTTCATTTCCCATACACTGTAGTAATTTGCTGAAATTGCAAAAAAAGACTAATACTTCAAATATTTTATCAATGTAATTTCAAAATCAATAATTTCCATGATGACATAAACTCCCAGATATTTTTTAATAATCTGCTTATATGTATAGACACACATATATATGCTTATTTAAATAGTATAACCATTCAGTAAGTACAAAATTGGAAGTAGTAATTAACACTGTCATTCAAAAATACCCATCATTAACGCTGACTATATACCATTCTGCAGTTTATGAATATACACAGGGAGGAGAAATATAGAGTAGGCAATAATTTTATAAATATTGGTTATTACTATGTGTTGATTTTTAAACAAAATTTTGTATTTTATCTGATTTACGTAAAGATTAATTACAATAAATCAATAAACTATATTGAACTTCAGGTATATATCATTATGTTTTTTTTTCCCTGAAAGATCTCACCAAGATTAAGAATTAATACATGAACTCAGTTTTGTCTTTATTTTTAACTATGTATTTTTAATTTTAGCAATAGTTGAACTCCTGCTATAGAAATAATCTCTAATATGTATTACTTAAAATTTTGATTTGTTGGCGTGCCTGAGTGGCTCAGTCAGTTAAGCAGGTGATTCTTGATTTCAACTCAGGTCATGATGTCACAATCCTGGGATCAAGCCCTATGTTGGGCCCTGCATGTCCCCCCACTCGTGATCTCCCTCTCTCTCTCCCCCACCTCCAAATTCTTTTTTAACATGTCAGTATGTATGCCACTTATTTTCCTCATATTTACTCTTTTGGCTGTATCTTAAGGGAATCTGGATTTGCCATTGATTCAGAGATTTTTTACTCCAAAATATTTTGGATTCATTCTTAACTGAATATATTGTATGAATTCCCTGAGAACATGTTTAGCCTTATTTGCTGAATGCCTTGATATAAGAATGACACCTCTCTGAATATAATATATTTAGCTCTCTCTTTTCTTCAGAACTGTGTAAATATTACTCATGGTATTCTGGCTTTAACTCCTTCTCTAAGAACTTGAGGCTTGTCTGATTATTTTTGGTTGTTTCTTTTTCAGTTTGGAAAAAAAATCATCTTTTTTTCTAAATTCAGAAACCTAGTTAATGATGTATCTTTATCAGTTATTGTCTACACTTTTCCTGGGTTATGGTATGTCCTTTCAATACTGTTAATCTAGAATAAAAAATGTTTAATTTTTTTTTCTTCTCAGAAAATTTTTTTGTTTGTTATTTATTAGAATGTTTGTTCCATTTTTTTTCTCTCTATTTCAGAGACATCAAAGTTCAATGTTCTCTATGTTAAAATATTTTGGATTGTTTTGCTTCTGTATTATTTTCTAAGTGTCCTAATATTTTTTACTTTTCTTAACTCATTGAGATTTCCTCAAACAATCCATAATTAGTAAATTTACTTTTTGCCATTAAAAAATTACTGTTTCTAATTTCATTATTAATCCTTTAAGGAGGTATTTTAACCATTCAAACTGCCTATTTCTATCCTTTATCACTGTTTTTTGTTTTATAACTTGATTTTTTAATCTTTTGTTGATCACCATTGCATTCTTATTAAAATTCAACTCTCCTTAAGCTATGTATTATGCCTAACTGCATTCTGAGTCCATCATTTTTATGTTTCCCCCCAATATTGTATATTTTTTCATCTAGCTCTCTCAGTGTTTGTTCTGAATTTGTACAGGTGTCTTGTATTTAAACTTGTTTCCAGATTATCTGAGACTCCATTATTTTATTCAGAGGCAAAACTCAAAGGATAGTTATCACATTCTGTTTATATTACTGAAATCTGAAATTCAGGAGGTAGAGGAGAAGGTAAACTCAAAGGCAATGTTGTGCAGCTTTTTTTTTTTTTTTTTTTGGTGGAACTAATCTATGTAAAACCATCTCTTCAAAGCCCTATTTGCAGGATTTTTTAGACAAAGAGGTCAAGGTATTGATTCCCAAGCGGGAGAACACTCAATGTTTGCTTTATATCCAACTTAAAAAGTCAGTGCTAGTAGTTCATTTTCCCCTCCCACACACATTCCAATCAAATGATTTTTATTAAATGCATTTTAAGTCTTAATTTTCAAAATAGTCTTGGTATCATCAATTCAGGAGCTGGATCTAGGGTTAAGAGCTTCATCAAGGCTTACTATGATCTTCTGTTTCTCATAAATGATGATCTCGATGTCTAATGCATTAGACTTGCTGGGCTGTTAATTGCTGACAATGTGGTTCCTTTTACTAAATATCAGAGTAAGTCAGTTCTGTAATGTTTTAAAACTCTACTTTATTGCATAGAATGCCAGTAAATTTTATTGTAAATTTGGAAACTATTGATGCAAAAGATAGAAACATAAGTAATCAGAATTTTCCAGTAAAATACCTAAAATTATTTCTTTTGAAATATCTTACCATTAACTCTAAACCTAATTCTAATTCTGAAATTATCTGGGAACAAAAGGGTTTACTGTAGAGTGTATATATGGATATATTTAGTTTCCATTTTTCTTAATCCATAAAGGAATTAAGGAACACAAAAGATTACACTTAAATACATAAACTATAGTAATTTTAATTAATTGAGTGTTTTGAGATAAGTCATATAACATTAGTGTATAATAAAATATTAAATCATCATTTTAAGTATGAGCAAAGGTCTTTCTTTTCACATTGATAAGAAAGTATATTTTACAAATGCAAGTTTATCTATCTAGTATATATGTATTTCAGATTTTAAATCTCTGTCTATAAATGGAGAAAACCTTGAACAAAAATATGATTTGGAAAAATAGGCATTTATTGCCACCACAGTTTGCCTGAAATGTTTTAGGATGAGCTATGTGAAATTCTACTTAACCCTACCTATATTACAATCCAATTGAAATAGTATGACTATCCTTTCTCCCTGCACACCAAAAAAGAATACAAGTAAATTACCCCCTGCTACTGGATCTAGCATACCATGTTCACTGGTGATTGATGATCACATTCCTCCTTTTCCAATCCCAAATGTCCAACTCACATCAGGACATCTCTTTGCATTTCACCAACCTTCCTTTAGCTTCATGTCTCCATTTGAAACTTTTATTTCTAACACAAAACCAAAATAAAATATACTAATTCTGGCTCACCAGCCAAGAAATGTCCAGTGAAGACATTACTTGCCTTTCAAATACATACTTATTCCCATTGTTGTTTGAGAGATTAGAGTTGTTAAAACTCTATATAACTATTGCTACAGTGATGTCACATTGATTAGGGGCAATAATTCTAACAAGATATTTCTATTTATCTGAAAAACTCAAAGTTCATGTCCTTGATACTTCCAAAATTACCCTATTATCTTTACCCAATCTTGATATTGCCTATATAGACACTGTGTTTCGCATTACAAAAACACAAGTGCGTGCAGCAGATGAATTATCAGAGTCAAGGTCTTAGACACTGAAGAAATGGTTTACTTATGTTAATTATCAGTTACTTGTCTATCATCATGAACTAGCCAGAGATTAGACACCATGCTTATGGAACTTCTTATGGATATTTTCCCACAATATTGGGTTATTCACAGTCTTGGTTTTGGAACGGTCTTGGAAACTATACTTTACACAAGATCAAAATTGCTCCTTGGAAAAATTAGGCTATACTTTTGTAACAAATTTATTCCATCTCTTATGTTTGCATTTCACCGCATTCTGTTAAGAATATATTTCTTCTACATCCTCTCTTAACACCTTTTTTAAGATTCTATACAATCAACAAAGTTAATGTCTCACAAAGAATGAATTTTTTCTCAAGGTATCTATGGCCTTTGGCTTAATTAACATATAACATGCATGACATATTGCCTATAATGAGAAGAAAACCTTTTTCTAATTTCTATGTAATTTGTCATTTGTCTATTTCTGCCTACCAGTTATAAAGAGAATGCTACAAGGTTATCAAGGATTCAACATGATCAACCTGTAAAGCCCCTAGATCGAGCAGTCTTCTGGATAGAGTTTGTCATGCGTCACAAAGGAGCCAAGCACCTGCGTCCAGCTGCCCATGACCTCACCTGGTTCCAGTACCATTCTTTCGATGTGATTGGGTTCCTGCTGGTCTGTGCAGCAACTGCTATCTTCTTGGTCACAAAATGTTGTTTGTTTTCTTGCCAAAAACTTGGTAAAACAGGAAAGAAGAAAAAGAGGGAATAGATCTTTCTAAGTTTGGCAAAGGCCTTAATGGGCAATCCTGTTCATTCTAGCCACAGTGACCTTAATGAAAACACATTATCTCCATCCTGTTTTCAAAATTCCCTTTCCTCTACCTTAGCTTAGAGATAAAGCCTAGAATTCAACAGGATCATTAACTAGTAAACACGTCCCAGTCTTCTTTTGTCTTCTCCCAGGTGCCTTTACCCTCTTCTTCTCATTTTCCTGACACAGGGACACTAATACTTTTATGTATACCCTATTCAAAATATCACTATTTTTCAGTATGCTTAACCTTAGGAACGTGCTGGCTGACAACATGCTGAATCCTCAGGAACACACAAAGTATGAGCTGAATGTGATGGATGTAAGGAACATAGAAGACTAAACTTCACAAGTTCCCCTAGAATATACAAATCAAGGAACCACCATAAAAGATTAGTATGCTATAATAAGAGTAATTATTTATTTTTGCATAAAAATAAGCCCTTCTGCTAGCCCAAAGCGACTGGAGTCAGAGCCTATATTGATAACTGTAATAATGTATCATTCTAGGGAAAGTCTACAAATTCCCACTGAACACACAGATAATCATGGCCTATGTTCCAGCCTGTAATCCACCAGTACTCTTGTGTGGACTCTAATGCAAGGGTCTGGGGACTTCCCTCAAACAAAAAAGATTAAGTGGGTCATTATTTGCTCTCAGGGACAGAGAATGTCAGCAACGTTAAAGATGAAGAGATCATTTATGGAAGAAATAACTAAGAAATATAGAAAAGACTTTAGTACTTTTATGAAATGTTTAATTAACAGTACAATTGATAAAGTTAAATGCCAATTTAGTATATTGAAAAATGACTAATGCACATAATCTATAATCACTCTTTATAATCAAATTTGTTCAGTTTTCTAGCAAAAACAAATATTTACTTGCAATATAAGATCATTGTGTCATTTTTCAGTCTTTGTCTTCTACAAATTTAAATTTATTAATTAAGCATTATGCCAAGGACGTATGGTATTAGCAGGTCTACATGACTAAGGGCATGCTATAGTAAATAGTTATCATGCAAAGATCATATTTGAATCAGCTTTGCATTAATTTAGCAAATAGATTAAAGACTGCACTTTCTTTACCCTTTATAAACTTAATGACATGTTCTAATTAAAGTTTTAATTCCAGTATTAGCTGTATAGTTGAGGCAATAAATAACATCCATTGGCTTACTGAAAATTTTGAAATCTGTTGTCATTTCAATGTGGCATTTTGAAAATTACTTCCAATTTTAAAATAACTGAATGATATATGATACATGAACATATAAGAATTTCTTTTTGAATATGTACATGACTGGAAATGCAAATAAATTCTTAAGAAATTTTTTGTGAAGGCTGAAAATGTGTTTGTTAAATGTTAACACTTTAGTAGTTGATTCATGTTGATGTGTTTTTAATTTTACAATTTATGTTCCCTGAAGAGCTGCTTTTGTTTGTTCTATGCCCAGTTCACTTTCTGCTATTGGATTGCAGTAAATGGCTAAGGTCCAATGAGAGGTTGGCTAGCTATTCATGGTGTTGAGCACTACCCATGTTCAGACACCCATTTGGTTTCAGAGACTGGCCACCTACCACATAGAGATTTGTTTCTGTTCAATAGCCACTGCTCACCTCCTTTCTCCCCTCCTACTGGTTATCTTCAGGTTTCTTCCTTTGCCTGAACATCAGAAGGCAGCTGGCAAAAATTCCTGTTAGTTAGCTGTCTAACTGCAACATGTATTTGGATAATAAACAAACAATTAAATAAAAATAATACATACGCACATACATACATTTATACATACATACATACATACATACCCACTGAAAATGAACTTTCCTGAGCGGTTGTTTGTAGAACTATTCAAATGAGGAAATTCTCATCCCTAACAAGCAGAAACCAAGTCCTATCAGAGCACTGTTCCACAGCCCTTACATTCTCAGAACTTAGAGATACTCAAGAGGCTGCACTTAATACTTTCACTTATTTTGTTCATAAGCATTACATGTTCCCCTTATCCTCTGACAGCATCTCCTCTAGTTACGGTTCTTTACCTGATAGGGTGATCCAAAACTTCATCCACAGCAAATAAACGTCAGCAGCTTAATTACCTTTGGTATTTTGAATCCATGACTACAGCCAAGAGAGTAACACAATCTCTGACTGAATTCTGAAGCAGAGGAGCTCAGAATAATCAAGAAACATTCATGGTTTATAATCTAAGTAAATCATGGCCATATCATTCCTCTTTTGAGAAATGCAACCTCCAATTGCCTGACTTCAAGTTGTAACAATGGAAAACAAACTTGTCTAAGGAAAATGGTGACGCATACTTGTAGGGGACTCATTACCATTTTCAACCCCTTGAGATCTGAACCCATGTATTCAAACTAAAATACAGAAGACTTTTTATATGAGACTCTGATTTGAAGCATACATTGCATCCTTTGAGACAGAAACTAAAATACATAGGATATTGTCTCCCAGCTAAAACCCTGAAAATCTTTCATTAGCTAAGGGGGAATTTGGTAAAATCAGCAAATTCCATGAATATTAGATTTTGCTACATTTACTTGGCTGTAAATATGTTTCCTGGTCATACACAATGTTGATATCAAAACCAACATTTTTACTAAGGCCTCATGTGCATAGTTTGTGATCTGGCAGAAATACTACAGATAAGGTGAAGGGGATATCTGTTATCTTGAAATTATAACTATTTCTATGAAGAATAAAATGGTTCAACCTTTCAGTGGAAGGTGACCAACTTTTCTACTTTCTAGCTAGCTAGAACCCTAGGCAGTTTACCATATTGGGAAGGAGGTGGGGACATATTTGCTAATAACAGATTGAGCATGTAACAGCTGGCACAGCCAGATGAGCCTTGGTGAGGTGAACTCCTTGCTGTGCATTCATACATAGTTTCATCCCAGTCTTCACTGCTTTGTGCATGAGCTTCATGATAAAATTCTGGACTGTCTGGAAAAAGACTCCAACAGGACAGGACTGCTCACCTTATTATTGAGACCGTTGTCTATAGCACATGACTTCTGAAGGGAATTTTTACAGAATATAAGTATCCTCATAATCTATGCAAGCTCCAAGAGGTTTATTCACAGACCTCTACCCTCAGATCTTCTTGCTTTTAATCTTCTCTCTAATTATTCCTGTCTTTGACAAGCCACTCAATCCATTAGTCTTTGCCTATGAATCTATAGAGTTGTAAAGCACCTTTTCCCCATAAAAACAGTTACCTAGATATACTGCTTGATATTTTACACATGGGGAAAATTTTGTTTTCACCACTATCTTTCAGAGACACCTTTCAGTGGAGCTGTAACAATGGCTACTTCCTGCTGCTGGGAGAATATCATGTATACTCATACATAAATTAGCCCTGAGAATGTTTTCCCTATTTTCAAAGGATAATTCCTTTGTGATTCTGAAAGTGAGGATTGACAAATTTTTTTAAAAAATATTCGTTAAGCTCCATGAGAGTCTAAGCCACCTGCAGAGAAAATTTACTTGTTTTTCTGGGCCTGCTTTGGCCTGTTCTCATATATACTGTATCTATTTAATTGTATTATGTTGCTGCTAACGTTCAGTCACATTTTTCTTGCTACCACAACATAGGCCATCACAAGTAGCATAGTCACTTGGTGCCCATGGTCAAGTGTCTCATCTCAGCCAGAGCTCAGTAATAAGCCAGGAGATGGTTTTTTTCCTATGGGAAAGAGATATCATGAAAATGGATCATATTTTTGCTTCAAAATCCTAAGATTCTCTTTTTTGGGGGTTGTCAAAAGTTTATTTAACATTGCTACCTGGTACTGGCATAGTAGTTACCCTTGGATTTTCTTTATTATTGTGGTAAACAAAGCAACACATGAGATCTAGCCTCTTACCAAAATTTTAAGTATATGGTACAGTGTTATTAAAGCATAAGCCCAGTGTTTGTACAAAAGATCGCTAGAGATCATTCATCTTGCATAACTGAAATATTTTGCTTCTTGAGCAGCAACTCCTGTTGGCCCATCCCTCTAGCCTCTGGCATCTACCATTCTACCTTCTGCTTCAATAAGTTTGCTTACTTTAGACACCTCGTATAAGTGGAATCATGCAGTATTTTTCCTTCCACGCCTGGCTTATTTCACTTAGCATAATGGTCTCAAGTTTCTTCCATGTTGCAGCATATGGCAGGATTTCCTTCTTTTTTTAATGCTGATTAATATTCTATTTTATGTTTATACCACATTTTCTTTATCCATTCATCTATGTGTAGACATTTATGTTACTTCCACGTCTGAGCTATTGTGAATAATGCTACAATTAACCAGGGAGTACAGATATCTCTTTGAGATACTGATTTTAATTCTTTTGGAGAAGTATCCAGAAAAGGACTTGCTGTATCATAGAAAAATAAATTTTTAATTTTTTGAGTAATATCCATACTTTTTTCAATAGCGGATGCATCATTTTACTTTCCATATGTGTTACATTACTTACATTTATATTATAACAGTGCACAATGATTCTGATATCTCCGTATCGTCACCAATACTTTCTTTTATAATGGCCACTCTAACAACAGATGTGAGGTGATGTCTCATTGTGGTTTTGATTTGCATTTCCCTAATGATTAGTTATGTTGAGCATCTTTTCATATACACATTGGCCACCTGTATGTCTTCTTTGGAGATATGTCTATTCAGATCTTCTGCCCACTTTATTCAGATTTAATCACTCAATTTCCATGCAGATGACAAAAGTCACCTAAGATGTTTCAAACAGGATCACTTCAATGAAAAGAATACTTAACAAATATCTGGACAGTGTGAAGGATACTAAAAGGAATGGTGAGGCCCCCAGACTAACAACAGTTCAAGCCATTACTAACCCATTAGGCTAAGGCATAAAAGAAAGCGGTAATATTTCCAGAGACTAGTGAGAATAGGAACTGTGTAGGAAGAAACAAATGACAAGAGATGTAGTAATGGAAGGACAAACCAATTGCTGAAGACAAGGTCCCAAACCAAGGAAGAAACAGCAAAAAAACTACAATTGCTCTCTTCTACCATTGTCTGAACCAGAAGTGACAAGGCAGAGGAACTCACATGATACAGTGCACAGATGTGAGCTTCCTGAGAGCCAAAAGTAGAAAAGAAAATTGAGGATAATAAATCTGGGAATATACATAAAGAATAGTTAGAGCATTCCAGGGCCACCATTCAGAACAGAGACAAAGAAACAGAAGTTATAAAGTGAGAATAAGAAAGAACGACTAGGTATCAGGAGTAAAACTGGAGATTTTATTGTTAGGGAAACCAGGAGAGGATGTTGTTTCAAGAAGGAGGGAAAGAATAATTGTGAAATTATTTAAGCATTCTCATTGATACATGATGCAAAACCAGAGAAACTTTTACAATACACTAACTTTTAAGACACGCATGAGTTATCACTGAGAAGGACACCAATGTAATCAATTTTACAGATACAATTGTTTACCTGAAGGTCTAAACTTATTTAATCAAATAAGTATTAGAATTAATAGAAGCTCAGTAAAATGAGCAGATACTAAAAATTCTACATCCTTGAACTTACTGAGTAAACTTTTCCCAAGTATTTGTGAGGTGATTTATACACATTTCCGTAGTACTTAAAACAACTCCATGATGCAGACATATTCATCATAGTAGAATGAGTAAGAAAGCCATATATATGTACTTAATGTTATTTTGTGGGGACATAAAATCAGAAGATACATGAGGGGCGCCTGGATGGCTCAGTCCATTGAGTGTTCAACTTCGGTTCAGGTCATTATCTCACTGCTCGTGAGTTCAAGCCCCACATCAGGCTTTGTGCTGATGGCTCAGAGACTGGAGCCTGCTTTGGTTTCTGTGTCTCCTTCTCTCTCTGCCCCTCACCCACTCATGCTCTGTCTCTCTCTCTCTCTCTCAAAAACAAATAAACATAACAAAATTTTTAATAAAAAAATAAAAAATAAAATCATAACGTACATGAAAAAACAAATGTTTATATATAACTGTATACATAAACTACATGTTAACAGTGCATATATATTTTTATTTCTGTAATAGTCTCCTCTTACATTTGACTTAGAATTTTTTTAATATAATTTATTGTCAAATTGGCTTACATACAACACCAAGTGCTCATCCCAACAAGTGCCCTCCTCAATGCCCATCACCCACTTTCCCCTCTTCCCCATCCTCCATCAACCTTCAGTTTAGAGGAAAAAATAGTTACATATAACTACATTTATATAAGTATAATTACATTTGTATAAATTATATGTGCTAATGAACAATGACTAGAAATATGAAACTTCATTCAATGTTGATTTAATTCACTCATTTATTCAACAAATATTTTTAGAGAAAACATGGAGAAGTTTTGGAGAATAATTGTGCTATTACAGAGGATATGATAGTTAATAAGTTAAACACTGTACTTCTTTATGAAAAATGAGTAATTTTCTAGAGAAAAGAATTGCAAGTGTGGAGATGAAAATAATATTGAGAAGTTTATGACCATAATGTCTTTCTGCATTTTTCTACCATAAATATGACTGTCCTTATCCATTTATCAACAACAGAAATTAAGTTAGGTGCTCTTTAAGAGCTTCTATTAGATTTTAAGTTTTCATAGAGAAAAGTACAATGAAAGGGAAGTCCAGGGAGGAGAAAATTAAGATGGACTCCTGGATTTCTACCTTGTGAGTGTATTTGGACAGAGTTTGCTTTTACAGAAATAGAAAACAACTTGAGGGGCAGCTTCACTGAGATTAATATGCTGTGTTCTCTCTCGAACTTATTTACTTTGAAGAGCCAAAGTGATATTCGGATGGAGATTTTTAGAAGTCATTTGGATAACACAAGGTCTCAATCTCAGCAAATAGCAAAAGAAATAGATTGAAACTCAACAGCAGAAAGGAAACTATGGAAATGAGAGACCTAAACATGGGTTGGTTCTCTATCAGTGTGATGGTAGATTTTTTTTTTAAGTAAAAAAAGAAAATTGCATAACACATTCCAAGTCTCCAAAAAAGAAATGTAGTGTTTTAGGGATTTTGGAAAGAAACAGTGCTGAGAAGGAAAAGATAGTAACGATAAATAGGGTACCAATACCTATTTAGCTAGTAATAGGGTCTGTGAAGAGAGGCCATCTTTTGCTTGGGTTGTAAGAATATGAGTAAAATCTCTTTGGGAAGATTGCAAGGTAAAAGAGGGATCTTGATTCCTATTTATGGTATAATGTGTACTGATGTTTGAAATTTTATTTCAAGATTTTGAATATCCTTTTTTTCCCTAGTCAAGTTATAGTTGCAATCCAACCTCGACTGAGAGTTACTATTGTAGGAGTAATGGGTCAATATTTATTAGACATAAAAAATAAGGCATGACATTTTTCATGGCTCTCTAGATAATATCCCATTCTTTAATATTATATTTTTTCTTCTACTCTCATTTTTCACACACACATATTCACATACACATACACATACCACACAATGAGTCACAATTCTTCACAGTCATCTCAGTGATGCAAGATGGGAAAAATTATACTCTTCCTCCCTTTCCAAATTCACCTATTGATATAAAATCTTATGCAGTTTGAGTACTGCTGGAAACATTTTCATTCAACAGGGTAGACATTGTATATTGAGTGTGTTAATAAAAAAAGAATTACATTGATGTACATTCATTATTAACATGGAGGGATAGATGAATAGATGAATGATTATCCACTTCATATCTTGAAACATTATCATGTACTTAAATCTTAATATTCAAGGGGCATATAAACATTCCCATAAAGTTGTCTTATTAAATCAATCACTGTAGGGAAAAAAATCTCAAATAGATGATATTGATTCCTAGACCTGCTGTGTTTTGTGTATCACATTTTACCTAATGATATTATCAGCCTTTTGGTTATTGAGGCAGAAATCACATTTCTTCACCTCTTTGTACAAAACCATACATCTTTACTCTAATAGATTTTTTTCTAGTCACAGACCTAATCAGTAATCACAAATTTCAACTATGTTTCTAACATTTACTAGTAGCAGTCCATGTTTCAGGCTATTTTGATTCCATGTTTAAGTTATTAATCCATATTTTTAAAGATTTTCTGTTCTTTTTTTTTCATTTTCTGTTCTTTAAACTCTTGCCTTTGTATGCCAATTTATATTTAGCTGCCAGAACTGTCTGCTAAAGGAAAAATTTGATCTTGTGATATTTTAAACCTAAGTAAATATTTTTTGCCTATGAATTAAAATCCAAACTTATTTTATATCATTCAAGTTTAACTTAATGTCTCTTATGTCAATCCAACTTTCTTCTATAACCTACTGCCCACAGCTTTATCTGAGATCCATATCCATTTGAATACTTCCCTAATATCCTTTAACTTTCCCCCTTCTTCTATATATCGTGAAACCTGCCTTTTTGCCATACTCTGCCTAGATTCTACCAAAGCTTTCATCTCATCCCATGTGTTATCTGCCTTACTAAAGTTGTTTCTAATTGTTCCATAGCAATAATGACGTTTATTTTCCTCTGGAATTCTGAATACCCTGCACTATTTATTTGACTTTTACCAATGTGTTCCTCTAGGTATCCAAGTGTATTTAAGCAAACTAGTTGCTATTCCACATTGGGAAAAAGATGTGGAATATGTTTGCCTAAACCACCTGGCCCCTTTAAACATAGTGTGTGTGTGTGTGTGTGTGTGTGTGTGTGTGTGTGTGTGTGTATGTTTCAATGTGTGAAATACTAATTATAGAGCATTCTTATTTGTTGTTTATCTCATTGCCAATCCAGAGAATACGTGTATCTCTATTTTATGTTAGTTCTATAAGTTGGGAATAATTTTTCCTAGGTATTTTTGCCTGTCTGTTTTATTCTCTCAATCAACATAAAACTTGCAAGCAATAAATAAAATTTTTCCTTTAAAATTAATTTTTAACTTTTTCTGTGTCTAAACTGTCATTTTTTCTCTGCATCCAGCAGCAACACACTGCAACCTCTGCAGAACAATGTGTGAGGGTGCTGTTGTCTTGGTGTCCGAGAAGGGGGCTAGGGCAGTTCTCCTCTGGCAGCTCTGCTCTGGTTGTAGACTCTGTGGGAAGATTCTGGGGTGGCCCTGTGACATGAGCCACTGGCTTCATGGGAAGATCATTCTGGACAAACTCACAGTGAAAGACCATGAGGTAACAGTGTTGACTCCTTCATATGCTCTCCTCATTGACTAGAAGAAGCTTTCCTGCTCTGAACTTCAAAGTAATCCATTCAGTGGATATCAAAACATTATTTGAAAATTCAAATACTAAACTTATAGACCTACCTCTTAATGTCTTGCCAGAATTAACATACTGGTAGTCAACAATGAAACAGAGATTTCTTTGTCGAAATGACTGAAATTAAAAAAGTCCTATGGGAGAGTATAATCTACAATCACATTCCAGAAAATCAACTACAATGTAATGATTACAGATCCTGTGATGCCCTCTGGGGAGCTGGTGGCAGAATTGCTTGCAGTCCCTTTTGTGACCACGTTAAGAGCCTCTGTAGGAAGCATGAAGGAGAAACATTGTAGGAAACTTCCAGCCCTACCTTCCTATGTAGTTGTTCACATGACAGGATTAACAGAATGTCCTTTCCAGAAAGAATGAGAAATGCAATGCTTTCTGTTTTCTTTGACTTCTGGATCCAGGATTATGACATTCATTTTGAAACAGTTTTATAGTGAGGCATTAGCTAAGAGACACTGCTTTTCATTTTAAACTTGTTATCAGAAGAAAATTAGAAAGATTTAAGTGAAATCTATATCAATGAAAGGAATACATTTTAAAACATTTGTCTTCCATTTTAACTCTACAAGTGACAACAATGAACTGGTTATCAAAAACTAAGTGAGAATGGAGACAAGAAATTTCTTGCCATGGTTACTCTTTATAGTCATCAAATCATTTCCCATAAGATACCTTCATATTTGTTAAATTCATGTCCAAAACAATACAAAACACTAAAAAAATTATTAATCCTCTGTAAGAGAGATTGTTTATCAGGTTTGGTTACGACATACAAGTTCAGTACCAAAAGTTTTCATATAGGAAGAAATTGTAGATATTCGTGGTAAAAATAGTATAATATTTATTCTAAGAGCAAGATAAAACCCACTTACTGACACCAGTAGTAAATTGAAATATGTCAACATTAGCAAGGAGATTAACAAAAAGATTTAATTTATCTGAATCTGCTCCAAAAATTATTGATAATTAGGGATTATTCCACCCAATCTTATACCATTCCTATTGGAACAGACTGCTCATCATTTTTGTCCTCTTATAAATTTTAGATGAAACTTCAGAAAGTCCTATTTGGAAAGTTTCATCATGGCTTGTCACTGAAAAGCTTCCTAGAATGCTTTATATTTTTGGAGAGAGTACCATACAAAATCCTGAGAAAGCAATTAGAAAACTCTAAGAAACGTTGTTTCTTAGCAGTAAAAAAGAGATTTTTTTTTTACTTCACTGATATAAATTTATTCTACTTGTTTTTAATTCCTTGTCTTTTCTGATAAAAATGCTTTTTGTTTGGAATTTTCATAAACTCAAGTATGGTCAGAATCTATCAACTCAGACTTCCACTTCAATTGTCTCTGAGTATTAGACATAGATATGAAGTAATGAACAAAGGTTCATATTAGAAAGAAAATATTACCTAATTTAATTCATTGAATATCTAATTATCTCACCAAATTGATGTTCAAAGGAACCCACTTCAAAAGTCCTTAGATTTAGACGTAATTTTAACTTAAATGCATTGATTTACTATATTTAATTAATTTAATAATCAGTACACATTGCCTAGATGCAGACTACATGTTAGACTATATATAGATTGGGTAAAAAACATAAGGATCTTGGCCTCAAATCCACCTCAGAGGTAAGTTAAAGAGATGGAACTATAAATTGGTCACTGCCATACTTTAGTAAAATTGGATTATTTTAGTAAAGACCTCTGGAAGGACTCATGTTGATAACAAGAGGACAGAAGCATTATCAAAGGATAATTAAGCGGGGGGAAACAGCCTAATGTGTTTAGGTGGGGGAAACAGCTAAAGTGTGTACTGGCCATGCTTCAGGCAATCCCCAAGAACTGTAAATATTTATGCCCCAAACCTGAAATGCCAAAATATATAAAACAATTAATAACAAACATAAACAAACTCATTGATAATAACAATAATAGTAAGGGACTTTAACATCCCACTTACAACAATGGACATATCATCTAAGCAGAAAATCAACAAGAAAACAATGGCTCTGAATGGCACACTGGACTGGATAGACTTAACAGACATATTCAGAACATTTCATCCTAAAGCAGCAGAATACATATTCTTTTTCAATTCACATGAAATGCTGTCTAGAATAGATCAGATACTAGGTCACAAGTCAGGCCTCAAGAAGTACAAAAAGATTGATGTCATACCATGCATATTTCCAGCCATAACACTATGAAACGATGTCAACTGCAAGAAAAAATTTGAAAGACCACAAATACTTGGAGGTTAAAGAAAGTCCTACTAAAAAATGAATAGGTTAACCAGGAAATTAAAGAAGAAAAAAAAAAAAAGAAGCAAATGAAGATGAAAACACAACAGTCCAGAACCGTTGGGAAGCAGCAAAGACAGTCCTAAGAGAAAAGTATATAGCAACATAGGCCTACCTCAAAAAGCAAGAAAAGTCTCAAATAAACAACCTGACCTTATACATAAAGGAGTTAGAAAAGGAACAGAAAATGAAACTTAAAGCCAACATAAGAAGGGAAATAATAAAGATTAGAGCAGAAATAAATGATAAAGAAACAAAGTAAGAGTAGAACACATTGATGAAACCAGGAGCTGTTTTTTTGAATTATATATCATTGATAAACCTCTGGCCAGACTTATCAAAAAGAAAAAAAGACCCAAATAAATAAAATCACAAATGAGAGAGGGGAGAGATCACAACCAACACCACAAAAATACAAACAATTATAAGAGAATATTATGAAAAATTATATTGCAACAAATTGGGCAAATTGGAAGAAATTGATAAATTCCTAGAAACACACACACTCCCAAAACTGAAATAGAAGAAATAGAAACTTTGAACAGACTGATAACCAGCAAAGAAACTGAATCAGTAATCAAAAGTCTCCCCATAAGCAAACGCCCAGGGCAGATGGCTACACAGGGAAATTCTACCAGACATTTAAGGAAGAGTTAATAGCTATCCTTCTCAAACTATTCCAAAACACAGAAACTGAAGAAAAACTTCCAAACTCACTCTACGATGCCAACCCTTGCTTCCAACACCAGACCAAGACCCACTAAAACAGAGAATTACAAGCCAATATCCCTGATGAACATTCAAAAATTCTCAACAAGATACTAGCATATCCAATCCAATAGTACATTAAAAGAATTATTCACCACAAGCATGTGAAATTTATTCCCAGACTGCAAGAGTAGTTCAATATTCACAAATCAATCAATGTCATTCACCACATTAATAAGAGAAAAGAACCATATGATTCTCTTAGTAGATGCAGTAAAAATATTTGACAAAATACAGTATCCATTCTTGATAAAAATCCTCAACAAAGAAGAGATAGAAGGAACACACCTCAAAATCATAAAGGCCATATAAAAAAGAAAGACAGTGGGGAAAAACAGAGGTTTTCGTTTAAGGTCAAGAACAAGAAAGGATTCTACTCTCACAACTTTTATTCAACGTATTACTGGAGGGGAGGTGGATAAAGGGATGGGATAAATGGATGCTGGGTATTAAGAAGGGCACTTGTTGCATTGAGCACTGGGTGTTATATGTAAGTGATGAACCACTAAATTCTACTTCTGAAATTAATATTATACTATATGTTAACTAACTAGAATTTAAATAAAAAATTGGAAAAAAAGACAGAAAAAAAATGAAGGGGCATCCAGAGACCACAACAATGGAAGATATAGAAGATACTTAGTAATATTAACTGGAATAGACAGACAGAAGCTACTATAACGGGGGTGGGGGGGGGGAGGTGGAAAACACTAAGTGGAGCAAATAGAAGGTAGATGAAAAGCCTGGAGAACATGATAAGTCACGAAGTATAGGAAGAATTTTAGCAGATATAGGAAAACGCTATTAAATTTAGGTGATATAAATAAAACTACTGATACATTTTTATCCAATTTCAGCAGAGAACATAGTTATTACTCTATTTGGGATCTATAATTTACAGATAAATTTTGGGGATGGTTTAGTCAATTAAGTGTCAGTCATTCTGTTGTCTAAATTAAGTATCAAGTATGTATGTCATTAAAAGCCTATGCATAAGTTTAACCACATTTGTGCAAACTAAGTAAATGATTTTAAAAGATTCCTTCCAAAGTATTAATACTATTCAAAAGAGTGGCATTCCTTGTTTCTATGCCATTCACTGGTGCACATGAATTTAGTCACACTGTTTCCACATTCCCTAGGTCCTGATTTTGTTAGTCTTATCAAGTCCAACCATGTCATCTATTGGCCAGCCCAGAAATAAGTTTATTTAATGTCTTTTTCTCAAAAACAGCTTTGTGTGATACAGTGGAGGTAAGAAGCCTGTTTTATGATTGTCTTGCTCCCTACATCCTTATGTTCCACTGTATGTGTTTTATCCATATCAGTCTTATTGATGAGTGGCCATTTTCTCTTTAAAACCTATTTTAGTTTCCTCCCATTTCTGCTTTCTGCAAAAGAAAATACCTTTTGAAAGTTTCAACATTATTATTTATTTTCTATTTTATTGTCAACAAATATGCTACTTACACTGTATCAGTGATGTCATAGTATTCACCATTTCCAACACACTGAACATTACCAGGAATCATGTTACATGATTTTCATATAGTAACTTATAATTCTCAATAATCCCATATGTTGATGTTGTCATTGCACTTTACAACAGATGATATTAATAGACTCAAATGTCCTCAGAACATGCTAGTCTGGCCTTTCAATCAACATATCCAAATATGAGTTATGAAATGAATCAATAGAAATGACTTAGGTGATAAACCTGAACATCAAAAGTAGGTTTTCTACACTGCTTACTATTTATTTCTGCACAATTTCAAATATAGTCTTCTCTAAAAATAATTATATATAATGATTATACATAATGATTATATATATAATCATTATATATATAATGATTATATATAACATATATTGATTATATAATGATTATATAATGATTTTGTTTAGATATTTTATTTAAACCCACAGTTACATTATTCCTCACAATCATTCAATGTTTAAATATCAAAATTTTGATATCTTATCACTTAGGCAAATACTTGTTTTTTGTTGTTGTTGATTTTTTTTGTCCTTTATTTTAAATAGGCAGACTTATTTTTCTGTTTTTCATTTCACTCAGTAAATGTAATTTGCATTATTTTAACTTACAGTATAAACCTAGGGATTTTATTTTGCTATAGTTATCCTTTTATTCCTTTTTTTAGTGCTTATTTATTTTTGAGAGAAAGTGTGAGCCAGGGAGGGGCAGAGAGAGAAACACACACACACAGAATCCAAAACAGGCCCCCGACTCTGAACTGTCATCACAGAGCCTGACGGGGTGGGGGGGAATCGAACTCACAAACCATGAGATCATGGCCTGAGATGAAGTCGGACACTTAACCGAATGAGCCACCCAGGCACCCCATTTATCCCTTGATTTTTAAAACAACCTTGTATGTATAAGAAACAGGTCTAAAAAAGGTTAAATGGCCCAATTAACACAATTTGTTAATAGCAAAGACAAAATTCAAACCTAGTTTTTTTTTCTCTTTTTTTTTCTTCTAAGATTTTATTTAAATTCAAATTGCTTAACATATAGTGTAGTGTTAGTTTTAGGAGTAGAATTTAGTGATTCATCACTTACATGTAACACCCAGTGATCATCCCAACAAGTGCCCTTCTTAATGTCCATCACCCATTTAGCCCATTCCCCACCCACCTCCCCTTCAGCAACCCTTAGTCTGTTCTCTATAGTTACGAGTCTCTTATGGCTTGCCTCCCTGTCTGTTTTTATCTTATTTTATTTTTCCTTCCCTTCCCCTATGGTTATCTGTTTTGTTTCATAAGTTCCACATTGAGTGAAATTATATGGTATTTGTCTTTCTCTAACTAATTTTGCTTAGTATATACACTCTAGTTCCATCCATGTTATTGCAAATGGCAACAGTTCATTCTTTTTGATTGCTGAAAAATATTCTTATATTCTTATATATTATATTATATTAATATTACATATTATACATTATATATTATGATTATATATATTAATCATATATATTATTCATATATATATACATACATATACACACATACCACCTCTTCTTTATGCATTCATCAGTTGATGGATATTTGGGTTCTTTCCATAATTTGGCTATTGTTGATAGTGCTGCTATAAACATTAGGGTGCATGTGTCCTTTCAAATGTATTTTTGTATCATTTGGATAAATACCTAGTAGTGCAATTGCTGGGTCATAGGGTATAAGTTGTTTCTATGAGAGAAAGAGATTCTGAACTCTAGACTACTAAGTTATAAGGAAACTTTTGGACCTGTCCATTAGCTAAAAACAAAATGACAAGCGTTGGCAAATATGTGGATAAAAAGGAACACATGTGCACTGGTGGTGGGAATGTAAAGTGGTATAGCTACTATGGAAAACTATGCAAGTTCCCAAAGTTACCATATGATCTGGAAATCTCACTTATGGGTATATATTCAAAGTGATATTTGCACACTCATGAAGCATTATTTACGATAGCCAGGATGTGAAAGTCATCCAAATATTCATTAACAGATGAATAGATAAAATGGGGATGCACATACAAAAGAATGTTATTCAGCATTAAAAACAAAAGAAATCTTATCATTTGCCATAACATGGATGAACCTTCAGAACATTATACTAAGTGAAATAAACCAGTCACAAAATGAAAACAAAAACAAAAACAAAAAAGTTGTAAATTAGAGTATGAGTCCTCAAAGCATACATCTACCATCACTCCAATATTAAGAAAATACAACAGTGAGAGAAAATATATATTCTGCTCAAATGAATATTCAAATTAATCTAAAGAAACCAAGTATTATATTTGAACAGGCATTGATGATGAGCTCTTTTTCAATACTTTAAAATAGTTCTTACTAAATATTTATTAAATATAAAAGAAGACTCATAGAATTCGCATAAATTTTAAAGTAGTGATTCTCAAATTTTAATGTGCAACAAATCACCTGGATTCTTGTTAAAATGCAGGGTCTGATTCAGGCAATTCAGGGTAGGACCTGTTTCTGCAGTTCTAACAAAATCCCAGGTGATGTCAGTGTTCTCTGTTTTGCAGACTCTCCTTTGAATAGCAAAAGTACTGATAATACAATGATCACTTGTGTACAATGATGACTTCTTTCAGATTCAATTAGAAACTACTCTGATTAAATTTTAAGCACTTGTATTCCTATCCTCTAAATGTGGCTTTTAGAAAAATTTTGGTAGTTTGAGCAATGTTTCTCAATTTTATTGACCTTTTACATCAGAACTACTATACTCAATTTCAAATGTTGGCATAGGCAGGCTGTCCAAAGTTCAGTCCATTCACCATCAACTGGATGAAAGAATGAAGTATGGAATACATTTATCATAACTCTGGATTATGAGCTTCCTGTGCTTGATTTGAGTCTGGGTTTAGTTAGAGCAAGACCTCTGTTTTTGTTTTTGTTTTTTTTATGTTTATTCATTTTTTGAGAGAGAGAGAGAGAAAGAGAGAGAAAGAGACAGACAGAGCATGAGCGAGGGCTGGGGGAGGGGAGAGGGAGACACAGAATCCAAAGTAGGCTCCAGGCTCTGAGCTGTCAGCACAGAGCCAAAGTGGGGCTTGAACTTACGAACCGTGAGATCATGACCTGAGACGAAGTCATTTGCTTAACTGACTGAGCCACCCAGGTGCCCCTAGAAAAAGACTTTTTTAAATGAAAAATTAAAATGACTTTAGGAGCTTCCTCTGGCATATAATCTAATTAGGGCAGACCATATGTTAGGTAACTACGGCTAAGGTATCAATTAAAGAAAACACACACACACACACACACATACACTATTATACTCTTACTGCCAATATGTCTCTACTTAAATGTTTTATAGTAATATAAGTATATTACATGATATTAATACCAAGTCACAGGAGAAAGATCTAAAAATCTCAATTTTTGTAATTAGTTTCATATTGCTGCTCATTTCTGGGTCATATATATTTCTCATTTGTTAAAGTCCAGAGAAATAACTGGATTTATATTGTAGTAATAATTTAGTCCTTCAAAAGAGAAAACAAAATTGTCTGTCCTGACAAATCTCAACAGAGCTGTTTTTTCAACCCATTTTTCCCTACACAGCAACTACAACTGCCACCATGTACTTAAAAATTAATCTTTATTCAAACCACCAATATCACAAAAATTGCTTGAATAAAATACATCTAAGTGTTTGGCAGCTTTTCTATAAATGCATTTTAAAATATAACCTCATTATAGATAAGTTTCAAGCTTTAATCACTAACGCTTATTTTCTTCATGATAGTGTCACATAGCTTCACCTGTATTTTTCATCTGAGATAAAATAGCGTTCTAGCTTTCTTTGCTCCAAGAAATTCTGATATGCAAAGAATTCTGTTTTTAAATAATTCTTTATTGTAGCATTTAGAATATGAACATGATGCTGAGGGTATAGTTTGCTCAATACAGAATAGAATGGACTATTGTTTGCTATATTAAGGAATAACCTTAGAGACTTGTTCGAATTATACAGTTAGGAAAATGCTCATGGCTAGGTCATGCCAGCAAGATGGCAGAATAGGAGATTCCTCCTCATATCCACCAACAGCAACAATAATTTTGCAGCCATCTGCCAACAAAAGTGCTTTTGTGGGAGCTTTGGGATCCAGGTAGGAAGTTTGGAAACCCCGATGAAGCCTAGGAGTAAGAAGGGCTATTTTAAAAAAGGCCTTTAAAAAGGCAGGCACTCAGGTGGCAGGCTGGCCAACCATAATGCTAGCTACAGACCAGAAATATCCCCATACCCTTGTGGATTTTGCTAGAGTCATGACTGATCCTGGTCCTGCCATTAGTATCATTTAAGGAGGGACCCAGGAGGAGCTAGGCCTACGTGTGCCTTGGGTAACAGGCCTGCTGACCTTGGTCCCTGCTATGAATCCTTGAAGCAGTTCTGTAACTCATGAGGCTCCAGCCCCACCCCAGCCGTGGTCCAGCCCAGAGGCCCGATGGGAGACATGCCCATCGTTGTCCCGTAGAGGCAGGTCTGCAAACCTCAGTCCACTGCAAGTCCTGATGCAATCCTTTCATTGAGTTCCTACCCCTCCTAGTCACAATCCAGGAGATGTCTTGCATGAGTAGGAATCTAGTAGGAGAGATGCCTATTAATGCTCCCACAGGCAGGCCTGCAAACCTTGGATTCAGTTGTGGACCTTAAAGCATCTTTGTGACTTAGTTCCAGACCCCCCCTAGCTGTGGTACAGGGCTAGTCTTACCTGCCCAAGGACCAACCCAAGGACTCACTAGGAATCCTCCCAGGAACATAGAGAGAGCCACATCCATGCAAGTAACCTGGTAACAGGCCTTCTGTAATGCGGACCCAACTTTGAACCCATGAGAAAACTACAACCATTGGGACAATATGACATTAGAGCAGAAAGGCAGATTGAGAAATGGAACCAAATGCATGTATGGATATTTGCTATATGACAGAAATGATTAGAGGCATAAGAGGAGAAGGGTACATGTTCCATTTTACTGCATTGGGACAATTGCTTATCTTCATAGGAAAAAAAAATCCCCTTTTCTCACAGCATACAAAACAAAATCAACCCCAAGGTATGGAAAACCTAATGTGAAAGGCAAAACTATCAACTATTTAAAAAAGTATGTTATAGATCAACATTTCCATGATCTCAACACTGAGAAAAATCTCTAGAAAAGAAGACAGTGATAGCACTAATCATAAAAAAAAGTCACAAACTTAAGCAAATCAAAGGAAAGAACTTTAACCCATTAAAGACACCATGAAAACAGTGAATAGACAAGGCATAGAGTGAGTGGACAAGTTTGTAATGGACTTTATCATATGACCAGAAGTATCTGGCCTAACTGAAAGGAGGGGTGGCTTACTGATAAGTTATGGTAACACTTGAGAGGCAACACCTAAAAGGTGGGGTTCTTTGTTATAGGAGATAGTGTATGCTTTGATTCAGAGACTATTATATACTGCTTCTCCTCATAGCCAGAATATATGGGTGCAAGAATCAAGGGGTAGAAGTGGGATTACACTATTACCCCTGCAGAATTTTTGCTTCCCATTCCAGCAATTGATCTTAATCCTCAATGGGAAATGTTTCTGCCAGGGAACACAGTAATGGTTCTATTGAAAGACGAGATGACCACCTAGCCATTTTGGACTTTTTATGCCTCTGAACCACAGGGTGGAAAAGGTAGTCTACTGTATGGAGTGGTTTATTCTGATTAACAAGGAGAAGTTTAGTTACTGCTACACAATGGAGGTAAATAGGACCATGTATGGAACCCAGGGGATTCTCTAGAATGCCTCTTTTACTTCCATGTCAAATTGTAAATGTTAAGAGAGCACTAACAGCAGCCAAAAAAGGAAGAATGACTAAAGACTCAGACCTTTCAGAAATAAAGATTTAAGTCACTCCACCAGATAAAGAATCCCGAGAAGTTTTTGGCTGAAGATAAGGGAAGTATGAGATGGGTGCTAAGGAAGGAAGCCATCGATATCAACTATGACATCATGACCAATTTACAGAAGTGAGGACTACAGTAGCTTTGACATTTTCTCTTTGCTTGTCACTTACATGTTTTATTTGTATGTACTAACCATTTTCCTCTCTTTCTTTCTCATTTTATGTCTTATACAAGTCATTAGAGGTTAGCTCACAATATAATCTTTGGATAATAGAATATTTATTGGGACTATGACTGAATTAGTGATTTTTAAATATTATTTTGAAGAAATTATACATGCACGAAGTCAATCATCTATATATATTTGAATGTAAAACTTAAGTGAACAGAAGCCAGTGCACAAAATAAATACAACAGGACTGAAGTAAGACTATTATTATGTGTTGAATAAATCTAATTTTTATACAACCATTGCCTCTAATAATTATCTTGGTCACACATCTCCATTTCACAATCAGATGGCCCACCATGTGACAAGTTCTATGATTTTTGGCAAGATACTTTTTATTACCTATAAAATATGGATCGCTTAGGGTACCTAAAATGTTCCCTAAGCTTCTTTGTGACTTCAGATTATTCATTTTAGCCTTTTATTCCCACAGATCCACAAACCCGCTGATTCATTTCAATCACCATCCAGCTTTCTACTTTGATTCTTTACCATTGATGAACTGTTTTCCTTCACGTCACCTTGCATACCTTTCTTCGGAATCTCATTCCAAGAGCTTATTTTCTGGGACCTGTGATACATGATTAATTTTTACAGATTTATACCAGAGACTTTGGTCTTGGCCTATGCTTCAACTCACTGGCACTGGTATCCTCATATATTATATATATACAGCCAAAGGTTAATATTTTGTTAGAACTCAGGTATTCATTTCCTCTGTAACTGTAAATTAATCTTGCATACCTTCTTAGCCTTTGAGAGTAATTATTACATTTATGCTAAGGACAGTTAAGTTCCATTCAAAAGGGATTTTTTTAGGTTACTAAAACATTTACAATAATGCCCCAACCAAAAATGCTTCACATATCTTAGTAAATGGCAGTGAGGGAACATCTCTCTTGGCAAATATAAATTTGGATAGGTGAGTGATATTCTAGCTATGGAAAGTGTCTGTTAAAAACACCACCCAGATCAAGAAAAACTAACCTAATGGTCTTCCTTGGTGCTTGGTACAATGTCTTTATGAGTAATATGTTGGGTTTTGAAGTCAGGATCCCTCTCTTTCCTTTTATTAAATGCAATATGGAAGTGATTAGGTCCAGGAGCCAGACTGCTGTATTTCAATCACATCTCCACCACTTTCTCTCCATGATAGCTAGGGTAAGTTACCTGAACTTTCTGTACTACAGTTTCCACATCAGTAAAATGAAAAGAATAATAGTGCCTATAAAAAGGATTTCTGGGGGTGCCTGGGTGGTTCAGTGGGTTAAGTATCTGACTCTTGATTTCAGCTCAGGTCATCATCTCACAGTTGTGGGACTGAGTCCCATGTCGGGCTCTTTGCTGAGCATGGAGCCTGCTTGGAATTCCCTTTCTTCCTCTCTCTCTGCCCCTCCCCAGCTCTCTCTCTCTCTCTCTCTCTCTCTCTCTCTCTCTCTCCTTCCCTCCCTCTCTCTCTCTCTCTCTCTCAAAATAAATGAAAACTAACTTAAAAAAAGTAAGGATTTCTCTGTGTGTTTTTCATGAGTTAATAAATACAGAAGATTTCCTGGGAGACAGTAAATTCTCAACAAATGTTTATTAATTTCCCCTTTAACCAAAAGACGTAAGTGAAGCTCAGTAAATTTTTGTTATTGAATGAATGTGATCACAGAATCATAACAGGAATCAGTCGGATATGAAAAATACATTGGACCCTCATATATTTCTTCATTTTTCAAACTAAGGGGGAGTGCTGAATCTAGCATCAAAAAACAGAAATTGATAATTCTAATGTAATTCCCAATACTTTAGGTTTACTTAGCAGATAATTTTGATCCAATGAAAAGAAAGGAGTAATAGTAAATAATTCCCAGAAATAACTCATCCATAACCAGGCAATTTTCTTTCCTAAGGGAGATATTCCATGATCAGATCAAAGAAATAATACAGATATAACTGAAAATTGAATCTAGAAAACAGATATCAGAGACTTTGATTTTCAAAGCTGAGTGGAACCTTAGCTATAAGTTCATAGAAATGTTTAATTGTAAAGGGCAATAAACTTAAAGTTCATGCAAAGTAGTCATACTTCCATACAGATAAAGTATATGTTTTTATTATAAACAGATTTGGAAAATATATTTCCCCAAGACTAACTTTCACTTGATTTCATAAATATATTTAATGAAGTTTTTTGCTATAGTATAGTAAAAATGGTTACTTTTTTTGCAATTTCTCTTATCAGGAGGTGAGACTATTTCTCCAATCTTTGATTGGACTTGCCTCATGACCTGTTTTACCAATAGAGGTGGCAGAAATGACATAGAGTGACTGCTACACTTAGGCCTAGAACTTTCATGCAAGCTCTTGTAGACTTCTGCTGTCACTAGAAAAAGCACAAGATGGTCCACTGGAGAGGCCACATGAAGTGAGAATCAAAGTGTCCTGCTAATCTAGAAAACCTAGCCACATGAGTGACACTTTCCTGGACCTTTCCTCCTTAGTTAAGTTGAGAGCTAGCTTCAGCCTACTGAGTGAGCCCAGGAAAGCCCCAAAGAAGAAACATTTCCTTGAGTCCAGCCCAAATTGCTGGTCCACAGGATCATGAGCAAATAATGTTTCTGATTTAAACTCTAAGTTTTAAGATAGTGGGTTACACAGCAATAAGCAAAGACATTAGGATTTTTGAAAAATACCATGCATATTTTGCTCTTCAAATAAGCCCTAAGAATGTAAATATAATGGATCAATGTTTAACTGGAGAGAGGTCTGGAGTATTACAGGATACTTTGCACAAGCTGTCTATAATGGCCTAAATATATTTTGACTAAGAAACCATCATATTTCCACTTCCTCACTACTCCTAACAGATGTAAAATATTTTAATTCATATATATGAATATATGAATATATGAATTATATACATATATATGAATATATGTATTATATAAACATATATGAATATATGTATTATGTACATGTATAATATATAATATATTATATTAAATTGTTATAATGATTATGTGTGTATATGTGTGTATATATATATATATACATACATACATACATATGTACATATGACACAAATCAAAGTTTCTATTTAACTGCAGGGAAAATGTAATAAATAAACAATTCACTTACCTAATACTCCAGTGTTGACCCAGAGAGCCCCTGGACTGTGTGAACTGAAATATTTATTACTTTCAGCTATGGTGAATGGGTTCATATACTTTTGGGAGAAAAGGCACTAGTAGTGTTGATATTTCAGGTATTTGATAAACAACTCCATCTCCTGGAGTTTGAACACAGGACAAATTATGAAGACAGTGGAGATAGTGGTTTCTGCAAAATTCATGCTTTGGAAAATAAAATGAAAAGGTGATGGTTATTAACCATCAAATTAAGGCAAAGTGTGAAAGCCAGAGAGGCCTCCTTTGCAGCATATAAAGAGATTCTCATCTCTAGCAGAAGGCAAAAAAAAAAAAAAAGTGTATATTTTTAAAATAAGACATTTCCAGTTCTACTTAAATTCCCAACCTAGTCTGATCTCTTACCCATGTCAGGGCCCTAGTTGAAAGAGAATAGAATCCCAAGTCATCTGAGAAATGGTTAATTGTATTTGGCAATCTTGAATTCCAAGATTCCCCTGAACGCTTTGAGTCTACAGCGGCCTGCTCCTAGCTGTTAAGGAATAACACTTTTCCATTGTTTGAAGTTGATATATTATGATCTTTTCCACAGAGCTTCATGTGTCCCTCTCAGAACCATAGTTCTGGGCCATAGTTCAATAAGTAGGGTTAAATCACATTGTCAACAGCCAGGTATAAGCTGGACCTATTAAGGGATAAAAGATATTACTCTAATTCAAAAGAACTGGAGGACCTAGAAAATATCTCCTAGTAGTAACTAGGAGATTATATTGGAAACTGTATGCTGAGGGACAAGATTAAGGAAAGTAGAATATAGAACTGCAGAAGGAAGAATAGTTTTATTTCGTAGCACTCTCGCAGAACACAGAATACCTGTGTTCAAACTCCAGGACATGGTGGTAACAGACTACTAGGATGCCCACAGAACCTTGGGAAAAGCAATGGCCTACACAAAGTAAAACTGACAGGCTGAAAGTGCCATGGTAAATAGTGGAAGAAGGAATCAAAAGGCTTACAGCAGTGGATATACTAAGATAGAGGTACTATATAAGTCTGGAAAATCTACCAGTGATTATTTACTTAAGTTATAATAAATGCTCAATGTGGCTCTGACACTTAGTTCTTTTGGTAATCTCTGACAATTAGTTCTTTTGGTAATTACAAAAACTGAGTTTTAGGTTAATTATAATCAAATCTGAAAATAATAGAGACCACTTGATGGTGCTTCGGTCATCAGAAGTCAACCAATAAGGATGATCACAATGAGCAGTAAGGTCAGAGTGGCAGCCAGGCAGGCCTAAAGCCATGGATATGGTTATACAGCAGGCAGAGCTAGGGACAAAATAGATAAGCCACCAAAAACGACATTGCTCAGTCTATACTACCAGATTACTTCAAAGATAGATATCTAAAGGGTGAGGACAATTGCTTCCCTAGAATCACAATCACTTGCCAAGTTTTTGGACCTGAGTATTTTCATACCTCAAATTCATTGACTGATATAAGAGTGGGTCCCCCAGAGAAAAAATCCTGTAACATCACAGTGCATATACTTGCTAATAACTCCCTCAATTTTTTCCTAAAGGGACAACAGAACCCCTGGAACAACTGATGATTTTCTCAGTCCCCAAAATATATAATCGAAGAGGTATACTTTGTCATTGGCACAAGCCCCAGATTGCATCCTCAGCCTGTGGGATAAGGTCATAATAGAAAAGGCCAAATAGAAGCACTTTTCATGAGTTTCCTAAAGCTGCTGTATCAAATTAACACAAAGTTGGTGGCTTAAAACAATAGACATTTATTGTTCAAATAGTTCTGGAGGCCAGAAGTCTGAAGTCAAAGTGTTGTCAGGGTCCATTCTTTCTGGAAGCTAGGGGAAAAATCCATTCCATGCCACTCTTCTACCATCTGATGGTTGTTGACAACCCTTGGTGTTCCTTGGCTGTGGCTTCCCTCCAATCTCTGTCACTATTTTCACATTACCTTTTCTTTTATAGGTATCAAAATCTACCTCCATCTTTCTTATAAATAGTCCTGTCATTGGATTTAAAGCCCATTCTAAACCCAAAGGAATTTATTTGATATCCTTGACTTAATTATATTGCAAAAACTCTTTCTCTAAATAAAGTCACTTTCATATATTCTGGATGTTATGACTTGGACATATTTTTGGAAGGACCACTATTGAACCCTCCATATCCTTGAAATAACTTCCTTCCACCATCTCCCTGGCCACAACCAAAAGGCGAATAGAATATAATATCACATTTCTGGGGGAGGAGTGGACATTAAATGTCTTAAATTCTTAAATAATTTAAAGGATGTAGAATGATGGATTCCATTACATTTCCATTAGCTCCGTTGCAGTTTGCCACTGCAAACCAACAGATCCTGAAGACTGATAGTAGACTCCTGGAAACTCTACCAAGTAGCTGCTCCAGTATCATCTCTTGTGCCAGAGGTGCGCTCCCTGACCGATCAGATTAACTCATCTTTGAGGCCATTGCTTTGGTGTCCTCTTCCAACTCTATCTGGAAAGAGGATCAGAAACATTTCTCATTCTTATAATTTTCATTCTGTTGGAGCAGTCAGTCATTGGCATACATTTACAGTTCTGCCTCAGGATTATATAAAATAACTTAGCTCCAGGAGATATGGATTATATGGAACTCCTTCAGAAAATTTCTCTAATCCACTATGTTGATGTCATTATGTAAATCACACAGAATGAGCGAGAGTGGCTAGGATTTTGGAGACTTGTGTGAGATACATGAGATCCAGAAAGTGGGAGATAAACCTTGACATGTCCCAAATAGAGAATGTATTTTCACATTTTGCCATTTTCTCCATTGATAAAGGAGAGAATAAAATGAAATAAACATTGCTAAACGTGTTGTTTAAAATGGAGCTAGGAGGACATTGAGGAACTAGGGTTTATGCACATCTCCTGTCTCTAATTCTCAGAATTGTTGCTGAACTCAGTTAAAAGCCAAGGAATCTTTTCCCATTCCGTTGGTTGCCTTTTAATTTTGTTGGTTGTCTCCTTTGCTGTGCAAAGATATTTGCAAATGACATATCGGACAAAGGGCTAGTATCCAAAATCTATAAAGAGCTCACCAAACTCCACACCCGAAAAACAAATAACCCAGTGAAGAAATGGGCAGAAAACATGAATAAACACTTCTCTAAAGAAGACATCCGGATGGCCAACAGGCACATGAAAAGATGCTCAACATCGCTCCTCATCAGGGAAATACAAATCAAAACCACACTCAGATATCACCTCACGCCAGTCAGAGTGGCCAAAATGAACAAATCAGGAGACTATAGATGCTGGAGAGGATGTGGAGAAACGGGAACCCTCTTGCACTGTTGGTGGGAATGCCAACTGGTGCAGCCGCTCTGGAAAACAGTGTGGAGGTTCCTCAGAAAATTAAAAATAGACCTACCCTATGACCCAGCAATAGCACTGCTAGGAATTTACCCAAGGGATACAGGAGTACTGATGCATAGGGGCACTTGTACCCCAATGTTTATAGCAGCACTCTCAACAATAGCCAAATTGTGGAAAGAGCCTAAATGTCCATCAACTGATGAATGGATAAAGAAATTGTGGTTTATATACACAATGGAGTACTACATGGCAATGAGAAAGAACGAAATATGGCCCTTTGTAGCAACGTGGATGGAACTGGAGAGTGTGATGCTAAGTGAAATAAGCCATACAGAGAAAGACAGATACCATATGGTTTCACTCTTATGTGGATCCTGAGAAACTTAACAGAAACCCATGGGGGAGGGGAAGGAAAAAAAAAAGAGGTTAGAGTAGAAGAGAGCCAAAGCATAAGAGACTGTTAAAAACTGAGAACAAACTGAGGGTTGAAGGGGGGTGGGAGGGAGGGGTGGGTGGGTGATGGGTATTGAGGAAGGCACCTTTTGGGATGAACACTAGGTGTTGTATGGAAACCAATTTGACAATAAATTTCATATATTGAAAAAAAAATAACAATAAAAAAAAGCCAAGGAATCTGATGCATATTAGAATAGACATAAATGGACTTTCTGCCTAGAATTTGCCCTAGTAACCAATCACCTATAGATTCATGTAACTGTAGCTATACCAGCACCAATCAGATTTCATTCAAAGCAACTTGTATCTTTCCTCTTTAAAAACCCTAAACTTCTTTGTCTCTCAGAAGCACATGTTTGATTTTAGTCAACTCTGTCTCCCAGATTGCAATTCCTAAGATCCCAAATAAACACACACATTTTATTTTGCAGTTTTCAGTTTTGTCATTCATTGGTTGCCCTCATTAAAAGGAACACAGTGACTTGTAGGCCTCTTCAGGAATTAAAGGAAGAATATTCCATCCCCCCTCCCACAACCCCTCCTGTAACCCTTAGTTTGTTCTCCATATTTATGAGTCTCTTCTGTTTTGTCCCCTCCCTGTTTTTATATTAGTTTTGTTTCCCTTCCCTTATGTTCATCTGTTTTGTCTCTTAAAGTCCTCATATGAGTGAAGTCATATGATTTTTGTCTTTCTCTGACTAATTTCACTTAGCATAAATCCCTCCAGTTCCATCCACGTAGTTGCAAATGGCAAGATTTCATTCTTTTTGATTGCTGAGTAATACTCCATTGTATATATACCACATCTTCTTTATCCATTCATCCATCGATGGACATTTGGGCTCCTTCCATACTTTACCTATTGTTGATAGTGCTGCTATAAACATGGCGGTGCATGTCTCCCTTCAAAACAGCACACCTGTATCCCATGGATAAATGCCTAGTGGTACAATTGCTGGGTCGTGGGGTAGTTCTATTTTTAGTTTTTTGAGGAACCTCCATACTATTTTCCAGAGTGGCTGCACCAGCTTGCATTCCCACCAACAATGCAAAAGAGATCCTCTTTCTCTGCATCCTTGCCAACATCTGTTGTTGCCTGAGTTATTAATGTTAGCCATTCTGACATGTGTGAGGTGGTATCTCATTATGATTTTGATTTGTAATTCCCTGATGATGAGTGATGTGGAGCATTTGTTCATGTGTTGCTTGGCCATCTGGATGTCTTCTTTGGAGAAGTGTCTATTCATGTCTTTGGCCCATTTCTTCACTGTATTATTTGGTTTTTGGGTGTTGAGATTGATCACTTCTTTATAGATTTTGGATACTAACCCTTTATCTGATATGTCATTTGCAAATATCTTCTCCCATTCTGTCAGTTGCCTTTTAGTTTTGCTGATTGTTTCCTTCGCTGTGCAGAAGCTTCTTATTTTGATGAGGTCCCAGTAGTTTATTTTTGCTTTTGTTTCCCTTGCCTCTGAAGACGTGTTGAGGAAGAAGTTGCTGTGGCAAAGATCAAAGAGGTCTTTGCCCGCTTTCTCCTCAAGGATTTTGATGGCTTCCTGTCTTACATTGAGGTCTTTCATCCATTTTGAGTTTGTGTATGGTGTAAGAAAGTGGTCCCGGTTCATTCTTCTGCACGTCGCTGTCCAGTTTCCCCAGCACCACTTGCTGAAGAGACTGTCTTTATTCCATTGGATATTCTTTCCTGCTTTGTCAAAGATTAATTGGCCAAAGGTTTGTGGGTCCATTTCTGGGTTCTGTATTCTGTTCCATTGATCTGAGTGTTTGTTCTTGTGCCAGTACAATACTGTCTTGATGAATACAGCTTTGTAGTATAGCTTGAAGGCTGGGATTATGATGCCTCCTGACTTTAGTTTTCTTTTTCAAAATTGCTTTGTCTATTTGGGGTCTTTTCTGGTTCCATAAAAATTTTAGGATTGTTTGTTCTAGCTCTGTGAAGAATGCTGGTGTTGTTTTGATAGCGATAGCATTGACTATGTAGATTGCTTTGGGTAGTATCGACATTTTAACAATGTTTGTTCTTCCTATCCAGGAGCATGGAGTCTTTTTCCATTTTTTTTGTGTGTCTTCTTCAGTTCCTTTCATAAGCTTTCTATAATTTTCAGTGTATAGATTTTTCACCTCTTTGGTTAGATTTATTCCTAGGTATTTTACGGTTTTTGGTGCAACTGTAAATGGGATCGATTCCTTGATTTCTCTTTCTGTTGCTTCATTGTTGGTGTATAGGAATGCAACCAATTTCTGTGCATTGATTTTATATCCTGCAACTTTGCTGAATTCATGAATCAATTCTAGCAGTTTTTTGGTGGCATCTTTTGGGTTCTCCATATAGAGTATCATGTCATCTGCAAAGAGTGAAAGGTTGACCTCCTCCTGGCTGATTTGGATGCCTTTTATTTCTTTGTATTGTCTGATTGCAGAGGCTAAGACTTCCAATACCATGTTGAATAACAGTGGCAAGAGTGGACATCCCTGTCTTGTTCCTGACCTTAGGGGGAAAGCTCTCAGTTTTTCCCCATTGAGGATGATATTAGTGTTGGGTCGTTCATATATGGCTTTTATAATCTCGAGATATGCTCCTTCTATCCCTACTTTCTTGAGGGTTTTTATCAAGAAACGATGCTGTATTTTGTCAAATGCTTTCTCTGCATCTATTGAGAGGATCATATGGTTCTTGTCCTTTCTCTTATTGATGTGATGAATCACGTTGATTGTTTGCAGTGGAATTGTTGCAGTTTTCCTTCCAGTTCTATTTTTTGGAACAGCTTCAAGAGAATAGGTGTTAACTCTTCCTTAAATGTTTGGTAGAATTCCCCTGGAAAGCCATCTGGCCCTGGACTCTTGCTTTTTGGCAGATTTTTGATTACTAATTCAATTTCCTTATTGGTTATGGGTCTGTTCAAATTTTCTATTTCTTCCTGTTTCAGTTTTGGTAGTGTATCTGTTTCTAGGAATTTTTCCGTTTCTTCCAGATTGTCCATTGTATTGACATATAATTGCTCATAATATTCTCTTATTATTGTTTGTATTTCTGCTGTGTTGGTTGTGATCTCTCCTCTTTCATTCTTGATTTTATTTATTTGGGTCCTTTCCTTTTTCTTTTTGATAAAACTGGCTAGTGGTTTATCAATTTCGTTAATTCAAAGAACCAGCTTCTCGTTTCATTGATCGGTTCTGCTATTTTTTTGGTTTTGATAGCGTTAATTTCTGCTCTAATCGTTATTATTTCATGTGTTCTGCTGGTTTTGGGTTTTATTTGTTGTTCTTTTTGCAGCTCCTTACGGCGTAAGGTTAGGTTGTGTATCTGAGATCTTTCTTCCGTTTTTAGAAAGGCCTGGATTGCTATATGCTTTCCTCTTATGACTGCCTTTGCTGTGTCCCAGAGGTTTTGGGTTCTGGTGCTATAATTTTCATTGACTCCCATATACTTTTTAATTTCCTCTTTAACTTCTTGGTTGGCCCATTCATTCTTTAGAAGGATGTTCTTTAGTCTCCAAGTATTTGTTACCTTTCCAAATTTTCTTGTTGTTGATTTCGAATTTCATAGCATTGTGGTCTGAAAATATGCACGGTATGATATCGATCTTTTTGTACTTGCTGAGGGCTGATTTGTGTCCCAGTATATGGTCTATTCTGGAGAACATTCCATGTGCACTGGAGAATGTATATTATGCTGCTTTAGGATGAAATGTTCTGAATATATCTGTTAAGTCCATCTGGTCCAGTGTGTCATTCAAAGTCATTGTTTCCTTCTTGATTTTTTGATTAGACGATCTGTCCATCGTGTGAGTGGGGTGTTGAAGTCTCCTACTATCATGGTATTACTACCAATGAGTTTCTTTATGTCTGTGATTAATTGATTTATATATTTGGGTGCTGCCACATTTGGCGCATAAATGTTTACTATTGTTAGGTCTTCTTGGTCTATAGAGCCCTTGATTATGATATAATGCCCTTCTGCATCTCTTGGTACAGTCTTTATTTTAAAGTCTAGGTTGATATAAGTATGGCTACTCCAGCTTTCTATTGTTGACCATTAGCATGATAGATGGTTCTCCATCCCCTTATTTTCAATGTGAAGGTGTCTTTAGGTCTAAAGTGGGTCTCTTGTAAACAGAATATAGATGGGTCTTGTTTTCTTATCCATTCTGTTACCCTATGTCTTTTGATTGGAGCATTGAGTCCATTGACATTTAGAGTAAGTACTGAAAGATATGAATTTATTGCCATTATGATACTTGTAGAGTTGGAGTTTCTGGTGGTGTTCTCTGGTCCTTTCTAATCTTTGTTGCTTTTGGTATTTATTTATTTATTTAATTATTTATTTACATTTTCATCTTTTCTCCCTTCAGAGAGCTCCCTTAAAATTTCTTACAGGGCTGGTGTAATGGTCACAAACGCCTTTAATTTTTGTTTGTCTGGGAAACTATTTATCTCTCCTTCAATTTGAATGACAGCCTTGCTGGATAAAGAATTCTTGGCTGCATATTATTCTGATTCAGTACATTGAATATATCCTGCCACTTCTTTCTGGCCTGCCAAGTGTCTGTGGATAGGTCTGCTGCAGACCTGATCTGTCTTCCCTTATAGGTTAGGGACTTTTTTTCCCTTGCTGCTTTCATGATTCTCTCCTTGACTGAGTATTTTGCGAATTTGACTATGATATGCCTTGTTGATGGCTGGTTTTTGTTGAATCTAATGGGGGTCCTCTGTGCTTCCTGGATTTTGATGTCTGTGTCTTTCCCCAGGTTAGGAAAGTTTTCCACTATGATTTGCTCACATAACCCTTCTAACCCTATTTCTCACTCTTTCTCTTCTGGGACCCCTATGATTCTGATGTTGCTCCTTTTTAATGAGTCACTGATTTCTCTAATTCTTAAATTGTGCTCTTTTGCCTTAATCTCCCTCTTTTTTTCTGCTTCATTATTCTCTATAAGTTTGTCCTCTATGTCGCTGATTCTCTGTTCTGCCTCATCCATTCTTGGCACCACTGCACCAATCCATGATTGCAGCTCAGTTATAGCATTTTTAATTTCATCCTGAGTAGCTTTTACTTCTTTTATCTCTGCGGAAAGGGATTCTAATCCATTTTCGACTCCAGCTAGTATTCTTATTATCATGTTTCTAAATTCTGGTTCAGACATCTTGCTTGTATCGGTATTGGTGAAGTGACTGGCTGTCGTTTCTTCGTGCTCTTTCTTTTGGGGTGAATTCCTTCGTTTTGTCATTTTGAAGGGAGAAAAGGAATTAATGAGGTAGAAAAAATTTAAATTAAAAAATTAAAATTAAAAAAATATTAATTCAAAAATTCGAAACACACACACACAAAAAATTGAATAGATGATGCTAGATCCTAGGTGTGTTTTGCTCTGTGTGTAGAAAGTGACTTGATAGATTAGAGAAAAAAGAGGAAAAGAATTGTTTGAAAATTTGAAAAAATGAATACACTGAAGTAGACTAAGATGAGATGATAGAAGTAAAACAGAATTTGAATAAATTTTCACAAAAGTAAAAAATATAGTAGAAACAAATTTTTAAAAATATTTTTAATAAAAATTGATAATAAACATGAATTTTTTCTTTTTCTGTATTTAAGAAAAAGAAAAATGAAAAAGAGAAAAGAAAGAAAGAAAGAAAATTGAATAGATGGACCAGCTAACAGACTGAAACATGACTGAAATTCCTTCGTTTTCCCCTAGAAGTCCAACTATGAGGCGCTTTATAGTTCATAAACTAAGCAGGCATGAGACTTGTGTTCCTGAAGAGCGAGGTTGGCCCACTTGGGCAAGGCTTAGTGTAACGGCTCTGTTCTCCACTAGATGGCGCTGCTAGCCTACTGAGGTGAATTGTTGTGGCGCTTGTAGGTGCGTATGTGCATGCGCAGGAGTGGTGAAAATGGCATCACCCACCTACCCAGTCTCTAGTATGGGAACTCTGTTCTCCCTGGTCAGCAATCGAGCACCAGTCTGTCTTAGGCTTCAGTCCACCCCGCATTTCCACACCGCCCATGACCAAGCTCCAGGAAGCACATCCCTCCTGAGTTTTGTCTCAGATGCAGCTGCCTTCTCCAGCCCCCCACTTCTGAGGAACTGCAGCTTTGACCCACTCTGGACCCCCCTGTGGAGGGTCTCACCGAGCAATGGCCGGGTGCCGGCCGCACCCAGGAATGCTTGTGGGACTGTGCTGCTGCCGATGCCCAGAGACTGTGGCCAGGTGCCAGCCCACCCCAGAAAAAGTTTGCAAGACAGTGTAGCAGCAGTGCCTCAGGGATTATGGAAAATCGCAACACACATCTGGCACCAGCCTTCACCCACGATGAACTTGTTCCAGTAGCAGCAAATGTGGCCATTCTCTGGGGTCTGTTGAGCCCAGAGGTCTCACAGCCTCTACCAAATGTCCTTCCAGCAGTGGAACCACTTCTTACCATGTGGCCCGAGAACCTCCTAGACCTCACTCTGCTCTTGGGTATTTGTCCTTCCCACCAGAGCACCGCCAGGTATTGAGCTGCGGAGTTTCAGACTCTGTGCTTCCCCCTGTTTACAGTCTTAATGGAATTTAAACCCTCTCCTTTCTCCTTTCTCCTTTCTCCCTTTTTAGTTTAGTCCCTGCGGCTGTTTTCAATTTTCCACTTTCTCTCCAAGCTGCTTTTGGGGAGGGGTGCTTTTCCCATAATCTCCCCACCATCTCCATCCTCTCTCTGCACGCAAAAGCACCTCTCTGCCCGCCGTGGCTTCTCTCTCCCCAAGTTCACCTCTCCATGTTGCATACCTGCTGAATTCTGTGGTTCAGATTGTGCAGATTGTTGTGTTAATCCTCCAGATTTCTAGGTGTGCAGGATGGTTTAGTGTTGGTCTGGCTGTATTTCATGGATGTGAGACATACAAAAAACTTCCATGCTCTTCTGCCATCTTGGCTTCTCCTCCTGAAAAGATCAGTTTTGACAAAGTCATTACCTAATCTGCAGAAGTTAACTTCATTAAGAAAACCAGTAGGTTGGAATTCAGTTTCAGTATTGCACAGCGGGGCTTCCTTATGCCTCATGCTAATGTGTATGTGTAAGATTTCTCTCCTCTGATCCCTCCCCCACTCTCCTATTTTTTTTAAAAAAGATATTAATGTATTAAAGAACACTAATGCCTTACTTTTTTTTCTTTTTTGTACTTTACTATTATATGTTCCAAGTTTAATAAATATTCATTGTTTCCTTTCTGGATATTATTATAATTAGTTTCATCCGTGATTATTGCTGAAAGTAATTTTGTGTGTAGAAGAATGCTATAAAAGTATCTCCGTATATCAAAAGTGCAAAGTATGCCTCATTTCTCTCCAACTGTTTAAACATGTCTCTTGTCAGGCAGAAGAACTGCTCTTAACTTGGTTTCTTTCTTCTCTTTGTGGTTCACTTTTTAAGTTGTGTTTGAAAGGCTCGATTACCAATATTTAAAAGCAAGCTTTGGAGATCTTTTTGCTATTTCAAATGTCTTCTTATGCATGGACTTAAAAATTGTTGCATACAATATTTGGTTCTTTATGCCATCGGCAATTTGTTTTTCTATGAGATGTGTGGGAAAAAATCAATAAAAAGATTATATAAGTTTCTGTTTTGATATTCTCAATATCCCAGGTATTAGTGGAAATATCTGACTGACTTGACAAGGTAAGACCAAAATATGGGCGATCATATTGCAGGAGGAGGGAAATCTAACATAATCCAGAGGGTTGGGCCAAATCTTGCTGGGCCTCACCTAGCATTCCAACCCTCCTTTCATTTTGTGTCTTACCATCCACTTATAAAGCATTGTTCCATAGAGAAGAGTAATTGAAACATATCCAAGGCTTTGTGTGGAAACTATCTTTAGTCTTTTTAACCAAAGATCTTTTTTACTGGTTGCCCACATTTAGGTAGGAATCCAGTAAGAACCATTCAGATTCCTGTAACAAAGGAAATTTACAGGAAGGAATATTTTGTATTTCATGAGGGTTGTGAACTGTAAACACAAAGGACTTGCCTAAACACTGTGCTTAAAGGACTTGTCCAAATTTTAACTTCTCTTCCATCTGTATGTAGGTCATGGCTTGTGTCCTTCAAACTGGCCCCAGCTCCCTTATTTAAATCTTTGCTCTGGGGCACCTGGATGGCTCAGTCGGTTAAGCGTCCGACTTCGGCTCAGGTCATGATCTCACGGCTTGTGAGTTCGAACCCCACGCCGGGCTCTGTGCTGACAGCTCAGAGCCTGGAGCCTTTCAGATTCTGTCTTTCTCTCTCTCTCTGTCCCTCCCCCACTCACACTCTGTCTCTCTCTGTCTCTCAAAAATAAATAAATATTAAAAAAAAGTCTTTGCGCAAGAAATTATGATCCTACCAAACAACAAAACATACATTGTCAAACCCAACTTGCCAAACCATTTTCAGTAATTTTCCACTTACTCCTTTCTGTAATCTTCCATTTCCATGTAGTCACCTCGTCTCTTTTTTGTTCCCCTTTTTACTTTTCCATAGTCCCTTTTTGTTCCCTGTCTGCTCTCCCTTTAAAAACATCAGTCACCTTTATCTTAGTTGGAGTTGAACTCATTTCATACTGGAATGTCTCTCTCCTTCTATAAATGGATGAATAAAATCTGTCTTGCCATCTTTAACAACTGTTCAGTTGTGTTTTTCTTAGTCAGGGACACATATGTTCTATTTGATTGATTTTATTTATACAGTAGATGTTTCTGAAAATGCTTGGTAAAAACAATCAGGCTTCTCACTCTTAAATCACAGAATAAGGCTGTAGTGACATCCCTGTTTTTTTCAGTTAGGAAATTATATATATCAATATTAAAGTAGAATTATTTGAGGATTTATACAATTAGAATTATAAATTGAGCATAATCCATCTATAGGTGCCACATCTTCTTTGATTTGATGAACAGAATTGAAGAATCTCAAGATAAATATTGAAGAAGTGTTTGTCAAAAAATACATAGCGTTATTTCCCCCTTAGGGTGGAATGGGTTAACTAACACAATATGTTTAGCCAAGAGGAAAATATGGATTATTGTGGAGGAGAATCTGTCACAACTTGATCCACAGTGGTTGAATTAAATAGAATGACTTTGCTTGTGCTTACTAGCTATTTCAAATGTTTACTACGCCTACTGTGTCTCAAAAGCCTACTCCCTATTTTCTTCTTATTTTCTTTTTTAAACTTTTGACAACAAAACAAGCAACATTTTATGACACAGAAAGTAGCAATTACCACACAGGCCAGTAGGAATCCGATCACATCCAAAGAGTGGTCCTGGAAACAGGTGAGGTTGTAACAAGCTGGTCGTAGGTGCTCGGCTCCTTTGTGCCACGTGACAAACTCAGTCCAGAGGACTGCTCCATCCAAAGGCTTTAGAAGCTGATCATGATGAATGGTTGATAACCACATAGCATTCTCTTTGTAGCTGGAGGAAAATCAAATAATTTATAGAACAAACTGGAGAAGTATGTTGATTTTCACGTGGAGGGTAAAAATGAGTGCCACATAACCCTGGAAGAAAAATCTATTATTTTTCTTAGAGATGATTATAGAGATCTTAATGGGCTAGAATTTGCTAATGTCTAGGATTTCAAGCTGTGAAGAAAAAGAGAAGTTGGGCAAGGACAAGTATTTCTAGCTTAGAAAGGCAAGAAAAAAAATTGAAATACATGATTTCTTTGTGCAAATTTTGAATTATCCAGTAAGGAATTGTTAATAGATCTGTCGAGCAAGTTTCAAAATATTATTATAATCCAGAGATAGAATATAAGTCCATGATGAGGTTAATGGACATGTCCGAGCAGAGCTGATCAGGAGCTGGTATTGACATGATAGCAGTGAAATTAGTGATTAAAAGTATGGAAGTGGATTGTATTGGCTTGAATCCTGACTCTGACACTTGTATGCTTTTTTTAGTGTTTCTGTTCCTCGGGTTTTCATTTTTGAATGGATAGGAATAGTACCTTTCTTATGTGATTATTTTGAGGAATGACATATTGATTCTTGGATTTGACCCTATCATTTGGTGACCCAGTTTGTGTTTGCTGTTGTGGTTTTTCTTGTTGGTATTGTCATTTTAGAATCTGGAGAGTGCTCAGCATTCCACTTTCAGGCATTGCCAGTTTCATTGGTTTCTACTGTTGAAATGATTATGAACTAACAGACAAGGAAGAAGGCTAAATAAAGAGGGCTTAAAAACTTTAAATCACAAAGTGCTATAACATGGGACTGTAGCAGTACAGTGGAGGTAATATCTGTCTCTGTCCTGTAAAAACCAGTGAGAGTGCTGGGTTTTTGAGAGGAGAGAAGTAATCCTGAAACACATTTGTAATACAATAGGCAAAGACTATAGTGAAGAAGTTACTTACTCCCTACAAAGAATTTACTAGTACAATGTGTACCATATCACAAACATTCAGTATACATCAGCTAATTTTCTTTTTTGGGCACAGCTTTACCTTATTAAAAATTTTCAAATGTAGAAAGACATCTATATTAGAAAGATGTGACTTTACATAAAACCACCAAATGGAAGATACAATCCTTAAAAAAAATGTGTTCTCATGGTGCTTATTTAAGATGAATAATAGTTGGACTAATTTAAAACTAGATAACATTGTTTTTAAAATGCAAATGTCGATTTAAAATGCAAATGATACTATATATTCAAGCAAAATTTTATTTCTAAAGTCATTATGAAACCAAAAGGAGAAAATGTATACATAATTATGATATTAATAATAATAGGAATAGTAACATCCTGAACTAATTTGGAAACCAAATATTTCTCGTACAGAAAATTTGACTTTTAAAAGGAATATTCCAATATATCTCTTCTAAGTCAATTGCTTTTTGATTTTATGGTTCTTCTACCAAATAAGACAAAAACAAGCATAAACAAAATTAATAGAATTTAACTAAATTTATAAGTAGTGTTCACATAATTTTTAATTGAGTAAATTTGAAAGCCCTAGTTATTCATCATTTATCTGTGGTGGGATCAAAATATTACCATAGAAAATTTGGGAAGTATTTAATGGCAATTTGAGACTGATCAGGTCATGCTGGTTTACAGAAAGTAAACTATTTTAGACGAGTTTTAAAACAATTTAGTTCTCATGCTGAAAGAAAATCATGATTGTGCAGATTAGTACTATAACAGTACTAATCTTTTTTTTCTGTTTACTTTTTTTGATTTTTTTTGCATTTCCCATCTAGCTTGGGTGATGAAACTAGACTGGTCAGTTTTATTCCAGTTTCTGTAAAACTCAGTTTTCCTTCCTGGTTTTCTGAGACTTGCGTGTTGGTTCAGAGCCCTGTGGGAAGTGTTGGAAAGCAGGCATACTCTGTAACTCCTGTTTTTCTGAACCTCGCAGATGATGCCAGTTTTGATATTTTCCCCCTTTTCCTTCTCCAGACGTCCAAACGGATTCTTTGGACAGAAGTGTTTGGAGAAACTGCTTTTGCGATTATACATGTCAGAGCCTAGACAAAGTATGTTTGAAGATACAGACACTAGTCCCTGCTCCTTAGAAAGCTGGGTATAGTCTCCCCAGTGTAGGGCATAGGGCCAAGTGTGTTGGTTGTTTTGATCTTTGACTGTTTTATTTCTCCTTTCTTGTTTTTTTGTATTGTGGTTTGTTCTTTTGTTTTGCTTTGTTTTTCTTTTTTTTTTTAATGTTTTATTTATCTTTGACAGAGAGAGAGCGAGAGACAGAGACAGAGACAGAGCATGAGTGGGGGAGGGGCAGAGAGAGAGGGACACATAGAATCTGAAACAGGCTCCAGGCTCTGAGCTGTCAGCACAGAGCCCAACACGGTACTCAAACTCATGGACTGCGAGATCATGACCTGAACTGAAGTAGGACGCCCAACCGACTGAGCCACCCAGGCACCCCTGCTTTGTTTTTCATTTTTGCCCTAATCCTTGGGTTTAAATTTCAGGGCTGCAGGTAAGGGGCAGAGTGGCAAGGCCAGTACAAGTGGTACCTGTGCGAAGGAACCCAGCTGGCATCACTATAACAACATTCATGGTTCCTGACTTCAACTTTGTTCTCAGTGCTTCCTCTTAATCTTTCTGTTAACCATTTCAGTGATTCTTTTTATTGATATTTCAAAATTTATCCACTATTCTTTGTTTTAAAATTTTTAAACATTTATTTTTGAGAGAGAGAGACAGACAGAGTGTGAGTGGTGGGGGGGGTGCAGAGAGAGAGGGAGACACAGAAACCAAAGCAGGATCCAGGCTCTGAGCTGTCAGTACAGAGCCTGACTCAGGGCTCAAACCCACCAACCATGAGATGATGATACATGATGTATATATACACACACACACACACACATACACACACACACACACACACACACACACACACAATGGAATATTATTTACCTATGAAAACAAAGGAAATCCTGCTATTTGGGACCACATGGATGGAGCTTGAGGACATTATGCTAAAATTTGTATGTTTTTATTCTAATCTTTATTCACATAATTAAATCTATATTATGACATGTTTTGAAAATTTTAATCCTAATTTATACTTTTTTTCATCCCATAAGGAAATTGTGCTCTTATATTTATCATTTTGTCCCTTTCTTTTCAACTAAACCTCATATTACAGCTAATTTAGTGTAATTAAGCATTATTTGATTAAACCGATTATAATGGTATAATATGCACAAATATAAGTTATTTACTCATTGCTTAATTTTGGATATTTACAATACTTCCATTATTTACAGTGTTTTCTCTTATGAATAATTGCCCAAAATAGATTTTGCACCTCTGGATTATTTTTCTTTGTATAGTTTTATGAGTATATTATGAAGCCAAAGGCTATAAACATTTTTAAGACTCTTGATACATCTTGCCAAATGTCTTAATTCTTAAAAAGTATGCAAAAATTTTCTGAGAAGGTAATAATTAATGGAAAAGTAAGTAGTATGTAGAAACCATTTCTTTGTGTAACAATGTCTTCACAATCACTGACATGGATTCAAATCTTGTTTTTGCAACTTAATAACAACAGCTACTATTAGCAATCATTATTATCTGCCACACATCCTTCTTGTCCTTCTCTTCCTCCTTTTTTTTCTCCTTCTTACTGACAATTATTTTCTCAAAACTGAAAGAGGAAATCTTTTAAGAATAAGGTTAGCTAAGGTAGAACTTTCACTAATCTTACCACTGTCATTGAACTTTGTGAAACTTATCAGAGGTAGCATAAATAATTTGCAATCAAAAGATACATTGTGTTTTACTCTCAAATAAGATACCAGTTTTATGCTGCTACCAGTAAAGAGGTAGACAAAAGGATCTCTTAAGAGATTGTAAAGTAGCCCACTAAAGATAATTTGCTTCCTAATTATGTTTTAAAGATTTATCAATTTAAAATGTATTAGATTATTGTTTGCCTTCATAAGGAATATCATCCTATAAACTGAATAGAATTGTTGTAATTTTTAACTGTGGGTAGTTTTAAGATTCAAGTGGTAGAGATTATTTGATCTTTATTTTATGGCAGAATTTATGGTTCTTATTATATATGAAGTCTACATTTTCTCTGTACTCATTCTGTCAGGCAGCTATGATGTTGAGACCTATATTCCCTAGGGGAGCTTTACTGAGGTTTTCTGTAAATTTGGTGTAGGCAGAAAACATCTGTTCTAACAGACTAAGTCACTCTTAAAATGCTCTAAGATGGAGGTGCCTGGGTAGCTGAGTCGGTTAAGTGTCCGACTTCAGCTCAGGTCATGATCTCACACTTTGTGAATTCCAGCTGACAGCTCAGAGCCTGGAGCCTGCTTCAGATTCTGTGTCTCCCTCTCTCTCTTTGCCCCTCCGCTGCTCATGCTCTGTCTCTCTCTGTCTCAAAAAATAAATAACAACATAAAAAAAAACTTTTTTAAATGCTCTAACATGTAAAATCGTGGGATTTCATATGAGGAATGTTTTTTATTATTAATAATTTATTTATTTTTCAATTTACATCCAAGTTAGTTAGCATATGGTGCAACAGTGATTTCAGGAGTAGATTCCTTAATGCCCCTTTACCCATTTAGCCCAACCCCCACTCCCACAACCCCTCCAGCAACCCTCTGTTTGTTCTGGATATTTATGAGTCTTTTATGTTTTGTCCCCTTCCCTGTTTTTATATTATTTTCACTTCCCTTATGTTCATCTGTTTTTTGTCTTAAAGTCCTCATATGAGTGAAATCATATGATATTTGTCCTTCTCCGACTGACTAATTTCGTTTAGCATAATACCCTCTAGTTCCACTCACGTAGTTGAGGAGTGATTTAAATGCTGGAGTTGATGCAAATAAATGTTGGATTTAGCTCCAACATTGTTAGGGAACACACTTATATCATCGAGGAATGGTTTTCCTTTTAGTTAGAGAACTGGCAAAGAGCCTTAACCCTTACCAAAAAAGGTGAGCATTTTAACATGCTTGTCTCATTGCCAATCCTTACACATATACTTTTAAACAACTCCATAGAATACCTGCTCTCTAGGACTTTTCTAGAGAGTATAATCTTGATGTGTTAGAAAAGCAGTTCCTATTAAATGAGGAATTAGATCTGGGTGGTTGGCACCATTGGGTTGATTATTAATAGTATGTGATTGTACCAAAATAACAATAATACCGAGTTAACATTCCTTCTGGATTACTGAGTATGTGCCAAAGATATTTGGGATGTTTTATGTGTACTATTTTTTCCTCCACAACAGCAATATGAGCAATGATGATTATTACTATCATCTCTCTATGAACAGTGTAGTGTAGTTTTCCATAATTGCTGCCTATATTTTGCAACAGCCTGCTGAGTGGTCCCCCTTTTCACTCTTGCTTTTTTACAGGCTAACTCAGTGACTACATCTCAAGGGATTTTTTAAAGAAGGAAATGTGATCATATTACTCCCTTTCTTAAACCTTTTCGTTTTCTCCTTAATGCCCTTACTAGAGGTTTGAACCTCCTTATGATTGTTTGTCTCCAGCTTCTCCTTCCAGCATTATCTGTCCTTCACTTGGCATCTTCCTGCTAGGCTAAATTTGGAGCTCTTGAGAACTGTCATTCTTCTTTTGCCTGCTTTGCTTTTGTGTCTTCCTTACTCTCTGCTCCCATCACTTCTACATATCCTTCTGTATATCCTTCTGCATATCCCGTGGATTGCACCTTGATTGTCAATGACTGAGATATGCTCTCTGTGATTCCCACTGAATGTTCCTTACCGCTCTGATCCTTCATTATTATAACATGTTTCATTCTGTTTTTATTATGTGCTTGTATTCTGTCTTTCCAGATAGAGTGTCAGGTCGGTGGTCATGAAACTCTACAGTTTCCCTGCATGTTGGCACTTACCTTTAGAATATGCTAACTACTTTGGAAGTATTCTTTTAGTGAATATCTGCTACTTACTTATATATTGAATAATGTAGGCCTTGATTTAACTGACACTATTCTCAAAGTCTCCCAGGAATTCCACTTTATTTTGTAATGTTAATGAAATGCAGGTACTTGTGTTGTATAGAAATGTGTGAGTTTCTAATTGGCAGGTCACTTTAGCTTCCCATATCTCTCTCACTATAAATAAACTGTCTAAGTAAAGAATAGAATCATTCATATTGAAAATGCAAAGTGACCAAAGCAAAATAAAGAAATATATTACCTTAGGCAGGGGTTCAGCAGGTTTGCAGGTGAGTCCCCCAACAAAATGAAAATGTGGTAAGAGTGGACGAGAAAATTCAAAATCCCAGTAGGTTCAAATGAGCCATATTTGAGCCTTCCCCATTAACTCAGATAATATATTGGGTCTTTGTGGGTGGAAAAACACATACAAAGACATAAAACAACTGTTAGACGAAATGAGAATTTTGTCATGTGACTGTAGTAATTTTGTGAAAGCAATTTGGAATGATGAGCCAAAGATGTTTGACAGTGTTCTTTGATAAAGCAATTGTGTGTGGGTGTTGTGTATATCTATATAGATCTACATATATATATATATATATATATATATATATGAAAGGTGATGTGAGAGAAATGTGAGAGGAACATTTTATCTCTAATGTCATTCACATCAGTACATTCACCAACAAAATACTAACAACCAAATTCAAAGGCACATTAAGATCTTACACTATGCCAAGTGGAAATCATCTCTGGTATGCAGGGATGATTCAACAAATTAACATGATACATCACACTAACAGAATGAAGGATAAAAGTCATATAATTATTTTAATAGGTGCAGGAAAGCAGTTGACAAAATTTAACATCCTTTCATGATAAAAGCTCCCACCAAATTAGGTATACCAGGAATATACTTCAGTATAATAAAGACCATATCTGGCAAGCCCACCTCTAACATCATACTGCTTGATAAAAATTTGAGAGATGCCTGGGTGGCTCAGTTGGTTAAGCGCCCAAGTCTTGGTTTCAGCTCAGGTCATGATCTCAAGGTTCATGAGTTTGAGCCCTGCCCTGGGCTCTGCACTGACAATACGGAACCTGCTCCCAAGCAGAAAAGAAGTAAAATTCTCTCTGCAAGTGGCATGATATATATAGAAAATGCTAAAGACTCCACCAAAAAACTGTTACAACTAATAAATGAATTCAGTAAAATTGCAGGATCAAAAGCAACATACAAAACCCAGTTGAGTTTCTATACACTAACAATGAACTATCTGAAAGAGGAATTAAGAAAGGAATCCCACTTACAGTTGCACCAAAGGGAATAAAATTGTTAGGTGAACATTTAACCGGGAGGTGAAAAATCTGCACATGTGCACGTTATCCTTTTTCATGGGTATATACCGAGATGTGGAATTGCTGGTTCATATAGTAACTCTCTGTTTAACCTTTGAGGAATTTGCAAATTGTTTTTCAAAGTGGCTGTACCATTTTTAATTCCTAGAAGCAATATATAATGATTTTAATTTCCCCACATTCTTGTCAACACTTGTTATTTTCTTTTTGTTTATAGTTATGGTACTGGGCATGAAGTTGTATCTCATTGTGGTTTTCACTTATATTTCCCTGATGCCTAAAGATGTTGAGCATTTTTTTTCGTGTGCTTATTGGTCATTTGTATATCTTCCATGTAGAAATTTGTTTTAGATACTTTAGATACTCATTTTTTATTGGTTATTTTCCTATTATTGAGTCGTATTATTTCTTTATATGTTTTCAGTACAAGCTCATTATCAGACATGATTTGCAAATATATTCTCTAATTCTGTGGGTTGTTTATTTTTCACTTTTTTGATGATATCCTTTGAAGCACAATAATTTTAATTTTGATGTTCAACTAATACAAATTTAATTTGGTTGTTTGTGCTTTTGGTGTTTTACCTAAGAAAACATTGTTGAATCTAAGGTTACAAATATTACCCCATGTTTTTTATTAAGAGCTTTTAAAATTATTTTTCTAAGTCTTACATTAGATTTTTTATTTATTTTGAGTTAATTTTTGTATATGGTTTGAGGTAGAGTGATCCAACTTCATTCTTTCACATGTGGATAATTAATTTTCCCAGAAGGAATTATTCTGGATTTAAAATCTATTGATCTATACATCTATCGCTATGCCTGTAACACACTCCCTTGAGTACTGTAGATTTATAGTTGGCTCTGAAATCAGGAAATGATTTAGATAGTCTTTAATGTCCTTCTACAGTATTTTAGAGTTTTCAATGGTGTGAGTTTTGAATTTCCTTTGTTAAATTTATTCCTAAGTATTTGGAATTTGGAATTGTATTCTTAATTTCATTTTGGAGTGGTCATTGCAAAATATATAGAAACTCAATTGCTTTCTGTGTATTGATCTTGTATCCTGAAAACTTCCTTAGTTTGTGTTTTGATATAATATTGTTTTAGTGTCACCCTTAGATTTTCTCTACATAAGATCATGTCATCAGTCAATAGTTTTACTTCTTCCTTGCAAATTAGGATTTATTTTATTTCATATTCTTGTTTAATGTCTTAGCTAGTACCTACATACTACATTAAATGACAGTGAAGAGACTGGCTTTCCTTGTCTTTTTCCTTATCTAAGAATGAAAGCATTTAGGTCTTTCACCATTAAGTATGATGTTGGCATGGATTTTTTGTAGATGCCTTTTCTCAGTTTGAGGAAGCTCACTTCTATTCCTTGATATATTGAGTATTCTTGTCATGAAGGTTGTTGGAGTTCATAGAATAACAACAGTGAATTTGTTTGCATTTATTGAGATAATCATGCAGTTTTGTCTTTTATTCTATTTGTATGTGGTATTATATTAATTGATTTTTCAGATATTAAAGCCACTTTGCATTCCTGGGATTAGTTCCATTTGTGTGTGTGTGTGTGTGTGTGTGTGTGTATAATTCTTCTTACATGGTTAAAGATTTGGTTCACTAGCATTTTGTTGAGGGTTTTTGGGTATATTCAAAAGGGATATTGGTCTGTAGTTTTCTTGTGATGTCATTGTTTGGTTTTAGTATCATGTTTTATTGAATGTATTTTCTGCTCTTGTATTTTTTGGAGAATTTTAAAAAATAATTGATACTAATTTTTCTTTAAATTTTTGGTAGAATCACTCAATGGATCCATCTGGGCCTGGGCTTTCCTTTGTGGTAGTTTTTTGATCCCTAATTCAATCAATCTTTTTGTTGTTGTTGTCATAGGTCTATTCAGATTTTCTGTTTCTACTTGAGTTCTTTTCATATCCATGTCTATCTAGTGATTTGTCCATTTCACCTATATCTCATTTGTTGGCATACAGTTTCTGTTAATGTTCTCTTATGATCCTTTTTATTTGCCTAAGGTTGCTAGTTGTATCTCCAATCTCATTTCTTATTTTAGAAACTTGTGTCTTTTCCTTTTTGGGGTGTCCATCTAGCTAGAGATTTATTAATTTTGTTGATACATTGAAAGAACCAAATTTTTGGTTCTGTTCTTTTGCTTTATTGTTTGTTATTATCCGTTTTTGGGTATCTCAGCTCTAATATTTGTTATTTCCTTTCTTCTACTATATTTGGGTTTTGTTTGCTCTTCTTTTTCTAGTGTCTGTGTTTTAAAAATCTATTTTCTGGTTTTACTAAGAGATATTGGCATATAACACTGTAAGGTATACCACTTAATAATTTGGTGCATGTATATATTGTATGTATATATATAAGTTTAGTTAATATCCATCACCTCACATAGGTACAAATTTTTTTTTCTTGTAATGGGAACTTGTAAGATCTATTCTTTTAACAACTTTCAAATATACAATACAATATCATTGATTACAGTCAACATGCTGTATATTACATCCCCAGATCTTATTTATATCATAACTAAAAGTTTGTACTTTTTGACCACCTTAACCCATTTCCCCCAAACTCCAGCTTTTATCTCTGGCAACCACCAGCCGGTTCTCCATTGCTGTGAGTTCAATTTTTTTGATTTCACATACAAGTGAGATTATACAGTATTTGTCTTCTCTGTCTGATTTATTTCATTTAGCATCATGCCCTTGAAGTCCATTCATGTTGTCACAAATGGCATGATTTCTTTCTTTTTTATACTTAATAATATCCCTAGGTATATATCAATACACCACATTTTCTTTATCCATTCATCACTGATGGACACTTAGAATGTTCCTATGTTATGGCTATTGTAAATAATGCCAAAGTAAACATGGGAGTGCAGATACCTTTTTGAGATAGTGATTTCGTTTCCTTGGGTGGCTGGGTCATACAATAGTTTTACTTTTAATATTTTAAAGAACCTCCCTAGTGGTTCTTTTCTGTGGTGGCTGCACCAATTTACATTCCCACTGAAGTGCACAAGGGTTTCTTTTTCTCCACATCCTTGCCAACACTTGTTACCTCTTGTCTTCTTGATAAGGGCCATTTTAATAGGTGTTAGGTGACATCTCATTATTTTGTTTCTGCATTTCCATGATGATTAGTGATGTTGAGCATCTTTTCATGTACCTGTTGGCTATTTGTGTGTCTCCTTTGGAAAAACGTCTATTCAGTTCATTTACCCATTATTTTAATTGGATTGTTTGTTATTTTGCTATTGAGTTACATGAGTTATTTACATATATTTTGGATGTTAACTGCTTATCAGGAAAATAATTTGTAAATATATTCTCTCATTCTACAAATTACCTTTTCATCTTGTTGACAGTTTCCTTTGCTACACAGAAGCCTTTTATTTTGGTGTTGTCCCACTGGTTTATTTTGCTTTTGTTGCCTTTGCTTTTTGTGTTATATCTAAAAAGTTATTGCAATGACCAGTATCAAGGAGCATATCCCCTATGTTTTGCTCCTAGAAGTTTTATAGTTTCAGGTCTCATATCTAAGTTTTCAATCCATTTTGAGTTAATTTTTGTGTAGGGTGCAATATAGGGGTCCAGTGTTCTTATTTTGCATGTGACAGTCCTGTTTCCCCAATATTTATTGAAAATAGTGTCCTTTCCCCATTGCATATTCTGGCCTCCTTTGTCCTAAGTTAATTGACCATATATGTGTGAGTTTATTTCTGGGCTCTCTATTCTGTTCCTTTGATCTCTTTTGCCAATATTTTACTGTTAAGATCACTATAGGTTTGTAACCTGATTTAAAATCAGGAAGTGTGACGCCTCTAGCTTTGTACTTGTTTTTCAAGATTGCTTTCACTATTTGGGGCCTTTTGTAGTTTCCTACAAATTTTAGGGTTGCTCTATTTCCATGAAAAATACTAAGGGGTGCCTGGGTGGCTCAGTTGGTTGAGCATCCAACTTCGGCTCAGGTCACGATCTCGCAGTTTGTGAGTTCAAGCCCTGCGTCAGTCTCTGTGTTGACAGCTCAGAGCCTGAAGCCTGCTTCAGATTCTGTGTCTCCCTCTCTCTGCCCCTTCCCCGCTCATGCTCTGTCTCTCTCTGTCTCTCAAAAATCAATAAACATTTTAAAAAAAAGAAAAATACTAAATACTATTGGAATTTTGATAGGGATTGCATTGAATCTATAGATTGCTTTGGGTAGTGTGGACATTTTAACAATGTTACTTCTTCCCATACATGAGCATGAAATATCTTTCTATTTATTTGAGACTTCTTCAGTTTCTTTCATCAGTCTCTTTAATTTTCAGTGTACAGATATCTCGCCTCCCTAGTTAAATGTATTTAAGTATTTGTTCTCTTTGGTACAATTATATATGGGGTTGCTTTCTTAATTTCTCTTTTTTTAATAGTTTTGTGGTTTTATTAACACAAATATGACATGCACATAAGCTGTCTATTCATTTTCTTCATTGTGCAGCGTGCACTGGAATTGGTGACTCTGATGGCCAGCTGGGCTGCTCTGTCCATAATGACTTTACAGTTCTTAGAGAAGACATTGTGAGCAATCTCTGCACTGTAAGATTTGCTGAAGAACAGTAGCGCTTTAAGCTCCTTGATGTTGTGGACTAGGAACTTCCGGAAGCCACTGGGCAGCGTGTACTTTACTTTCTTGTTCCCATAACCAATGTTGGACATCAAGATCTGGTCATTGAATCTTCTGTGCACCGTATTGCCAATGTCTCTGGGTTTCTTCCAGTTGCACTTAGTTTTGACAAACTGAATTTCTGACTGGTGCTGGATGAATTTCTTGGTCCTCTTTTTAATGATCTTTGGTTTCACCAGAGGTCTGAGGGTGGCCATGATGCCCAGTAGGAGATGGCTGCCACTTTTTCAGGTAGCACTGAGGAAGAGAGCTTAATTTTCCTTTCTGATAGTTGATGTTAGGGTATAGAAATGCAACTGAGATTTCTGTTTGAATTTTGTATACTACAAGTTTACTGAAATCCTTCATTACTTCTAGTAGTGTGTGTGTCTATGTGTGTGTGTAGTCTTTATGGTTTTCTACATATAATATTATGTCACCTGCAAATAGAGACAGTCTTAATCCTTCTTTTCCAATGTGGGTGATTTTATTTTTTCTTGCCTAATGCTATGAGAAGGACTGCCAGTACTATGTTAAATAAAGGTGGCAAGAGTGGGTATCCTTGTCTTGCTCCTTATCTTAGAGGGAAAGCTTTCAGCTTTTCACCTTTGAGTACCAGCTGTGAGATGGCCATAAATGGCCTTTATTATGTTGAGGTGTTTTCCTTCTATACCCACTTTGTTGAGAGTTTATGTCATAAATGGATGTTGACTTTCGTAGGTACGTTCTTTTCCTGCATTTATTGAGATGATCATATGACTTTCATCTGTACTTTTTTTGATGTGGTATGTTACATGGATTGACTAGCAGATGTTGAGCCATCCTTGGAATAAATTCCGCTTGATGATGGTATGCAATTTTTTTAATACATTCCTTTAATCTGTGGTTAAATACAGCTTGCTATTATTTTGTTGAGGATTTTAGCATCCGTGTTATCTGGGATATCGACCTCTAATTTTCTTTTCTTATAGTGTTCTTGTCTGATTTTGGTTTCAGGTTAATGTGGGCCTCATAAAATAAATTTGGAACTGTTCTCTCCTATTTTTTTTGAAGAGTTTGAGAAAGATTGGCAACAATTTTTCTTTAAATGTTTGGTAGAATTTGGTAGTGAAGCTACCTGCTCCTGCTCTTTTATTTTTTGAGTGATATGATTACTGTTTCAATTTGCTTACTGATAAGTGGTCAGTTCAGATTTTCTATTCCTTCATGATTCAGTCTCCATGGGTTGTGTGTTTCTAGGAATTTTCCCATTGCTTGTAGGTAGTTCAAATTGTTGGCATGTATTTTTTCACAGTAGCCTCTTATGATCTGTCATATTTGTGTGTTACAGTTGTTACGTCTCTTCTTTAATTTCTAATTTTATTCATTTGAGTCTTTTCTCTTTTTTAACTCTAGCTATAGGTTTTCTATTTTGTTCATCTTTTTTAAAAATGGCACTTAGTTTCATTGATCTTTTCTATTGTCTTTTAGTCTCTATTTCATTTATTTCTGTTCAGATCTTTGTTATTTCCCTCCATCTAATAATGAGTGTGGTTTGTTCCTTTTCTAGTTCATTGAGGTGTAAAATTTTTTTTTTAATTTGGGATCTTTCTTTTAAAGTTAGTGTAGATGTTGGGGTGCCTGGGTGGCTCGGTCGGTTAAGTGTCCGACTTCAGCTCAGGTCATGATCTCACAGTTTGTGAGTTAGAGCCCCGCGTCGAGTTCTGCACCGACAGCTCGGAGCCTGGAGACTACTTCAGATTCTGTGTCTCCCTCTCTCTGACCAACCCCCCCCCCCACCGCCTTCCATGCTCTGTCTCTCTCTGTCTCAAAAATAAATAAACATTAAAAAAAATAAAGTTAGTATAGATGTTTATCCATATGAACTTCTCTCTAGAACTGCTTCTGCTGCATGTTATAAATTTTCTTACTTTATATCTGTATTTTCTTTTATCGTAAGATATTTTTTGATTTCCCTTTAATTTCTTCTTTGACCCACTGGCTGTTTAGTAGTATGTGGTTTAATCTCTACATATTTGTGAATTTACCAGTTTTCTTTTTTGAATTGATTTCTAGTTTCTTAATGTAAGAAAACATTCCAGTCTTCTTCCTGTGTTTCTCCTTACTCTCATACTACTACCATGCTAAAAACATTCTTGACACAACTGGTCACCAAAAATGTGTTTTGTTGTTTTTTTTTTACCATATCAAGAAATTCTCTGTGATACCACCTGGGTGTCCTCGAATTTGATTCTGACACCAGCTACCTGGAGGCAACAGATCTCACAGGTTAAGGGCTCTTGTCCCATGAGATGTCACTTCAGATGCCAATTACAAGTAGTCCATACTCTGGTTACCCTCAACTTCTGTTCAACTTGGCTACAAATTGTAAGTTTCCATGGCCTCCTCCCTCTTTGGATTTGATAAGTTGCTAGAACAGCTCACAGAAGTCAGGGAAACACTTAATTATGTCTATCAGAGTATTAAAGGATGTGAACAGCCAAATGAGAAGACACGTAAGACAAAGTCTTAGAGGTTTTGGATTGTAGTAGGTTCTCTATCAGTGGATTTGGGTGTACCACCCACCCCCAATCCATGGATGTGTTCTCCCATCTGAAAGCTCTCTGAACCTTGTACTTTTGGGAGTTTTTATAGAGGCTTCCTCATGTAGGCATGATCAATATTAACTCCAGTTCTAGCTCCTTTGCTCTGTCTAAAGCAGTGGGGAGTGAGGTTGAAAGTTGCAAGATCAAATTATGCTGTGGTCTTTCTGGTGACCAGCTCCCACCCAAGAGTCAGCCTAGAGTTACCTCATTAGAATAAAAGATGCTCTTAGTGTTCTTATCACTTAGGAATATATAAGAGTTTTAGAAGCCTTGTGTCAGGGACAGGGATCAAAGACCAATTGTTAGAATAGAAGATGCTCTAGTGTACTTACCACTAAGAAATTTATAAGGAGTTTAGGAGCTCTCTGTCAGGACCTGGGAATCAAGACCAATCTATATATTTCTTATTATTCCACAATACAACACTTCTGACACTTCTGACCAAGTCAGGAAAGTTGCTTGATATGATTTCAATTTTCTTAAGTTTATTTAGACATTTTTGTGACCTAATGTGTGATGTATTTGAAGAATATCCCAGAACCAAGGATCAAGTTTGGTGTTTCCTGTGCAGCTGCCACAAAACCTGGCATGTCAGACGTGTGTACAACCTCATTCCAGTGAAGCAGTGGTAATCTGCAATGGGCAAAAATGTCAACATGAAAATGGTACCCACAGGCCTCCCTGGACTCCGGGGAGGATTGCAGTCTGTTGATAGATTTGTGCTGAATTTGAAGCCTAATCCTTGGGGAGCAGCTTTTAAAGTGTGAAATAGACCTCTTTCAGGGAAAGACTGGAAGATGGACATTTCTGTCTCCTGCCTCTGTGTTGAGCCTTAAGAGGTTAACCAGGTAGTAAGACCTTACATCTGTTACCTATCAAAGGCTGAATATGAGACTGAAAGCAGCCAGGTGAATATTTTTTTAAAAAGATGTATGTTTATTCATTTTTGAGAGAGAGAGAGACAGAGTGCAAGTGGGGAAGGGGCAGAGAGAGAGGGAGACACAGAATCTGAAGCAGGATCCAGGCTCTGAGCTGTCAGCACAGAGTCCGATGCAGGGCTCAAATTTGTGAACCACGAGATCACGCTCTGAGCGAAAGTTAGACACTTAACTGACTGAGCCATTCAGAAGCCCCAGTCACGTGAATATGTTTAAAAGTCAGGAAGAAAAGAGAATTTGGTCATGAAATCAAAGACTTTCACATAGTTCAATTTTATAATAGGATGCAGGTATTAGTGGTTGTATTCCTTTATTTTAAGTTTATTTATTTTGAGAGAGAGAGCGAGCACAAGTGGGGGATGGGCAGAGAGAGAGAATCCCAAACAGGTTCCACAATGTCAGCACAGAGCCTGATGTGGGGCTTGAACTTATAAACCATGAGATCACGACCTGAGCCGAAATCAGGAGCTGGATGCTTAACTAACTGAGCTACTCAGGGTAGCTCATAGATTGGAAGAACAAATACTAAACTGTCTACACTACCCAAAGCAATCCAGATTTAATGTCGCTATCAAAACACTAACAGCATTTTTCACAGAGCTGGAACAAACAATCCTATAATTTATATGGAACTACAAAAGACCCAAATAGCCAAAGCAATCTTGAAAAAGAAAAAAACTGGAGGTATCACAATTCCTGAATTCAAGTTATACTACAAGGCTGTAGTAATCAAAACAGTATTGTATTGACACAAAGACAAACACATAGATCAATGGAACAGCATAGAAAACCCAGAATGAACCCACAATTATATGGTCAATTAATCTTTGACAAAACAGGAAAAAATATCCAATGGGAAAAAAAATCTCTTCAACAAATGATGTTGGTAAAACTGGATAGCCACATGCAAAGTATAAAACTAGACCACTTTCTTACACCATACACAAAAATACATTCAGAATAGATTAAAGACCTAAATGTGAGACCTGAGAATGTAAAAATCCTAGAGGAGAGCAAAGACAGTAATGTCTCTGACATGAGCAGTAGCAATATTTTTCTAGATATGGTTTTCTAGATTTTTCTCCTGAGGCAAGGGAAACCAAAGCAAAAATAAACTATTGGGATTACATCAAAATAAAATAAACCTTCTGTGCAATGAAGGAAATAATTAACAAAACTAAAAGGCAATTTAACTGAATGGAAGATATTTGCAAATGATATATACAAGAAAACGTAAGTTATCCAAAATATATAAATAATTTGTGCAACTCAACATCCCAAAACCAAAAATCCAATTAAAAAATGGACAGAAGACATAAACATACATCTCTTCAAAGAAGAGATACAGATGGCCAATAGACACATGAAAAGATGCTCCACGTCAGTTATCATCAGGAAAATACAAGTCAGAACTGCAATGAGATACCACTTCACACCTTTCAGAATGGCTAAAATAAAAAACACAAACAAGTGTGGAGATTTCTCAAAAAGTTAAAAATAGAACTACCCTATGATCCAGCAATTGCACTACCACATACCCCAAAATACAAAAATACTAATTCAAATGGATACATGTACCCGTATGTTTATATCAGCATTATCTATAATAGCCAAATATGGAAACAGCCCAAGGGTCTGTAGATTGAACAGATACAGAAAAATGAAATCTTACCATTTGCAATGACATGGATGGAGCTAGAGAGTATTATGCTAAGTGAAATTAAGCTAAGTGAAATTGGCTAAGACCAATACCAAATGATTTCACTTATGTATGGATTTAAGAAATGAAACAAACAAGCAAAGGACAAAAAGAGAGAGAGAGACAAATCAAGAAACAGACTCTTAACTGTAGAGAACAAACTGATGGTTATCAGAGGGGAGGTGAATGAGGGGAATGGGTAAAATAGGTGATGGGGATTAATGAGCGCATTTGTTGTGATGAGCACTGAGTGATGGATGGAATTGTTGATTCACTGTATTGTCACCTGAAATGAACATAACACTGTTAACTATGCTGGAATCAAAATAAAAACTTAATAGAAAAAAAGAGTAAATAAGTAAGTACATAAATAAATAAATAAATAAACCCACACCAAGCAAAAGGTGAGGAGATTAAAGTAATATAATGTGAATATATGAGGGAATTTTCTGAAAGGAGTTTGGAATAATTTAGCCAAAAATATTTAAGAGTGTTTGTGGTTTAATTATGTACACACACAATACATATATGATACAAAGCATGTATAATGATGCAAACATATATAATGATGCAAATATATATTTACATATATATGTTGTTCATATGTATATATAAAAGACAAAGTGTAAGAGGCTCATTTCTAACATCACAGTAGTACATTCACAATCATAAACGATTAAACCTAAGCCACTATCAAATTAAACACGCATCTGTTTACTCTGAAATGCTGCAAAAGTAACAGATGCAAATATAAGCAACTATTTGAGCTCCCCAATCAGTTAACCAATGGAAACACCTTTCCCTGGAATCCTGTCTAATTTCTATAATTTAGCAAGTTATTTCCTTGATCCTAGATTTTCCAAGAAAACTGTGAGGCTTTGAGGGTATGGCTTGATTCCTTGTGCTTACCATTGCGGTTGGTTCATATGAGTAGCTTAATAATTTATGTGTATTAAATAATATTTGCAAATAACAGCTGGAATATTTTCATCAAGTATGGAAACACATGCACTGTTAACTTTGGCTCATTTTGTCTTTATGGAGTGACATAGTTGTGTGCACCCTTCAACAAGATGTTTAAGCCTTTAAAACATGATTTGTAAGGCCTTGTGAAAGAATGTGTAATCATTGGAAACTTCATATTATAGGTTCCTGAGTCTGGGATAGAGCCACCATATCTTCCAATTGTGAAGGAATCTTTCAGGTAATGTGACAAAACACTTAAAGTTTTAAATGAGGAAACTGAGGAGAAACAAATGAAAATGTCCTCAATACTCTATACAGACTGTTGTGCTAGAAATATGGAACTCCTCAGTCTACACGTCTGCTTACATCAAGATAGTGAAATTTCTAATGCCTTTTCTTAAAGATGGGAAAAGTATAGTAAAATGGATATGTAGGAAATAGGTGCAGCAGAGAGGACTTTTAAGGCACTACTCTGATATAATAGTGGCGGGTACATGTCATTACAAATTTGTTAAAACCTGTAGAATGTACAACACCAAAAGTGAATTCTATTGTAAACTATGGACTTTGGATGATAATGTGTCAGTATAGGTTCATCAGTTGTAACGAATGTACCATTCTGGTGGGAGATGTTGATAATGGGGGGACTTACGAATGTGTGGGGACAGGGGTTATATGGGAAATCTCGATTCAATATGCTGTGACTTCAAATTATTCTAAAAAATAAAGTATATCATAAGTAATATTTTCACCCTGTATTTAATAAACAAAGGAAGGATTAAACACTTTACCCAGAAAAAAGTAAAAAAAAAAAGTTTAAATATTAAAAACAAACACACAAATAATGGATATGTAATTGCTTCAAGAAATCCTCAGTGCTTTATATATGGGTATTGACTTCCTGGAGTGTAAGTACTAATACTGGACCACAGGTTCAAACTACCCTGTTGTATAAGTCTTTCCGTAATATTTGTGAGATTGAGGATTGAGAGATCATTTCATATTTTCATTTCATCATTTCACTTATAAAAGACAAATTTTCTGACTTTATACAAATGTACCTTCCAAGGCACTAGGATAATTAAGACTTCATGCCACCAGTGAAAAACATGACTTAGTACTTCACTGTAAAACTGATCCCACCTCTTCTGATTAAATGTTTGGAACCAAAAGTCAAAATAAAGCATGTATATCATATTTTTTACTCTCTCCATGAATGCCATTTGATCACTTAATTCTGACATGATAACAGGTACGTAGGATGGAGGGAGAGAAAGTCCTCCACTATACTTTTCAAATGTAAAGCCTGGAGAGAAGGGGAGACTGTACACTAAAGGTATTTTGAGTAGCTCAGCCAGCAGGTCACCACAGGGTCCAACGGTATCTGCAAGTATGACATCAAACTTTGATTCTTGTAATTTTGTCATGAGTTTCCTGTTCAAAACTGCGTCTTTACAGAGCTTTTCAATACAGTCAGAATATTTCCACGAGTTTTCTTGCAGTTGTGAAAAATATGCCCAGAATGTATCTTTCGATAAATCGTATGTCCATTTGGTGATCAATTTTCTGAAGAGAATCCTAAAATCATCTTTCAGTAAGTGTGTAGGATAAATCTCATATTTAATAGTAGATGATTTGCTTGGATCAACAAGAATGGAAGCTCAAGATGTCAGAACAGTCACTTCATGACCTCTCTGGACAAGTTCATCCAGGATTCTCTTCATGTTGATCCAGTAGCTGTATTCTGTGGGCCACACCAGCACCTGTCCACAACTCCCAGAGCTAAAGCAACAGCTCAGCTGTAGCAGCAGAAGAACTGAAATCCATTTCATAGACATCCTGGTGGAATGTAATGCTTCTTTTCAAATTCCTGTTTCCTCCTACCATCGCTTGTGCTAATACCCAAGGAGAAGTCAATCAAGAAGTTAAAATGTAACGCTTACATTCAAGGTAAACACATTATATGAACAGTCAAAGCATTTGGATGGCAAGTGGAAAAAGTCAAAGGCAGATGACTTCATCTGTATACACATGTGCTTAGTGTCTGTTTGATGATTATAAGTTCTATTATCTAGCTAAGAGCCAATGACCTTGCATGTGCAAATCACCTATCTTATGTAATATATTTTGAAGAGGCAAGAGGTAACTGTGTCTGCAGTCTTCTTAACAAGAATTAGTTATTATACAGGTGAATTATTTTGCTTGGATATGATGGTTCAAGGGATTTTTTTGTTCTGTTCATAGAAATTTTGTTGACATGTAATTCACATACTATACAATTGCCAAATTTAAAGTGTACAATTTAGTATTTCATAGTATATCACAGAATTGTGCAACCATTGAAAACAAAACTGATCAATTTTAGAGCACTTTCTTCACCCCAGATGGAAACCTTTACCCTCTAATGAAACTCTCCATTTTCTTCATCTCTCAGCCCTAGCCACATTTTATCTACTTTCTGTCTTATATATTGCCTATTCTGAGCATTTCATATAAATGAAAATATAAATTATGTTGTCTTTTGTGCTGGTACTTTAATTAGCATAATGCTTTATTTTAAAATTTTGTTTTCTGACTTTATTGAGATATCATTGATATAACATTGTGCAGGTTTAAGGTGTACAAATATATCGTGAAATGATTTCTCCATAAAATTAGTTAACACATCCTTCACCTCACAAAATTTTTTTTGTGGCATGGACTTTTTAAAGATAATCTTTTATTCCTTTTTTTATTGAAGCATAGTTGACACACAATGTTATATTAGTTTTAGGTTACAACATAGTGATTCAACAAGTTATCTGTTATGCTATGCTCACCACAAATGTAGATTCTATTTGCCACCATACAGCGCCATTGAAGTAACTTTGACTATATTCCCTATGGTGTACCTTTTATCCTCCTGACATTCATTCCATAACTGGAAGCCTGTATCTCCTACTCCCTTTCACCCATTTTGCTTTCCCCTTCCCCCTCTTTTTTCTAGCAACCATCGGTTCTCTGTATTTTTGAGTCTTTCTGCTTTTGGTTTGTTTATTCATTTGCTTTGTTTTTTAGATTCCACATATAAGTGGAATCATATGGTATTTGTCTTTCTTTCTCTGATTTACTTCACTGAGCATAATACCCTCTAGGTCTGTCCATATTATCACAGATGGTAAGATCTCATTCTTTTTTCTTTTTTTTTTTTTACGGTGGAGTAACATTGCATTGTCTATATATACTATATCTTCTTTATTCATTCATCTATTGATGGACATTTGGGTTGCTTCCATATGCTGGCTATCGCAAATAATGTTGCAGGAAACATAGGTGCATATATATTTTTGAATTAGTGTTTTTGTTTTCTCTGGGTAAATACCCAGTAGCGGAATTACTGGATCGTATGGTGTTTCTATTTTTAATTTTTTGAGGAACCTCCATACTGTTTTCTATTGTGGCTGCACCACCAACAGGGTGATGGTTCCTTTTTCTCCACATCTTTGCCAATAGCTGTTATTTTTTGTCTTTTTGATTCTAGCCATTCTGACTGATGTAAGGTGATATCTCATTGTGGTTTTGATTGGCATTTCCCTGATGATTAGTGATGTTGGGCATCTTTTCATGTGTCTGTGGGCCATCTGTTTGTCATCTTCTTTTTCTTCTTCTTCTTTTTTTTTTTTTTTAAGTAGGCTCCATGCCCAACATGGGGCTTGAACTCACAACTCTGAGATCAAGAGTCATGAGCTCTACTGACTAACCCATACAGGCTTCATCTATTTGTCTTCTTTAGAAAGTGTCTATTCAGGTCCTCTATTTTTAATTGGATTATTTTGTTTCTTTGGCGTTGGATTGTATAATTTCTTATATATTTTGAATATTGACCCCTTCGTGGATATGTCATTTGTGAATATCTTCTCCCTGTAACTTGCCTTTTTGTTTTGTTGATGGTTGCCTACCCTGTGCAAAACCTTATTTTGGTGTATTACCAATAATAAAATAGAAGTTTATTTTTGCTTTTGTTTCCCTTGCTTGAGGAGACATACCTAGAGAAATGTTGCTGCAAACAGTGTCAAAGAGATTGCTGCCTATGTATTCTTCTAGGAGCTTTATGACTTCATGTTTCATATTTAGGTCTTTAATCCATTTTGAATTTATTTTTGAATATGTTGTAAGGAAGTGGTTCAGTTTTATTCTTTTGCAAATAACTTTCAGTTTTTCCAGCAGCATTAACTGAAGGGACTGTCTTTTCCTCATTGTATCTTCTTACCTCCTTCATTATAGATTAATTGACCATATAAGTGTGGGTTGATGTCTGGGCTCTCTATTCTGTTCCATTTATCTGTGTGCCTGCTTTCGTGTCAGTTACTGTAGTCTTGTAGTTGTCTTGAAATGTGGGATTGTGATGCCTCCAGCTGTGTTCTTCTTTCTCAAGATTGCTTTGGCTATTTGGAGTCTTTGGTGGTTCCATACAAATTTTAGTATTATTAATTTTTGTTCTATGAAAATTTTTATTGGTATTTTGATAGAGATTGCATTGAATCTGTAGATTGCTTTAGGTAGTATGGACATTTTAACAATGTTATTTCTTCCAGTCCATGAGCATAGAATATTTTTCCATTTATTAGTGTCATTTTTAATTTATTTCATCACTGTTTTATAGTTTTGAGTAGGTCTTTCAGCTCTTTTCAGCTTCCTTTATTCCTAGGTTTTCTATTCTGGGAAACTCTTTATCTCTCCTTCCATTCTGAATGACATCCTTCCCAGGTAGAGTATTCTTGGTTGAAGTTTTTTTCCTTTCAGCCCTTTGAATATATCATGTGTTCCATGAGAGGGAGATATATGCAAAATGATCTCTAAAGGCCAGAGGAACCATAAGACAAAATATAAAGACTGACAAGTCCTGCTTGACAATAAATGGTTTATTAAGGGGACTTAAGGGCAGAAACACATCTTAGGTAGCTGCAAGTAGATCTCCACAACTCCACCTCCTGTAAGACCTGCTTTTATAACTCCAGTGGCTGGGGAGTATGTGCTGGTAGGCCACTGGGGAGGAGATGTTTGAGAATTATAGTCATATCTCGAAGGCAGATCAAGGACATTATGTCCCAAGGGTGTATTTAAGGGTCGATTAAACAAAAATTGTAACCACTAATGTAGTTTACTTATTAAAACATATAGGTTATTCACGAAAACAAGTTTCAAGATCTCACCTCACTGTGTCCAACAATCCAAAGTTATGTCATAAACTTTTCCCAGTTCCAATCATTGCCATGCTTTACAAAATCTTCCTTGCGATCACCAACCCAGGCCCCAGCACCTTAGAATGATCTTCCCTTGACTTCCTTCTTCTCAAATCATAGTAAAACCCTGTCAAGGTGCTGTTCTCCCTTCTTGTTATGTCAAATAAACCTAGCTTTGATTGATCAACTTTTAATTAATTTATTTTTGTATCTTTTGAGGAGTTGGCAGTTGACTTATATATTCCAAAGGATCTGAACTGCTAACAGAAATCCTTGAATACAGTGAAAGACAAATCCATAACTAGGCTTCTTACATTTGTGTGTCATTGTGTCCAATATAGGTGTTATTGAATCGATCCATATTTCTTCTTGACAACATTTCATGAAGTCTCTTTTGATATATAGATTTTCCTGATTGTGAAGGCTACATATGATAATATAACCTAATTATGAGATTACATATAATTACTTTGGTAAGAGAAGGACAGCACTCTTGTTAAAACATTGAAATGCACATAAGAAAGAACCCTCAATTTATTAACCACAACCTTTCCTTGTGTTTCAAATTCCCACTATCAATAGGCTCCCCAAGTTTAAGCTTCAGCTAAGATTTATCCATTCATCTTTTTTTCTGGTGGTATTATATTAATTGATGGAGACAAAGATTTATGGAAATATTTTCCTTTTCCTTTTTTCTTCCTGCCTTATGCTCTGCTAATATCTGGCATGGTATATTAATCTCATCTCACATTAAGGAAATAACTTTTCAAAACCTTGTATACTTTTTTTCTTCCCTTTTACTCAGAACTTTTTACTCAGAGTTCTAACAAAATTACAATGATGTGCATTAACATTATTTTTATATAAAATGATTAAATCTTGTATATAAATGTGATGCTATTTCTGATCCTGGCCCAGATATTTAAAGGGAGCCAGAGCCATAGTTATAATAATGAGTGTGACAAATTTTGCTTATAAACTATTTCAGGTGGATTTTACTCCTTGACAGTGTGATGTAATGGATAAGACATTTAATCAGTCTATATATAAACTAATTGGAGTGCATTACATAAAGTTATTGAAAACTTTTATTTGTATTTCTAACTTTGTGGCTTATTGTGTAGGTTAACATTAAACTGGATATTTCCTTCCTGGTATCTTACTTACTATATTTGTCTCAAGCCTAGCCAGTGATACTAGGCAATTTAAATGATTCAAATAAAATTATTCAGTATATGCACTAAAGAATGAATTTTAGTGCACCAGAACAAATAATTTCTGAGAAAGGCTTCTCAGAAACTATTCACAGTAGTTATGTTCTATAACAGAATGTGTTAGCAAATATCGAATCATTGCTCCCGGGGGAAATATACAGTTAGGTTCCTACTAGTCTCTCCTCACATTTTCCTCAGTTGATACACATATAACTTTGTTTCAGGTGTATTTCTGTTTAAAAACACTTTATTTAATATATATTATTGATTTATTACCATCAAATTCATAGTCAAAAGTGCTATAACTAATGGAACTGAATGAAGCTTAGCCAACAAACATATTTTCTCTCTGAGGCACATCACAATCTTCTTGCCTCCTCTTAGGAACATTAGAAAACACTTCAGCACTGTCCTCAGGGGCCATTCTAAACAATGAAATCACCAAGGAAGAGCACAGAAATGCAAAAGATGTGTCATAAAATATACTAGGAAAGGGACACTTGTTTATAGTCTGTAATGAAACAACAGGCAGAGTATGGCCTTATTCAGCCTCAACGGGAAACATGCCTATTGGGTGAATCTATGTTTGTTGCTACTCTGTGCATATCTGTGAGTGACCATGAAAGCGCTACAAGTATTGGTTTGGGGGTTACCAATAAACTTTAGTGAGTAGACAAGTTTGAAAATATGTCATCTGCAAATAATGAAAAATGTCATAGAGCTTTTTATTCTCACACCGATCCAATAAGGTAGGTATGCAAAACCTTTTTTTTTTCCTTCCCATTTTTCTCTCTTTTTTTTTCTTGTACAACCATATTTTATGGAAAAGGTATTAGTGTCAGGATTGGGGTCTTTGTATATTTTCTGGCTATCATAATACAATGTATCAAAACACTAGACTCTATCTTATCTTGATTTCATGAGCAGTAAGATCATGACCTGAGCTGAAATCAAGAGTCAGGTGTTTAACTGATTGAGCCACCCAGGTGCCCCAACATCTATAGTTTTCATAGCTGCTTATTCTATAAGTTTCTCAAGAGCAGTGACTGCATTTATGTCACTCACTCTCCTTCAGTGCTGAGGGTGGAATCTAGCATCTGCGGATGCAGAACACACATTTGTGGAAAAAAATTATCCTTTCTTACATGTTGGACAGTGAAAGACTGTTTTATAGTGGCTATATCCACATGATCTTACACTTCTTTCACACTTTTCACAATGGTTATGTAGCCTGGAATCTTCGGTGATAGGTGAACTATGAAACACTGTCATGTGAGGGACTGGTGTGAAGAAATTTTACACATTGCCCCATGTCTTTTCGGTAAGATGTCTGAATGTCGGATGGAAGACTCTTTCTAAGGGATTAAAGTTTTACATTAGGCAATATTTTGGCAAGTTTTCAGTAGAGTCCTCCAATGAATGCAAAATTAGTTAATGGGGGTGGGATGGGGAGGAGGGGGTGAGGAAATTCAAAATCCCAATATTTTGTATCAGCCACATGCCAGCTTTTCCCATCATTTCACATAATGTAGTGGATCTTCCTGAAAAATAAAATAGAGAAACAAAGATATATTAGTTTGTGAATTTTTGTTTATATTTCTTAGAAGATATAGTAATACAGTTTCAGATCTCTGTGGGGCAGGACGTTCAACGTATGCCCGTGTTTAAAGTTTAAACAAACATTTAAACAACAAAAATGAAAAGAAGACCCTGTGCGTGAAAAGGTTACGTATTTAATAAAATACTCCCACTTCTGCAGGCTTTCTAGGTTCAAATATTCAATAAAAAGTCATTTTCATTCATGTATTACAAATTCAAGGTGACTGATATGTTTGTGAGTATTTCTCTGTGAACATTTATATGATTTATATTACATTCTAAATGGCTATCTTGTTTTCCATCTCCGTATCATTAGGCTTGTGTCTCTTTTATGATATTTGTGGTATTTTTACTTAACCCTATGGCATTTTAAGTGTGCTTTATTTTCCGTGCTAATGATCCTCATCATTTGACGAAGACACATGTGACTGAGTTTCACATGGCACCTGGGCCCAGCTCAGAACTCACTTTGCTCCTCACTGAAAATGGAGAAATGCCCCAAGGTTGATGTGAGTGACTGAATAAGAAGTTGTTTTCTTTTTCTTTTTTTTTTTACTGATTTTTTTAATGTTTATTTATTTATTTACTTATTTATGCCTCATTTATTAACTCGTTTTATTTTTTATTTTTTTAAATTTACATCCAAATTAGTTAGCATATAGTGCAACAATGATTTCAGGAGTAGATTCTTTAGTGCCCCTTACCCATTTAGCCCATCCTCCCTCCCACAACCCCTCCAGCAACCCTGAGTTTGTTCTCCATATTTATGAGTCTCTTCTGTTTTTCTCCCTCCCTGTTTTGATATTATTTTTGTTTACCTTCCTTTACGTTCATCATTTGTCTCTTAAAGTCCTCATATGAGTGAAGTCATAGGATTTTTGTCTTTCTCTGACCAACTAAATTCGCTTAGCAAAATACCCTCTAGTTCCACCCACATAGTTGCACAAGGCAAGATTTCATTCTTTTTGATTGTCGAGTAATACTCCTTTGTATATATATACCACCTCTTCTTTATCCATTCATCCATCGATGGACATTTGGGCTCTTTCCATATTTTGGCTATTGTTGATAGTGCTACTATAAACATGGGGGCGCATGTGCCCCTTCAAAACAACACACCTGTATCCTGTGGATAAATGCCTAGTAGTACAATTGCTGGGTCGTAGGGTAGTTCTATTTTTAGTTTTTTGAGGAACCTCCATACTATTTTCCAGAGTGGCTGCACCAGCTTGCATTCCCACCAACAATGCAAAAGAGATCCTCTTTCTCTGCAACCTTGCCAACGTCTGTTGTTCCTTGAGTTGTTAATGTTAGCCATTCTGACAGGTGTGAGGTGGTATCTCATTGTAGTTTTGATTTGTATTTCCCTGATGATGAGTGATGTGGAGCATTTGTTCATGTGTCACTTGGCCATCTGGATGTCTTCTTTGGAGAAGTGTCTATTCATGTCTTTTGCCCATTTCTTCACTGGATTGTTTTCTGGGTGTTGAGTTTGATCAGTTCTTTATGGATTTTGGATACTAACCCTTTCTCTGATATGTCATTTGCAAATATCTTCTCCCATGCTGTCAGTTGCCTTTTAGTTTTGCTGATTGTTTCCTTCCCTGTGCAGAGGTTTTTATTTTGATGAAGTCCCAGTAGTTATTTTTTGCTTTTGTTTCCCTTGCCTCCAGAGACGTGTTGAGTGAGAAATTGCTGCAGGCAGGATCAAAGAGGTTTTTGCCTGCTTTCTCCTCGAGGATTTTGATGGCTTCCTGTCTTACATTGAGGTCTTTCATTCACTGTGAGTTTGTTTTTGTGTATGGTGTAAGAAAGTGGTCCCGGTTCATTCTTCTGCATGTCCCTGTCCAGTTCTCCCAGCACCACTTGCTGAAGAGACTGTCTTTATTCCATTGGATATTCTTTCCTGCTTTGTCAAAGATTAGTTGGCCATACATTTGTGGGTCCATTTCTGGGTTCTCTATTCTGTTCCATTGATTTGAGTGTCTGTTCTTGTGCCAGTACCATACTCTCTTGATGATTACAGCTTTGTAGTATAGCTTGAAGTCTGGGATTGTGATGCCTCCTGCTTTGGTTTTCTTTTTTAAGATCGCTTTGGCTATTCGGGATCTTTTCTGGTTCCATACAAATTTTAGGATTATTTGTTCTAGCTCTGTGAAGAATGCTGGTGTTATTTTGATAGGGATTGCACTGAATATGTAGATTGCTTTGGGTAGTATCGACATTTTAACAATATTTGTTCTTCCTATCCAGGAGCATGGAATCTTTTTACATTTCTTTGTGTCTTCTTCAATTTCTTTCATAAGCTTTCTATAGTTTTCAGTGTATAGATTTTTTACCTCTTTGGTTAGATCTATTCCTAGGTATTTTATGGTTTTTTTGTGTTGTCTAAATCTCACCCTGATCTTCCATATTAAATATGGGTCTGCAGCATGAAAAATTTGCATTGATCACACTTCTCTCAATCTGGTCTTCAGTTGCACTCAGCCAGCCACCACAGCAAAGACAGGAAGCTGATTATCCTTTAGAAGTATAGGGAAAGGCAAGCAGAGAAACCCCAGTGGCTCAAAGGTCCTCCCTGATGATGCAGACCTCACCAGGAATCAACATGCCTCCCTTTCCATAGCTTTGCAGACTCATCCTTTCCTGTATATTTTACAAAAGAAAAGTTATTGCAGGACCAAATTCCTGGACTTTCTATAATCAGTAAAGTGCATCATGAATGAGATGCACTACATAAAATGATGTCTTTCACCTCCACATCCATATCATGTACTTTTATCTGTTCGAGGAAACTTGAAACATTCTGACATGTATTAATTATTATGATTTAATGTAAAGGGAAGGCTGCTTGATAACTGCCTGGAAAGAATGGGAGCCAAAGAACTGTTCCATGATTCAGTCCATTAAGTGTTTTCCTGGATCTAAATTTGTGTCTCTGGTCTCCAGTAAAATAATAAAATGAAAAAACTGAAGATAAATATTACTAAGCATGTGGGAGTGGGTGGTAAGAGAGATTCACTTTCAAAGTGTTGTAAATTTTCCTTTTTATATATTTGTAATTTAACCAAGCGATCTCTTTTGTCACTTTCTAGGCCTAGAATAAATCAGCAGTGCTGTGATTGGTGCCTGTTCAAGAAAAGGCAAACAACTTCTGGAGAACTAAGCTGGAAAACTTCTTGTTGTACATGTTTATTTGCATCAGTCTTTTGCATCTTTGTCCCCTTATTTACCCAAAATAAGGGTTCCTTTGCTTCTTTATGACTTTGGATTATTTATTTAGTTTTTTATTCCCACAGACCCATCAACTCAACCACCCATTCCACTCACCATCCGGTTTTCTACTTTGGTTGTTTGCCTCTTGATGCCGTTTCTTTCATATTACCGTGCAAGTCCGTATATTGCATCATCTAAAAGATTATTCTCTATGGCCTATGATTCTTGGTTAATTTTTAGCAGATTTATCTTAGAAACTTTGGTCTTTGTATTATCTCTTTAGTGGTTTTTGTGTTTCAGTTTGGTTTTTGATCATGGATCTGCCCACCTTCTCACTTCATTTATCATCCAGCTTTCTACTTTAGTTGTCATTCAATGCCCTGTTTTCCTTCACATTACCTTTCATGAACTTGCAATGGAATCTCAGAGAGTCAAAAAAGTCCCCAATGTTCTAGGTTTACCTAAAAGAAGAGTTTCTTTTCTATGACCTGTGATTCTTTAATTTTTAGCAGATTTATTTTAGAGGCTTTAGTCTTACTTGTATTCTCTAACCCACTGCCTCCAGTAACCTCATACAAAATATATAGTCACAGGTTAATGTTTTAATAACTAAGAGCTTTATTTTCTCAGTAACCTTAATCTGACATACCTTTTAGCTCCTAAGAATAATTATGACATTTATGCGAGGGTAGTTAACTTCCATTTGAAAGGGATATTTTTCTTAGGTTTCCAAAATGTTTATAATACTGCTCAACAAAAAGATGCTCTTTCTATTGAGTAAATTGTCATAAGAGAACACTTTTTTTGGTAAAGTTAAGTTTGGGTAGTTGGTGACATATGCTGGCAATGGAAAGCATCTGTTAAAAAGACCACTCAGGGGACGCCTGGGTGGCTCAGTTGGTTAAGCATCTGACTCTTGATTTTGGCTCAGGTTATGATCTCATGGTCATGAGATCAAGCCCCATATCAGGCCACATGCTGGGTGTGGAGATTCTCTTTTTCCCTCTACCTCAGCCCCTCCCCCACTCCTGCTCCTTCTCTCTCTGTCTCTCTATCTTTCTATCTCAAAAAAAAAAAAAAAAAAAGACCACTCAGATTAAGAAAAATTAACTTTCTTGGTCTTCTATATAATAGTATACTTGGTACTTAGTACAGTGTCTCTCCCAGTAATAGGTTTTGAAGTTAGGGTCTCTCTTTTCTTTCAGTTATTGCAATATGCAAATTTGTTAGGTCCAGGGGCCAGACTGCTGTCTTTCAATTCCATCCCAACATTTCTTACCTATGAGAACTTGAGTAAGTTACCTGAACTTTCTGTACTTCAGTTTTCACATCTGTAAAATGAGAAGACTAATAGTGCCTATAAAAAGAATTTCTATGTGTGTCCTCCATGAGTGAATAAATATGAAGGACATAGAAGATTTCCCGGGAGAGAGTAAGTTTTCAACAAATGTTTATCAATTTCCCCTTTAAACAGGAAACATAGGTGAAGCTCAATAAACTTCTTTATTGAATGAATGTGCTCACAGGATCATGATTAGAAATCATTCAGATATGACAAATATACTGGACCCTCACATTTTGCTTTATTTTTCAAGCGGAAAAAACCTGAGAGTAAGTAGTTAATCTAGCATTAGAAAACAGATATTGATAATTCTAATGTAATCCCCAATGTTTCAGATTTACCTAGCAGATGATTTTTATGCCATTGAGAAGGAAGGAGTAATATAAATAATGCCCAGAGACAACTTATCCACAATGAAGCAATTTTCCTTTCTAATGGAGATATTAGATGATTGGATGAAAGAATTAGAACAGATATAATAGTAAAAATTTGAATCTAGAAGAGAGATATAAGAACTTTGATTTTTTTTTTTTACATTTATTTATTTTTGAGAGACAGACAGAGACAGAGAAAGAGCAGGGGAGGGGCAGAGAGAGATGGAGACACAGAATCAGAAGCAGGCTCCAGGCTCCGAGCTGTCAGCACAGAGCCCGACTGGGGGCTCAAACCCACGAACCGCGAGATCATGATCTGAGCCGAAGTCGGACGTTCAACCGACTGAGCCACCCAGGCGCCCCAGGACTTTGATTTTGAAAGCTGAAAGGTACCTTAGCTACAAGTGCATAGTAATTTTTAATTGTAAAGGCAAGCAAATGTAAAGTTCACACAAAATAGTCATTATTTCTTATATATGAAGAATATTTTAAAACAGAAAGAGGCTTGGAAAATATGTTTCCTCATAACTGACCTTCATTGATTTTATAAGTATATTGAATGAAGTTTCTTCCTGTAGTGCATTGAAAATAGCTACATATTCTTTGCAAGTTCTTCTATCAAGATGTGGAGGCTATTTCTCCAAACTTTGGATTGGATTTGCCTCATGACCTGTTTTACCAATAGCAGTGGCAAAAGTGACATAGTATGACTTCTAAGCCTAGGCCTAGAACTTTCATGTGAGCTCTTGTGGACTTCTACTATCACTGGAAAAAGCACATGCTTGTCTTTGGATAGGCCATATGAAGTGAGAATCAAAGTGTCCTGATAATTTAGCAAACCCTAGCCATGTGAGTGACACTTTTTTGGACCATTCCTCCTTAGCTGGGGCCTAATGAGTGAGTCCAGGAAAGCCCCAAAAGAGAAACATTCCCTTGAGCCCAGCCTAAATTGCTGGTCTGTAGGATCAGCAAATAATGTTTGGTTTAAACCCTGAGTTTCAAGATGGTGGGTTACACAGCAATAAATAACAGAGACATCAGGATTTATGAAAAACACAGTGCTCTTTAAATAATTAAAACCTTAAGAATATTAATATAGTAAATCAATGTCAAGTGGAGGGACATCTCTAGTGTCACAGAGTTCTAGATTACTTTACACAAGTTCTCTTGAATGATTGATAAATTTTGATTGAGAAACTATTATATATCCATTTCAACACTAAACCTAAGAAAATATAAATTCTCTTTAGTTTAAAATTATATATATATATATATAAACTCTACATCTATATCATCTATATCTATGTATCTATGTGTAGTATATCTATGTACAGTATATATAAAATAAGGTTTCTTTCCACCTACTTTAGATAAAATGTAATAAATAAACTACTGACTTATCTTTCACTGTAAAGCTTATCCCAATTCTTATTAAAGGTCTCAAATACAAAGTCAAAATATAGGAGTAATACGACATATTTGTCAGCCTCTTCGTAATTATCACTTTGTCATTAAGTTCTGAAATGACAGCAGGTACAAAGGAAGATCACGTAAGCCTTCCACAGTTTTGCATACATATTGCTAGTGGTAAAGTAAAGACGGTAGACCAAAAGTAGGTTAAATGATTCAGACAGTAACTCACCACAAGGAGAAATGGCATCTCCAAAAATAATATCAAAGTTATATTCTTGCAGTTTCTTCATAAGTTCCTTGTTCAAAACTGCATCCCTCACAGAGCTTTGGAAAAGTATCAGAATATTTATTTTTTTGCATTTTTGAATCATACGTCCACATTTTACTCTTTGGTAATTCATATACCCACATCTTGAACTTTTCATGACAAGCAAATCAAATTCATTCTTAGTAAATGATGTAGGATACACTTCAAATTTCAGAACAGATGGTGTGGTGGAATCCGCAAGGATGAAACAGTCACCTCATGACCCCTCTGAGCAAATTCAGATAGTATTGTCTTTAAATTGATTTAGTGATTATTCCAATCGCCACATTAGCACCTTGCCACAGGTCCCACAGCTGAGATAAAAATACAGCACGGAAAGATAAGTCCATTTCTTAGATATTCTGGTAAAATGAATCGTTTTTTATAAACCTCTCTTAACTTCTGATGCGGCTATCATTCACACACAGGAATGAATGAATTAAGTAGTTAAAATATAACTGGTATGAACTAACAGTAGAGGTTTCGGTAAGCAAATAAATAAGGAAAAGGGTAGATGATCTTGTATTTGTATGTGCCTCTAATTAATCCCAGTATCACTGGAAATACTGTTATCACTGGGCTAGAAAGAAACTACCTTGCATATAGGGAATCTTCAGATAAGAAAGCAGCATTGTGTTAGAGCAAATCTATTCTGATTTGAGCATTTCCAAACAAGCTTTCTGAATTTCCTCTTCCATATTTTACACGTTATATTTAGCTCTATTTCATTTCTTTGCCTTTGTTTTTCTGACTGTAGATACTACTACTACTTTTTTTTCTTTTTATCCATACTTGGGTGCCCTTTGAGTCCCACTTAAATTACTTTCATTCATTTGAAAATGCTACCTCCCCAAAATTCTTATGTTAGTTTTACTTCCTCAACACTTTGACAAAGTATTTATCCTCTAGGTATCTTCTGAACTTTGTTTTGCAGTCTACCTTCGTAATCCATGTAAATTGTATTTTAAAAATCTTATCAGGAAGTCTCTTCAAATTAGAAGTAGAAAGGGGAAGACTCATGTCATGGAATAGGTTTGTTTTCTTGCTGTCAATAATCTGTTGACTTGAAATGAGAGGAGATTCTCTCTTAAAAAGGATTTGGACAGAAGATTCTAAGCAAAGCATTGTCTACAGAGTTGCAACATCCTTTAATATGGCAATGCCCTTTGGTGGATGTTTGATGTGTTACCCAGATTCTCCTTTTGGGAATATAGAAGTTATTCCTCCGCTGATGAGAAGATTGACAGCTCTCGTCTATCAGCTTCCTTTAAGAGCTGCTTCTGCTGAACAGAACTATGTAGTCTAAAGTGATGTCTTTTTCCTGGGGCAGCCCATATCCAATGCCTGCCTCTCCATTTCAATTTGGGGAAACTCTTAAAGGTGATCTTACTTTCAGATTGGGTTGGTTGAGACCTAGGCTGAAGCTTCATTGCAGTAGTCTCCCCACCCCTTATCTGCCAGGATATGTTCCAAGACCCTAAGTGGATGCCTGAAACCACAGATAGTACCAAACCCTGTATATGCTATGTTTCCATATCCATACATACCTAAGCTAAAGTTTTAATTTATAAATTAGGCAACAGTAACTAAATAACAGAAAAATTAAAACAATATACTGTAATAAAAGTTCTGTGTGGTCTTTTTCTCAAAATATTTTACTGTACTGTGTCATCCTTCTTCTTGTGATAACATGAGATGATAAAATGCCTATGTGATGAGATGAAGTGAAGTGAATGATGTAAGCATGGCGATATAGCACTAGACTACCTTTGATTTTCTGATGATATGTAAGAAGAATCATCTGCCTCTGAACTGCAGTTGACCAGGGGTAACTGAAACCACAGAAAACAAAACTGTGGATAAGGGGAGGGATACTGTAAGTCTCTTTTTTTTTCTTTTTTCTTTCCATCTTTTTAAATTTTTTTAAAGTGTTTATTTTTGAGAGAGAGAGCACGAAAAGCGGAGGGGCAGAGAGAGAGAGAGAAAGACACAGAATCCAAAGCAGGATCCAGGCTCTGAGTTGTCAGTACAGAGCCCATTGCAGGGCTCAAACTCACAAACTGTGAGATCATGACCTGAACCAAAGTCAGATGCTTAACCAACTGAGCCACCCAGGTGCCCTGTCTCTGTTTTTTCCACTGTTCAATCTTTCTTCAAATCCTTCATTTTCACAGACTTTGTTTCCAAGACCACTCCTTAATAATCTCCCTGCAAGCTTATCTTCAGCTTGATAATGGAATCAAGAATGGAATCAGAGTAGACACTGAGATTGGATTTTGGAGCTGGATCATTTGCCGCCAGTTGTAACGAGGAAGATATTACTCAAACTCAAAAGAACTGGAGGACATAGCCAATATCTCCTAGTAGGAACTGGGAAATTATATAGAGAACTACATGCTGAGGGACTGGATTTAGGAAAGTGGAATATAAGCTTGCAGAAGGAAGCATAGTTTTATTTTGGCGCACTCTCTCTCAGGACATAGAATTCAATACCTTTGTTCACACTTCAGGAAGCGGTGGTAAGGAATGGCCCACACAAAGTGAAACTGACATGCTGGAAGTGCCATGGGAAACAGTGGAAGAAGGAATCAAAGGGTTTGGAGAAATGCATATATTAAGATAGAGATGCTACATAAATCTGGAAAATCTGCCAGTGATTGTATACTGACTGAAGTTATAAGGAATGCTCAGTGTGGTGTCCTCTGATGGCCAGGTCTGTTTGTAGTTGCAAAACAGCTCAAAAACAAGTTGATAGCACTCAATTGTTAGAAGCCAAGTGGTCACAATGATCACAATGAGCAGTAAAGTCAGAGTGGCAACCAGGCAGTCCTAACCCATGTAAAGCTATGGATATGGTTATATACAGCAGGCAGAGCTAAGGGTAAAATATATAGGCAGCCAAAAAGGCTTTGCACATTCTATACGTGCGGAATCCCTGGCAAGCCTAGGAGAATAACAGCACAGCCAGATGATGCCATCTGGACTGAAGAATTACATGCATTTGAAAAAAAGAAATCCTGGCATGTTTCAGAACCCTGTTAGAACCCTTGACCATGAGATGCCATGTTAATGCCCACCAGAGAACATCCATCATGGAATAGGTGCTAAACACTAAAGTAGGCAAAATCACTCAGCCAGTCTCTATAAACAATCATTCCAGTGCTGGCCCCAATAACAAATTAACAAAGTGACCATCGTAGCAGACAGTAAGGCCATGTTTAGGCCTGCATGTATGGACTTCTATTTACCAAAGCTGATCTAACTACTATTTAAACTGAGTGTCAAGAATGTCAAATCTGCTAGCTATAGAGTCGAACACTGTATCCCTGATATGGAATAGTTGAGGGTGCCAGTTTCCCAAATTGGATCCTTTCCACTCTGGCTATTTTCCCTGACAGCAATAGCCACGTATACTGAGAATTACTTTATCTTTCTTATCTGCATGGGCTCTGTGGAAAGGTCACATTCCATTAACCTGGAATTTTAGCATTTAAAACAGTTGATAAGGCTGAAAGATATAAATTGGTATTAAAATCAAGATAGTTTAAGGTCATGTGTGAAAACTGACTTTTGCATGTCAAAACAAAGCCCTTTCTCAGTATCTTAATTTTCAGTAGAAAATAGTGTGGGCTATTTTGAATTTGCAAATTACATAGTGGCTATAGTCAGAAAACTGGAGAGACCTTAAGATTCACTTCATTAGTTTACCTTCTTTTAGTTATCATCTTCCTGTGATGCCTAATATTCAATGTCTGAAAATAATTGTTATATATAATTTTCGCATTTTCTATTTATTTACAGTAGAGGTCTAGTCTGCCCACAAAACACCATAAGGACCAGAAATGGAAGTCCAAACCTATTTTTAAGCAGTGCAAACAACTAGGAATAGTCTTGAGTAGACAAATTAAAGCAGAAACTGAAGAAGCTTTGTGGCAAGGGAATATTCTTTTTTTTAAAAATATTTTTAATGTATATTTATTTTGCAGAGAGAGAGACAGAGCAAATGGGGGAAGGGGGGAAGGGGCAGAGACAGCGGGAGACACAGAATCTGAAGCCCACTCCAAGCTTTGAGCTGTCATGAACCATGAACTGACTACATGAACCATGAACTCACGAACCATGAAATCATGACCTGAGCCGAAGTCGGATGTTCAACCTACTGAGCCACCCAGGCACCCCAGGAATATTCTTAATATAGATGTTTGGTGACTTACTGAACTGAGAGAGTGTACACCCTCTTATTTTTCCAGACTTCCTAAGATTAAGAAAACAAAGCAAGCACCCTTTTCCCCTAATAAAGAACAAAATAGTTTACACTCATGCCAGGATGCACCTATTAACATTGTACAAATAATACTGATAACAGATAAGTTCACTGGCTGTAGATCAGTGGTTTTTAGCAATTCTGTGGTGAATAACAGATATAATCAAAAGAATGTCTGATTTAGGGAATTAAAAAAAATGAACCAAAGCATAAAGTTAGAAAATAAAATATGTGATTTGAAATGCCTCACTTTATTATTTGAGTAATGATTTCTTCACATTTTTAGCCCCAGTTTCAGAAAAAAGTGCTATGGTATGTTAGCTGGGGGCTGGTGAATTAGATACATGGTCATTTCCTCTAGACCTCTCCAGATTATCTGAGGAAAAGAAAGAACACTGTGTGTGTGTGTGTGTGTGTGTGTGCTTGAAAAAGCTAATTACAGTGTTTTATTTTTCTATTTTTTGCTTATTTGGTTGTCTCCTTGTTTAAGGAAACTCATGTCAGATGTCTTCAAGTGTAAGTATATTTTTCATTAAATATGCTGGTTCCTTTGAGTTGGGAGTTTATATTCTTAAAAGGGATAAAGACTTTTCCATATATTTCTCATTCAAAACTATTTTTTAAAGCATGGAATTAGAATTCCACTGAATGCCTAATTACTTTAAGAAAGATAAGAAATGGGAAAGGACGTTTGGTTAAGAAATAATGACAAATTTGTAATTAGAAGATATTCTTGGGGCGCCTGGGTGGCTCAGTCGGTTAAGCGTCCGACTTCGACTCAGGTCATGATCTCGCAGTCCGTGAGTTCAAGCTGACAGCTCAGAGCCTGGAGACAGCTCCGTGCTGACAGCTCAGAGCCTGGAGCCTGTTTCAGATTCTGTGTCTCCCTCTCTCTCTGACCCTCCCCCGTTCATGCTGTCTCCCCCTGTCTCAAAAATAAAATAAATGTTAAAAAAAAATTTAAAAAAAAAAGATATTCTTAAGGACAATCATTGAAAAGATCTTTAATGATCTGAATTGCAAAGAAAATACTAAGTAACTGTAATCCTAAGGGTTTTGTTATAGTTTAAGTTGGAGTGAGATAATTTTTACTGATAATTTTAATTAGGAAATATACCAAACTTATATGTACCAGTTTAAAAATGTTATTTTTTCCCTAAAATTACCTCATACTTTTTATATGAACTTAAAAAAAAATCCTGTTGTAAACTTCCCTGGCAGGAACATATCATTAGAGTTTTATTTTGAAATGAATTTAGGCTGTGAGACTAAGACTATTTTGTTATTATAGATCTTAGATCATGAACTTCTTGATCAACTGAGATATTTACACGTCTCTCCTTATAGAAAACTCATCATGAAATAATTTTTGTGAGGAATTGTTAAATCTTTGTGAATTGGTTTCTAATTTTTCCCAATATCTTTATAATTTTTTATTTTGTCATTTATTAGAGATTTATGTTACTTAAAACACAGAGGAGTCATTTTTAATATCACCTCTGCTGAAAGACTCAGTGTTTATATGTTAAAGAGATGAGATAAAAAAAAGAGCTTTGAGAAAATATAGAAAGAATGAGAAAAGAGAACCTAAATTTTGTTTACGGGGAAAATAGCTTTATATACAACTTATTCATAAAAATACTTTCAATAACACAATATAGCCTACAATTTTGAAAGAATAATTATTCAAAGACTTTAACTTCATTAGATGAATTGCATTTGAGAACTTTCACTATTGAAGGATATGTATAGAGGGAGAAGATCTAAGTAAAATATCTTTAAAGCCACGAGGAAAAAATACTGTAAGTTGTGAAAGAAACAACTTTCCTAAATAGCTCCATATACCATAATCAAATTTAAAATCTAATGTAAATTTCCTTTTGAGGTGATTTATTTTCGAAACACAAAATTCTGGCCATTCCCTTTGGAGGAATTTGCCTGCATAAGGAGGGATTCTAAGGATGGATGTAGCACTATTGATCTCTCCAAACCTGATCAAAGCTGGACTCTAAGATTCAAATCTAGAATTTCTGTTTTCAGTGAGTGATGAAGCTGTAGGAAGTAAATCACATTTAATTAAAATATGGTGAGCATTTGCCAACAAATATTCTTTAAACTAGTTTGAGCACTTACACTTCAATAATCAAAGTACGTTTAGCACTTGAAATGATTTTTATTTAGTTTTAATTTTTTTTCAGTGCTCAAAGGCCAAACTCACACTTCCCCCAACTCTGTGAATGGCTACTTGGACATACATCTGAGATTGGCAGTAAAAGTAGCTCTGCTAGAAAGGGATTGTGCACAGAAAATTGGCCAAGGTCTATGGGCAAGAGAGAAACCACAAACTTGAACCGTAGTGTCTCTTTAGGAAAACAAAAGCAAAGTTTCAAGCAGCTGGCCTGATGAGTTTTAAGATCTGGAAAAGACATAAGAAGCTTAAGGTTTCTGCCACAAAAGGGGGCAAGAAGCATGAAACAAGTGTATCCATACAACACTGAGAAAGCCCCAGATATAAGCAAAACCAATGTAATGTATCTCTCAGTTGTTAGCAGTTGTAAAAATTGGAGGAGGTGACCGATAACCTCAAATGCAAAACTCCAAGGAACATCAAAAATCAAGGAAACATGGCATCACCAAAAGGTCACAAAATTGTCCAGTAACTATCACAAAGACTCAAAATTCTGCAACTTACCCAATCAAGAATTCAAAATAGCCATTTTAAGGAAACTTTTTTGGCTCCAAAAAAAAAACATAAATAATTCAATAAAATCAGAAAAATGATACATGAAGAAAATAACACATTTAACAAAAAGATGGAAATAAAAAAGAATCAAATAGAAACTGTAGATCTGGAGAATACAGTGGATGAAATAAAAAATATATATATAGTTAATAGAGACCATCAACAGCAGAATCGACCAAACAGAAGATAGAATTAGTGAGTTAGAAGATAGGAATCTGGACATAAGCCAATCAGAGGAGAATTAAAAAACAAAAAAATACAGTGGAAAAAGTCTATAGAACATCAGTAAAAAGAAAACTTATCTACATATAAATGAATCATTGGAATTCCAGAAAGAGAAGAGTGGGAGAAGGAGGCAGAAAGTTCATTTAAAGAAATACTAGCTGAGACCTGCTCAAACCAGAGAGAGACTTGGATATCCAACTTAACAAAACTAATAGATCACCCATAACTACAATTCAAAATAATCTTCTCAAAGACATATTATAATGAAGCTGTCAAAAATCAAAGACAAAGAGAGAATCCTGAAAGCCAGGGAAAAGAAGATTGTAATCTATAAAGGAACCTCCATTAGGCTACCAGCAAAATTTTTTCAGCAAAACCCTTTCAGGCCAGGAGGAAGTGAAAGGATATATTGACAGTGGTAGAAGAAAAAACTGCCAGCCTATCGGGCAACGTTATCCTTCAGAAATGAAGAAGAAATAAAGACTTTACCAGACAAATAAAAGCTGAGGGAGTTCATTATTCCATATTTGCTTTGTAAGAAATGCTGAGAGGAGTTCTTTAGCTGAAATGAAAGGAGTTCTTTAAAATAAAAATTACTACACATCCACATTACAAGAAACAGTGAAAAGGAGTACTTTAGCTGAAATTAAATGAAAAAGTCCTTTACCCGACATGTTTTCAATGAAAACATATGAAAATATACAACACAGTAGTCAAATAGTAAATATACATATAAAGGTTAAAGGAAAAGAGAATTAAAAATAAATATGACAACTATAATTTGTTAATGAATACACAATATAAAAAGAGGTAAATTGTGACATCAAAATAAAAGGGGTGAGTAAAGGGAAGAACTTTTTATGCAATTGACTTTAAGTTGTTATCAGTTTAAATAAATTGTTTTTATTTATAAGATGTTTTATGTAAGCCTAATAGTAACAACAAGGCAGAAACCTATAGCAGATTCACAAAAGATAAAGAGAAGTGAATCAGAGCACACAACCATGGAAAAGCACCTATCCACAAAGGTAGGCAGAAAGAAAGCAGTAGGCAGAAAGAAAGCAAAAGGAGGACAATAAAACTACAGAACAGCCAGAAAGCAATTAATAACATGGCATTACCAAATCATTACAAATTAATGATTATAATAAATATAAATGGATTGTTCTCCAATCAAAACACACAGGGTGGCCTGATGGATTAAAAAAAAAAAAAGACCCAGCTAACTATACGGTGCCTAAAAGCTTCTTACTTCCACTTTAAGGATACACATGGGTTCAAAGTGAAGGGATGGAAAAAGATATTCCATGCAAGTAGAAACCAAAATAATAATAATAATAATAAATAAAAATTTAAAAAGAGAGAGGGGGGACAACTACACTTATATTACACAAAATACACTTTAAGCCAAAACTGATAACAAGAGGCAAAGAAGGGCATTATATAATGATAAACGGGTGAGCTCATCAAGAAGATATAACCGTTCTATACACATATGCACCCGAGAGAGAGAGAGAGAGAGAGAGAGAGAGATGGAACGCTAGCAGAGAAGACCAGAGACAGAGGGAGACACAGAATCTGAAGCAGGTTCCAGGCTCTGAGCTGTCAGCAGAGCCCGATGCGGGGGGCCACTAAGGGCAAGATCATGACATGAGCTGAAGTTGACGCTTAATCGACTGAGCTACTCCGGTGCTCCTAGGGCATTTTTTAAAATTACAAGTTGTTATGTACTATATGCTAGGTCATTTCTAAAATAACACTGTGATAAAAGTAGTGTAGGTTTCTTGGAAGGAGTTTAGATCAGGCATGAGCCTGGCATGTAGTTCAAAAACAATGAGAAAGCTGATCTTATAATTTTAGAAAAACACTAAGATTGCAGAGGGAGAAGAGTGTTTGTTTCTTTTTCCTAGGTTAGACATAATTTTGCCCACTTATTTTTTAACCAAGTGTATATCTGTACACTCTTACCCCAGCTGAGAATGTTCGAGTTGTTAACCTTATTTTTTAGAAGAAATTGGATTGATTGGCTTGATCACATTCTGGATGGGCAAGTGAGGAAACATTAAATTCAGGAACCTATGTCCCAACATTTTTGTTGCCATTTCCCACCTGAAAGTAGAAAAAGGACTAGCGATTTTGGACTGGCTTTTGGTTTTTCTCCTCTACTCCACAGAGTTTTAGTGGACTCATCATGGCCTATGAATCTCTCTCAGGAGATAAAATAAGTATGCTATTCCCAAATTTTACACTGCATTTGGTTTGGCAAAAGAGGGAATATGAGCAACGGCAGGAGTTAGAGGTCATTTTAATCTAGAGTCAGAGCTTGTAAACTCAACACTTTGCCAATTCTACACTGGTTAACAGGTAGTGGGAGTAACATGACTCCCTCTGAAACTTCTTGCAGGTTTCACACTTTATCTAGAAACTGCCCCACCCCCTCCAATGGGAATAAAGCTTGCCTGATGGATGAATTTAGAAATTCTTTTGCTCCTAGCCATACTGCCCAAATTGTATCCTTAATTTACAACATATAACTTCCTGAAAGCAATCCAAAGCAAGACTTGCGGAATTTAAGCAAATGAGTAAAAAGATATCTGGTTACACGTGCATTTTGAAATATTACCTCCTTTTGTAGAAAGCAATGTATAGTATGATAGAGTTTAAAGTTTATCTAACTTTCCATAAGATCTGGGTAAGGGCCACTGATTATGTTTGTGTTTTCTTCTGTGAGATTTTTGATTACTGATCTCAATGAAAGCATTGCAATACCATCTTCCCCAGAGCTCTGGGCAAATTCTTCCATTTCCTATAAAGAAAGAATTTCCTCATCTATGAAAGAAAGTCAACATAGGATTTTTTCAAAAAAGAAATGGGAGCATATACTTGGAAATAAAGTGTTAATACAAACTCTTATGTCTAGGAGTTCTTGTAAAGGAGACAGGAACTAAAATGAGGCATGCTAATCAGCATAAAGGATCCCCAGGACAGAAGGGGTGGCTTCCCTTAATCACAGAATCATGATTTGATAATCTGAAAATCACTTTAAAAGTAAAAAATAAGTGTCTGCGTTTCATGGTATCATACGGATTTCTGGTATCATATGTGAAGGGAGTTCAACTGAGCGGATGAAAGGACCGTCTCTGGGAAAAATAATTGACAGGAATTAAAGTGAGAGATTAAGATTTCAGTCTCTTTAGCTGCGTTTAGAGCCAGAATCAGAACAATGGCAGAACTGAAGTGGGATTGAGAAGCAAAGAACCCGGGGAGAAAATAAAAGTGAGATTAGAAGGCACGTAGTGATTCAGTGTAAATTGTGGAACTTACATTTTTCTGTTCCATAGGCACCAGACACATTTTAGTCTCAACTATAACAGTTTAAAATATCATAAATATAGAGGTGCCTGGGTGGCTCAGTCAGTTAAGCCTCCGACTTCAGCTCAGGTCATGATCTTATGCTTCCTGAGTTCAAGCCCAGCATCAGGCTCTGTACTGACAGCTCAGAGCCTGGAGTCTGCTTTGAATTTTGTGTCTGCCTCTCTTTCTGCCCCTCCCCTGCTTGCACTCTCTCTCTCTCATTCTTTCTCTCTCAAAAAGAAGCATTAATTTTTTTAAGAAATAAAATACCACAAATACAAAAAAGAAATTCACAAATACTATTCCCTTTAATGTAGGAAGTATGGTAGATCTGAGCCTGCAGGTGAATCATTACTTTGGTAAAATATGTAGAATATAACAGAAACAAATCCCTCATTGAAAAAGCCAAACAAGTTTAAAAATCAAAACATACAATATGAATGAATTTTTATTCACAACATGTAGAACATTCTTTGTGTTAACATATGTGCTCATGTACAAAACAATTACATCTACCTATTAGCATTTTCAATTAAATTATGATCTACGTTTTAATTGACTAGAAAAGCCAGAAGTCATTCAACTCCTGAAAAATGTGTTCTTATTAAAATTTAAACTGGAAAAAATATAATGCTTCAATGGTTTTATTTAGCCTTTGTATACCTAAAATTATTATCAGAGTTTATGTATTTAATATTATGCTTTATAGATTATTTAAATAGGCAAATGTTTCTTTTTAAGAAAAGCTTTCATCTCCACAAGGTAGAATATATTCCTTTAATTGTTAAGGTAGTTGTTTTGAATAAACTCGGGAATTGCTAACAAGGTATGCAAATCTTTACTTTAACTCCTTTATATTATGTCATTTTGTAACAAAAAAGAGAAGGAATATCTTTAAACTATGATTTTAAAGACTATTATAGGAAAGCACATTATCTAATTGCCAGATAAAATAATTCAGCACTATGATACATTGCTTTGATAGATCTTAAACCAAGCAGCATTAGGGTTTACATTTTGAAACTTTATTCTTCAAAGCATCATAATTATTTTCAAACCTCATCAAATTGAGAACATATGTTGTTTCTTTATATTTCTTTATTGTTAATTTAACACCTAAGAATTGTTTGCCTTGCTGTTATTTAGGCCACTATTCCTGTAAAACACAGATAATCCTCCAAATGCCTTATATTGTTCTAAGATGCAGCTATAATTTTAGGTCTATTAAACTTGGATTATAAATATCAAACTGTGGTAAATCATTTACTGAGCTTGTTTAATACATAATTCCAGTTGGATTAAATAATTCTTCAACCTCAAGGGTAAAGAACTGGCAGATGTACTGGAAGATAGTTTTTTTAGAAAAGAAAGGGAGAGAGAATCCTTACTTCTATTGAAATTCAATGTATATCCTCATGCTTACTGCAGATTTCTGGCGAATGCTGGTTATCAAGAAGCCTAAGTATTTGTGCTTGGTATAGTGGTCACAGTACAGTTTTTGAGAGGACCAGCAGAAGTGCTGGGGCAAGGGAAAGGATGAAATGGGAAAACCCACTGCATTTCTGTTAGATGGAGAAATCATCCCCACAGCAGACAGAATTCTGAGAAATGCATATCCCCCCCCTCAAATTATCTGCAGTGCAGTTAAAGAGTTATAGTTTTGTCTCTTCTTTCCAAACATGGATATTATAAGTAAAATTGGTGGGAAGAGTAAAGGGCAGGTATTAAATTATAATTGTTTGGTTTTGTTCCACCATACCATCTATAATTCTAAGTAATCAAAATCAACTAGTTCTCTAAAGTCACAAAGTATTATGGTACAAATCTGGTACTATTATTATTAATTTTTAAATCAAGGGCAATCTTCAAATCAAAGACAAAAAATAGTGTTTTGTACTCCAAGGGGAACGAAGACCGATGTGTCATATGAAATGAAATTAATGGTTTTAAAACATGATTCACAGCAGTAGAAACTTTGAATCTCCTAATATTTCTATTAGAAGGGAACCTCTGGCTATAGCATGCTTTTTTCTGCTTTGTCTAGTTTAGAGAATATGCAATAATTATAACATACTGGATGCAAAATGATGTTGAGTATTTAGAAAACGTTTAATATGATTGGTACTGAAAATAGAATTTATTATTGCATTCCTGAGTTCTCAAACACCATCCTAATTTGTTGAGCTAAAACAAGTGAATAAAGTACTAGGATTTTAGTAGTAGGAACCTCCATGTGTTTATCTTCTCTTTTCAAAGAATAAGGTATTATACATCTTAACTCCAAATCATGTGGTGAAATCCTTGGGTGATTCTTTGATCTTTGACTTCATAAGCTGAGGAATGGACAAGAACTGGGAAAACTAGGAAAGGAATCTGTTCAAATCACTGGCTGGTTAATTCAGATGGGCCCTGTTTTCTATCTAAACTATTAAAGAAAACTATTCTCTCTTGTTCTTCTTCCCTGTCTTACCACATTTCCAGCAACAAAACAGGCAACATTTTGTGACCAGGAATATAGTAGTAGCCACACAGGCCAGCAGGAACCCAATCACATCCAACGAGTGGTACTGGACCCAGGTGAGGTCATGGGAGGTTGGCCGAAGGTGTTTGGCTCCTTTGTGGCGCATGACAAACTCGATCCAGAAGACTGCTCGATCCAAGGGCTTTGTAGGCTGATCATGGTGAATTCTTGATAACCTCATAGCGTTCTCTTTATAGCTAAAGATTGGATACATAGATAGCAATTTGAAAAAATTCATTAAGAACATGAGATACCTAAAATTATGTTATTACATAATTATATAAGAAATTGTCATAAATGATATCGAGTACAGAATGCCTATGACAATTTATTTCCTCTTGAGAGATTTCTAGATATGTTGGCCCTATCAGCAGAATTGTTTGTAGTTTAAGTAATAATTGGAAGTAAGGGAGAAAAGACTTGCTAATTGGAAATACCATTAAAAAGTTTAGAAATAGGAATGTAGAGGTACACCTGGTTGTCTCAGTGGGTTAAGCCTCTGGCTCCTGGTTTTGGCTCAGGTCATGATCTCACGGTTTGTGAGTTCAACCCTGAATGGGGCTCCTTGCTGACAGTGTGGAGCCTGCTTGGATTCTCTCCCCCTCCCTCTCTCTGCCCCTCCCCTATTCATGTGTACTCACGAGCTATCTCTCACTCTCTCAAAATAAATGAAACTTAAAAAAAAAAAAGAAATATAGAATATGTAGGTTGAGAATACAGACTTTTGATCTCATTTGCTAAGCAAGGTATTAGGAACGAGCTAGTGATAGGAAGCAGTATTGAGGGGCAGGCCAATGATAAGGGGCCCCCTCTTCCCTGCCTGAGTTTGAGCTGGAGTGTTAGTGGGATGATGCAAGCAAAATGAATCTACATTCCTTTTCTTCTTGGGATGTTATTTTCAGTTTGTTGTTGTTGTCGTTGTTGTTGTTCTGATGTGTTGCTAAAATTTGTTAAGTGGACTCTAGTTCTTTTCTGGAGCTGTTTTCTTTCCTGGAGGGCTCTATAAGGTTGACCTTTGCCAGGCAACAGACAGGCTAGGGTCTTCCATCTTGATGTTTGGATCTCTCAATTATATTGTATCTTCTTTCTCTTGTTTTCAGTTAGTATATACCAATATAGGATTTTAAAAAATTTTTTAATGTTTATTTATTTTTGAGAGAGACAGACAGAATGCAAATGTGGGAAGGGCAGAGAGAGAGGGAGCCACAGAATCTGAAGCAGGCTCCAGGCTCTGAGCTGTCAGCACAGAGCCGGACACAGGGCTCAAACTCACAAACTGTGAGATCATGACCTGCGCTGAAGTCAAGACGCTTAACTTACTGAGCTACCCAGGCACCCCAATATAGAATTTTTTTTAAATTTTTTTTTTCAACGTTTATTTATTTTTGGGACAGAGAGAGACAGAGTATGAACGGGGGAGGGGCAGAGAGAGAGGGAGACACAGAATCGGAAACAGGCTCCAGGCTCTGAGCCATCAGCCCAGAGCCTGACGCGGGGCTCGAACTCACGGACCGCGAGATCGTGACCTGGCTGAAGTCGGACGCTTAACCGACTGCGCCACCTAGGCGCCCCTAGAATTTTTTTAATCAAAAAGTAGCATGATCCAATTTTTATAAAATTATTTCTTTTTCTTCCCTATTTATAGATTAGCAAAAGGAAATATCTGAAGTAGTATTTCTCTACTGCTAACTAGTTATATCTGCATCAGGAAAGTTATTTTTTATTTTTATTTCTCTATTTTTTGTTATATTGCCTAATTCTTTATACTGGTAATATTTGCAATTTTAAAGAAATAAACAATAAAATTGTTAGGAAAAAATAAAGATCTGTGTCTCTTCAACAATAATTTATTTTCTTTAAATAAACAGTATTTCTTTGAGGTTGTAATCTATTACCTATTAACAGTAGGTGAATCAAAAGGCCTACATAAAATTTGAGAAGTATAAAACAATTGAATCTGATATTAGTTATTTGCTGTTGATTACCTAAAAGTGTCAGCTTAGGGCACCTGGGTGACTCAGTCATTAAGCATCTGACTTCGGCTTAGGTCATGATCTCACGGTGAGTTTGAGTCCCACATCCGGTGAGCTCCAGCCCCACTTTCGGTGAACACGAGCCCTGTTTCAGGTGAGCCCTGCTTCTCTCTCTCTCTCTCTCTGTCTCTCTCTCACCCCCTCCTTTCTCTCCCTCTTTCCTTCCTGAGATTCTCTCTCTCCCTGCCCCCTGCTCACTTGCACCCTCTCTCTCCATCTCAAAAAAGTGTCAGTTTAAAAATTGAATGAAACAATTTACTCCTTTTAAAACACCAGATGCTTCCCAGAAAAGAATATATTCTATACTCACGAAGGGTTGTTAATAACTGCCTTCAAAGCGTTAAGTAGATCGGAACTTGTCATTGTATGTAAGTCTACTTTAAGAGCTGCCCCTTTGGCTTTCATACGAGCAATATTATCATACTGATCACCAAATATGGGAATTCCCACCATAGGGACCCCATGGTAAATAGCTTCATAGATCCCATTGGTTCCACAGTGAGTGATAAAAGCTCTGGTCTTGGGATGACCTAAGAGGAAAAAACGTATCATTATTCAAATTGTGAGAGCTTCAGAAACAGAAAATCGTGACACCTATAAACCATTGATTCAATTAGGTAACATATACTTAAATTCAAGTTAGTTAACATGCCATGTAGTATTGGTTTCAGGAGTAGAATCCAGTGATTCATCACTTTCATATAAAACCCAGTGCTCATCCCACAAGCATCCTCCTTAATGCCCATCACTCATTTAGCCCCCTCCCCCCCTCCCTCCAGGAACCCTCAGTTTGTTCCATTTTTTTATGGTTATTTATTTGAGAGAGAGAGAGAGAGAGAAAGAGCATGAGCTGGGGAGGGACAGAGAGAGAGGGAAACACAGGATCCGAAGAAGGCTCCAGGCTCCAAGCTGTCAGCACAGACCCCTACATGGGGCTTGAACTCACCAAGCGTGAGAACATGACCTGAGTCAAAGTCGGATGCTTAACTGACTGAACCACCTAGGCACCCATTCTATGTCTTTAAAAGTCTCTTATGATTTAGGCAGCATCTTCTACACAATTCTGTGCCATGAGACCATATATAAATTCCTATAAGATCTAAAGAAAGCAGCAATTTGTTATTCCAGGCTAAGCAGCAATTACTCTAGCAAGTAAGTCATTTCACAAACCTCTAAGGTCTGTGTGGACTTTAAATGATGGAGAGTAGTTGCCAGTTGGACAAATTGGGGTGGGGAATTAATAAAAAAAAGGATGGAGGGATTTAAAAAATGAAATTCTTGTATAGATAAGGGAAGGAGCGGTGGGAGGTACAGGGTTTCAGTGGGAGAATGTTGGCATAACAGTCTAGGAAGATAAATTAGGGGAAGTTCATGAAGCACTCTGTTTAATAAAATGGGATTTTTCATTTGATTTTATAGTAGTATAGAGACATTTATAATATTAGAGATGGTGAATAGGATTCTCACTTTTTTTTTTTTTTCAAACAGAGGAGGAAAGAAGAGAGGTGGGAGTAAGTGGATATAGAGAACCAGGAGGCTGCTGCAGTATTTTATGCAAGAGTTAATGAGAGCCTGATCTAAAAGTGTGTTGACTCTGACTCTGAGGAGTCATAAATGGGAGAATTATATTTTGATTGTAATTTAGAGCTCGGGAAAGATTTGCTCCTTGACCAAACTCTAGTCAAATTTCTTTGAACTCTCTTCTCAACTAGGCTCTGATTTTGGAGCTTCTGAATTTCTCTCTGCATTGCCCAATTTTAGCAAGAATCCTACTAAATCAGTTTAGCTAGACTCCCCCAGTTTGGTGTCTGATCACCCATATTTATATCTGATTGGTTTCCTCATCCTTCACTTTCCCCAGGTGGTGTTTGATGACCCTGGTCTGTTTTCGGCAAGAATCTGCTTAGGTTGGTGTAGCCAGAATCCCTCCCTTGCCCTGATGTTTCCTCTTAGTATTTTTCTGCCCAGTGACCCCCACTCTGCTCCTTGGCTATAAGATCCCCACTTTTTCTTATTGTATTCAGAGTTGAGTCCAGTCTCTCTGCTTCACTGCAGAAGTCCATGAACAAGTATCTACATTCATCATAATGGTCTTGAATAAAGTGTGCCTCACAGTTTTTAACAAGTATCATGAAGAATTTTTTCTTTAACAAGTTCCAGAAGAAATTAAAGAGTTTTTTGCTTGTTTTTAACACAAATTTGTTGGATTGATCCGTTACTAAATTATCATTCAGAGGATCCCTCATTCAGCTCTGTTGAGTTTTGCTTCTCTTTGGTCTTACCAAGAAGATCATTCTGGGGAATCCATTCATATAGCCGGGTATTGGGTCCTAACGTGTCTGGTTTCTTTCCTGTGTATCTCCACAGAACCTGTTAAAATAAATACCTTTAATCTATTAGAAGATTTTCAGAAGCACATCCTTTCAGAATGAGACACTTACTCAGAATTAGCCTAGTTCAATGCCTCCCTGTAACAAATGAACAAAATAAGGCCTTAAATGATTAAGTAATGAATGTTTAAAGCACTGAAACGGCAACTATGTTTTCAAATGCTTGCAATAATCCTAATAGACTGTCATCATCAGGGCCATTCTCAGTAGGTGAAGAAACAAAAACAGACAATCTGTATATGGAATAACTACATATTGGTGTTATTAGGCCTTTGTGGTTAAGGGAATTTTTTTAAACAACGTTTCCAGAGGCAAAGGAGAAGGATGTTAGATTCCCTTTAGGAATTTGTAAGTGTTTTGAACTTTTGTTATAAACTTGACAGTGACATAGAAGCAAGTATTATTGGGGTGCCTGGGTGGCTTAGTTGGTTAACCGTCTGACATCAGCTCAGGTCATGATCTCATGGTTCGTGAGACTGAGCCCCACGTTGGGCTCTGTGCTGACAGCTTGGAGCCTGGGGCCTTCTTCGGATGCTGTGCTTCCCTCTCTCTCTCTGCCCCTCCTCTGCTTGTGCTCTCTCTCTCTCAAAAATAAATAAATAAAACATTTTTTAAAAAAGAAGCAATGTCTTTTTATTGTGGTCGAATATATGTAATGATATTTAGCATTTTAATGTATTATAAGTATACAATACAGTGGCATTAAATACATTCACAATATTGTAGAACCATTACTACTATTTTTAACTCAAATGTGTCTGTCCATCATCTCCAACATGAACTCTGTATCATTAAACAATTAACTCCCTATTCCTCCCACTTGGCAGACTTCGGTTACCTTTATTCTACTTTCTGTCTCTATGAATTTGACTGCTCTAGGTACCTCATCTAAGTGTAATCATACAGTATTTGTCTTTTTCTGACTGCCTTATTTCACTTAGCATTATGTCCTCAAGGTTCATTCATGTTATATCATATCAGAATTTCCTTCCTTTTTAAGGCTGAATAATACTCCATTGTGTGTATATACCACATTTTGTTTATCCATTTATTTGGTGGTTGTGAATAATGCTGCTATGACCATTGGTGTACAAATATCTCGTTGAGTCCCTGATTTCATTTGTTTGGGTTTTTTTTTGGATATGTAGGTAGGAATGTAAACACTGGGTCATATGAGAGTTTTATGTTTAATTCTTTGAAAAACAAAACTGTTTTTCATAGCTACTACATTATTTTGCACTCCTACCAACAATGTGCAAGAGTTCCAATTTCTCCACATTTTCACTAACACTTGTTATTTCCCAATTTTTAAATAATAGCTATACTAATGGATTTGAAGTGTTATATCTTTTGTGCTTTTGATTGCAATTTCCTTAATGATTAATGATGTTGAGCACCTTTTCATGTACTTATTGGCCATTGTATATATTCTTTGGAGAAATATCTGTTCAAGTCCTTTTCCATTTTTGAATTGGGTTTTTGTTGTTGAGTTTTAGGTGTCCTTTATGTATTGTGGACATTAATCCCTTATCATACATGATTTACAAAGCTTTTCTCCAAATCTGTATGTTGTGTTACTTTCTTGGTAGTATCTTTTGATGCACAAAAGTTCTTAATTTGATGAAGTTCATTTTTTTCTTTTGTTGCCTATGCCTCTGGTGTCATATCTGTGAAATCAAAGCCAAATCCAATGTGATGAAGTTTTCCTCCAATATTGTTTTCTATAAGTTTTATAGTTTTTCTTCTAAAGTTTAGGTTTCTGATCCATTTTGAGTTAGTTTTTGTATACGGTGTAAGATAGGGTTTTAACTTCATTCTTTGGCATGTAGATATCAGGATTTTACCAGCACTTTTTCAGAGACTCTCCTTTCCCTACTGGTCTTGTACCTTTGTTGAAAATCAACTGATCATATATGTGAGGGTTAACTTTTATTCTGTCTTTCATGCCACTGGTTTATATGTCTCTTCTGCCAGTTCCACATTGTTTAATTTACTGTGGTTTTATAGTAAATTTCAAATTTCAGAGTTGAAAAATGGGAGTCCTCTAACTTTATCCTTTTTCATAGATTGTTTTGTCAATTTATGGCTCTTGCAGTTCCATATGAAATTGAGGATTGGATTTTCATTTGTACAAAAAAGTCTGTTAGAATTTTGATAGGCATTGCATTAAATCTGTACATTGCTTTCGATCATGTTGACAACTTAACCATGTTAAGTTTTTCTATCCATGCACATGGTATGACTTTACTTATTTAGATATTCTCTGGTTTCTTGAAGAAAGGATGTTTTGTTGTTTTCAACATACAAATATTTCACCTCCTTGGTTAGATTTATTCCTAAGTATTTGATTTGTTTGGTTGCTCTTGGGAATGGAATTGTTTTCTTAATTTTATGCTCAGATTGTTCAAATATGTGTGTATAAACACAGCTGATTTTTGTGTATTGATTCCACAATTTTGTTGAGTTTGATTATTAGCTCTATTAGCTCTTTGTGGATTTTTGGGGATTTTCTATGTATAGGATGATGTCATCTGCAAATAAACATTATTTTACTCTTTTGTTCCAATTTGGATGCTTTTTCATTTCTTTTTCTAGTGTAATATGCCCAGACCATAACTTCTGGTACAATGCTAAATAGCAGCAATGAGATTAGGCATCCTTGTATTGTTCTTGATTTTAGGGAGAAAACTTTTAGTTTCTGCCATTAAGTGTGATGTTAGCTATGGGTTTTCCGAGTTTACTCCTTATCATATATTGAGGAATTTACCCTCTATTCCTAGATTTCTGAGATTTTTTTATTATTAAAGAATGTTGGATTTTATCAAATTCCATTTTTGGGTAAGTTGAAATAATCATGTGATTTTTTTTTTTTTCCTTCATAAGTATTAATGAGATGTATTGCACTGATTAATTTACTTCGGCTGAACTACTCTGGCATTCCTGGGATAAATCCCATTTATGGTGAAACACCTTTCAATATTATAGTGGATATCATTTTTTTAAATAATTAATTTTTTTCTAGTGGATTTTATTTGCAAATATTTTATTGAGTATTTTTACATCTATATTTACAAGGGATCTTGGTCTGTAATTTTATTTTCTTTTACTATCTTTATCTGGCTTTTGTATAAGGGCAGATTTGGCTTCAGAACCATTTAGGAAGTGATCCCTCCTCTTCAATTTTTTTGAAGAATTTGGAAAGCATTAGTTTATTTAATTATTTCTTAACTGTTTGGTAGTATTTACCAGTGAAGCTATATGTCCAAGACCTTTTGTCATTGAGAGGTTTTTGATTACCAATTCAATGTTTTGAGTTGGTATAGGTTTGTTGAAATATTTGTTTCTTTTTTAAAGTAAATTGTGTTTTTCAAGGAATTTATCCATTTCTTTTAGGTTGTCTAATTAGTTGATATACAATTGTTCCTAATAAGCTCTTATAATCCTTTTTATCTCTGTGAAGTCAGTAATCTGCCCAGGTTCATTTCTGATATTAATTATTTGCATCTTCTTTTTCTTTTTTTTAATTCCTCTTTGCCAGCCTGGCTAGAAGTTTCAGAAATTTGTTGATATTTTCAAAGAACCAACTTTTGGTTTCACTGATTTTCTTTATTATTTTTCTACTCTGTTTTATTTCTGCTCTAATGTTATTTCATTCCTTCTAGTAACTTTGGGTTTAGTTAGCTTTCTTTTTAGGTGTTCTTTTTAGGTGGTTCTTTAAGGTGTAAAATTAGGTGTTGACTTTAGATCTTGCCTCTTTTTCAATGTAGACATTTATAGCTATAAACTTTCCTCTGAGCACTGCTTTCACTGCATCTCATAAATTTTGGTGTATTGTCTTCATTCATTTTCAAAGTATTTGTAATTACTCTTGTGATTTACTTTTTGGCTTATAAGTTGTAAAGTACAATAGGATACGTTAACTCTGCTCCTTCATAGCTACATCCCCCACTCTCTGTTCCTGATGACACAAAATACACATTTATACATTATGTTTATAAAAATAGATTAGATTAATAATGGCTATTTATGCATTTTAAAAAATCTTTGAGAAGGTTTTAAAAAGTAGAATACAATTCAATTTTTGAGAAGATTTTAAAAAGAGGAATACAGTGGCACAAAAACAGACACTCAGATCAATGGAACAGAATACAGAACCCAGAACTGGACCCACAAACGTATGGCCAACTAATCTTTGACAAAGCAGGAAAGAATATACAATGGAATAAAGACAGTCTCTTCAGCAAATGGTGCTGGGAAAACTGGACAGCGACATGCAAAAAAAATGAACTTGGACTGCTTTCTTACACCATACAGAAATATAAACTTAAAATGGATGAAAGACCTAAATGTGACAGGAAGCCATCAAAATCCTCAAGAAGAAAGCAGGCAAAAACCTCTTTGACCTTGGCCGCAGCAACTTCTTACTCAACACATCGTCTCCCGAGGCAAGGGAAACAAAAGCAAAAAGGAACTATTGGTACCTCATCAAAATAAAAAGCTTATGCACAGGGAAGGAAACAATCATCAAAACTAAAAGGCAACCGACCAGAATCAGAGAAGATATTTGCAAACGACATATCAGATAAAGGGTTAGTATCCAAAATCTATAAAGAACTGATCAAACTCAACACCCAAAAAACAAATAATCCAGTGAAGAAATGGGCAAAAGACATGAATAGACACTTCTCCAAAGAAGACATCCAGATGGCCAACAGACACATGAACAAATGCTCCACATCATTCACCATCAGGGAAATACAAATCAAAACCACAATGAGATATCACCTCACACCAGTCAGAATGGCTAACATTAATAACTCAGGCAACAACAGATGTTGGCAAGGATGCGGAGAAACAGGATCTCTTTTGCATTGTTGGTAGGAATGCAAGCTGGTGCAGCCACTCTGGAAAACAGTGTGGAGGTTCCTCAAAAAACTAAAAATAGAACTACCCAATGACTCAGCAATTGCACTACTAGGCATTTATCCAAGGGATACAGGTGTGCTGTTTCAAAGGGACACATGCACCCCAATGTTCATAGCAGCACTATCAACAATAGCCAAAGTATGCAAAGAGCCCAAATGTCCGTCAATGGATGAATGGATAAAGAAAAGGTGGTATATATATACAATGGAGTATTATTTGGCAATCAAAAAGAATGAAATATTGCCATCTGCAACTATGTGGGTGGAACTAGAGGGTATTGTGCTAAGCGAATTTAGTTGGTCAGAGAAAGACAAAAATCATATGACTTCACTCATATGAGGACTTTAAGAGACAAAACAGATGAACATAAGGGAAGGAAAGCAAAAATAATATAAAAACAGGGAGGGGGACAAAACATAAGAGATTCTTAAATATGGAGATCAAACAAAGGGTTACTGGAGGGACTGTGGGAGGGGGGATGGGCTAAATGGGTAAGGGACTTTGAGGAATCTACTCCTGAAATCATTGTTGCACTATATGCTGACTAACTTGGATGTAAATTTAAAAAATGAATTAAATTTAAAAAAATAAATAAGAAAAAAAGTAAAAAGTCGAATACAATTACAACTACAATAATACTAGCTTTTGTAATTGCCTTAGTTTTTACCTTTGCTGCACATCTTTATTTTTTCACAATTTTGTGTTACTGTCTAGTAGCCTTTCATTTCCACCATAAAGACCTTTCATTTCTTGCAGGGGAGGTCTAGTGGTAATGATCTCCCTTGCTTTTGTTTATTTGTTAATGTTTTAATTTCTGACCTCATATATGAAAGAAATGTGCCTGAAATGAAATTCTCAGTTGGCAATTTTTTCTTTCAGCACTTTGAATATATCAACCCATTACCTTTTGGCCTCAAGGTTTCTGTTGAGAAATCGTCTAGTCACCTTTTATGTGTTGAGTTGCTTCCCAAGATTCTCTCATTGTCTTTGACTTTCAACAACTTGATTATGTATCTTAGTGTGGATCCCTTTGAGTTTATTCTACTTTAAATTCATTAAGCTTCTGGGATTTTTAGATTTGTGTCTTTCATTGAATTTGGGACCTTTTAAGCCATTATTTCCTCAAATTATTTTTGCCCATTACTCTCAGGGACTCTCAGAGTGTGTTTATTCTTCCACTTTATACTATCCCATAAGTCCTTTAGGCTTTGTTCACTTTTGTTTTTCTTTTTGTCCTTCTGTCTTGATAATTTCAATTATTCTTTCTTCAAGTTTGTTGATTCTTCTGCTAGCTCATATCTGATTTTGAATCCCTGAAGTGAATTTTTTATTTCAGTTATTGTAATTTTTAGCTGCAGAATTTCTTTTTGGTCATTCTTATGATATCCTTCTCTTTACTGATATTCTTATTTTGTTGCTACATCATTTTCTTCTCTTTATCAGGGTCTTCCTTTAACTATTTGAGCATCTTTAGGGCAATTGTTTTCTTTATCTAGTACTTCCAACAGCTAGGCTTCTTCAGGAATGGTTTCTCTCAGGGTGCCTGAGTGGCTCAGTTGGTTAAACATCTGATTGGGCTCAGGTCATGATCTCACGGTTCATAGGTTTGAGCTCTGTGTTGGGCTCCACACTGCTGGTGTGGAGACTGCTTAGGATTCTCCCTCTCTCTCTCTCTCTCTCTCTCTCTCTCTCTCAAAATAAGTAAATAAACTTAAAAAAAAAGGAACGGTTTCTCTCAATATATTTTGGTCCTTTTGATAGGCCATAGTTTTACATACCTTTGTATGCCTTGTCACTTTTTTTGTTGTTGAGAACTGGACAAATGATTTTTGTAATCAATATAATAACTTTGGAAATCAGATTTTTTTAGGCAATTTTTTTTTTAATTTTAGAGAGAGAGCATACAGACAGGGTATTGGGCAGAGGGGGAGAGAGAGAGAGGAAGAGAGAGAGAGAGAGAGAGAGAGAGAGAGAGAATCTTAAACAGGCTCCATGTTCAGCATGGAGCACAATGCAGGGCTTGATTCCATGACCTTGGAACACGACCTGACCTGAAATCAAGAGTGGGACGCTCAACCAACTGAACCACCCAGTGCCCCTAAGCCTCTTTCCTTAGGGTTTGAGGCTTATTTATTTTCATTATTGAAAAGTGTCTCTTTGCTAGGAATCAGACTGAGGTGAATGCTTTAGATCTTCTATATCTAAAGCATTTTTTTTCAACCTGTATCTTTCCCTTGACATGGATATTGCTTTCTAAATTCCATTGTATGTCAGGTTGTTTTGAATGGCCTCATTCCTTAATGTCTGGCTCACAGGCAGAGAAAAGAGGGAAAAAGAAAAAAAAAAAAAAAACAACAGTGCTGCTTCAACTAATGGGTGTTGAAATAATTATGACCAACTTTTGTTTCTACATATCAGTGGATGGAAGGCAGTAGTTAGCAATCAGAATGCAGAATCATAATATTTAGAGGATAAGATCCTTTTTGTCTATCTTGGCTCCACCAAATCACACAGTAATACAGGCAGGTTAGCTGCCATGAGGCTGGGTGATACAGGATCTGAAGCTCCTGCAATGCCAAAATTAACTACAATTGACCAAAATTAATTACAATTGATCAGCCAATATTTCTCCGCAAATTGCAAGTGCTCAGATAGACTGCAGAGTTCTAATACAGTTACTTCACAGTTTTTGCTAGTATAATTGCTGTTTAGGTGCTTCCTTGGTGCTTCCTACTTTACCTTGATGTCACCTCTAAACATATTTCAATACAATTAAAAATTTAATACTTTTATGAAGATTTTTAAAAATTAAATATTTAAATGGGTACTGCTTCCACACACAATTTTCCAAAGGAATTTAGTTATGAATTTAAGCACTGTCATGATTGTTTGGAACTTAAAAATACATGTAATTGTCTATTTTGACTAAAGCTAGAAAACAAAAAAATATCCCTGGTAGTTTAAGAACATTATTAAGTTATAACCTAGAATGCTATTAACTTAAAAATCAGATTTTGCTAGGAACATCATAGAGTGAACTGCAAAAATTTTTTACTGTATTACTAAAATTTTTAACTGTTTAAGAGAATCCTTATTTAGGAGTATTCTAGGAAGCTAAGCTGTCAGTTCCAGGCTAAACCAGGACCTGGTTCAAAACCATCAATTAAAAGTCCCAATTATATATAGTCCCAATTATGTCCCAATTATGAATTAAGTTCATATTTTTAAAATATCTTTTCCTTTACTATCATATTCGTTATAACTGGCATGTGTGCCTCAGACTTAAAAATAAACAAGAACAACAAAATAAGATTAGATTACATAGAAGCCTTAAATCCTAGACATAGAGCCAACAGATTGCTTCAGATTAGTGAATGATTTATTTTATCCTATTAGTAAAAATAAAAATACTACAATATGTGTTCCTGATAGTAATGCCAAGTTTAAAGCAAGAAAATAATCAAATGTTTTTAGTGGCCCTCTCTATCATTTAATACTTTTTCCTCAAAGTTCAGTTAAATTGATATTAACAATACTAATAGCTTTTCTTAACATTCATTAAGTAGATTTTTAAGGAGAACTTCATGGATTTTAAAATGGCTGCCCCTCAAAAAAAGATAAGATTATCCGACCTTCTGTGGAATCTGGGCAAGGGCTGATGCAATTAGATTAGACTTTTCTTCTGTGAGGTTTTTGATCATTGAACCCAGAGTAAATACCACAACTCCATCCTTTCCAGAGCTTTGGACAAACTCTTCTAACTCCTGTAAAGAAAACAGTCTTTGTAATAATGAAAATTTAGAGCTTACAAGAACAAGAAAGCCATATAACTTTAGCACTGTGTTTGAATTACTGAACAGTTCTGTCTTTCCATGTTAACCATTTTGGAGTATGAAATATGATCACTGGTTATCAGGCAAATAAAAAGAATTTACTTTGGAGATTCCCTTCCAATGTGTTCTAAACACTTTTGAGGTATGTTTGTGTGTGCCTGTGTTTACAAATTATTGACTATGTGTTATCTCCTGCCATGTGCTGAGGTCTTTGGATGCATTATTTAACTTAGATATACGGTGAACTTAAGAGATATGTATACATTTCCACATGGGAGAGCTGTTTCAGAGAGGTTAAGTAATTTGTCCAATGCTACACAGCAGTAGCCGGCAGAACCAAATTTCTAAGTGAAGCTTGTTGACTGTACAGCCAGTGACCATACTTAGTACTCTCTACTGCCTCTAACATCCTCTCCATAATGCCCCAAATGTGGCATTTGATTACTGCTTTAAGTTAAATTCTTCTGGTACTTCACTTTATATTTAGCCTTGGATGCTAAGAAGATTATCATGAACCTTTATTTTCATTCACAGCCAGAATAATGATATGCTAATGGCATACTTACTTTTTTTCTGTTTCTAAATTTAAATTTTCTTTTGGTTACATTTGTACTTTATATAAGCTTCCAGTACCACATTTAGAAATCAGGTAGCCATGCAACTTATCAGATAAGTAACACAGAAATACCTATAATACCTGTAAGTGACAATAATATTATGGAAATATATGGCTTTGCATTAAAGATAAAAATGGCATATTTAATCATGTTGAAGTCAAAAGCAATCTTTTTATCCCATTTTCAAGTACTAAATAAACTAAGCCAATCAAGTAAGACAAGAAAAAAAAAATGTATGATGATTGAAAGGGGAAGACAGGAAAGAGATTCATTTTAAGGAATTGGATCACATGATTATGGAGGCCGACAGGTCCAAAATCTGCAGGATAGGCTATCAGTCTGGAGACTCAGAGAAAAGCCAATACTGTCTTTCAGGTCTGAAGGCTGTCTGCTGTCAGAATTCTCTTTTGCTTCAGAATGGTCAGACTTTTGTTTCATTCAAGCCTTCAGAGGTTCACCAACATAATGGAGAGCAATTTGCTTTACTCAAAATCCACCTATTTAAATGTTAATTTTATCCAAAAATTACCTTGCAGAAACACCCAGAATAATATTTGACAAAATATTTAAGTATTTGGCCCAGGCAAGCTGACACATAAAATTAACTATCACACTGTGATGATAGATGGATTGACTTAATATGTAAACCCAACAGTCTCTTTAATTTTCAATTACAGCAAAATCTTCTTGAGAAATCGGCAAATATTTTATAATGTATGTAGAAGAATATCTTTCATAAATAATTAATGAACTTTGGAAAATAAAAGGAAATACTTGGGAGTACCTCAGATAATAATATGTAATATGTAACATGAAATATGTAAAATGATTGCTCTGATCTCCTACTAGATGATGTGAACAATAGAACAAAAGTAGTAAGACCAGAAAAAGAACTGAGTATATGAAAGCCTGCCATGGGATAAGAGTGATGTCAGAAGTTAGTGAGACAATCAGTGAGAAAAAAAATCACACTGAGTAGATTATTAGGAGTGGTGTAATAATATATATATATTATTGAGACAAAAAAGGGAAGTGAATATTTATCTCCTACATATATTTATATGATATTGTAATAATAATTTAAAATCTAAATAAGCCTGTTCAAGCCTTTAACTGACTAGATCACCCACATGATGGAGAGCAATTTGTTTTACTCAGAATCCACCTATTTGTTAATTCTTTAATATGCAAGCATTTTCACAAAATTTCATTCCCTGGATAATTCAGGTGTTTAGTTTTGGTATTAGAATATTGCAGGATTTTCAGTAATATCCCTAATTATAAAAAGCAGATTAAGGACACTAAATGTATGTTACCTACAAATAGAAGAGTCAATGTGAATGTACAAAGTAACCCATAATGAGGATGAAAAGTGAAGTAATCATGAGGTTTGAGGCTCTAACAGAAAGAAACATGACAAAATCTGATAAAACTTGATTCTTTCCACAAATAATAACCACATTTGTGTGCTGTTTTTGAGTTAGTGTTTGTACACTTTTGTAGTGTCCCTGGGGTCCTACTATGCTCTGGTGGGAAGAGATAGGGGAAATAAGATTGCATTGGAGAAACATATATTACTGGTGAAATAAATAATTATGTAAACACACACAAACATAGATTATGTAAACACATATGGTATGTTATGGTATCAGTAATAAGGCAATAGGAGGGTTCTGAATAGTACTGAATTATTAAGATATAGCAAATACGCCTATAAGTAAATCTTACACTATCCTGACAGTTTTTTCTTTGTCTTTAGAATTGAATCTATACAGTGCATGGATATTTTATCAAAAACTATGAAATAACTGAAAGAAGGCTCAGAATATTTAAGTGATTACTTATTTTTTAATGTTTGTTTATTTTGAGAGAGCAAGTAGGGGAGGGATGGAGAGAAAGGAAGAAAGAAAATCCCAAGCAGATTCCATAAGGTCAGCACAGAGCCCAAAATGGACCTTGATCTCATAAAATGTGAGATCATGACCTGAGATAAAATCAATAGTTGGAGCTTAATAGGCTGAGCCACCCAGATGCCCCTAAGTGATTACTTTCTGAGCAAAAGCAATAGTTTAGAATAATATAGAATGGATTTCCAATATTATTTAAGTTGTCAAAATATTAATTTATACAATAAAATAAAGTAAAACTTCCTGTTACACGGTTTAAAAATTCCCAAATATTCTGTCTCTTCGATGAGTATTCCATATACTTTCTGGTCTTACTGAAAATTGGATTTTGCCCTATAATCCTTTAAGTATACTCCATTCATTCTACCATACTTATATCAGTCAGGGTCCAGATAGACACTTGATCTGTGTTCTCCTCTCTTCTGACTGTATTTCCAACAGTTTCCTCTACTATGCCTTAAAAAAGTATCTTCATCTTTATGTTTTTAATCATAAAAACATATCAATATCAATAACCCATGATTCCTAATGCCAATTGTCAATCTTTTAGGAACAGCCCCCGTTCACAGAGGCATCTAGTTCATAGTCTTATGCTCCACCCCAACTTCTGTTTTTACTCTGGGTAACTTAATGTTCACGATAAGCACCCAATATGAAATCATGTTTTTTTTTTATCCCTTGACATCCCTAATTTAAGACCATTGCTTATTTAAAAGGCAAAACCATGGAGGCAGTAAAAAAGTGGTGATCCCAGGGATTTAAGGATAGGGATAGATGAATAAGTGGAGAATAGGAGATTTTTAGGGCAGTGAAACTGTTCCGTATGATACTATAAGGGCCGATACATGACATTATACATGTATCAAAACCTATAATATATATAACATAAAGAGTTAACTTTAAGTTATGGAAATTGGTTGATATTGATTGTAACAACTGTGCCCCACTAGTGTGGGATATTTATGGTGGAAGAAGCTGTGTGTAAGAAAGAGGCAGGAAAGGGTGGGAATTCTCTATATTTGCTGCTAAATTTTGCTGTGAATGTAAATGGCTCTAAAAACAGTGCATTAAAATTAAAAGAAGAAAAACACAAATACTGCCTATCCCCTGAGATTAAGACACTGTATTCAACAGCTGCTTACTTAACATCGCATTGGTACCTCAAATTTAGCATGCCCAAATGTGAACACATTATTTTCCCTCACAGCTGCTCCCCTTTAATTCTTCACTTTAGTAAATGCCACTATTCTCTGCTAATTGCCTGTAAGAAACCAACAAAGACATATACACAGAAACAACAAGCCAAGGATTCATTCTCGAACTCTCTCCCTTAATCCCCACCTCCAGCCAATCACCAAATCATAATGATTTTTTTTGTAAGTACTTCTTAAATCTCTCTACTTCTACTCAAAAATTACTATCATATTATAGCTTGAATCTCTATAGTCTCTTGCAGGAATTATTGCAACTGTATCTCAGCTCATTTCCCTGTGTTAAATCTTGCTTCATTCCAAACAATTCAATAGTCAATGTTTATCAAAAGGTAAGCTGTATCACATTGCTATTTAAGAATTATACACTGATCTTTCATTGATCTTAAATTTGAAGAATACTTAGTATTGCCCATTTGTTGTTTTTTTGTTTTTTTGTTTTTTTAATAAACTATCTCCTGATAACCTTTTCAGTCTAATTTCTCGTCTTTGTTAAAACCAAACAGTTCATCATTGTTGAACTTTTGCCAGGTTTTTTGGATGGGCCATTATATCTCTATTTGAAATATTCTCAGAGTATTATAATTTCCCCACTATTATCCATTTCTAAGACTAGGTTATGCTAAATAACATGCAGCTACAAAATCTCAGTGGCCTAAGACAACAATTTATTTTTTTCTTATGTTGAATCCTTATCTATTGAGCTGCAGCTGGTTTATCCATTCTTTAATCGGGAACTCAGGTTGACATATTATCTAGAACACTACCTGTAGCTACTATCTGTAGCCCTTTGACATAACAAAGGAAAAGAGAACTCTGTAGTAACCAGATCTGACAATTAAATAGTGGGCCTAGAAGGGATACATACCACTTTAGCTCAGTCTCATTGTGCAGAGTACTCCATGGTTCCACTATACTCAGGGGCTAGGAATCTCATCCTTAGCAAATATGTGGCATAGCTGATGAACAACATCACTAGTGGTTGCCATGATAATGTTATAAGATACCTATGGTAGTATAATAGTCTAAGAAAATAATGTCCATTAATTGCTGTGTCTATGTTTTCAGTTTAGGGATTAAACATTATAAATAATAAACTAGAAATAATTCCAGGAGATAAAAAGTTAAACAATCAAAAATAAGCACACTTATTTACCTTCGGTAGGGGCTTTGCAGGCTTGCAGTGCAGTCCTCCAACAAATTCAATGTTAGGTAAATAAGGGTAAGGAAATTCAATATCCCAGTAAGTTCGAATCAACCACATTTCAGCTTTCCCCATAATCTCACATAATGTGGCAGGTTTTCCTGAATAAAAATGAAGGATAATGGAAAACAAACTGGTATATTAAATAGGAAATGTTTGACCATCTAATTTTCTAAGAAAAATCTTTAAAGAACCAATATTGGGCCCATGCAAACCATACAAAATCAATTCACCTTTTCCCCCTGAAGGCACATAATAGTGAGATTTTGAATAACCAAGCAAGGATTTAAGTCTAGAACAAGACCAAAAGCCTGCTGCTTTCTCCTGCCAATGGAGTCTGTCTCTTCAGCTAAGCCTGAGCCCTACTTCATGCTCAGAATTGGCAAATACTCTCAGCAAAGGATAAGAAACAAGCAGTGATCCTTGGCTCATTGTAGTAGGGTCTCTGACTCTTCTGGAATTACAATTTATCTCATTCTTGTTGCTCCAAAAGCCTTTTGATTTCTTTAAAAACTGACCTTTGAAATTCATCTGTCTTCTCGTGTTTTCAAGTGTGCTATAAACACCTAATCACACCCAGCCAGGAATAGAAATCTTTTAATACATTTTTGAAAAGTCTTATCTCCTTTGCTATGCAAAAATTAAAGTTCCTGTTTCACAAGAGTTTGTCCTCTTTGGTGGCAAAATATTAGCTATTCTGACATATTTAGTTGACTGACAGCAACAAAGGAGTACCTTTCAACTGATGTGGCAACCAATTGAACAATAACAGAATAAAAACTCAAATTAGTGGCTGAATTAAATGATTTTCCTTATTTAGGAGCCAGAGCTTTATTTCTGAATTCTAGTCAATTACTATGGTATAAGGAAACTTACCCAGAGGTTTTGTGTCCTTTTGAAATATATATTCAGTATTGCTGATACGAGGAAATTGTAACTATATAGTTTTCCACCATAAGGCCTTTTAAATATTCTCCTTAATAATTCTACATATGCTAAAATTTTGATCAGAAAATATGAGGGATTTTGAATTGACCAGGACAATCTATCTGTATAAGCAATCACAAACAAATCTCAGTAATTTATGGGTTTGATTCTGGTAATGGCAATGGTATTGAAAATCCAACTTCATACTCAGTACATACTCCATTTTAGTGACTTCCTGGTGTCAGCCACGGATGTAATCTTCTTCTCTTTGTGTAATGCTTCACTCGCCCCACCTTTTTTGTAACAGTTTTGCAATTTATATGCCATACAATACTTCCTTCTAAAATACACAGTTCGGTAGTTTTTAGTATATTCATAAAGTTATGCAGCCATCACCATTATTTAATTTTAGAATATTTTCATTACCCCCTCTAAAAAACCCTGTATCCATTGGCAGTCATTCTGTTTCCCCTTCTTCGCAGCCTCTGACAACCACTACTCTACTTTCAGTCTGTATTGGTCTGTTCCAGAATAATCTCACTCATTTCATATCAATAAATTACAAATGGTCTTTTGTGCTCCCATTTTTCACTTAGCATAATGTTTTCAAGGTTCATCCATGTTGTAGTCTGTACCAGTTCTTCATTACTTTTTATCGCTTAATAAGATTTCTTTATATGGATATGCTTCATTTTCTTTATCCATTTATCAGTTGATGATCATTTAGGTTGTTTTCATCTTGGGCTACTATGAGTAATGCTGCTATGAGCATTCATGTATATGTTTGTGTGGGCATATGTTTTTATTTATTGTGGATACACAGCTAAGAGTAGAACTGCTGGGTCATAATGGTTGATTCACTTCTTCATGACAAGATAATATCTTTTTGCTGTTGAATCTCCATTCCTGAGAGATTAATTTAGGACACTTAATGCAATTTATTGAAATGAAGTCAATATAGTACAAGGGAAGTAAAAATAATTGATTTGGATAAAGAGATTTTTAGAAACCATTGTCTCAAATTTGGAAGTCAAAAGAAACCACAGCATGCCTTTTTGATGTCATACTGAGACACTGTTAAACAATAAATGATGGAAGAATTATTTAATTCTTTAGAAGAATGTGCCTATATTTTACTTTTTTATTACTGATTCCCTATTTACTTTTGAGTCCACATATAGTTAGGTTAAATGTTAGCTTGCATATTCCTGTCTGGTAGAAAATATCATCCCCCAAATTATGATTTTATTGCTCTATATGACATTAAGCAGTTTTGTGTCTAACTTTAGTAGTATTACCCTAACATTACTTTTTCCCCCCAGTTGTTTACAAGTAGCTCCTCAAAATATGTTTGAACCACACTTGCATTCTTAACTGGTTTCCTCCTCAATGATTGAAAATATATATATATATATATATATATATGTATGTATATATATATATGTATATGTATACATATATGTGTATGTATATATATGCATACATATACATGTATATATTTATGATTCATTTAATGATTGTATAAGAATTATGGGTTGTATTTTTTTCAAAAATAATTCAAAAAATACTTGGAATACATTACATAATGAAGATCCTAAATTCTGAATAACCTAAATAAAAAATAACTTTATTCTACTAAAGTAATAGAATTTTTAAACTTCTGAGTCAAAGAAATGTTTTCCGTCTACCTATCAAGCCTTCACATTCTTCTTTCTCAGATTATTGATATATTCCCAAAAAGAATATTCTAGGGTGCCAAGAGCTAAGAATCAGAGACAAAGTCATGTTCCATCAATGATGGTTCACTATAAAAGAGGTTCCAAAACTTCATGTTAAGTTTCTGGAACCAGAAATAAACAGACAACTTAGATCCAGCAACAGATCACTCACCGCTTTATTCATGACTCAGAAAATGTCTCCAAGATGAGATACTGTTACCTTTCCTCAGTTTTGCCTTTTGCTGTTTGGCCCCTGACCATGGGTAAGTGATGGGCATAGCAGTTTCTGTCCACATGTTTTTAGGGCCAAATCTAGAAGAAATAAGCACCTGCTTCCATCCACAGAAGGCCCAGAAAAAGTCACAGTGCTGTGTGTTAGATCTTATACTATCTTGAACTAATCACTGGCATATTTTGGGCAGCATACTTCATCAGCAAAGGCAAATGCTGTTTGATATCGATTATATGCAGAATCTAGAAAAATCAAACTCATGATAAGAGAGATCCGATTCGTGGTTGCCAGAGGCAGAGTGTAGAGTGGATGAATGGGACAAAGGTTGTCAAAAGATGTCCATTTCCAGTTATAAGATCATAAATACTGGGGAATATAGTGTACAACATAATCATTATAGCTAAGAATACTATTTTGTTTATTTGCAAGTTTCTAAGAGAGTAGATCTTAAAAGTTCTCACCATAAGGAAAACAATTATAAGTATGTAAGGTAATGGGTGCAAACTTATTATGGTAATCATTTCACAGTAATACATCTCTCAAATCATTGCGATGAGTATCTTATAAAATGTTATACCTCAACTGTATCTCAGTAAAAGTGCAAAAATTCATAACAAGAAAAGAGTTTTGGTTATCACCTATTACTCATAATCTTACTGGAGCAGTCAGTCAATGGAATACGCAGCACACACACATACACACACACACACACACTCTCACAAAATCACACAAAAACAAAAAACAACCCTCCAAAACAAACCAAAAAGTGAGATCAACTTCTGAAACAAAAAAAATGACTGTCATTACTTACTGGCTTTTTATGAATTGTCAGTCTAATCTAAATCTAATTTAAATACTAGTAGAGTTGCTAAGGGATTATATTTAGGTTGCTGAATTCAAGAGTGAAATACAAAAGCACCAACGGATCTCCTTTATCTTTATAACTATAAAAAAGAGATATTAATGGTAACTAGACTATAAAAATAATGCTAGAAATAAGTAAGAGTTTTAGCAAAGAATGGTAAAATATTAGATTGTTATAAAAAAGATCTGAATAAAAATTTGTTTTGAAAAACTTTAGATGTGCAAGAGGTCAGTTTTCCCCTGATTGATCTCTGAATTCAGTGTAAACTTAACTCAGTAAACACATAGAATGCTTCATAAACTTTCCGTAAAGTTCATTTGAGAGGAAAGATGCAGAAGGCTATCTACAAACATTTTATAATAAACAAACATAGTAGGAATTTATACTCTTAAGCTCCAGAGATATAACTGAAGAATCTTATGTGGGAGTTTTTTTCCTGACATTATTTTGTTCTGGCATTGAGAAGAATGAATAGAGAGAAACCTAAAAGCAAAGTGAAACTAATATGTATAATGTGAAAATGTCTCCCATCACAAGGAAGTGTGATTCAACGGTAATAGTTGATAAGTTATTTGGCCATGTTAAAATTTACACTTAAGGTATTAATATTCTAAATCTTTAGGGTTACATAGAAAAACTTCATAGGGAGGGTAAGTGATTATTTTGTTACTGTTAATATGCCAGTAGTAATGCCCAGGGACCAAGTTGTTGAGAAGAGTGATTTTGCTTTTAAAATATACTTTAAAGAGAAAGACAAGGATGTAAGATGTCCAAAATATGCAGACTTGTAAATTGGAAGACTAGGCAAGCATAAAATAATAATGAAGATACTTCCTATCCTTATAGCTTTTTTTTTTTATGTTTATTTTTGAGAGAGAGAATGAGCGTGCAAGTTGGGAAGGGGCAGATGCAGAGGGAGACACAGAATCCGAAGCAGGCTCCACACAGAATCCGAAGCAGGCTCCAGGCTCCTAGCTGTCAGGACAGAGCCCAACACGGGGCTCAAACCAACAAACTGCGAGATCATGACATGAGCCAAAGTCGGTACTCGCTCAACTGACTGAGACACTCAGGCGCCCCTATTTATATTGCTCTTTGTAATATAAAACAAGACAAGCCGTAACAGCAAAAACTTCCTAACCTTTTGGAAAAAAGAATTATTATTATTATTTTTTTTAATGTTTATTTATTAGAGAGGGAGGGGGTTGGGGCAGAGAGAGACAGAGACAGAACCCAAAGCAGGCTCCAGCCTCTGAGCTGTCAGCACAAAGCCTAATGAGGAGCTTGAACCCACAGGCTGTGGTATCATGTCCTGAGCTGAAGTTGGGACACCTTAACCAACTAAGCCACCTAGGCGCCCCTGGAAAAAGAATTATAATGGAACTTCCCATTGAGCTAATCTATAGTATGGGAATGTAGAATATAAAGAGGTAAAAGGAATTGCTGAAATAAGAGAGAAACAGTGTGCTCAGGGTCAAAGCTCACAATTTGACCTCTAATGCAATTTTGAAAAGAACAAAAAAAAAAAACAAAACAGTGGGATTTAATAATCTGGAAACATGGTCTTTTAGGGGAAAAAAAAAATCACATTTTGCCATTGGGAGAGAACTGCATATGAAACCAATATATATTTATTTATTTTCTAGTTTTGTGCTTATCACATGCTGAACCCTGCAACCAGCAATAAAATCTAAATTGGATGCAAACAGAAAGCCTGAGAAAAAGCAAGTCGATCAAGAAAAAAAAAAAAAACACAAAAAAAACCCCCAAAAACCAGACTGTATAAAAGCAAAACTAAACAAGAGAGGAATAGTCCAGAATTATGTCAAATTCAGCACACAGTTTTCTAGATATTCCAAAAACATTAGTAGCAGCAACCAGGATTTATGTGTATACATAGAGAATATTCTTCCTGTGATAATTTGTAAAAAATCAATCATCCAAAACCAAAAAAAATTTTTTTTTGTTTTTTTTTTTTTTGTTTTTTACTTAAAAAGCTTGGGTCCTCACTTAAAAATATTTTTTTAAGGGACGCCTGAGTGGCTCAATCAGTTAAATGTCTGACTTGGTCTCAGATCATGATCTCACAGTTTGTGGGTTCAATCCCTGCATCAAGCTCTGTGCTGACAACTAGCTCAGAGCCTGGAGCCTATCTTTAGATTCTAACCCTCTCTCTCTGTCCTTCTGCTACTTGTACTCTATCAAAAATAAATAAAACACATACAAAAAAATGTTTTAAATACCTTTTTTAAGATTTTATATCGTCAGGTAAATATTTACATTTTATTTTATTTTTTAAGTGTTTGGGAGAGAAAGCACACAGGTGTGAGTGCATGAGTGGGGGGAGAAGCAAAGAGCGAGGAGAGAGAGAGAGAATCCCAAGCAGGCCTCGGGCTTGATCTCATGATCACAAGATCATGACCTGAGTCACAATCAAGAGTCAGATGTTTAACCAACTCCACCACCCAGGCACCCTTTTTCTTATGAAGTAAGAATCTTTAATGCATGCAAATATATCTTACCTAAAGCCTTGCTGTAATAGTCATCCCATTCCGGAAATACAAAATATAAAAACATAATATCAGTCACTATGTACAGTAACCAATTCTCTAGTCTCTGTACAAAAGTCATGCGGTCTGTCAATCCTGATGTGATGCCAGGAACATATGAAGAAGGGATAGGAAGCTGAGCACAGAGTCTCTCAATGACATTCCCATAAGAAAATCGAAAAGAGTATATAAATGGAATATTGAGGAGCTCAGCCAACAATTCCCCACAAAAGCTTAAGGGATCAGCTAAACAGATATCAAACTTAGCTGCTTGTAGCCTGCTGAGTAACTCCTTATTTGTGACAGCACTCTCACACATTCTTTTGGCTGTCCTAGAAAACCTGTAGACAAGTTCTGTCAATTTTCCTTGCATGCTCCACCATGAAAGTTTTGGCAGTTCAAAGGAAACATCATAGAGAATACCATTGAGCTCTTCCATGAGAGTTTCTTTAGTTACTGGAAGTTGAAGGATCTCCACATTAAAGGGAATCTTGGTATGATCAAACAGATAACTTGGTGAAGGTACCAGGACAGTTACCTCATGCCCATGAAGCTGGAGTTGATCCAGGATAACTTTTAAATTAATCCAGTGACTAAAATCCAAGGGCCACACAAGTATTTTCCCAGTTCTTCCAGAGTCGAAGAAATATAGATGTAGCATGAAAAGAACCCAGAAACCTTTTACAGTCCTCATGATCAACTCTTGCTCTAACTAAACCGAGGCTTAAACCAAGTTCATGAAGTTCACAATCCCACAGATCTCTTTCATGACTTTCTCAATTTATAGTAGGTTGAGCTGAACTTTGGAGTACATAGTTGGTTTTACCAAATGCAGCTGTTTTGTTTTAAAAAAAAATCAATACAGTTGGGGCGCCTGGGTGGCTCAGTCAGTTAGGCATCCAACTTTGGCTCAGGTAATGGTCTAGTGATTCGTGAATTTGAGCCATGCGTCAGGCTCTGTGCTGACCCCTCAGAGCCTGGAGCCCACTTCAGATTCTGTGTCTCCCTCTCTCTGCCCCTCCTCCACTCGTGCGAGCGCGTGTTCTCTCTCTCCCTCCCCCTCAAAAATAAACAAACATTAAAAAAATGTTTTTAATCAGTACAAACAACGAAATGAGTTAGGAAGAAAATAGAATGAGAGTTTTAAAACTTCTTTTAGAGGATATGAAAACAAAAAGGCTTAAACACAAATTGAGAATAAATTCTAAACGATGTTAAAATCCATCACCATGTGAAGCATATTCAGTTAAGACTGGGTATTTTGGTAACTTTTTCTCTGGTATCTTAAGTTCCTTTGAACAGAATGGTCTGTGTAGTATTTTTCTTACGGACAACTCTGCTAGGAATTCTAGAGGAAAGAGGTTATCACCTACTTCCAGAAGCAGAGTATATGTGCCAGAGGCATTAGGGCGGGGAGAAAATTTAAATCCAAATGTTCTCATGCTGAATTCAGTGCCCTTTCTGTCAAATCACATCTATCTTTAAGAGAAAAAAATATTTTTTTTCTTTTGCTATTACTTCATATATGAATTCAAGTTCTGATTCTAGATCAGATTCATTTTATGTTGAAAAGAAACAGAATAAAGGCAAGTCATGAAGAAGATACCTTAATAATCTTATTCTTCCTTCCAGCACATTCAATTCTATTTTCTTTACTTTCTTGTTCTAACAAACTTTTTATAATGTAAAATTCTATTTTCTTTTTTTTTTCTTGGATCCCTACACCTGGAAACCACCACCCCATGTAGAAATGGGTCCAATGATATTTAGGACAATAACTTTATTCAATAATCCTTTTGCTTAAAAAGTTGATTTTAGGGGCGCCTGGGTGGCTCAGTCGGTTGAGTCTGACCTCGGCTCAGGTCATGATTTCACAGCCCATGGATTCGAGCCCCACATGGGACCCTGTGCTGACAGCTCAGAGCCTGAGACTGCTTTCGATTCTGTGTCTCCCTCTCTCTCTGCCCCTTCCCTACTTGTGTTCTGTCTCTCTTTCTCTCCCTCTCAAAAAAATAAAAAAATTTTTTCTTAAAAAAAATTGATTTTATACAAGGAATTAGTCAGTAAGAAATATATCATAATAACATTATCATTTCCAATATCATATCTAATAAAAAACAGGATTGAGCAATTATTCAATTGATCACCGTATCTATAAGTTCTACTCCCAAGTTATATATTGATCTGTTCTTCTCTGTCAGTTGCTACTATCACTTTAAACCTAGCCATTTTCATATCCAACTTGGATTTACTGTAATAGTTTTCTAACATCCCTACTTTCATTTTTACACTCTCATTACCCGCTTTATACAAAGAAACTTTCCTGACTTTCAAAAAGTTTATTTCAGAGAATGTCAGTCTTGGGTAAAATATGTTAACGCTCTTTTTCGTATATGTTAAAATCTGTATTCTCTGAAATGGGCCCATGAATCCTGACTGATATTCTAATCTTATGTTATCCACATCAGCTTTCTTTGAGCTTTTTGATTATTAGCAATTGTTTTCTGAAGTGATATCAGCAAGAATTATGGACTCCATCAGGAAGCCTGCCTACCAGCTTTTGGGGACATCTCATCTTCATACCTCCCTTCCCCAGCTAGGCCCACAGTTGTCCCCAACACTGCATGTACCTCACTCCTATTAGCTTGATAGCTCAAGGTGCATGACCCCATTGTGGTGAGACTAAGCCTTTGTAGACAGCTTTTGGGCAAGTGAAAAAGGCTGGCCTGAATCTGTGGGATTGGGAGAGTTTATACAAACTTTAACATTTCAGGGCTCTGCCCTAGGGAAAATGAATGGGAAGCTCTCAACACTAGGTCTGTTTTTGTGGGTTAGGATAAGTCATACAATCTGAAGACATCCCCTCAAGAGGGAACAAGAAGTAAGGAGCAGACATATCCATAGAAAAGGACTGAGAAAGCTAGTTGGACCGACGGGTGAAGGTGTTTTTTTTTCCCCCAGAGCCAGTCAGCAAACCCTGGAGGGAATGATCACTTCTTTAATGTGAAAACTGACACAAGACTTCAAGGAATAAGAAAAGTCAAGGAAATATGACACCACCAAAGAACACAAAGAAATGCAAATCTGTGAATTGCCTGCAAAAATTACAAATTAGATTGTTCTAAGGAAGCAGAGTAAGCTTAAGAGAACACAGAAAAATCAATGAAATCAGAAAAACAATATATGTACACAATGGGAGTTTCAGTACAGATAGAAATCATAAAAAAATGAGCCAAAGATAAAGTTAGAAAAAAATTAAAGAGGATATTTTGCTTATATGAGGACCAAACAAACAGAAATATTGGGTCTGAAGAATATAATGAATGAAATGAAAAAACGAATACAGATAATCAACAGCATACTCTATGAAGCAGAAGAATCTGTGAACTCAAATACAAGTTATTGAGATATTGGAGGAGCCAAGATGGCAGAACAGCATGAAAGTTTTTTGTGTGTCTCGCATCCATGAAATACAGCCAGACCAACACTAAACCATCCTATACACCTAAAAAACTAATTGGAGGATTACCACAACAATCTGCACAACCTGAACCACAGAATTCAGCAGGTATGTGGCACGAAGAGGTGAACTTGGGGGAGAGAGAAGCCGGTGGAGGGCAGGGAGCCACTTCTGCAGGCAAAGAGAGGATGGCGACTTGGGAGGGGGAGGAGTACGGGAAAAGTACCCCTCCCCAAAAGCAGCTGGAGAGAAAGTGGAAAATTAGAAACAGCCGCAGGGACTAAACTAAAAAGGGAAAAGAGAAAGGAGAAAGGAGAGGGTTTAAATTCCATTAAGACTGTAAACAAGGGGAGCGCAAAGTCTGCAACTCCACAGCTCGATACCTGGAGGTGCTCTGGTGAGAAGGGTGAATCGCCAGGAACAGAGTGGGGTCCGGGAGGTTCTCAGGCCACACGGGGAAAATCAGTTCCACTGCTGAAAGGACATTTGGTGGAGACTACTGAAGCCACCGGTCGCAGCAGACCCCAGAAAACAGCCACATTTGCTGGTGCTGGAACAAGGTCGTTAAGGGTGAAGCCTGGTGCCAGATATGTGTTGTGATTTTCCATAATCCCTGAAAAGCTGCTGCTACACTATCTCGCAAACTTTTTATGGGGCAGGCAGGCACCTGGCCACAGTCTCGGGGCACGGGCAGCAGCAGGGTCCCACAAGCGTTCCTGGGTGCAGCCAGCTTTTGGCCATTGCTCAGTGACACCCTCCCACAGAGGGGGAGAACGGGTCAAAGCCACAGTCCTTCAGAAGTAAGAGACCAGGGTAAAAAGCCGCATTTGATACAAAACTTGGGAGAGAGGTACTGCCTGGGTGGGGCCTGGTCATGAACAGTGAAAAAGCAGGGAGCAGATGAAAGCTGAAGACAGAGGACAAGTGCGCGATTGCCGATCGGGGAGAACATAGATCCGATACTAGAGACTGGGTAGCTGTCTGACGGCATTTTCACCTCCCCCACACATGCGCATGCATACACACCTACGAGCACCAAAAGAATCCACCCCCGTGGACTAGCAGTGCCATCTAGTGGAGAACGGAGCCGTTACAATGAGCCCCGCCCAACGAGGCCACTTCATTCTTCAAGAACACAAGTCTCACCACCTACTTAGTTTATGGACTATAAAGCGCTACATAGTCTGACTTCTATGGGAAAAGGAAGTAATTTCACTCCTATTTCAATCTGTAGGTCCATCTATTCAATTTTCTTTTTTTTTTCTCTACACTATTTTTCTTTTTCTTGAATACAGAAAGAAAAATTCATTTTTATTTTCAATTTTTAATATTTTTAATTTCTTTACTATATTTTTTACTTTTGTGTAAATTTTTTCAAACTCTCTTACTTCCATCATTTTATTTTAGTCTACTTCAGTGTATTCACCTTTTCAAATTTTCAAACACTTTCCTTTTTTTTTTCATTTCTATTCTTTTTCTTGAATGCAGAAAAACTTCATTTCTATGTTCAATTTCTATTAAAAATATTTTCCTTTAATTTTTTTACTATATTTTTTGCTTTTATGTAAATTTTTTCAAATTCTATTTTACTTCCATTATTTTATTTTAGTCAACTACACTGTATCCACTTTTTCAAATTTTCAATCATTTCTTTCTTTTCTTTTTTTGAATACAAAAAGAAAAAATTCATTTTCATTTTTAGTTTTTATTAAAAATATTTTTCTTTAATTTTTTTCTACTATATTCTTCACTTTTGTGTAAATTTTTTCAAATTCTATTTTACTCCAATCATCTCATTTTAGTCTACTTCAGTGTATTCACTCTTTCAAATTCTCAAATGATTTCCTCCCCCCCCCCCCTTTTTTCTGTCTAATCACTATCAACACCCAGACCAAAACACACCTAGGATCTAGCACCATTTATTAGATTTTCTGTGTGTGTGTGTGAGTGTTTATTTTTTAACTTTCATATTTTTTTATTTTAATTTTTTCATTTTAATTTTTCTACCTCATTAATTCCTTTTCTCCCTTCAAAATGACAAAACGAAGGAAGTCACCCCAAAAGAAAGAGCAGGAAGAAACGACAGCCAGGGATTTAACCAACACAGATACAAGCAAGATGTCTGAACCAGAATTTAGAATTGCGATAAGAATACTAGCTGGAGTCAAAAATAGATTAGAATCCCTTTCTACAGAGATAAAAGAAGTAAAAAATAGCCAGAATGAAATTAAAAAGCTGTAACTGAGCTGGAATCATGGATGGATGCAGCAGCAGAAAGGATGGATGAGGCAGAACAGAGAATCAGCAATATAGGACAAACTTATAGAGAATAATTAAGCAGAAAAAAAGAGGACGATTAAGACAAAAGAGCACGATTTAAGAATTAGAGAAATCAGTGACTCATTAAAAAGGACAACATCAGAATCATCAGGGTCCCAAAGGAGGAAGAGGAGAAATAGGGGTAGAAGGGTTATGTGAGCAAATCATCGTGGAAAACTTTCCTAACCTGGGGAAAGACACAGACATCAAAATCCAGGAAACACAGAGGACCCCCATGAGATTCAACAAAAACCAAACATGAACAAGGTATATTATAGTCAATTAAACAAAATACTCAGGCAAGGAGAGAATCATGAAAGCAGCAAGGGAAAAAAAGTCCCTACCCTACAAGGGAAGACAGGTCACGTTTGCAGCAGACCTCTCCACAGACACTTGGCAGGCCAGAAAGGAGTGGCAGGATATATTCAACGTGCTGAATCGGAAAAATATGCAGCCAAGAATTCTTTATCCAGCAAGGCTGTCATTCAAAATAGGAGAGATAAAAAGTTTCCCAAACAAAAATTAAAGGATTTAGTTTGTGACCACTAAACCAGCCCTGCAAGAAATCTTAAGGGAGACTTTCTGAAGGGAGAAAAGATGAATATATATAGAAAATACATACATACATAAATACCAAAAGCAACAAAGATTAGAAAGGACCAGAGACCACCACCAGAAACTCCAACTCTACAAGCATCATAATGGCAATAAGTTCGTATCTTTCAGTACTCACTCTAAACATCAATGGACTAAATGCTCAATCAAAAGATGTAGGGTAATAAAATGGTAAGAAAACAAGATCCATCTATATGCTGTTTACAAGAGACCCACCTTAGACCTAAAGACACCTTCACATTGAAAATAAGGGATGGAGAACCATCTATCATGCTAATGGTCAATAAAAGAAAGCCGAAGATAGCCATACTTCTATCAATCTAGACTTTAAAATAAAGACGGTATCAAGAGATGCAGAAGGGCATTATATCATAATCAAGGACTCTATAACTAAGAAGACCTAACAACTGTAAACATTTATGCACCAAATGTGAGAGCACCCAAAGATATACACCAATTAATCACAAACATAAAGAAACTCATTAGTAATACCATAAGAGTAGGAGACTTCAACAACCCACTCACAGCAATGGACAGATCATCTAATCAAAAAGTCAACAAGGAAACAATGACTTTGAATGACACACTGGACCAGATGGACTTAACAGATATATTCAGAACATTTCATCCTAAAGCAGCATAATATACATTCTTCTCCAGTGCACATGGAACGTTCTCCAGAATAGACCATGTACTGGGACATAAATCAGCCCTCAGCAAGCACAAAAAGATCAAGATCATACCATGCATATTTTCAGACCACAACACCCTGAAACTTGAAATCAACAACAAGAAAAAATTTGGAAAGGTAACAATCACTTGGAGACTAAAGCACAACCTTCTAAAGTATGAATGGGCCAACCAAGAAATTAAAGAGGAAATTAAAAAGTATATGGAAGCCAATGAAAATGATAACACCACAACCCAAAACCTCTGGGACGCAGTACAGGCGGTCATAAGAGAAAAGTATATAGCAATCCAGGCCTTCCTAAAGAAGGAAGAAAGATCTCAGATACACAACCTAACCTTACGCTTAAGGAGCTGCAAAAAGAACAACAAATAAAACCCAAAACCAGCAGAACACAGGAAATAAAGATTACAGCAGAAATTAATGCTATCAATACCAAAAAAATAGCAGAACCGATCAATGAAATGAGAAGCTGGTTCTTTGAAAGAATTAACAAAATTGGTAAACCACCTGCCAGTTTGATCAAAAAGAAAAAGAACCCAAATAAATAAAATCAAGAATGAAAAAGGAGAGATCACAACCAACACAGAAGAAATACAAACAATAATAACAGAATATTATGAGCAATTACATGTCAATACAATGGGCAAACTGGAAGAAATGGACAAATTCCTAGAAACAGATACACTACCAAAACTGAAACAGGAAGAAATAGAAAATTTGAGCAGACCCATAACCAATAAGGAAATTGAATTAGTAATCAAAAATCTGCCAAAAAACAAGAGTCCAGGGCCAGATGGCTTTCCAGGGGAATTCTACCAAATATTTAAGGAAGAGTTAACACCTATTGAAGCTGTTCTAAAAAATAGAAATGGAAGGAAAAATTCCAAACTCTTGCTATACGGCCAGCATTACCTTGATTCCAAAAGGAGACAGAAACCCCCACTAAAAAGAACTAGAGATCAATTTCCCTGATGAACATGGATGCAAAAATCCTCAACAAGATATTAGCCAACCGGATCCAACAATACATTAAAAAAATTATTCACCACGACCAAGTGGGATTTATACCTGGGATGCAGGGCTGGTTCAATATCCACAAAACAATTAATGTGATTCATCACATCAATAAAAGAAAGGACAAAAACCATATGACCCTCTCAATAGATGCAGAGAAAGCGTTTGACAAAATACAGCATCCTTTCTTGATAAAAACCCTCAAGAAAGTAGGGATAGAAGGATCATACCTTGAGAACATAAAAGCCATATATGAACGACCCAACACTAATATCATCCTCAATGGGGAAAAACTGAGAGCTTTCCCCCTAAGGTTAGGAACAAGACAGTGATGTCCACTCTTGCCACTGTTATTCAACATGGTATTGGAAGTCTTAGCCTCTGCAATCAGACAACACAAAGAAATAAAGGGCATCCAAATCAGCCAGGAGGAGGTCACCTTTCACTCTTCGCGGATGATATGATACTCTATATGGAAAACCCAAAAGATGCCACCAAAAAACTGCTAGAATTGATTCATGAATTCAGCAACGTTGCAGGATATAAAATCAATGCACAGAAATCGGTTGCATTCCTATTCACGAACAATGAAGCAACAGAAAGAGAAATCAAGGAATTGATCCCATTTACAGTTGCACCAAAACCCATAAAATACCTAGGAATAAATCTAACCAAAGGGGTGAAAAAGCTATACACTGAAAACTACAGAAGGCTTATGAAAGAAATTGAAGACACACACAAAAAAAGGAAAATGATTCAGATTCCATGCTCCTAGATAGGAAGAACAAACATTGTTAAAATGTCGATACTACCCAAAGCAATCTACATATTCAATGCAATCCCTATGAAAGTAACACCAGAATTCTTCACAGAGCTAGAACAAACAATCCTAAAATTTCTATGGAACCAGAAAAGACCCTGAATAGCCCAAGCAATCTTGAAAAAGAAAACCAAAGCAGGAGGCATCACAATCCCAGACTTCAAGCTATACTACAAAGCTGTAATCATCAAGACAGTATGGTACTGGCACAAAAACAGACACTCAGACCAACGAAACAGAATAGAGAACCCAGAAATGGACCCACAAATGTATGGGGAACTAATCTTTGACAAAGAAGGAAAGAATATCCAATGGAATAAAGACAGTCTCTTCAGCAAGTGGTGCTGGGAAAACTGGACAGCAACATGCAGAAGAATGAACCTGGACCACTTTCTTACACCATACACAAAAATAAACTCAAAATGAATGAAAGACCTCAATGTAAGACAGGAAGCCATCAAAATCCTCGAGGAGAAAGCAGGCAAAAACCTCTTTGACCTTGGCCGCAGTAATTTCTTCCTCAACACGTCTCCGGAGGCAAGGGAAACAAAAGCAATAATGAACTACTGGGACCTCATCAAAATAAAAAGCTTCTGCACAGCGAAGGAAACAATCAGCAAAACTAAAAGGCAACTGACAGCATGGGAGAAGATATTTGCAAACGACATATCAGATAAAGGGTTAGTATCCAAAATCTATAAAGAACTTATCAACCTCAACACCCAAAAAACAAATAATCCAGTGAAGAAATGGGCAAAAGACATGAATAGCACTTCTCCAAAGAAGACATCCAGATGGCCAACTGACACATGAAAAAATGCTCAACATCACTCATCAGTGAAATACAAATCAAAATCACGATGAGATACCACCTCATACCTGTCAGAATGGCTAACATTAACATCTCAGGCAACAACAGATGTTGGTGAGGATGCTGAGAAAGAGGATCTCTTTTGCGCTGCTGGTGGGAATGCAAAGTGGCATAGCCACTCTGGAAAACAGTATGGAGGTTTCTCAAAAAATTATAGAACTATCCTATGACCCAGCAATTGCACTACTAGTTATTTATCCAAGGGATACAGAGGTGCTGTTTTGAAGGGGCATATGCACCCCAATGTTCACAGCAGCACTATCCACAATAGCCAAAGTATGCAAAGAGCCCAAATGTCCATCGATGGATGAATGGATAAAGAAGAGTTGGTGTGTGTGTGTATATATATATATATATATATATATATATATATATATACACACACACACATATATACACATATATACATATATATACACATATATACACACTCATATATACATATATATACACATATATACATATATATACACACATATATACATATATATACACACATACAATGGAGTATTACTCGGCTCAAAATGAATGAAATCTTGCCATTTGCAACTGCATGGATGGAACTGGAGGGTATTATGCTAAGTGAAATTAGAGAAAGACAAAAATCTTATGACTTCACTCATATGAGGACTTTAGGAAACAAAACAGATGAACATAAGGGAGGGGAAAAAATAAAATAAAAACAGGGAGGGGGACAAAACAGAAAAGACTCATAAATATGGAGAACAAACAGAGGGTTACTGGAGGGGTTGCGGGAGGGGGGATGGGCTAAATGGGTAAGGGGCACTAAGGAATCTACCCTGAAATCACTGTTGCACTATATGCTAATTTGGATGTAAATTTTAAAAAATAAAATTAGGGGCGCCTGGGTGGCTCAGTCGGTTAAGCGTCCGACTTCCGCTCAGGTCACGATCTCGCGGTCCGTGAGTTGGAGCCCCGCGTCGGGCTCTGTGCTGACAGCTCAGAGCCTGGAGCCTGTTTCGGATTCTGTGTCTCCCTCTATCTCTCTGACCCTCCCTCGTTCATGCTCTGTCTCTGTCTCAAAAATAAATAAACGTTAAAAAAAAATTTTTTTTAATAAAATTAAAAAATATAAAAATACGGTTTTCTGTTGCAAAGTAACTACTATAATTGAGAAATGGTGTGTATAGATTTCCCCCCACTCTAGTAGACATAATTTCAAGGCCCCCTCTATATTGCCTCATTCATGGTATAATACCCAACATTTTTTTCTCAGGCCTTTTTGCTTATATGGAAATGACAGGTACTTTGAAACATACTGGATGTTAGAGTTTGCTTACAGATTGTTGAGAAACTACATGAATACGAACTATCTCAATAAAAATGCAGATTATGTATAGAACACCGTATCTTAGGTGTTTTCTGTTTCAAGTAGAAGTACTTTCTCTTAGATTTTTCTTTTTACTTCATAACACTTGTCATTGTCTTTCAGGTGGAAATGAGGTATAGTCAGCATTGTTGCAAATGCACCTACATTCCTGTATATATTATGCATTTGTGCATAATTAACCTCATTATAAACTAAAAGCCACATAAATAATGCAAACTGTCCCTGTGATAACTGTGCATATCATAATGTATCTAAGTGCTGGATGTAAATGTGGATAAAAGCATCAGTGAAACTGAAAACATTTTAATGTTTTCTGCTCTGCAACAACAACAATTTTCAAAGCTTTAATCACTTAGAAATTAAATACCAGAAAGGTAGGTATTTAATAATACCAGGCTTCCTCGGAGCCTTCTCTGGTAAGAAGATAAGCTAGTATTTTATAGACCAATTTGGATGCCTTTAACATAACATAATTTCTAAAAGATCAGTTTTATAAATCTAGAATAATGGTTAAATACAAGGCTTTACCAACAGTTTTGTTCAAATAAAAATGAAAGTGCAAACAGTCAAAATCTAAATTAACTGTAATTATTTTCTCCTAAGTGTTGTAACCCTTGTGGGAAACAGCATTTCTGGCAGTGTTCCCACAGGACTTGAATATAAAGCAAACCTAAAGCACGAGCAAAATTGCTTTTATTTACATTGTCCTTGAGTTAAGCACCTATTCTTTATATTTGCATACATATTAATAATTTGTGTTAAGGGAATTAAATTACTTTAAGTGTAATTTTATTACACTGTATTTTAGCTTGATAAGTAATTTTTATAAGTTGACTACAGTGGCTTAAAAACATGGAATTTAAGTAAAATCTACACTGAAATAATACCTGTAAACCACACCAAAAATAACAGAAAATGGGTTAGGTAGTATATTTGGTATACAAGGTAAAGTTTTAACAATATATTCATCATACAGTGTATAATGTTATTACCAAAAATCACTTTAATAATAAAATAATTTTATGTCACTGTTATAATTGCATTCAGAAATTAAAAATGTTTTTAATTGTGTAATTTTTAAACATGTGTTTTGACTATATTAAAATGTAATAAATACAGTTTTATTCTAAAAAAAATTGATCTTTGCAAGTTTTAGACCATATAATCAGATACATAAATCTATGTCCAATCATACATGATCAAAGAATCCTCTTATTCACTTTAATTTTGCAGTTTCACATAAAGCAATATATATACATAGAGTTAGGAAAAGAGGCAAACATAAAGATACATTGAACAGAGTCACAAAAATCCCATTATACATTGCAAAAACTACAATACTATCCATGTGGTTGTTTCTTCAAGATCAATCCTAACAGCTTTCAAATGTCTAAGTTGTCCAAAAAAATTTAAACACAAAAACTCCAAGCGGTTACACAGAATGACAGGATTGATGTAACTTTTTTCATCTTTATAATCTCTGTGTTAATACTGTTTATTTCAAATATACAGCTTACAGTCAGAATTTTGTAAGCAACATAGAGGTCAAAGACAAAAATCAAGTGATTATGAAGTTAATCTTGAAAATAACACAGGGAAGATGGGTCCATCTACATCAGGAACTGTGTAGGAGTTTTGATTTCCATATAGAATGCAGTATCTATTAAAGGATAATACAAATAAGTAATAAAAGGATAAGTAATACAAATAAGTAATACAAATATTAAGATTTCTTATATTTTTAAAAGTATCTTTAGAATTTTTAAGTACATTTTTAAAAATATATGTTCTTAAAATCCAATAATACTCACAAAAATTACCAGATAATAATAAACGTCACTCCAGGGACCTCTGCTGGTGAAGCTTGACATTTATCCAGTTAGCAAAGAAGAAATGTTTACAGGGTCCAGATTCAAGATCACAAAGCTGAATCTGAAGCTGAGACACAATAAACTGAAAACTGGCACGGCAGATATTTCAAATTTCTCATTTTTTAGCACCCCAAAGATTCTGTACCTTTGGGTACTGCACCATGATACAACTCAGATGAATAATTTTAAAGTGAAGTCTGTGAAATGGGGGTTATATGAAGCCCTGACAAAGATAAGCATGAAGGAGGCCCACCGAATCTTCAGCCCCATTGATCTCCAGAAGTATAATCCAAGTAGACATAGGAGCAGGCTAGATTCTTTGTATCAGTAGTAGTAGCCCAGTCATAGTTAGAGGGAGTCATTCTGTTAGGCCATGTGTAAACCATCTCTGCACCCATCACCAATCTGTCGAAAGAGCCATCAGACCAGCTCTAGAGTCACCAGTTATTTGGTGCCTCTCCTATGGTGGATATTTATTTTACCAATGCAAAACATATGGAAATGCAGTTTATTGGGTTTAATTGGCCATCTTTTTGTATGTTTTTTGTCTCTTCAGGTTTGTTGTTTGCACGTACTGCACACATTGTCTACTGTGGTGTTTTTTCTACTGACTCTTCTTTGGTGAAGACAAGCTGCAAAGGGTAAACTTATTATCTAAAAAATACAGAATTCTGGGGTCATGGATGACAGGGCCCAGAGTGGCAAAAAAACAAAGATTGATTATACGATCAAAAATAAGATCATATAAACTAGCAACAATTAATTAGAAATACTAAGTCAGAGATGAACTTTGGAGCTATGACTGATCAATCATAATGAGGACATGCAGGTTTTGAGAGTCAGAATGGAATGAAATAAAAACTGGGGCAAGGGGACACCTGGGTCGCTCAGTTAATTTACTGTCTGACTCTGTTTTGGCTCAGGTCACAATCCCAGGGTTGTGTGATCAAGCACATCAGGGAGCTCCACGCACTGAGTGTGGAGCCTGCTTAAGATTCTCATTCTTTCTCTCTCTCTCTCTCCCCCACTTGTGCACTCAATCTCTCTCTCTCTTTCTTAAAAAAAAAAAAAATGAGGGCGGCTCGGTCTACTGAGTGTCCGACTTTGGCTCAGGTCATGATCTCATGGCTGAGTTTGAGCCCCACATCAGGCTCGCTGCTGTCAGTGCAGAGCCCACTTCAGATCCTCTGTCTCTGTCTTGCTCTGCCCTTCCCCCACTTGTGCTCTCTGTCTCTCAACAATAAATAAAACATTAAAAAAATTATTTAAAAATTTTTAATTGAGGCAAAGACATTGAAATCAATCCCAGATGCTGCAATAAAATATAGGATAGGTGATCAATGCCAGGAGAACAATTAGAAACAAAAAAGCCTTCGAAGTACAACAGGTAACCATCAGAGCTCTAATGTAGGCAGTCAGCATGTAACACCTCTATTTTAATCAGTTTACTCTAAATTCCTAGAGCCTTTAGGTCTAGGGGGCTCTATCAGTCAAGGTTCAGTCAGGAAAACAGAAAATTCACTAATTCCATCTACAGCTGATCTTGTTCGCTCTTCTATTCATCCATTCAGTTCAGTTTCACTTCATATAATATTAAATTTCATATAATAAATGAATTTCTGATTTCTAGAATTTTGGAATGGTTATTTTATGTATCTTTCTCAACTCATTCCATTCTTATATTAACTTACCCTTTCATGTCTAAACACTTTTTTTCCTCTGTCTACAATCTTTAGGTGCAAATCATCCTATTTTGTATAGTTGTTATCTCATGTGGTTTTCATGAATTAATCTTCAATAGGTACTGATCTCTGCAAACACTGCACATGTCCTGGATTGTGAAAGCATCCATTCACAATTTTTCTGACCTCCTTTGCTGCAGCTTAACGTGATCACCAATTTCATTATAATTTAAGTTTTTTGGCCTGAAGTCACTGCACTCTACAGATAGTGTAAATTTTGATGCCTATTGTTAAGGCACTTACCTTTTTAAAAATTTTTTTTTAATTTTTTTTTTTAATGTTTATTTTTGAGACAGAGAGAGACACAGCATGAGCAGGGAAGGGGCAGAGAGAGAGACACAGAATGTGAAGCAGGCTCCAGGCTCTGAGCTGTTAGCACAGAGCCTGACACGGGGCTCGAACTCACGAACTGTGAGATCTTGACCTGAGCCGAAGTCGGACGCTTAACCGACTGAGCCACCCAGGTGCCCCAAAGTTTTTTTTATTCTCCCCCAAAACCACTTTTTTATACTTCCTACAAGCATCTATTCATGGAATTTCCTTTTATTAAACCTAACAATCGGTGGATATCCTTTCGTGGTTTCAGACTTGGCTGTGTATGTTGTTCTATGTTGTCTTTTCTTCAGGATGTATATGCATGCGACTGAAGCAGAAGTGGAAAAGCGTGGAGTCCATTAAAATCAACTCAGTCCACTACACTGAATAGAACTCTTAATGTACATGTTTGGGGGAAGGATATTCCTTTTAATTAATGGTTTTTTAAAATTTTCTTGCACTATAGTCAAGAGTTGTTTTACATAGATACGTTAGAATTTGTTGAGGTTTTATCTGTGACCATGTCTAAGTTCAATTGTACAAAATTTTTCATCTGCACTTGAAAAGAATGTACATACTTCCTTTGAGCTACCGAATTCAACTGATGAATCTTGTTACTTGTTTTGCCAAAATACTCAACTTCCGGTGCGCCTGGGTGGTTCAGTAGGTTGAACATCTGACTCTATGTATCAGCTTAGGTCTTGATCTAGCAGTTGAAAGATCATGCCCCACGTTGGGCTCTGCACTAACAACATGGAGCCTAGCCTGCTTGGGATTCTTTCTCTCCCTCACTCCCTGCCCCTGCCCCACCCCCTCTCTCTCTCAAAATAAAAAAATTGAACTTTTTTTAAAAAAATCAACTTTCAACTTTTGTTACAAAAACAATTTTCATACTAATTTATTGTTTGCTTGATTTACTGGTTTCCGAAGTATACTGAAATCTTACAATTTTTCTTATTTGTTAATTCTTAGTGAATTACTTCTATCCACAGAAATGTTTTTCTTTATTACATTTCATACTGTGCATCTTTTATTCTACTTTGATATTAACAGCATTACATTAATTTTCACTTAGCACTGGCTAAATACAGACACATATATAAAACAATTCAAGGTCATTCTGTATTAGTTATTTTCATTTTAAACAAAAATAAAAGGTGGATTAAACAATCTTTCTTAATAGATGAGTTTACTTGATTCATACTTAAATTAATGTAAAAGTAATACATTAAATGAAAATGAAAGCAACTACATTAAAATACTAGTTTACACTTATCTGTAACAATTTAACATTTAATTACCATGTTTTTTCTCACTGCATTCTCTTTTTCCTGCCTTTTTATTAGAATGATCAAAATGTTTCTATTCTCTTGAACTGCCAATAAAAGTTATACTGTACACATATTTTTCTCAACTCTAAGAAGGGCCTAGAAACAGTAACATCCCAGCAACAATGAGCACAGCTACAACCCAGATCTTAATTTCTGCGTATTACTCCTCAAAAATAGGAACCACAGCTTCCTGGACAAATGACTGATTTTAGTTCAAGGCAAGAAAAACTACAAGATGAGCATGAATCATCTTTAAGTACATTAAATGATGGGAACACATCAAAAGGGTAGTGAGCAACTGGAGAGGGCTCCAATGAATCAAATCTGGAATAATTTGAGCGTAAAAAATTAATAATGATAGTTTTGGATAAAACTCCATAGGATAAATCAAATATCCATAAATCTATACTGACAGAAACAAAAATAAATAAATAAAGGAAAGGGGAAGCTCTTCCTTATGTTCTAATTCCAATTAATAATTAATGGATACTAAAAATAGAGGGCAGGGGCACCTGGGTGGCACAGTAGGTTAAGCGTCCGACTTCAGCCAGGTCACGAGCTCGTGGTCCGTGAATTCGAGCCCCGCGTCAGGCTCTGGGCTGATGGCTCAGAGCCTGGAGCCTGTTTCCGATTCTGTGTCTCCCTCTCTCTCTGCCCCTCCCCCGTTCATGCTCTGTCTCTCTCTGTCCCAAAAATAAATAAACGTTGAAAAAAAAAATTTAAAAAAAAAATAAATAAAAATAGAGGGCAAAGTATGATGACAGGGTATTTACACAGTTTCAAGGTATCTCCTCACAAAATACTTAATTTCAAAAGGAAAAATTGTAACTTTACAGTGCAGAAACCTGGAAACATCATCTTAATCAAGTGATCAGAGTTAATTTTACCATTAATGAGATACATTAACATTATATGAGTCATGAAAATCATAATGAAAAGAGCATATCACTTCTGTCATATTCTTGCCAAAAATGCACAACTGGAATTTAATCATAAAGAAACATCCAACAAACCTAAGCTGAAAGTCATTCTATAAAATAACTGGCCAATAATTCATCAATAGTGTTAAAATTAAGAAAGACAAAAACAAAACGAAACAACAACAACAACAAACACCCCAAAGGATTATCTCAGATTAAAAGAGACTAAGGAGGTATGATAACTAAATGCAACATATGATCCAGGACTAGATACTGGTACAGGAAAAAATATATATACATATCAGCTTCTAGACACTTACACTTGTGGTCCATACACTTCTACCCTCCTTAATCCCCCCTCCTCCCCGCACTGACCACAAAAAAATTAAGAGTCCTTTTCTAAAGGAAATGAAATAAACAGTCCAAGATGAAATAAAGTAACCAGAATCAATGTACCACATCCAAGTAAAGCCTTTTTCATTTTGACATTTATAGTACTTAGTAATGTCTAGTAATATACACATACTTAGCATAAAAGTCAACATCAGTCAGAAATAAAAATCTCAAATTAAAAAAAAAAAAACTAGCCAGTTAACAAGTCCTTCACTGGTGCAGAGATCCCTGTGAGTCAAAATGAATGCGCGCGCGCGCACACACACACACACACACACACACACTCTCTCTCTCTCTCTCTCTCTCTCTCTCTCTCTCTCTCCCCCTCAGGACACAGTGAAAAAGGATAACTTTAAAAAGTGAAAGGTTAACTGTTTTAGCAAATATAGATATCCAAAATATTCATCCATATAAATAATATACTGTAAAACAGAACAGAAAAAAGGGAGGACTCATATATTTCACACCTCTTATGCCCCACCTCATATCTCTTCAGCCCATTTTCCTCCTCCAGTTTTTGCTGTGGCAAGGAGTTTCTGCACAGTTGTAACCTAACAGCATAGATCTCTCAGCTTCTGCACTATGACTTCTTTGGCACCACTGCATACTGCTGAAGAACCTCACCTAGCACTCACATGTATATAATTGCAGTATGTTCAGTAGGAGTGCTCGCCTATACTTCAGGTAGTCAGGTCCCAGCTGGATTAAGTCCCAATTGTTCACAGTGATGATCAGCTTGGTAATGTACTTTCCTCCTTTCTCTGGACTTTCCTGGTTTACCTTTCCCTGTTCCCTACTCCTGTAACCCTTGGATTTCTTAAAATAAACTACTACATTCTGATCCTCATTTCAGGCTCTGTTTTCGAGGAGAACACAGACTGAGACAGTCTGTAACAGAACTGGAAATAAGAGCAGAGCCACAAAATAAGACTTGGGAATTGGACAATTAACTTGTAACTGGCAATAACAATCTCATTGCTGATGACATGAGCAATAACTATAACATGAGTGATAACTTCTAGAATTCAATGAAATCAACAACTTATGATTCACACAGGGGAGTAAAGAATTGGGAGATGGTAAAGTACTGATCTATGGACAGTATGGACACAATGGTAATTAAATACTATACAGAGTGAAAATGGCTTTTGTTTACAGTTTTCTATGCCTTGTAAAAAAAAAATGACAGTGTCAGTTTAAATAAACATCAAATCAAAACATGCTGTCAAAGTCAGAAGTTCTCATTGGCAGTGTTTAGACTCTTTTCTTCTGAAGCAGCAGAAAAGCAGGTTTAGAATTGCAAAGGTAGCAGAGCTACAAAAGAGACTCAACTCACAACTTCAACAGGCCTCCTGTGCGAGAGTCAGGGCCTAGATAGAAAAAGAATGAAACCCTGGGAGACTTGGGGTGAGGGGAAAAAGCCTGAAAATCCTGAATCTCCCAGATTCTTCTGGGTTCTGCTTCTGGGGGTAGGTTGGTAGAGAAATTTCTATCAGGGGACACAGTAAGGTTTCCACTCACCTAAAGCTATGACTTGCTCATTCTGGACTCCTCGTATCAGTGGGACAATGGGCAAAGAAAATAGTTATTATTAGTGGGAACAACTAACTTTGACAATTACCCTGATCAGGATCACAGTTACATGGTAGGAAAAACAGATTTTTCCAAGACCCAGGAGATGTAGAGGAGTGCCTAAAATTCAGAGTGGTAGAAATCATTGCCTAATGATAACTCTTACAAGTTTACCTGCAGCAACCATGATCGAATAATGCTAAGGTAACTTGGGGATGAAGGCTCATGTCATCCCATCAGACTAATAGTTCAGAACAGCCAAACTGCAGGCCCAGAGAGAAGGAAACAAGAAATTTGTAAAAGGGGAGGAGGATGATAGATACTTTATTATTCCTTCAGGGCCAGCTGCAGTAGCTAGGACCAAAGCCTGTTCCCACTAATTCCCTTTGGTAAAGGGGAATGAACTTGGCCACCATATTGAAAACACTGTAACTAACTGTACTCAATAGAGGGCACCAAGGGATATGAGCATTGCAAAATGTGGACTATAGTTAGCACTCATTTTGCCCTACCTCACCTCTCCACTGCTTTCTACTCCCCAACCATCCTTCAGCCACTGCCATAGTCAAACCAACTTCCTTAAAGAGATAACCAGACACTAGCCAGCGGTCCTGAACAATCTTGCTTTCTGTCCCGGAGTTTCTCTGATGCGACTGTGGGACGTCTATGAGCAGCTATGTTGACCACATGCATCCAAATATGGCAGAGAGTTACTGGCACCTTACACCAACCTTGACAAATGGGGGACAAGAGCCAATAATACATTCTCTCCTTCCTCTACTATTTTTTAGGTGGCCTAATTAATCTAAGAAGCATTCTACATACCACCTGAAATGGTCCCAGGAGGATAGAAACCAACTCTCCACAGTACTGACCAGGCTGGTAACATACCCTGGTACTGACTTTCCCTCCTTCTTTATGTCACTTTCCTTGTCCTACACTCCTATTTCATGGAATCAGTTCTAGAAACAAAACACTAACATGCAAGTCCTTTTCTTAACTGCAGCTTTCTGGGGTAACTAAGCTAAGAGACACATTCTTATAAGAGAAAAAAACACAGTGGCTGAAATTGAAATAGGTGAAAACAAAAGGTATGTTGGAACATAATATAAGGAAATCTCTTAGAATATATAAACAAAAAACAAAGATGACAGAAAATGTGAGAAATGAGATAAAGTGAGTTATTAATAAAGTAGAGGTCCAACTAAGATCAAATGAAGAAAAAAAGAACTGAGAAAATAAAAAGCAGCAAATTATTAGCAAACCAATGCAATGAAGTTTCCCAGAACACAGACATGCATGTAATCTTCAAAAAGAAACAGCCAATGGAGAGCCAAGCTGGATGCATAAAATATTCATTACTATGACATTTTAAACGAGGATAAATGGAAGATCCTAAAAGATTTGAGAGGAGGAAAATTTTCATGACCAGCAAAGGAATAGGAATTGCACTGCCATCAGCATATCATCAGCAACAAGAAATGCAAGAGGACAACATAACAATGTCTTTATATTCCAGAAGGAAATGGACTTTTAATATAGAATTTTACATCTCTCCAAATTAACTATCAAGCATTCAGAAAATAATATAATTTGAAATATTTTAGGAGTTACACTCATATCTTTCCGACGTCCGTCAGGATACTAGGTTATGCTGCAATAATCACTCAAAACTCTTCCAGGCTTAAAACAATAAAGGTGTATTTCTCTCTCATGTTATACGTCCACTGCAGTTATACTGAGAGTTCTGTGTCAAATAACCCTCATTCTAGAAACCAGACTGACAGAACTGCCACTATCTGGAACACTTCTAGTGACTCTCAGACAGGAAAAGAGGCTTTTCACTGAAAAGTTAAACTTGAAAGCAAGTTAACTTTTAGGCAGCAGAACTATACAAACCTACAGTGTGCCTAGAAGTTGGGTGGTATGTGCAGGGGAGAAAGATACATGCTATACAGCACTAATGACTATTATACTTTCTCAGGCAGTTATGTGAATTTACTTCAATAAAACAAAACTCTAAACCAAGGAACAAAAAAGAAACTGGAACCACCAAACAGTGGACTCACAGGGAAACTGCTGTGCCAAGTGTAGGCACCATCAAGTTGGAAAAGAATGACACATGGCTCGCAGAAGACTTAGTTAAAAATGAGTGGAAAAGACGACTGAGAAACTGGAAAAAAGTGAGGACATGATGAAGAAAATTATGGGGTGGGGGTGCTGAGGAGGAGGAGGAAGAAAAGAGGTGAAGAAAGAGGAAAAAGGAAGAAGGGAGAAAGATGGCGGTGGGGAAAGAAAAGAAATCCAATTAAAATTTACCCTAGGAATATTAACCATTCAGTAGCATGGGTGTCACAACATGGAACATGTAAAGAAGTAAACGGTATTATTTGGCTTTGGAGTAATAGTTGCAATAAAGAAAGCAAAGAAAACTGTATTTATTGACTGTTAAGAATCAAACTATAAAGACAGAAACTTTATGCTTACAAAGCAATACAAATGTCACTGACCTTGAAAATGTAAAAGCAGCAGTGTATTTTAGAGTAGTTAGGTAAAGGCAGGAGGTTAATGGAGGTAGAGAGGTAGGTGGAAGGATAGAAGAACCAATGTCCTGATCTTAAAAATGAAGAGACAAGTGACGCTGTCTCTTAAAAAAAAAACAAAAAACAAAACAAAACAGTGGTTGCAGTTTCTCAGTGGAGAAAATGAGACTAAAAAACTGGAAGGATTTGAAAGGAAGTAAAAAGTTTTACAAGGGTTAGGTAAATGTATTCAACACACATACATTATCTAAACTTTAGAAGTCTTTTTGTTTTTCTTTTTAAGTTTGTTTATTTTGAAAGAGTGCCCCAGTGAGCAAGCAAGGGAGGGGCAGAGAGAGCGAATCCCAAGCAGGCTCCGCACTGCCAGCGCATCCAGAGCTGGACTTAGGGCCTGAACCCATGAACCGAGAGGTCATGACTTGAGCTGAAACCAAGAGCCAGACATTTAACCGACTTAGCCACCCAGGCACCCCTAAACTTTATAAATCTTCGAAGAGCTACATACCATTATCTAGAGATGTGATAACCATCAGTAAAAACCAAAACTGAAATGGTTAAATAAGGCAGATTGTCAGAAGATACTTCTTTTTCTTTTTTTTAATGTTTTTTTTTTTATGTTTTTGAGAAAGAGAGACAGAGAGTGAGCGGGAGAGGGGCGGGGAGAGAGGGAGACACAAAATCCGAAGCAGGTTCCAGGCTCTGAGCTGTCAGCACAGAGCCCCATGCGGGGCTCAAACCCACGAACCATGAGATCATAACCTGAGCTGAAGTCAGGCTTAGCCAACTGAGCCACCCAGATGCCCCACTTCTTTTTCAATAAGCCCATATATACCATTTGATCTATCTAATCACAACTATAAATTCCCAGGATTTTGCTAAGTTGTGTTTATTTTTTTCCTTTCCCCAGTGAAATATTATCCTTGAAGTACTGGACAAGAATGTTTAGTTGTTAATCTGAACTATTCACTATGGTACTGGAAGTCCTAGCCAATAAGAAAATAATGTAAAAAAATAAATAAAATTTGGAACACAGGAGGAGAATTTGTCATCATTTGTGAGCAATGTGGTACTGAAGAAAATCAAACACAACAAATAAAAAATTATCACAGATTATTTTAAATTCTCTAGGATAACCAAATATAAGATCAGTATTAAAAATCTAAATATTTCCTGAGAAAAAAAATCAATCATAAGGTATTGTAGAATTTGCCACAATAAACAGAAACACAAAATAAAGGATGATTTCTCAATGATAAATCATGTTGGAACAATTATGCAGTGAGATCTCAATACCATATTCTCACAAAAACAAATTTCAAATTGAATATTACATCTTTAAATGCAAAAAACAAAAAAAACCAAAACTTTAAAATTTAAAAATATGTAAAAAAAACTTGAGATGAAAGCAGTAGAAAATCAAGAACTCATAAATAAACTACTTACATATTTAACTATATGAAAGATTTTAAACATTTATATGAAGGAAGATACCATAAACAAACAGAAACCTATCATTGGTAGAGAATACATACCACAAACCATTAATATTCATGTGTATTATTCATATGCATAAAGCAAAATAAAAAAGTAAACTCATAAATATATGAGCAGAGACTGCAAAAAGACAATTGCCACAAAAAGAAATATAAACAGTTAAATGAATTATGAAAAGATGCTCAAACTTATAAATAACTATAGAAATACAAATTAATACAAAAATGAAAATAGTGTTTTTCTCTTGTTAGAATGGCAGGAATTTAATGGCTCTATATTTTCCAGTACTGATAAGAAAATATAGTAAATGGGCAAGTCTCAGAGACTGTGTAAACTGTACAACTATTTGGAGAATGACTTGACAATACCTATGAAAATGTAAAATGACCAAATTGTATCATTCAGTATTTTATGAAAAATAGTATAAGTGTTAAAATATATGTGCAAGAATATCCATTACAGCACAGATGCAATAGCAACATTTAGAAGTTCTCTGCCCAAGGATAAGTAAACAGATAAAGACATTTTGGTTCATCTATACACTAGAAAATATGAAGCTACTAAAAAGAAAAAGGGATGGCTGGGTGGCTCAGTCAGTTGAGCGTCTGACTTCTGATTTCAGCTCGGTCATGATCCCAGGGTACTAGGATCAAGTCCTGAGTCGGACTCCATGCTGAGCATGACCCCTGCTTAGGATTCTGTCTCTCTCTTTTCCCCTCTCCCCCACTCACTCCTCTCTCATTTTCTAAAATAAAATTTAAAAAAAAAATTTTTTTAAAGAAAAAAGGCAGTCAATATGCACTAACTCAGAAGTATGTTCATGATATACTGTTGAGTGCAAAGAAGCTATCTACAGAAATATTTATTATTCTCTAACACAATAATCTTAAAACATAAGTATACAGATGATTACAGAAATATAGGGGGAAAAAGCCTGGAATAATAAATAACAAACTGATAACACACTACCCATGGAAATGAGATTCGACTGGAAAGTGAGACTCCCATTTTATGTATTTTAATTTAGTATTTGTTCAAGGGGCATGCACTACTCTTGTAATTTCAAGAGATAATTACAGTACTTTTTCTACAGCTATTACTTTACATAAAAAAACCATTCCCAGCAAATAATTCCTGGCAATCTAGCTCTAACATAGCTTTTGAATACACTTTCAACTATAGTCCTCTCCCATGTTCCAACACTCCACCTTACATGTAGCATTTCTAAATCTCACCCATTTTCCCCAAACAATCCTGCTTCATCATTTGAATTTATACTCATATTCTTCTTGCTTATATACTTTATCTCCATGTAAGATTTAATCTCAGGGCACCTGGGTGGCTCAGTCAGTTGAGTGTCCGACTTTGGCTCAGGTCATGATATCACCATTGGTAGGTTCGAGCCCCCGGTCAGACTCTGTGCTGACAGCCCAGAACCTGGAGGCTGCTTTGGATTCTGTGTCTCCCTCTCTCTCTGCTCCTCCCCCACTCATGCTGTCTCTCTCTCTCAAAAATGAATAAACATTAAAAAAAAAAAAAGATTTAATCTCCTTGAGGGCAGAGATTGTCCTTTTATCTCCCAAAGTATCCCACTGAAAATGTTTAATATGTTGTTAAATTGAATTAATGTAAATTTACAGATATGCTATACTGAACATACTTTGAAAATCTGCACTAGTTCATATTTGTTCACCATTTTTTAAGGGAAGCTCTAAGAAAACTAAATAGAAGTGTTTTTATAGGAGATAGTTCAAGACAGTGACACAGAAAAGATCCTGAATTTGCCTCCTCCCACAGACAAACCAAGTCTACGGCTACGTATGTAATAATTTCCTCCGAGAAAGACCTGAAAACTACCTGAGTAACTCCTTCACATTGGGCAAATGAGAAAGAAGCGACATTAAGGCAGAGTGCAGAGCCTAAGACCCAAGGCTCGCCATAAGCCCCACCCCCAGTGCAGTGAACCACAACTGGGAGGGAATGCACAACCCTGAAGCTTCTTCATGAGAAGCAAAGGGTTAGCCCCCCAAATTAGACACAACAACTTTTAAGACCCCCAAAACATATGCCTTGAAAGCTAATGGGACTCCCGTCCACAAGCCTCAAAGGACTGTAATGAACTAGAAACGGCTCTTAAAGGACTTATGTGCAGACTCACTCACCACAGGGCCTAGCGCAGAAACAGCCACAAAGCACAGAAGCAGCCATCTGAGAAAAGGTACCAGACCTTATGTGGAAGAAATTCATTTGCTGACCTTAAAAGCACTGGCCAGAAGGGCAGGGGCTTTTGGGGATCTCTCAGGGGATGGAGTCTGCTGGGATCCACTTTTGACATTTTCCTCCCTCTCTTCTTGTCATCTTCACACTCTCCCTCTACCACTCCCCAGAGTGCCAGTATCTCCCAGAGGGAAGTTTTTACATTCATCTGGTGCCCCGGTTTTTACATCTGTTTTTACATCTGATTTTACAGCTGCAACTCAGGTGAAACCCCTGGCTCACTTGGCCCTGGGAGGCCTGTGGGGCTTGCATTCCTGGGTACTACAAACTAGGTGGTTGTTAGCAGATTCCAGTCCCCATAGTACTGCACAGATAGCAGACAGAAAGACATCTGTGGGCTTTCTGAGAAAGAAGCCTATGTACATAGGAGCTTTGGCCTGAGGTCTAGGCTTCTGGTCTGGCACACTTCTAGAGGCCTATGGAGATGCTCTCAGGGTACTGTTAAAACTAATAAATTCAGTGAAGAGTATACAAAATCAATATAAAAAAATCTGTTGCATTTATATACACTAATAATGAACTACCAGAAAGAGAAATTAAGAAAACAATCGCATTTACAATGCATCAAACAGAATAAAATACCTAGCAATAAATTTAACCAAGGAAATGAAAGAGCAGTGTACTGAACACTATAGACACTGCTGAAAGAAACTGAAGATCCAAATAAATGGGAAAGATATTCTGTACTCACAGATGGGAACTGTTAAAATGTCCACACTACCCAAAGCAATGCATAGACTCAATGCAATTCTTATCAAAATTACAATGACATTTATCACAGAAATAGAAAAATAATCATAAAATTTATATGGAAACACAAAAGACCCTGAACAGTCAAAGCAATCTTGAGAAACAAGAACAAACCTGGAGGCATCAACGCCCTGATTTCAAACTACATTACAAAGCTATAATAATTAAAATTGTAAGGTACCGGCATTAAAAAAAAAACAAAAACAAACAAACACAGAATAATGGAACACAATCCAGAATTCAGAAATAAACCCATGCATATATGGTCAATTAATTTACAACAGAGAAGCCAAGAATACACAATGAGGAAAGAACAGTCTCTTCAATAAATGATGCTGGGGAAACTGGACAGCCACATATAAAAGAATGAAACTAAAATCACTATTTTACATCATACACAAGTTAAGTCAAAATGGATTAAAAACCTGAACTTAAGACCTGAAACGATAGAACTCCTAAAAGAAAACACAGGTGGCAAGCTCCTTGACATTGGTCTTGGTGATGATTTTTTGATAGGACTCTAAAAGGAAAGGCAACAAAAGCAAAAATAAACAAGTGGGACTATACCAAAGTAAAAAGCCTCTGCACAGAAAGGAAACCACCAACAAGATGCAAAGTCAACATACAGAATAGTAGAAAGGATCTCTACGTACAGAAAGTAGAAAGAAATCATGTACCTGATAAAGGGCTAATATCCAAATAAAGAATTCATACAGAGCTCCTGGATGGCCAGTTGGTTGAGGGTCTGACTCTTGACGTTGACTTAGGTTATCATCTCAGTGTCCCGGGGTTGAGCCCTACATTGGGCGCCATGCTGAGCATGGAACCAGACCGCTTGGGATTCTCTATCCCGCTGCCCCTCTCCCCTGATCACACTTTCTCTCTCCAAAAAACCAAACAAAACAACAAAAACAAAAACAAACGATCTAATTTAAAAATGGGCAAAAGATCTGAACAGACATTTTCCAAAAAAAGGCATACAGGTAGGCAACAGGTACATGAAAAAGTACTAACATCACTAATGATCAGAATCACAAGGTATTAGTCACGCCTGTTAGAATGACTATTACCAAAAAAGACAAGCAATAGTAAGTGTTGGTTAGGATATGGAGAAAAAGGAACCCTTGTGACTGTTGGTGGGAATGTAAATTGGTTATAGCCATTGCGGAAAACAGTGTAGAGGTTCCTCAAAAAATTATATAGCTACCATGTGACCCAGCAATTCCACTACTGGGTATCTATCCAAATAAAACGAAAATACCAGTTCAAAGATATATATATGCACCCCCATTTTCGCTGAAGCATTATTCACAATAGTCAAGATATGGAAACAACCCAAGTATCAATCAAAGATAAACAGATGAAGATATGATATACACACACAAAAAGGACTACTACTCAGCCATAAAAGGAATATTTATCTTGTCATTTGCAACAACATGGAGAAACCTTGAATGTATTATGCTAAGTGAAACAAGTCTAACAGAAAAGGACAAATACCATAGGATTTCATTTATATGTGGAATCTAAAAAAACAATCAAACAAAACTAGACTCACAGATGCAGGAAACAGACTGGTGGCTGCCAGAGGTGAAGGGGGTGAAGATGGGAGATGACAGGGGTGAAGGCGATTAAGAAGTACAAAAAACAATGTCCAACTCTTGACTCCGGCTCAGGTCATGATCTCATGGTTCATGGGCTCAAGCCCTAAAACTGGCTCCTTGAGGAGCCGGCTTGAGATTTGGTGCGGAGCCGGCTTGAGATTTGGTGCAGAGCCTGCTTGAGATTCTCTCTCTCTCCTCTCTCTGCCCCTCTCTCTCAAAATAAATAAAAAATAAACTTAAAAACAAAAGAAGTACAAAGGTCCAGTTATAAAAGTAGTCATGGAGATACAGTGTATAGCATGGGGAATATAGTTACTAACAATGTATTAACTTTGTAAAGTGCCAGTGACTAGACTTTGGTGGAAACCATTTCGCAATACACACAAATGACAATCACTATGTTGTACACTTGAAACTAATATATGTCAATTTACCTCAATAAATTTTTAAAAATATGATTGTGGGCTACTGAGTTAAAACAATGAGGCTCAAAGCCTGACTTTACTGCATGCTGGCAATAAAGTCTGAGGCACCTACCAGAGATGATGTGAGAATTAAATGTGACATCATAAAAGCTCTCTTTTGCTTTTCCTCCTTTACCTTATTTTTTACTATGCAACTCCAATGTGCTCTGAGCACCTTTCTGCCCCCATCCATGCTTGAGTCTCATGAATCCAGTCGTAAAACCTATCCCTGTGTGATTTCTAGACGAGCAGAAATGTACTTTAACAAAATCTATTTGTCCCTATTAATCCTGCACCCTCACCCTCTACTTTATTCAGATGATCTCTTCCCAAATAGTTTTTGTTTCTGTAAGTCTCTGATCTTGTTTAAAGGATCTTTAGGGGGCGCCTGGGTGGCTCAGTCTGTTGAGCATCCGACTTCGGCTCAGGTCATGATCTTGAGGTCCGCGAGTTCAAGCCCCGCATCAGTATCTGTGCTGACAGCTCAGAGACTGGAGCTTGCTTCTGATTCTGTGTCTCCCTCTCCCTGCCCCTCCCCCGCTCATGCTCTGTCTCTGTCAAAAATAAACTTAAAAAATAAAAAATTAAAAAATAAAAAATAAAGGATCTTTAGGTCAAGGTCCAGTGGGGAAAAAAAAAAATTCTTCAAAGATTAAAGAAAGTTCTATTCTATGGGGGGCCTGGGGTGGCACAGTCAGTAAACTGTCCGACTTCAGCTCAGGTCATGATCTCACGGTTCCTAAATTCGACCTCCACATCAGGATCTCTGTCAGCGCACAGCCTGCTTCAGATCTTCTGTCTTCCTCTCTCTTTCACTGCCCCCCTCCCGCTCGCAAACACTCTCTCTCAAAAATAAACAAACATTAAAAAAAAAAGTTCTATTCTATAACGCAAGATATTTCTGGCTTTGTCTTCTTATTTGTTGGATTTATCTTAAACCAGTTTCCTGAAGCTGACAAAATAGTTCTAACAACTTCAGGCTTGTCACATAATTTAGTCAGTCCCCTAAGGTGAAAAAGTATCTATTCTACTGTCTCTTTCCTAAGAGCAAGTAAATCTCTTTTCCAGAAATCCTCAGAAAAACTCTCATAGCATTCATTGGCATATGTATGGTAAACTGCTCAGTTCTAAACCAAGTCTTGGGGAAAAGGAATGCCATGCCCAGACTGATTTAGGAGTTCCTGTGGGAAAAAACGAATACAAGGCAGAGCCAGCTATTTCTGAACCACATGGGTTATTGGGGGGGGGGGGGGGGGGGGAAGGGATACTTCAGTGATAGTTCAAGAACTGTTAGGATAACAGAGCCATACAGGAAACCAGTAACGTTCACCATAACCGTTATTTAAAATTTATTAATAAAAGGAGTCAGTGGAATCTGTTCTCAAACTCTTCAACTGTGTGTCCTCATGGCAGTGGTAACAGACAGCTGCTATACTAAAGGTAATGTATGTTTCTAAATATGTCTGCTTGCAAAGTATGAGAACAGCCCACTTTTGCATGAGGTTTTCTACACAGGACATGGGTGTGATTTTGAAATAAGATATGACAAAAATGGGATTTAATCATACCCAAAATCCCCCAAAGAAAGTCTGTGTACAGTACATATTTTATATGCGTTTAAAGTTTGAAAACACAAAAATAAAAAAAAAAAACACATTAAGTATTGTGAGCTGAAAATTAATCCCAGTAACATTCTATCTCCACAGATCTCAGTTAAAAACTCTCTCAAGTTAAATAGACAAAAAATACTTCATCTAGAGAATCTTCCCATAAAAACCACTTAAAGTCTTAATTTGTACCACGATTCTCATACGCTTCCGAAATACCACCACAAATGAACTGGGAAGTAGGCATGTTTGCATTCTATAAGCCAGTTATGTGCCAAGTGATCCAATATTTCCAGCCAAAAACTAAGCTTACATTTCAAACCAGAGTCCCGTGGAAACTTTGAGAGGCTAACTGTAGCCTCCAGTGTTCTGGCCATATAATTTAAAAATAAAGTTCCTTTCAGTGGCATCAGTGGAAGTCAAATCTAGAACAATAATTTACTGACCTGTTACACCCTGAGTACCGTTAGTAGGATTGAACAGTCTTTCAGATGCCACACAAGAGACAGAAAAAACTGAAAGGAAAACACAAAATGTAAGATTTAGGGTCACGGAAAGAGGCAAAAATATTAGATGACCTGTATTACTATAAATTAAATTCGTAAGATTCCTATCCCCACTACAATGAACCTGAGGTCTGAAAGTTTGCCCCTCCCCTCAAAAAAATAAAATTTTGCCCCCATAGTATCATATGCCTCATTTTTAATTTGTGTATCAAATTGTGTTAGGCATTTTCTATCCAAACCAAACAATTCTAAAATTCAGGACAAAATGACTTACGTGTCACCCTTACCTTGAGTCGGGGAACTCTAGCAAAGTCAGTGAAATGCTGGCAACAATTCTCATTTCCTTCTTTGTATTCCATACATCCGACATCCCTTGGGATCATTTACAATAGTATGGCAAAGCAGAATCTATGTCCTTCAGAAGAGTGACCAATGCATTCTACAGCAGGAAAAGAGATATCCAGGAAAAGGAAGCTATGCCTATGACAAAATACTCTCAGGGAGTGAAAAGTGAAGACATTCGGATGTTAGTTCTGTATGAGATCACACATTAAGTTTTATCAGATATGTTACTCTGTCCACCATTTGGAAGCCATCCTTCCTGACAGAATTCCTCTGGAGCTGACCATTATCATCTCCTGCCTCTTTTGCCTCCCACACCGGTTGGTCAAAGAACCCACTTCCCTGGACACACATTAGGTCAGAGCTGGCCCCATGAAACTAGCATGGCTATTCAGAGTCCTTTTGAGGAAATGCTATAGAAACATAGTGGAAAACTGATCTCTCTCTTTCTGACATTGAGAAGTATATGGATAATGGAAGCCTGGAGATGGTGATGGACATTCATAGAACACTTAAGACTATGACTGGGGCACTTAGGTGGCTCAGTCAGTTAAGCACCCAACTCTTGATTTCTGCTCAGGTCATGATCTCACAGTTCATGAATTCAAGCCCTGTGTCAGGCTCTGTGCTGACAGGGCAGAGCCTGCATAGGATTCTCTCTCTCCCTCTCTCTGTCCCTCCTCCACTTGTACTGTCTTCCAAAATAAACTAAAAAAACTTTTTAAAAAAAAGACTATGACTAAGAATAAAGCATAGAGGGAAAGCAAAACCAAGAAAAGTGATACACCTGAATTCACACTCTTGAACTTTTGCTCTAGCCAATAAAATCCCAGACTGATTTTTAAACTTTGAATAACTGAAATTTCTTTTACTTGAACCTATGTTATATGTTACTGATTAGAGATTTTTAGAATTAACATCGTAGAGTACACAGAAGAAACCATGCCTCTCCCAGTAAGAAAAACGATCATGTCTTCAATTATTTACTATTATGGCTCCTTTGCAGAGGGGAAAAATTATAACGCAATCTTTCACACTATGTTCCTGTCAGTTTTTTCATCCAAACAAAAAAAAATTAGAAATCAATTCTTGTGAAGATTAAATGAGCTAACGTAAGTATACAGAATGCCTAATAATTAATAAGAACTCAATAAATGTTAATTTTTTAGAATAAATTAACTGGATAGCAAGCTTATAAAGCATAGGTTAACATCTAAGTGACTACACACTCCAGGAATAACTTCTCCATAGTAAGAAAGCTTTAAGAAAATGTTTAATATCCTTAGGAGAACCTAGCACCCTGGTTTTAAACATGTATTAATTTATGTTCTCTTTCTTTCCAAAACAGATGAGGTGACTTCTTTGGAAAGACCAAATTAGATACAATATGGATGGACACTTGCTCCATCAACTGCTACCTTTGTACTCTTGGGCAAGTTTAATCTCTCTGGGCCTGTCTCCCCATCTATAAAAACAGTAAGTGAGATGTTACAGAAGGATGAAATAAGTAACGGAAGCACAAAGTGCCTTTTTATACTAAGCACTCGATGATTTACAATTTATTACTATTATTTCAGGAAAATGACTTTAGTATTACCTAATGTTGCGTAACTGGTTATTTCTTAAAATAACATTTTTGGTGATTCCTCTAAATCTTAGAAATTTTCAGTTTAAATTTTTTTTTTCAACGTTTATTTATTTTTGGGACAGAGAGAGACAGAGCATGAACGGGGAGGGGCAGAGAGAGAGGGAGACACAGAATCGGAAACAGGCTCCAGGCTCTGAGCCATCAGCCCAGAGCCTGACGCGGGGCTCGAACTCACGGACCGCGAGATCGTGACCTGGCTGAAGTCAGACGCTTAACCGACTGCCACCCAGGCGCCCCAGAAATTTTCAGTTTAAAACTTGAAGAAAACCATTAGCTATTAACTTCTGTACCTTATTGATGAATACCAACAAATGTCAGTTATATTATCAACTGTTTTAAGTCCAATTAAAGGCAATGCTGCAACCAGAACCCAGGTTTCCTAACCTCCCCCCCCCCCCAAACCCCAGCTAAATGTTCTTTCTTCTCTACTACACTGCACATAATTAAAATAAATCCTTAGGCTTTATTTCTGAAACAGGTAAATAAAACTACTAATTATGAATGCATGGAAAAAACATTCCAAATCCCAGGGAGAACATAATACAGTGAACATAAAAGCAGTATCCTGGTAGCTTTAAACATCTTTCAAGAGTGAAATTCCTGCATTCCCCTTTTTAGACCAATACAGATTAAGTTTCTGTAGAACTGTGATCATGATTTGGTACACAGTGCAACAGTAAATGCAACACTATGTAAAAACAGAAAAAAAAAAGTGGCCAAATATTTAAATATCCCAATGCCTAAAAAGTTCAACTTAATAAAAATCAAAATTTCAAGTATAACTCAAGAAGCTGAAATACAAAAAAGGCTTTTATACACTGTTTTGTGTGGCCCTCTGTTTTATATAGCTTGTTACCACTAGGAACGATTGATGGTTAATTTAAAGTATGTAACTGTAAGAAGTTGAATTACAAAAGTGTATTTTAAAAGTAAAACAGAAAAACATCTGTAAAATAATTTATTCATCAAAGATGAAAACAGAAAAACCTGAAATAAGAAAACAATCCTACGACCAGACTAGATCCAAAAATGTTATCAGATGAATAAATACTTAATCAAATACTAACTCAATCACACACCATCAGTTCTTATATTAGAAACAGAAGTAGGCTTTTAAAATTAATTGGCCCAGTTCAATCAGTTCTGCTAAAATATGCAAAAAATGGGAGGGTGGCAATCAGGGTTCTTATAGTACCCAAACATAAAGCATCATTTTATGTCCAGTAATTCTTAAGAACACAAACTGGCATCCAGACAAAAATGAAGTACAACAGGTAAGTGTCAATCTTTACCAATTTATTTTATACAAAACAGTAGCAATGTAGAATATGGAATATCTTCCGCTGCCACACACATAAGTTGTGAACATTCCAAGCCAATGTATACAGTTGGAGGGGAAGGCTAACGATAGCATCAACCATGCTACTGAACATAGGAATTTTTTTATTTAAAAAGATTAAAAATTAGACAGCAATGTCTTCTTAATATTGCTCTCATCATTGAAGACCGAAGAAAAATAAAAAGTGACTTTTTAAGGTTAAAAAAAGAGGTAAAGGGAGAAACAAAGAGGCTGCTACAACACTGCCATACTGTCAAACCATCATACTTCAATATTTGCATACTTGATAGCAGCATTATTTTTACTGAACCGTGTGCAACTACATTTAGAAACACATCAAAGCAAAATATCATGGCAGTCATCAATCAAGATCCAAAAGAAAACAAACAAAAAATAACTCTAGGATGAACACACTATAAGTAGATGAACATTTATGGAGAATGAATCAATATCTACATTCTTGGACTGTTCCATTCTGCTCCTTTAATAAAAGTGTCAACTCAAATTGTCAACTGTGCATTTTTGGAGGATTTGAGTTTTTCCAGTTCGTATTATACTGCATGCTTGGAACAAAAAGGGATATAATAAACCCTTCTACACAATGAACTTTAAGTAGACCGCTGAAAATAAATTTACTACTTGTAAACACACACAAAAAAAAAAAAATACAAGATTTTCTTTATCTTTAAACAATCAGTGCTTCCAAAAGCGCATTATCTTCTATATCGACCTCTCTCCCCTCGGTCTCTGTCCCGGTCACACAATCGCTCTCTTTCTCTCTCTCTATCACGTCCTCTATCTCGTTCTCTGTCTCTTCTGTTATCTCTAGGGCGGTCTCGCTCCCGCTCCCGATCTCTTTCACGGGGTCTACTTCTCCGACCACTGACAACAGCTTGTGTGCGACGAAGGAAATCATCCACTCTCATGTCATAATCATGCTAGAAAATAAGAAATGGATTAGGTATGTCAAAAATCAAACGGAACCTATGAGTCCCCCTACTGTAATTACTGTATAGTATGGAGAAACAATCTACAGAAATGTACTAATGCATTAATTCACAGAATGTAATTTTGACACTGCTTAGAAAAAGATTGTGACACCTAACTAGTCACCCACAACAGTGATTATTCAAACCTTGTTGCAACAACTCACTTCAGGAAGTTTCTTATACAACTCTACTGACTTTTCTAGCCAATTCTTTTTACTAAGATTTAAGCCAAAATAATCACCTAGTGATGACGATCAACTATCATGGATGCAAGCCTGATGCCAACTATGCTAAATATCATCCATGTTTTTCTCCAACAGGTGAACCCTACTTTTTTTCCTCCTTTGACTCTACAACCTGAACCAAGTCTGCCCTCTTAAGGTAAAACTAGGAGTTGTTACATTCCAGATTTTCTTTCAAACTAAACCATTGTTAATGACAAGCAAGTTTCGAAATTTGATAGACTTTTAAGAGAAGAGGGACATCTGGGTGGCTCAGTTGGTTAAGCATCCGACTCCTGATTTCAGCTCAGGTCATGATCTCACTGTTGTGGGATCAAGCGCCAGATCGGGCTCCATGCTGGGTATGGAGTCCTCTGCCCCTCTCCAGCCCGCTCTCTCTCAAAAAATACAAAAAAATTTTTATTTAAAAAAATTAGAATTTTAAGAAAATATGTACTTTAGTAAGATTGTGAGGTCTACTCCACATAGATCTAAATATACATGAAAGGCTGGGGAGAACAAGAGAGGGTAAGATGAGCAACTGTCTAAGTGAGGTGCAAGGTATCATTGTGACTACTTCTAAGCTTAATCCCTGCTCTAGCCTTCTACTCTTAGTTCTCAACTCACCTTTACTTACTGAACTTGGTCTTTTTCCAAAAGTCAGCTTAAATATTCAGATTATTGTGTTCAAAAACACAATTCCACCCTCACATACCTTGAATACATGAATATTATACTAGCATAAAATATATACACTAACCAAAAAATTACAAACAGATGCATAAAACTTAAAAGGACAATAATACCTTTTCGTAAAAGAATCTTAGAAAGAACTCCTATTTTGAAAATTATGTAATCATTTATAAAAAGTACCACAACCCATCTAGCCAACTAAGTTTTCATCATACATAAGCCGTATATTTCTTCCTGTATTACTGAAAAAAAAAACTATTAACATCTATTAGTCAGTTAGGATTCTCAGATTGTTTCACTGAATATTAAAGATCCTAATAGGATCTGATTTTGAAAAGTTACTGTCTTTATGAGAATAAGAAAATAAATAACAGACAAAAAGTTATCTCAAAAACGGGCTAGGCCACTACTGCTCTGACTGGCCCTCTCAAATATGCATGCTCTTCATCTAAGTGGGAAGATAATGTTTATTTGGCTCAGCCAAAAGACTCATCACCTCAAATTGGTTGGGGGCGGGGGGGAGGTGACAGAGGGTTGAAGAAGGTGTCCAAACTGTACATCTTACTTTAACAACCTAACTACGTTAAGACTACCAAACTTATATACAAAGGAATTATGCTAACAAGTGCCAGGAGACAATTTCAGTTTAAAAAACGAAAGTATTATTAGGGAAAGGAAAAAAAAAAAAAAAAAAGGAGTATCAACCATTTAATAAACAAACTCAACCCAACTAGTATAATGGAAAAAAAAATCCCATAAATCTCAAACTAGAACTGTCTTTCATTCACTGTTTTGAAAAGATCAAAAAATGCTTTTCACATCAACCATATCAAATTATTAGAACCAGTAATTACTAAAGGAAAATTATCCATCTGCCTTTCTTAACATCTGTTACTTGTTAGCATTCTCTTAAGAGTCAGACAGAGGAGGTGAATTGACAAAATTTATCAGAGAAACAAGTAACTAAATAAGACCAGAGACGATCGGTTAACTAACTTAATACATACCATCCAATCTATGAAAATTGAGTCAGAATATACAGAAAGCTTAAAAATACCTATTTACAATAAAAATTACACAATTATTTATAACTGAAGACCCCAGTACAGAAAGAAAATCTAATTCACCATATCCCTAGGACACTATTACCTAAGAGTTATATGTAGAAGTTGCCTCCACTTGAGCAGTTTGTTTGATCAGTGAAAGAAATAAGTCTATTTAAATAATCCAAAGGAATTAGCCATTCTTAATAAAAACAAGTTGTGAATTACTCCAAAACAGTATGGAGTAAGAATATCCCCACATTTAAATTATCTACAGAATTCAAGGTAGTTCCTTCACACTTTTGCCTTCTCGTGCACTTACTACTCGTTTATCTCTGTATCTTGCTTCATGTGGTACTGGGTGATGTCCTGAGTAAGGGGGATGAGCTTGAGGAGGTGGAGCATGGTGCTGATAGTAAGGATGGTGTGGAGGTTGTTCCATTCCAGGATAAGGAGCCTAAGAAAAGAAACCACTTCCATAAGCATCTACCAAATATCCGTGTAAATAAACCATTTTTAGAATTCCACTATCCAAACAAATAATTTAATAATCTGTACTACCCATTTACTTCCACAGAATTAGGGTTTGTCAGAATACCCTCTTGTTGTGCTTGTTGGAAATATGTGCGTAACAAACTAATTACACATCCTTGAAGATTTAACATGTTTGGGGCTCCTGGATGGCTCAGTCGGTTAATCATCTGACTCTTCATTTCCACTCAGGTCATGATCTCCCGGTTCGTCAGTGCAAGCCCTGCCTCAGGGTTCCATGCTCACAGTGTGGAGCCTGCTTGTGATTCTCTCTCCCCCCTCCCCTGCTGGTGCACGCACCATGCACCCACCGTGCACTCTTCTCTCCCTCTCTCTCAAAATAAATACACCAACTTAAAAAAAGAAGATTTAATATGTTTACACTTTCATGTCGTGTCATTTAAATACTCATAGAACACAGTAAACCCTTAATCAGTGCTTACAATGAGCCAGGCACTGTCCTAAGCACTGAGGGAGGCACCAACAACTGGTTAAGTAACTTAAGATCACACTGCTAGTAAAAAGGTGGAGCTGGACACCATAATCAGGCATCCTAGATCTAGAATCAATCATCTTAATCTTAACATCTACCCTTAAAAAAAAAAAACAAAACAAAAAATCTCCAGAACCTAAGGAACTTTAAAATGCCATTATAAAATGTGTAAGAGCAAATCAAAGGTTACTTTCCTAGTTAGTGCCAAGAGAGTATTTTGACATTTAAAAATTTTCACAGAATCTAAGGAAAGCAATCTTATTAATCCATCTATCTTGTACACAGTACCTTAAGTGCAACAAGTCAGATAAAGAAGCCACATTACAGGCAGCATTAAAAAAAAAAAAAAGATAAGAACTATTTAAACTTCTAAGTTTTTTATTTCTTGGGAATTAATTCTTCAGCTATCCTCAATACCTTAAGAAGAATATTCAGCTTTCTTACAGGAAAAAGAATTTAACAGTTATGAACAGCATTTAATTAACCTTATTTTACAGAAAAAAAAATTAATGAGTGTTGGGATCAAGCACTTTACTAAACTTCACATGTATTTTATAAATTATTTGACAATCCCATAGAGTAAACACTGATATTCATTAAATTTCAAGCCACAAAAGGACAGGCACAATGTCGATTTCATTCACCAACCAAGCCTCACGCAGAGTGCCTTGCACAGAATGAGTACATTAATTTGATGAGCCAAAGAATGGACAAATACCCTCTGAGTTTTACCGATAAAGAAAACAAAGAAAGAAACCTATTATGAAACTTGCCCAAGATCACAGAGTTAAGAAGGGAAGGTATCTGAACCCAGGCAGTTTGCAGTACTAGCTACTACAAAAATAAACTATAACACTTACTAAACTTGTACTACTAACACAAATCAAATTACTCACTAGTTTTTAGTTGTAAAAATAGATTCCAACAATTTATTTAATGGGTAACTGTAACAGTCATCTTCCAAATAAGCATTCAAAATATATGAAACTGCAAATGAAGTGAAATAATTTGCAAAAAAAAAAAAAAAAAAAATACAAACCATTCCTTGCCAAGGTGGTGGTGGTCCCATGTTATGAAATTCCCTCACATAATCATTGTAGGACTAAAATGAAAAATAACAATGTCAATAATAATAAAAATCAAACCCAGAACTATAAAATAAATCAGATCCTGGTTTTATGAACATTAAATGTATAAAATGAAATGCTTACCCCATTTAAAAACACATCTCGGCGAACTCCTGAAAATCGTCTGTTGGGAATAAGATTTGTGAAACTAAATTCAGGTAATTCATAAACTAGTTCTAAGAATGTAATTTGAAACTAAGCAAGAGTGAACCCAACTTACCTGTCTACTTCCTGGTATCGTGGATCCTTTAAATACCCTGTTCAAACATCAAGCATTTTAGTAAATCAAATTTATATTTTTTATTATGGCATTATAATTAAACCTTCCTTACCACTCATTTCAATTCTTTCCATGAAATATAGTGATGCTATTAAGTGATGCTATTATTGTATTATTCCATTTTCAGATTTTCTTCTTAGATTACAAGATAATCTAGAAAGTAACTAATAACTTACTGATACCACAGAATTATAAACTGCTAGAGAGGTTTTCATATGAATCTTCTAAATCCACACCCCAATTCTCGCTAGATAGAAAATTTCTTCATTCTGCTCCATAAGAAAAGTAAGGGCAGAGGAATTATCTTGAGGACACTGTAATAGGACTTCCTTAAAAACAAACGTTTACTTTCCACCTTAGGTATTCACAAGCTCTGCTAAGTCAACCACAGACAGTTTTTAAAAATGCAAACTTAAGGGGGAGAAAAACAAGTCCCAAAAATGAAGATGTATACATTTTAAGTGAAAGAACCATGACAAAAAAAGAAATATTCTTTCTCCCCATCTTAAAAGATGGAAGGACTCAGCAAATTAAAATGTAAAAACATTTGAGTGCTCATGTTTCTGAGGAAAAACTAATTTCACTCTCAGGAATATCCATTTTGGAGAAGAATGAGGTTTATCAAGCCAAAAAATGCTGTAATGTTCACTAATACCAACTTCCAAATTGCCTAATTTTTGTAAGTGTATTATAAGTACCATCTCTTAAACTCTGCCTTTTTAAATTCTGATAAGACTAGCTGAAAGCTGCCTTCTAGATTATAAACCAAATATTTCTCATTCCTCTCTAAAAACATGTGAACGATTTTTATTTAAAAAAAACATAGCATAACTTCAGTTTCCAAATAAAGCTATATACCACATGAAATACTAAGTATTACAGAAAATGAAAAACATAATAAAGTGTAAGATGGCTGCTTTCCCTAATCATCTTTAATCTTAAAATACATGTGCAGTTTCCATTTGTGAAATAATTGTAAATTAGCAACATCAGGTAATTAACAGATGATGATGAGTCACACTAAAATAGATAACCTTCACGAAGTAGAATTTAAGTGACAACTATTGATAATTTCCTATGATTTAAGCAGTCATGTCCTAAAGGTTTCTCACTTTTAGAACTACAGGATTACAATAAATGTTTTTGTGTCGTTGTTGTTGTTTTTGTTGTTGTTTCATAATTTTAAGTCAAATATCTGCAGGATTATAAAATATTAACCTGGTCTCTGGTGAAACTCAGGGGCATAGTCAATCCTTGGTTTCTTTCTGCTGTTATGAATATCATAATCTTCTGGTCGACGCCTACACAAATTAGACACATTAGAAATTAAACCAAAAACTGCTGGGAGAACAAACAGCAATGCAAGAGTTTCTGACAGAAATAAGTACAAAGAATAGCCCATTATTTCCTTTAAAATAACATCCTAATTTCTGGTGAGCAAATCTTAAAATTTCTAAATTTTAATTCCTCTAATTACTATATAAATCAATCCTTGAATGTATTGCTGGAAGTAGATATGCTCTATAATCTCATGCTATCATGAAAAACTTGGAAAGAGCGGTCTGCTCAAAATATGTAAATCACATTTTAGTATTCTAAACAAAAGTAAATGAGCTGCTCTCAAACTAACGTAAACATCCAATTTAACACTTTCCCAAATAAAGTCTCCATTCACGTGAAAAAACAAAGAAAAAAAAAAACTATCACCATTACACAATAGGTAACTCTAAAATCTATATATTCAAACTTATTAATACCATCTTTAGAAGACGTCTACACAGAATTAATTATTTCTTGCTTCTTTTGCTTTGCACAAAATTATGCTTTTCACATGATCATACAGAAAATTTGATACTTATTCCAAGTGACTTTACAGGAAAGTTTTGATAATCTTAATACTTGGAAAAACTAATTTCTATAGTTAATAACATTTAAAAACTAAGGGAATTTTTTCCAGAGACAATGCCTTAAAATAAAACTGGAAAGTAATGGAGCAATTTAACAGAGTTCATAAAACGAGTTCAAAGTATATATTCTTTAGAAAGTAAAATTTTACTGTCTGCAGAGGGCTGCTCTTTATGGTCTCCCATAAATCTCAATGGCTAATGTAATACATCATGAAGTACACTTCACTTTATTTAGCATTTAATAAAGAGCTACACAAAATAAAAACAAGAATTCCAAGTTTTTTTGGCAATAAATGTATCTTTTTACCCTTACTGTCAAATAAAAAGTCTATATAATAACCTGGCATCACTAGTTTTCCAGCTGTTTCTTTGAGTTATCAACTGCTTTCATTAACTTTTCCAAGACAAGTTCACTCAAACTGCAAAGTGCAATTACCCCAAGCCCCCGCCCTCCCCAACAAAATAAAAACAGTTGCATCTACAATAAATAAGACTAAGAAAATTAAAAGCTGGTTTAAAAAATAAACATACCGCTTTCTTGTAGTTTGGGGAGTGCATTTACGACCGGTATAAAACATGATAGAAACAGTTCATATAGTAGTCCAACTACTGACTTTAAGCTGTAAGCCATACATATATGGAGGCCCTGGCAGGCTTGAGAGAAGGTGTAGTGGTGTAATAAGTATAGTTTGCAGTCCATTGCAAAACTGAGGTAAAAACTTCACTTGTATATATTGTATTGCACTGGAAACCTCTTAGCTTAAACTTCAAAAGACATCTTGGTGTTCAGTCCTTTAAGGCCAAAAGTAAGGGGGCTCTGCCAGGTGTCCTCCTACCTACTTGACAGTGTCCTTTTTAAGCTCAAAGAAATGGGGACTCTTGTTGGATTATCGGTACCTACCACAGGATGTTTCCACCAAAAGGAAACTTAACCAAAGGTTTCATCCCATCAACCATACATCCAACAGTCTTTAGCAGAATATTTTAGATTTAGCTGTATGCAAATCTACACAGGGGAAGGTGTTGGGTAGAAGGGCTTAAATCAGTCCTTTGCAAAGACTTCTCCAATTCTGTAACAAGTTAAACCCCCTTTTCCTGGAAAATGCTGCTTAGTTCATAAAGTAGTGATCAATAACCATGACGATCCTCTAAAAAACATTTTAAGTCCACAGGTACTGCCAGCATCTGGAAAAGTTGTAAACAGACACAGCAACAGCCCTTCTTTTCGGTTTGTTGCCGGGTCTCCCAGGGCCACTTGATCCCCTTTGGAAAGAACCTATTGTTTTCAGAAGCTCAGCAAGATGTGTGAATTCACTGGGTACATGTTAGAGAATATTTGGCAATGGGGTTAACACATCACGGTGATAAAATTTGAAACAGTCCCAATAATGCTCCTCTTGAATATCAAAATAACTTAAAATATTTTATCCTCTAAATGAGGCGTCATCTTCTGAAAAAACATTAGTGATCCTTTATAAAAGTCCCATATCTGATAAGGCTTATCCAGAGACACACCTGAAAGAAAAGGCTTTTTACAAAATATTAACAATTTTTGCAAATAAAGACTTCCTTCTCTCTTCCTCCTTTCTAGCCTGTTCTGAGCAACAAAGGCCTACCTCATTGCAATTGTATACACTGTATTATCAGAAAACTATCTAATTTAAACTGGTTATCACTCTTTAGCAAATAATTTTTTTCTGCATAAGGAAAGATCCCCATTTTCCTCTTGAAAAATGACTGAGACCAAGGTGACCATGTGAAATCCTCAATGAAGCCACAAACTAGTCCATGCAGCTTGATTTGAGGATTTTCTCTTTCTTCTTTACCGCAGGACAAACTTTTGACGAATCACATTCCTCCATCATGTTATTCTGATACATGTGCCTATTATCAGTCCAAAGAACGTTTCTAACCTTCCCACATCCCGGACTGGTTCTCGACGGGATGGACGTCCTCTTGATCGGGGCTGAGAATGCATTCTTCTCTTGTGACGCATTTTATGAATGACCTGATACAAGTCAATACTTTCATCGGGGGGAAATAGAAGACAAAGCTGGGTTCCACATTCAAGTTCAATTTCCTAGAACAGGAAAGTAGTAATTTACAAGACGAAAACAGGAGAAATTTTCAATAGACTTCTTGTATTTTCCTGAAGTACAAGAACAAAAACCGACTTGAAGACTTCCTTCTCAAAGCTGATGATCATACAGGATTCCAATAAACTTCCTTGAAAGGTTTTAAAAAACCTTTCAAAAGTGTTTTTTATATATAGGTAAAAACTAAAAGTATGTAATCTGCAAAGTTAAATACACAAATGCAGTTGCTTAAAACTCTATGACAATCATCCTCTGCAAACAAAGGAATGTTTCTTTGTGCAAAATACAAAAATATCAGGACAAAGTTATCTACCTTAACTCAGCGGAGGAAAAACATGTTAGTGTGCCAAAATACATTACAAAACTACATTACAAAAACTACAAAGGGAGACTAATGTATGGCTTTTTAAAATGAAGATTTATTTTCAACCACCAGCAATTTCATTTATGAGTAATGAAAGCACACCGCTTCTGGTTCAAAGTTACATGTAGAAGATTCAGGTTTAAATCACTACACTTATAATTTCATTTGCAGACTTGAAAACCTGGGTACATATACTTTTCATATAGCTTCCTTCTGATTAGAAAACTTCAGCAAAGATGTTAAATGGCATTTCTAAAATTATACAAAGTGCAGTAAATAACATAATGAAAAACAATTTAAAATCAGGACCAGAATTTCTCATCAAAAACTTTTCTTTCAATTGTATTAAGTACCATATAAAGCTACCTATCTTTCAACATTTATGGAGGTCTTACTAATTGGTCAAAACCACAGTGATTGTGAATTCCAAATAAGAATATTTTCCCTTAATCTTTCACACGAATTCTTTCAAAAATGGCTTAAAAGTGTCCTTCAATAAAATTCTCTAAAAGGAATGATTAAATGTATGTGTTTTAAATAATCAAGTAAGACAACAAACCTGTCCATCACGTCCAATCTTTACTGGCTTATGTTCATTCCAAGGATTGGTGAGATGAGCTGACTTAGTGAAGGGTAATTCACGCCTAAATACAAAGTAATACCAATTATATTCTTTTGCAGAATCCTTTAGGGACCTTACATTACTTCAGCAGTTAATCCTGATTTAAACGTGACTAAAATTTAAAGAATTACTTAGGCTAGAAGCATTCATTCCCCAGAGAGGGAGCACCTTTAAGAGAAGGGTTCTTTCCACATTCTCCAGTGTTCTCAAAAATAAGCTAAATAATACAGTGTGTAAGAACATGAGCTTGGAAACCAACACAGTTTGGGTTTAAACCCCAGCGCGTGCTCGCTCGCTCTCACGCGCTCTCTCTCTCCCTCCTCTGAGCCTGAGCTGAATTCTTCAGCTTATAAACAACAGTATCACCACCTACACTTCATACCTGTTTTTAATAGTGTGCAAATGGAACGACATATAACATGTTTAGTTAGCTCGTTTCTGTGTAAACAACCGCATTTTTTATTAACTAATCAACAAAGAGCTGAACCTTCATCAGATAGTTAATACCAAATGAAAGTAAGTGTCCCCTATCCTTCGTTCAGAACTGCTCTCCCAGATTCCAATGTCCTCTCCTTTTCAGGAAGACAATAGTTCCCTATCACCCATGGAATGGCTCTTAACAATACAAATGTTTATACGTACAAATTCGTATGTCTGCACATACGAATTATGCCCTCCACTTAGGTGAGTACTTATATAACTTAAAGAAACTCAGGCTCTAAACTCTGAACCACAGGGCAAAATGGTCTCACCAACTTAAAAGAGACAGCCTGTATTTTTATATTCTTTATCAACCTAGCATAATGCTAAATGCAATTCATTCCTATTAATTGTCAAGGAATAATCAAGTTAACAGCACTTAACAAGGCTTTATCTATGTGTGTGCAAAGTAATGCCAAATTAAATAAATGCGTTAAAGAATTATTTATTGTATCTACAATACACATGAAACTGCTCAGCCCAAAGACATACAAAGATGAGTAAGATAAAGAGCTGCTTGCATTCGTAAATTTCTTCCACAGCTATCAAAGAAGAATAAACGAGCACATGAAAGTTTTGCTGGTCACATCTATTTTGGAGAGAAAGAAAATAATCAAAAAATGCTTCCTGGAAGAAGTAGCATATGGAATATGCCTGAAAGAAAAGTGACCCAGGAAAAGCCAAATGTAAGAGCTAAGGAAGGGTTACGTTTGAAGCAATGAGAGAGCTTGAGCAAAGGTATAATGGAGAAGAAAAAACACAAACAACCTGGTCTAGTGGATAAGCTATATAGCCATTTGTTCTACTCTTACACCAATTTTCTTAAAGATGAATATAGGATGCTGAAATTTTATAACTTCTTTAAACTTTGGGGAAGAGTAAAGTGTATCTAAAGTTAACACAGTGGCATGCTCTGTGGTGGTGATCATGTGAATATATGGGGGAAGTGGGCTATGAATGATGGAAATACCCACTAGGTATTACTAAAAAGCTTGAATTCTTAGTGTAATAATATACATCTTACTTCACACACCAAAAGTGGCTCAAGAATGTATACCTATATGTATACAAAATATATACACACACTTTTTTTTGTTTTTTTAACTTCTCAGCTCTCAGAAGTTAAAAGAAACAAGTCTATACCAAAGCCTAGGGTATCCAGGAGGAAATCTCTAGTAACAATTCTTTGTACTTTAATACTTTCTTAGATTTTCCCTCTAAATTGCCAGTTAAAAAACAGTTACAGGAGAGGAATAAATAACCTACAAGCCACCAAAATATAGGAAGTTACAAATTGTTCCTGCAGAAAGTTACCACTGTTATTTAAATATTAGCAATGAAATACTGAAGGACCAACATAAAACCACACACTGAGTTGGGTTGAGTCACTTGGGATTAAGCTTCTCGATGGCATTGGTTCTAAATAGATTCTACAGATATTTTTTTGTGTGTGTTGACAAATACATACCTACCAGAGTATCACCAAGAACTATGAGGCCCTAAGCAAAATAGGACTCAGAATGTATTTAGAGAAACTACAGGACCACAGTCATCGTAGTTATAGAATAAACATCCTAAAAGTTACCTTTTAAACTGACATGTGTAATGAAGACAACTACAGATGACCAGCTTTATTGTGAGTAATCCAAAGAACATGGAAGTAACTCGCTGATTTAAGGGGTTTGGTTAAGTGGGACAAATTTAACAAAAGAACATACAACTGTACAAAGGCTCTTATGTACTATATAGAAGTTTGGCTACTAAAGTTAAAAGAAATAATGGAGAAATTCTAAAAGAAAAGAGAAAATGGGCTAAGTGGAATGAACATGGAAGGGGTGAGTATAAAATAGCATCAGTAGATGCTAATTTAATTCTGGACAAATGACATTTTATAGAGTATAGCCTTATTTAGAGGTAATTCCCAGTGATAACTTAAGTCACTTTTTATGGCTCCTCTCCTATCTGCTAACACACACCATGTGATCTTAAACTTCAGTGTGCCTACAAAATACATGAGCCATCAGAAATTCAAGAGGTTTGAGGTGTGACTTAAGATTCTGCATTTTAACGATCAGATACTACTGACACAAGTGGTCGAGAGACCACACCTAAATAAACTTAAGTCTAGTTATTATTAAATCCAAAGGGTGCTTAAATAAGTCTATCAAAACTATCATATCTGAAAAGAAAAAATATTGATAACAATTACTATTACTGATAGAAAGCCTTCAGCATTTATATTTAAAGTTTGATCCTCTTAACTGAACCAAATGTAATTCTCATTTTATACACAAAACTTAAGAATACAATAGACTTACCCAAGGAAATACCAACGTAATATTACATGCCCCTCAGAATTCTTCATTATAAAACTACTCTTGAACTAAGTGATGAGTATTTTAAAAATTAAAGTTGTAGTTTTTCTTTAAGAATATTCTTGAGGATACAGGAGTACTGATGCATAGGGGCACTTGTACCCCAATGTTCATAGCAGCACTCTCAACAATAGCCAAATTATGGAAAGAGCCTAAATGTCCATCAACTGATGAATGGATAAAGAAATTGTGGTTTATATACACAATGGAGTACTACGTGGCAATGAGAAAGAATGAAATATGGCCTTTTGTAACAATGTGGTTGGAACTGGAGAGGGTTATGCTAAGTGAAATAAATCATATAGAGAAAGATACCATACGTTTTCACTTTTATGTGGATCCTGAGAAACTTAACAAGAACCCATGGGGGAGGGGAAGGGAAAAAAAAAAAAAAAAGAGAGGTTAGAGTGGGAGAGAGCCAAAGCATAAGAGACTCTTAAAAAATGAGAACTGAGGGCTGATGGGGGGTGGATGATGGGTATTGAAGAGGGCATCTTTTGGGATGAGCACTGGGTGTTGTATGGAAACCAATTTGACGATAAATTTCATATATTTAAATAAATAAATAAGTAAATAAATAAACAAATCCTCAATAAAGAGGAAAAAAAAGGAATATTCTTGAGGTACATTCTTGAGGTACGTGGGTGGTTTAGTCAGTTAAGTGTCTGACTCTTGAATCCAGCTCAGGTCATGCATGATCTCATGGTTTGTGGGAACGAGCCCTGCATCAGCATCTGCGTTGGCATGGAGCCTGCTTAAGAGTCTTTCTCTCCCTTTCCCTTTGCCCCTCCCACTGGTGCACACTCGCTCGCTTTCTCCCTCTCTCTCAATAAATAAACATGAAAAAAAAAAAAGAAAAGAATATTCTTGGGGCACCTGGGTGGCTCAGGCGGTTAAGTATGCAACTCTTGATTTTGGCTCAGGTCATAATCTCACTGTCATGAGATCAAGCCCCACATGGGACTCTGTGCTGGGCATGGTGTCTGCTTAAGATTCTCTCTCTCACTCTCCCTCTGCCCCTCCTGCACACATGCTCTCAAAAAGAAAAAGAGAAAGAGAAAAAGAAAAAGAGAAAAGGAAAAAGAAAAAAGGAAAAGAAAATTCTTTCCAGGTCAACATAAACTTAAGTACAATAAAGAAACTTTACTACCCAAAATTCTGTACAAAACGTTAGTATTTTGGGTTTGTACCTCTTGTTAGTGAACACATATCAAACAAGTTGGTAAAATAGCCAATAAGTCAGTGAGGAAGACAATACGTGAATAAATTAAGCTCACCTTCTGAAATTAAAAAACAAATTTCCTTATCAAGAATTGGGAAATGAAGGTTAATAGAACAAGTAACATTCAAAACAAAATTAGCTGCAACCAATTTAAAATGGGTAATTATTTTGTCTACTAATCCTAAGACAACATTATCTCCAAATACTTTCCAGTAACACCAATAATGTTTCTAGTCATAAAACCACAGACTAACAAACTTCTTTGGTTTTTATACAGTTATAGACATCCAAATAAATAAGTCTATCTCTGCTAAGAAATAGCAAGCACCTTGTTTTCCCAAAAAACTGCCACCAGATCTTTAAATTTTATAATCTTAATTTGATTATAATAGAAGTATAACTTAATTATAACCTTAATTTCTAAAGAGCCATAAATTTTTATTTATAAATCCTGGGTATAATGGAGTAGGGGAATTATCACTGACACCCTCACCAACCTAACACTGCATTCCAACATTATAATTATGCAATTTTTCATTTGTTTTTTCCATGTTGTCACATGGATAATTACTTCTGTGTATTACATTTAAGCGACAAACCGTAATTCACTTAACCAGTTTCCTATATGGAAGAATTTAGATTGCTTCCAATTTTTCCCTATAGAAAGTAATGATGGGATGAGAAGTAATGATGATATATTTTTATGCAGTTTTGCTACTCTATCAACAATCAACCTAATATACTATTTTCACTGTATTATTGCTTATGTATGTTCACAGTTCTTCACTTTCCCATACATAAAAGTTTAACTCCTTTGGCTGGCCCACATTACTGTTCATCTCTATCTTTTATCATCTGTTTCATTAAAAAAAAAAAAAAAAAAAAGGACTCCCTGCCCCACTCACATACCTTCCCCTCCCCCCCCCACCGCTTTACCATCTCCTAAGCCCCATGGCTTCTGCTTGCTCTTCCATGCTCTTCCTAGTCTGCCTTCCAGACCGGTATGAATAGCATTTTTCATTCTTATCCAATTCTTCCATCCTCATCAAAATCCGACACCTAAGCTAATTTCAACTTATAAAAAATACATATGGTCTGTTTCAAGTAATATTTTTTTACTGAAATTAATTTTATAGGCAATAGATGTGTACATGCCATATAAAGTTCACTCAAATACTTAGTTTTTTATGTTAAAATAACTTTCTAGGCCCAAGATGTAGCCGCTCCTGCTGGATGTGTCATGTCAGCAAACAGAAGCTTAGGTCTAACTTTTGTGTCCCTGTATGCGCTCAGCTTGACCAGAAATGCAGTATATCCAATCAGCTGCCCCATCAGCCAATCCCCAAACACCAAGCCACCTTGAGTCTGGGCTTTCTCACCCCAAATGAGGTTGACAACGTAGCCCTAGCTAGTGAGACATTTTCTATTTGTCTCTCTCTTGTTCTTTATCCTATAAAAGCTTTCTGGGATGCCTGGGTGGCTCAGTTAAGTGTCCCACTTTGGCTCAAGTCATGCATGATCTCAAGATTCTTCAGTTTGAGCTCTGCATGGGGCTCTCTGCTGACAGCTCAGAGCCTGGAGCCTGCTTCAGATTCTATATTTCTCCCTCTCTCTGCCCCTCCTCTGCTTGCACTCTGCCTCTCTCTCAAAAATAAACATTAAAAAAAATTAAAAGCTTTCTGCCTTCTGCCCCATTTTGCAGCTCTCCACAGGAGAGTGTCCATTTCATGAAGTGTTAAAGTTTGTATCACCTAAATTTACTTCTTTTATCACTTTCTAACAATGCATATTCAGTAAGAACATAACAATAGTTGTAATAACTCAGTTATTTCTAATAAACATATTTAAATCTTAATTACCATTTTCAAAATATAATACCAACTAAACATGTTTTGCTATTTCCTTAAGAAAAAGTACTTGTTCACAACTAAATTAGTTACCTCCAAAATATGAGCCAAGTTAAACAGTGGCTATTTTCCTATACCAGTTACTAAATGACACGTTAAATCACTAAAATCACATAGATCTATCCAGGTAACATTCCAAGCAATTGTCTAATTCATGACAAACTTACTGCTATATTACTAATACAGAGTACAAATAAACTACATAAAACTCCTGACTACATAAACCTTTGCCTTTACATCCTATAGGAGATATAAAGACAGTGAACAAGATAAGCAAAACGTATTGATGTTTAACTTTAACACTGTTAATTTTTTTGGATCCAAATCAGCCTAGGAATGAGTCTGAAAAAAGAGTGTAATCATCAGAGAGAATAAATTAAAGCTAAAAAACTGTGGAGTTTTAACATTAGTCCCAATTGGCAGCCATTTAGTGCAGATTTAATTATCTACACTAGAATGTATAATTTACCTGCAAATCCAGTCAATTTTAAAAACTCCTCCCAACATTTTAGCGTTCATTCCTGCTGGAAGCACCCAATGTATAGGAGATCCTCCATGATGTGACTCTGAAGAAAGTCTTGCAAATCCTAAGGGGATCAAATCACAATAAATAGGTGCCTAATATAAATGATGTTTTTATATATCCAAATTATTTTTATCCTTACCTTGAAATTTTCCACTCTCTCTGACAGAAAATATTAAGATAACACTCCTTGCAGATCTGAATGCAGCATTTAATTTCTTCTCATTTACTGGCAGCGTGGACCAAACACCCTACACAAATAACATAAAGATCACAGACTGAAATTAATGCAAATCTTTCACCACTGCAATTGTATCTGCAAAAGACCAAGGCTACTGATACTGCTGTATTTTAAATTTAAGTAAGCTATAATTAAGAAAGGTCTTACTTATCAGCTGTCAAAATAATGTGCTAATTTATTAAAAACTCAAGAAAAATATGGAGAAAATTCCCAACCTTAACAAAATCATTAAAGATTTTGGGGGAAGGATGTCAAATCTTATGAGATAGAATTCTACATAATAGAAACAATCACCTAGAATTATTTTAATTATCACAATGATTTACTGTGGGTAAAAACATGTTTGAAGGTGAATCACAGCATGTACATTTTTCTCCTTAAACTGCTTAATCAAAATAATTAAAAATACTATATTGGTAAATTATAAGTGGAAAATTTCTGTCTGGTTTCTAGCATTTCTCATTTTTCCTATTTAAGTTCAAATTTTTAGACATTAATAGTTTGACTAAAAAAAGCCTCCGTTGTACACAGAGCAAGAACAAAGCTACTAATTTCTAAAGCATTGTAATCTATTACTTGTTCGTGAAAAGATCAAAAGAAATAGCATGGTAAGGTAAGGCAGAAGCTCTAATTCAGTCAGTCTAGTCTTACAAACTAGATCTCATTCACACTAAGTGCTTAATTACTTCTGCCTAAATTCACTCTAGCAGAGAAACAGAATAAACTTCCACGGGATAGCTACTTGGTATATTATTCCATCTAGTTTGATGGATAATGACAAATATAAGACAGTAATACTGACAAAATATGGTTTGAAAAATTATTAATTTTCTAAAAATCAGTAGAGGCTATGATTCATTTTAAATCAAGAAAAGGAAAATTTTGTAACGGTGTAACAAATATAGGTATTTTAAAAGAAAATTCATATCTTACAACATCCTAACAGCAACTGGACATATCCTTTTTGTAAAGCCTTGCTTGGGTGGGCCTTTTAGCTAACTCTTTCTCTTTTCTTCTAAATCCAAGTGATATAAAATAAATAAATAAGTCCAAGTGATGTCACTTCTAAAAATAAAAGAAACTCCCCATAAAAGAATGATTTCTTTTCAACAACATCAAGGTGTAAAACCAGCATCAATATAAAACAAAAAATGGTTGCAGAAACTTTTAAAACGTTACTTCAGTAAGTTAGCATTTGAAAACAGAAACACAAAAATCCAAAAAAATACTCTTTTACAGTACGAAGTATAAAACATACATAATTCTTCAATATCAAATATTCTGACTTCTAAAATCACCTTCAAGACTGAAAAGAAAACTCAAATTACTATTAGGTCGCTTACATGGCCACAAAGCAGACCTTAAGTGGCAAGTGGGCTGTGGATCTTTAAAGCTCTAATGAAAATCACAGTATACCACTCAAGATACTCAAGTCTACCTTCACACTTAAAATTTTCAAGACTGGGATAGTTTCAACAGAACTGATGCTAATACCTTAGCTTTGGCAAGAGACACATTCTCATGGTTGTTACTCTTTATGAGAAAAAATCTTGCATCCTGTAGGACATATTTGAGTTTACTGGTTTGATCTGAAAAAAAGAAACCCAAACTGATTAACCAGAAGCCATTATCACAGACGTGTAAGCTGTACTAACTGAAATTAGCCCTCTACAACCCAGCTAAACTTTTAAAATTCATAATCACCCATTCAACCTGGAAAGCTAAGCCACAACACATAATAGAGCAAAGCTAAGAAAAGACACCAGCATTCTGCAAGAAGTTAAACCTAATCTAGTGATGTTCCGATATATCAGATTCATATTTAAGTATGAAAATGGCTACAAATTTTATAGATTTATTTCCCAAAATCATTCATTTAAATAGACGATTATGCTATTAAAAACATATATACTATCCACGGTGTCTAAAACCATAAAATATCCTGAGATTTTTGTTACTGTTCTAAAAGGTATGCAGTAAGAAGTAAATGTGGAGCTGTCTCTATGTAAAACTACATCATTAATTTTTTCTTTAATGCAATATATCAGAACATTACTACATTAAAACCAACTATTAATGGAGAACTAATAAGGCAAAATAATGACTTTATGCAGCATGCAATGAAAACAATTTCAAATTTAAATGATACCTTTTCGGACAGCACGAACGGAAGATGATAATTTCTCATGCTTCTTTTCTGAACCTGTATTTAGCCAAAGTACATTTGTTCAGATTGAGCTTTAATAGAGATAAGACAAAATTTCTACAGTCTTGTCACATAAAGTTCTCATTCAAGACAAATTATTCTTCCTGGCGCACCCACACACACAAAAAAATACTTCTCAATGTGTACGAGTGTTTTGTTTTTTGGGTTGTTTGGATTTTTTAAAAATAATGTATATTTGAACAGTTTCCCACTCAGAAAACTAGTCACTGAATCATCATCTTCCAAGAAAAAAAAAAGTGAAATTCCACTTAAGCAGTAACAGAACAGGATTAAAATAATAAGAAAAAGCTTAGTTTTCTCTAGAATTATTACACTGAACATGCCAAAAATCAATACTAATGAACATCAACAAGTTCACACTAAACTACAGCCTCCACACTTTCTACAGCAAATTACATCAGAATCAGTCAGATATGACCACAAATGAAAGTAAAATGAGGATACCTGCATAGGACTCTGATGCAGAGCTTCCACTTCTATCAAAAACAATTGGAGAGATGCCTCTAGCTCTCTTCCTTTCCTTCTTTTTCTCATCTAAAAAGAATTCAAATGAGATTTTTAAAAACATTACAAGACAGGTACTCAAACAAGAACGTATCACGTGCCTGGTTTCTGCACAATCTCTAATAGTCATTGCTAATCTCTCCCCTGATCCCTCAATTTCCTCAGAAGGTGTTCCATTTCAAAGGTATTGTTCAAACACAGAAACATGTTTCTCCCACCAACTTAAATTAAAAACACATGGCCATAACTGAGAATGACTTATCCTATATATAAAGGTAGTCCTTTGAATAAAGTTTTCCAAGAGGGGGGGAAATCTGCAAATACAGCTTTTGTTTGAGTAAAATATACTGTTTCTTTCTACATATCAGGTACCACTGTTCCAAGTCTCTCTCTAAAAAGTATACTATCATTCTTCATTACAATTCCAACTCTGATTCTTAGGTGTTGATGAGCCCTAGAACCCAAAGGTTTTCAATGTAAAGAAAAATTAATAATAATACACTAGAGTAAGTTGGTGATTGCTTTTCTGGTTGCCACTGCTTGCTCATGTGTCTTCGAGTTCATTCTTCTTGTCCACTTCCTTCTTGGATTACTGGTCTTTTCTTCAAATTCAATTTAAAGTTTATTCCTAAAATCTTACTGATAGCCTATGTATTTCTACTAAAAAGCTAGGAATCTTCAGTGGATCCAAAAAGTTTACATTACCGGTCAGTTAAGAACCATTTTAATTTGGAACTTCATTAAGCTTAAAAACAAAGACCTAAAATGGATTAGGCTCTCCTGTCTCTGTTTATTGGTATTTTAGTTATACCATTATAAGCTCTTTTACTTTTCAGCTAGGAAATAAGAAGGAACAAATATGGAGAGAAAATGCACGAATTTATTTGTATAAAAACAGCAGAAAAATGATCAATGATCCCGCATAAAATTTTATATTATAGAATGACTATAAAGAGTTACCTACTTAAAAAGATTTAGCTAAATTATCTCCTTAATCCTCATAACAAACTCATGCAACACTTAAAGCCATTATTTGCATTTATTGAAAAGGAAACAGAAAAGAGGAGTGGTTAAGCAACATGGCCAGGGTCCCAGTTTCTGGGTGCAGAACCTAGTTCAAATGCAAGTCCTCTTTAAGCCCTGAGCGCTCTTCTTAGGAGCAAACAGAAAAAGTATTTTACTACTGAATGGGGCTTCCAGATCTAACTAGTCTGGAGATGGAAAATCCCAAAGACATTCTAAATTCCTTTTCTTTTAGTTTAAGCATCTTTCCCTTTTTTTATGTTCTGAGGCCTCTCCAAATAGACATAACAATAAGCTTGTGAGTGAGGCTGGTTTTCCTACTGGAGGGCTGAAAGAGAAGAGCAAAGCAGCACATATAAGCACAATTACAAAGCCAAGCCCATTTAAAGCTAGCATCCCTCGGGGGCATAATGGTATCTCAAATAACCAGCTATAGATAAAAGCATTTGTTTCCAGGCTTGCCTGCTTTAAATGATACCCAACTTTCAAAAGTTTTCAGAATCCTTTCCCTCAGGGCAAAGTAGAAGACTTCAACAGAACAGACTAAAGCTTTTTAGTATAAAATGGCTGAAAATCTCACCCAAATAGATGAGAGTCAGGAGGTTCAAATCCTAAATCTCTCTCATACATGTCTGTTTTGTTCACTGACTACACATTCCTACATAGTGCCTGGCACTCAGCAGAAACCCAATTCGGTGACTCAATGGATAGGAAATTCACAGAGATTAAAAGTAAAACCTTGTTAAATTTTTATTTAAAAAGTCTAGCATGTTTTATCATTTTTTTCTCTTTGAATATGTAGGAGTCTAATAAGCATTATGAACTGATCACTAATGATAATACACCTCTTGCTGCTGCTTAAAAACAATACTTTATGGTTCAATCTCACTAACATGATACAGGAAAAAAGAAAAAAGAGAAGAAGAGTTAAGACCCTGCCCAACTGTTATTTTTTTTTAAGAGAAAGCTTCTGGGGCGCCTGGGTGGCGCAGTCAGTTAAGCGTCCGACTTCAGCCAGGTCACGATCTCGTGGTCCGGGAGTTCGAGCCCCGCGTCAGGCTCTGGGCTGATGGCTCAGAGCCTGGAGCCTGTTTCCGATTCTGTGTCTCCCTCTCTCTCTGCCCCTCCCCCGTTCATGCTCTGTCTCTCTCTGTCCCAAAAATAAATAAAAAAAAGTTGAAAAAAAAAATTGTTAAGAGAAAGCTTCTAAACTTTTAAAATAAATACCATTAAAAATAACTCCCACTGATCTTAAGAGTTTATGATCGCCTCTTCCAACTACTATTTTCAGATCAAAAGAACAATGAAAGTCATCTAACAAATAAACCTTTAATGACCACCAAATGTCACTTTTATAAAGAAGTTACCAAAGATTCTGAGAAAAAAATAAGGTAAAATAAACTAGAATCTAGAAAATTCATGACACAGAAACTAAACTGTGATCCCCCATGTTTAAAAATAGACATCTCCTAATTAGGGAGTTCCAAATCCACCCCCATTTTTCTTTCACACATTATGATGAGAAACTACTCCATGATAAAGAATAACTTCCTGCCCACAATACAGTCTCTGAAACATGTCCCACATAAGGGATCTTCCAAAGACAATAGTTCCCTTTAATAAGGAAAGTAAGAATTCCAGGTATCTCTTTTATGATAATAAATCTCTTCTATAAATAGTTTTGATATCAAGGTTCATGAAACTATTGGTTACCACTGAATTTGAAATGTCTTATCCACAAAAATATGAAGTATTATTAAGCACCTTGATACAGTATCAGCAGCATCTAAGAGCTTATTAAAACTGCAGATTGTTTCAAGTCCTACCCAATTTAAATAAGTCACCTTTGTTTGACTTAAATAAGACATACAAGAAATATTGTTCATAACATGGATATCAAAGATGGCTATAATAAAATATCCTCTACCCCACAGATGTTTCTACAGTCGTCACAATAAATGAACAAACATTCATTCATATTGTCAATGCACTTTTTGTTTTCCACCCATTATTATAAATTACAAAAAATACATCATCTCATCAGTTTGCAAAAAGTGTAACGGGAGAACAGAATTAAAGATTCTACAAATTTTGGGGCCCCTGGGTGGCTCAGTGGGTTAAGTGTCTGACTTCAGCTCAGGTCATGACCTCACAGTTTATGAGTTTGAGCCCAGAGTTGGGCTCTGTGCTGACAGCTTAGAGCCTGGAGAGCCTGCTTCAGATTCTGTGCCTCCCTCTCTCTGTTCCTCCCCCACTCACACTCTAAGTCTCCAAAAAATAAATAAACCTTAAAAAAAAAAAAAAAAAGATTCTGCAAATTTTTATATCAAACTTAACTTCCCATGAATTCAGTTTAACTCTTTAAATCTCTTAAAATCCTGTCTAAACTCTGAAACCTAGAACTCCAGTAAGCAAAAGGTTGAAAGCACTTCAGTTGCCAATCACTAGAAAATAGCTGGCCATTTGCTCTATCACCTATACAATTTTAAGAATGTGACTTACTAACAATGTACTATCAAAATGATAAAACTCTATTAATAATGAAATTGTAACTATTCTGTAATAACAAAAGAATAGAATTGTTCTTATATTCCAAAGTTTAGTTCATTTAGTATATATAGCAGATCTGGCTGCATTTTGACATAAGACAGTCATGACAGTATGTGTAACCATCATATAATGTCAAGGGTTCTTTTAAGTACCCTGACCTCTCCTTGTTGTACTCTGAATTTTCCCCCAAAAGATGGTCCCCTCTTAGCCTCATGACTGCAACTACCTACCATTCCTATATTTACATCTCATTGATCAGACAGGGATAAAGTGGTAGGACATGTAGTATTGAAGGAATAACCCAAGACAACTCTTAACCAATCTCCCCACAAGAATCTTACACTCTTATTTTCCACCTCTTGTACTTTTACACCAGCCTTTGGGAGACCCTGCAAGTCTGTCAATCCACAGGTACAGAATTGGAAAAACAGTGTGTGTTCCCAAGAGAAAAAGAAAGTTGTTTTGATTTCTATTGCCAAATGACAGAAATCTACAGGTATCAGATATAGAAATACTGTAATGCCAACCAGACAGGTTCCATGTCAGTATCAAGTAGATCAGGTATCAGTGTTTAAACAAACTGCTGACAGGTATGAAAACCTAAGAATTTATAACCTTAAAACCTGAAATACATTTCCATAGAGAAACAATCAGACTTGCATTCATTTAGAATACAATATGAAGTTGGGAAACACATTTACTAAGATATGTAAACCTTACTCAAATGTATTTCTAATACTCAAAGGCATATAATTGTAAAAAAAATCATGAGACAGTCTTATTAACATCCCACATCTCTAAATATTTTATAATTCAATTTAAGTATGTTCAAAAATAAAATCAGGTCAATTTTTTTTCTTAAGAGAAACTTATACATACAAAGAGTAGTACCTGATCCATCTGTGCCTGAACCAGATCTGACAGATCCATCTGTGAAGGAAACGGATTCAGAATCAGAGTCGCTAGCTTCACTTCGAGTGTCATAATCATTTCCCTCTTCCTTCTGGTCTCTCTCATCCTGTTCATATTCTTCTTCTTCCTCCTCCTCCTCCTCTTCTTCCTCCTCTTCTTCCTCCTCCTCCTCCTCCTCCTCTTCTCCATCTTCGTCCACTTCTTCATCTTCCTCCGCATCTTCTTCTACCTCTTCATCTTCTTCCACATCTTCCACCCCTTCCTCCTCATTCTCAGTGTTGTTGCCTTGCTCATCAGAAGAACCACTGCTGCCAGTCTCATGGTCAGAGCCATATTCTTCAGAGTTAACTTCTTCCTTAGAAGATTGGCTGGATCTGCTTGCACGTCTATCCACTTCAAGCCCAATTCTCTGATGTTTAAAGAAAAAGGGAATCAGCAGTCATATAACAGATAAAGTCAGACTGAATAAATAGTTCTAATGCCTCAAAAAGAATTGCTTTCTGTTTTATATCTGCAATAACATTTACTACCTCAGAACCATCTGGTGTAGGGGATTTGGTCCTCCTTTCAGGATCCCTTTTCCGGAGACAAGTTTTTTCAGGCTGACTCTTATAAGGTTCTCTAGAAGCACTGCTTGACAAACGAATCTTCCGATCAGCTTCTAGACGCTTGCTTCTTTCAGATCTTTGATATTCCTCATTTTTATACTCTGCAACTGACTTTCCCTTGGTACTAACTATTCTTTTGTTATTGCTGACAGATGAGCTCAGTGGCTTAGAAATCAACTGTCTTGAATGAAGAGAAGGCTTTTGCCGCTTGATGTCAGTAGATTCCATTCGGTCACTTTTTCTTTTTGATCCTTAAAAATACAATTTAAAGAACACATGTAAGTGTTTTATGTCTTCTATTTATTTCACCAAAGATTAACAAAGAGTATGTATCAGAGAGAAAAAAGAGCTCTTATCTTTAAAATGTCTTCTGAAATATTTTTACTGCAAAGTTAATCATAAAGAAACCATAGTTTGCAAATACTGGAATAAATTCATGTGTTTGAGAAATTTCACACGTTTGAAAAGAAATAGATTACTTTTATTCATATTGAACTGGGTACCACAGTTTGTAATGATTGCACACTTTTGGTGTTAACTGACCCCAGGAACAAGAGCAAAAGCAAAGTCACTTTCTTAATAAATTAAATCTCTATTTAAACTTTTTAGGGACACCGGGGCAGCTCAGTTGGGTAAGCATCTGACTCTTGATTTTGGCTCAGGGCACGATCTCACAGTTCATGAGTCTGAGACCATGTCAGGCTCTGAGCAGACAACACTGAACCTGCTTGGATCCTTCTCTCTTCCTCTCTCTCTCTCTCTCTCTCTGCCCCTTCCTGGCTCACTCCCTCCCTCTCTCTCAAAATAAATAAAACATTTTTTAAAAATTTTAATTAAAAAAAAACCTTATTTTAACAAAAAAATTTAAAATATTACATACCCTTTTTCTCGTTTTTATCTTGTTCACTCTCTGGATTATACAGTTCATCATCCTGTTCTGGTACTTCAGTCAAAATGTCATCTAGAACATTAAGTTCTCCATCTGAAAGCAGGAAATTAAAAATAGGGAAAAATCATTACCATTAAGCATTTATCTTTGACTATGTTGGGTCTACATAAATATGGAAACATAACCGTCAAAGATCTTTTATTTCAGGATCAAGACACGACAGTAATTCTATAAAACCATACAAGATAAAGGACATGATACAGAACTCTGGACTACAAAGCCAGGAGTAGTGTACACCCACTCCATAGGGTATGAAGGGACATAGTGGAGTACAAGAGAAAACGTTAAAAACTTCTATATCTGTACTTCAACCTCTAATTTCTCATTTTTGTAACTGCTTTAAAATGTGCATAAAAAATTAGAACAGAAATACTTGTGTGTAACATAAACACACACCTACCAAGGATGGTGAGTACTCCTCACAACCTACTTATTGATTACCAAGAAAAAAATAATTTTACAGTGGAGAAACCTGGCAGATTCTAACTTAACCAAGTAATCAAAATTAACATCACCAGCAGTATGTCAAATCAGTATTACAGACTTGGCATGATGCACTAAGAATAAAACAATTCTGTGATATTCCCAGCCAAAATGCAAACTCTGGGGGTGCCTGGGTGGCTCAGTCGGTTAAGCATCCGACTTCGACTCAGGTCACAATCTTGAGGTCCATGGGTTTTGAGCCGCGCATCGGGCTCTGTGCAGACAGCTCAGAGCCTAGATCCTGCATCTCCCTCTCTTTCTGCCCCTCCCCCTCTCACGCTCTTTCTCTCTCTCAAAAAAAAAATTAAATTAAAAAATGCAAAAAAAATGCAAACTCTGAACCTATACTTAAAGAAACATCAAACTGAAACAAAGGGTCATGAAATAATACCAATCCGCTAATACCAATCCACTAAGAAACTACTCCAGATTAAAAGACTTAAGAGACACAATAACTGAACAAGGCACACGACTGGGAAACTAGTGAAATTTAAGTAAGGTCTGTAGAGTATGGTACCACTCTGTTAATTTCCTGATTCTGATACTACTATAGTTAAAGAAAATCCTATTTCTTAGGAAATACACACTCAAGTATTAGGGACGAAGAAGCACCATGTCTAAAACTGGCAAACAGTTCAGGAATAAAGTGTGTCTGCATATGCATATATCCACATATATACACAGAAAGAGAAGAGAGAATGAATTCAAGAAAAACGATGTGGTAAAAAGTTAACATTTGTGGAATATAATTCAAAGATAAAAAAAATTTTTGTACTATTCATTTATCTATTCTGTCCAAAATATGTCAAAATAACATTAAAAGTAAAAAAAAGTATTGATGTGCTACACAATCAAAAACGTTTGAAACTGCTGGTATCAACTCTGAAAAGTGTAACTTGTTCAGTCAAGAGAACTACTGACTACAATTAACATGCTGAATGATCATGAAAACCTACAACTCAGTTTTGTCACTGCATTCCCACGTATACAACAGGACAAAGTAAGTTCTAAGAAATACATGCAAATATTTACCACCTTAAATTGATTTTTTTTAAATAATACACTAAAATTAATGGTAAATGCTTTGAACACTTAAGTATTCTGGTGTCAAAAGTATCTTTCCAAATTCAAGGTGTGGTAAAGAGAAATGTGAACTCATAAACGTTGATGGGTTAGGACAATTACATTATGGTTCAAGCCAAAAAGCAAAGCCCGTTCAAAAGTATAGCAAGCATGGAGCCACCTGGATGGCTGAATTGGTTAAGCGTCCAACCTCCTCTCAGGTCATAATCTCACAGCTCGAGCCCCACATCGGGCTCTCTGTCAGCACAGATTCCCCCCTTTGGATCCTCTGTCCCCTTCTCTCTCTGCCCCTCCCCCGCACACATGTGTGTGCACACACACTCTCTCTAAAATAAACATTTTTTTTAATTAAAAAAAAAAAGTATAGCTAGGGTTACTTTTTTATATATATAGCAAGGGTTATTAACCTGACCTGAGGTCTATAAACAATTAAATCAGACTAAAATATCTCCAAAGGGAGACAGAAATCAGTGACTGAAGAGAACTAAAACACAATGTAGGCATGATAGGAAAGTAAGCAAGGTTACTTACATAGGATACAGGAAAAAGTAACATCTCAGTATTTGGAGTCAAACACAGTTTCTGTGTAAGAACATCAAAAGTGACACTGCCTGGAATGGCATAGCAATTCCTTTCTTTGGGTGGTTAAGAGTATACTTTACTGTTTTTCTAAAATATATACATCATATGAATTTTTATTTACTTCTAGCTCTCTGATCAGTAAAACACTGGATCCAACAGATGTTCACAGAATTAACTATATTTCTGAAACAACAATTATCACAACGAAATAAGCAATTAAGTAAACATAGTGCTACACACATCTTTTCATGAAATCACTAATTCCATTAGTAGAAAGAACAACCCAAAAGCCTGAACATTCACCTTAAATTATATACTTTACATGTGCTAAACCTAACACTGAATGAACTGTACAGGTTAATTTAAATCAATATAAATTTCAGGCATGAAATTAGATCATGGTTTCCCTATTAAAAAAAAGGTCATTATTGTTTTAAAAAGCCTTAACAAATAAGTGTATTAATCAAATGCAGAGACTGGTTGCAGTTTTAATAAGCAGCTACAGGGGCACCTGTGTGGCTCAGTCACTTGAGCATCCCGCCTCGGCTCAGATCACAAACTCACAGACTGTGTGACTTCGAGCCCTGCATTGGGCTCTGTGCTGACAGCTCAGAGCCTGGAGCCTGCTTCGGATTCTGTGTCTCCCTCTCTCTCTGCCCCTCCCCTGCTCATGCTGTCTCTCTTTGTCTCAAAAAATAAATAAAAACATTAAAAAAAAATTTTTTTTTAAGTAGTTACAAATTTTTAACACAACAAATATTAACCAATGCTTCCTTTTTTTTCCTTTTAACATTTTACTACTTTTACATATATCCTATATACATAAATGAATCACCTAAGGTATGTTTTATCATCCATTACTTCAGATAGAGAAAAGGAAGCTCAAAAGTGCCAGGTGACCAAATTCACTTGTCTAGAAACAGTTGGGGGTACAAGCCTCCAGTTCAGGTTTTCTAAAATCTATAGTTAAATTAGAAGGGAAGTAGTAGTAAAATCTTTAAACAAAGTATAAGGGCACAAAAACAAATCCAAAATATTATTAAAAAGTAATGTGCACTAGATTAATTTCAATTAATGCAGCAGAAAGCCCTGTATGAGTGACACTGTAACATCTTGAAATTTACTTTAGGATCAAACACTACATTCTCACTTGATGGTCTACAAATTTTTATGTATTATACTCCGTGACATCAATAATCTAACTGTGGTTTTATCACAGTATTGGCAAACTAAGGCCTGCAGAACAAATTCAGCCTATGGCTTGCTTTTTTTAACCAGTAAGGTAAAAATAAGAATGGTTTCTGCATCTTAAAGGTTGTGTTTTAAAAGGGGCGGGGGGGGGGGGGACAGACACACACAAAAAAATATGTGACAAACCCTTCTGTGGCCCACAAAGCCTAAAATGTCATTTATTATATAACCCTTTACAAAATGTTTGCCAACCCCTAATATAAATGACATTTTTTTAATGTTTTTTTGAGAGAGAGAGAGAGAGAGAGAGAGAGAAAGAGAGAGAGCACGCGTGAGCGCACACGCACGTGAGGAAGGGCAGAGGAAAAGGGAGAGAGAGAATCCCAAGCAGGTCCCATGCTGTCAGCACAGAGCCCAACACAGGGCTTGAGCTCTCAAACCATGAGTTCATGACCTAAGCCAAAACCAAGAGTCAGACGCTTAACTGACTGAGCCACACAGGCGTCCCTAAAATGAACTAATTATAAAGAAAATGAAGATTATTTAAATATTCTCAGAAACTACCACTGCTGAATACTAATCATCACTGCCATATCCTTTTTGGAAAAAAAAATAGTTCTAACATAAAATAACACCCACTAGTTCTCTAGCATGACCTTTAAACTACCTTAACAAATTTAATTTTTATTTTAATTTTTTAAATAAACCTTTAATAAAGAGTTTTAAATCACTCTTTGCCCGAAAATTATACACTAATATACTGTATAAATATTCATATACATTCAATTCCTTCATAGTAGCTTGACAGCACCCAACCTAAGAATATTAATACTAAAATGAACAAAGATTAGTAAATGTCATTAAGAGTTCCATGAACATACAATTCATATACTACAAAAATAACTCATAGAAGTATATACTTCTATGAGATAAAGCACTTCACAATGTTTTTTGAAAAATCTACATAAAGAATACGGTATTTTTTTTAAAGCTATTTTAAAAACTCAAAAACTGTTCAAGGTTTCACAACAGAATGAATTCTGTCACAATGAATTAGCTCAAACGAAACAAAATTACTCATTAAACAGTATTTCTATTTACAGCTAAAACTCAAATCCATCCAAAGTTATACCCTAACAACTTGCATGAATCTAGCTCTTGGACACTGTTTTGAAAACTTTAAGGATTTAATATAAAAATCCAGACCTTGCATTTTTTGAACGGACTATTTGGTCATTAGGGATCCAGATTCTCACCTGAAAGCAACCAGCTGGAGCAGTCCTGATAGTCTTCTGTTAAGACACAGAGAGGTAGTAACATGTCAAGGCTTTGCAAGAGACAATCTGGGTTTATGCCGGATGAATACGTGCATTTACAAATACTGCTTGCACACAGACCGTGCTTGCTCTTTTCCTTTTGTTTAACCTAATACCTACCATTAACTATTAAAGAAGTACTTTATCTGCTGGACCCTAGTATGCATAAAAGCCTGCAACTCATGAATAACAATGTTAAATAACTGCAAATAAACTTAATATGCATGATACTTTGTGAAAGAGTAGAAACAGTAAGGAGGACAATCGTACTCAACTCTAGTTGATTAACTGCCTTGACAAAATTCAAGCACCATGTTGTCAGATCTTCCAAATTTTCAAGGATTCCCAAACTCAGATTTTCATGTGGACTTAAATGATGGACTTAAACATTGTCTCAAAAACAACACAAAGCGGCTTGCTGCTAGCTTGACTCCTCTGTAGAAGTGCAATCATCTGTGAATGTTTTGCATTCACAATATATGATGTACATGAACCTCACTATCATCACTGGTGCAAACTAGCACAATCTTAGTTACCGTCACAATTACCAAACTGAGTTTTCCAGGGATACAGGAGGCAAAAGAAAATAAAAACAATCATTGTTTTAAAGCTTGTTCAAAAATTTTCAAGATGTTAGGACTAACAAAACTTCTTTTTTATTGTTTTATTGGGGGATTTTTTTTAAGTTTATTTATTTTGAGAGTGCATGAGTGAGGATGCGCATGAGTGAGTACACGCAGGCGTGCATGGGTCAGGGATAGAGAGAGGGAGACCGAGAATCCCAAGCAAGCTCCACACTGTCACACAGAGCCCACTGAAAGAGATCGTGACCCAAGACGAAATCAAGAACCAGAAACCCAACTGACACGGCCACCCAGGTACCCCAGTTTGTTTTACATAATCATGGGAAAATGGAAATCTAACTGGCTTTCAAAGTACTTTAACCACCAGAAGGTTAGGTATATAACAAGAATTCCAGAATGCAGCCCACAGAACTGAAGTGACATAACAAAAATCTCACAACTATGCATACAAATGTAGTGCTCTTTCCATTATACCAGAATTACACTTTAATCTTGCAATTCCTGGCCCAGGAAGGCCACAAGCCTTAACTCCAGGGACATCAGTGTAGAAAATTAACCTTTATCTGAGAAAGCAGCCCATTGTTTTGGACCTGGAAACTCCGGGTCAGGAGATACAAAGTGCTATTTATGTGAGGGTCGGGAACAAAGACCTAGAGTATTTAAAGAAAACTGGCCAGTTAAGTATACTACACATTTGTTTTACGTCACAGAACACCAAAGTAGATTATATCTTTTAATTCATTTAATATAGTTTTAGTCGGCTTTGACAATGAAGCAAAATTTCCTGGAACCTAACCTTCTGTTACATTTTACATTAGACCAGTCTCAGTTACTTTGTCATTCAAAACTGTCATTCCTCTAAATGAAGTGTAGAGACTTGCATTTCCCATCACATCCAAATTTTCTGCTCTAAGCATAGTAAGCATACAATCTGAAGTTTAAGGAGAGTATTTTAAATTTTTTTATCCTATTTCTATTTGGGTAAAACAAATACATTGGGTTATCAAATACATACTCTATGCTTTCTAAAGCCCTAACTAAAGTGAACCAAGAAAGTCAATCTTTTTCTAAGGACTCACTATAAACAGGGCTGAAGTATGTTCATAAAATATGTGTATGTATATATGACTGTGTGTACATATTTATGTGCTCTTGCCTGTGTGACTGTGTGTATACATACACAATTTAAACCGACAAAATCCTTGGCTTTGGATAGCAGAGGCAAATGTCTCATGGTCAGTTATGAACCAAGTCCAACCTTGCAAGTCATTTCTTCAAGGCACTGAGTCATGATTACTGTACGTCAGGAACCTGGTGAGTAAGATAGACCTACTCTTAGCCCTCATGGAGCTTTCCGTTCAGTAATGTAGAAAAACATGTTACTTATGAGAGTGGTAAATCACTTTCCACATTTTGGATGAACTTTTACACTGTTTTTCAGAGAGAACTTCGTAAGACCTTAAGAAATAAAACACATACAAGGTATTTAAAATAGAAAAGATTTGTATTACTCATAAAGTATTAGTATCCTTCAAATCTATTTTTTGGACAAATAATCACCACAGGAATCAGAGGTAGTTGGCAATTTGTCCAGTTATATAGGCTTCAGGTTCTAAATACGGGTATTATAGAAGTATAATAGAAGTTAATGTCTATTTATTACATAGCCAATGTAGAAAGCCCAATAATCCAACGACTCTATAACCAAGTCTTTTAACTGTTCTGTGACCAACGGCAAACGTCTGCAATTTAAATTCATTTCTCATCAAGATTTTACATCATTCATGAAATCCTTTAAGGCCTGTGAGAAGTCTAAGATTCTTAGAGGGCTTAAGTTTATAATTTCATAATGTGTTGCATAAGGTAACTACTGACAAATACTTCATTTCCCACTTTTTCTTGCAGAAGTATAAGGAAGAGTGAATTGGGTATTCTAATTCTGGCTATTTTTCTGGCTGTGTAACAATGATAAATAAAGTTAGGTGAGACACCCTGGAACTCAGTTTCTTTATTTGCAAAATGAATTATTCTGGAAATCTTCCCATTACAAAATTAAATAAGCAATTCCAATAGGTTTTATATTTGCTAGCTTTCCCACTAGAGACCATCTTTGAGCTAATCTATAAAGACAAGCACTAATATCAAAGATTTAAGAGATATAAACTCCACTATGGGAATTAACTTTTTTTAAAAACTACAAAAATGTGAGTTCTTTCAAAAGTTGGATGACTACCCTAAGTATTGCTAATAGGTGGCATTACATGTTCTTAAGAACTTTCATCACTAAATCCATCTCTAAAACAATTTTTAAAACATCACCTACTTTCAGGGCACCTGGGTGGCTCAGTTGGTTAAGTGTCCAACTCTTGATTTTGGATCGGGTCATGATCTCACGGTTCGTGAGATACATGGGCACTTCGGGCTCTGCGTTGAATGACAGCGCAAAGCCTGTTTGGGATTCTCTCTTTCTCTCTCTCTCTCTCTCTGTCTCTCAAAATAAACTTAAAAATGACTCTTCTTCCAAAATGCACTTTACTGTATCTACTCTATTACTAATTTAACAACTGTGTTCATTTTAACAATGAATCCTTGAGAAGTACGGACTTTTACTCATTTTGTATTTGGTTTACCTTACCGATCACAACCAGCACTCACTCCAACACAGAGCTCATAGATTACATTCTGATGCAATCAAATGTCGACTGAATGAATTCTTATTGATTGAAATGATCTATTGTAATAACTAAATTTACTACTAATTAAAAGCAGTCCCTTTTTTGTCACTAACACCTTGCAACCCGACCTCCACATTCTTTTCGTGCTTCTCAAAGGGGTGCATTTTTTAAGACTTAGGTCAAACTACGACAACCTAATCACTGAATTGGTTTAAGATAGCCCCAATTTCTTAAAGATACTTCCACACACTCCAGGCTCCAAGCTTGTCCCTATCCTAGAGCAGTTTAATGAAGCATGAAGACTCATCTTTCTCTTAAGGAGAAAAACTAAAGAGATCGTGGGCCTAGTGCAACTTGACTCTAGAATCCATTCAACAAATCCCCACCCCAAGTTGGTTAGCCACACTGAAGAGGAGATCTGTGAGGTATACACAGGGCAGCAGCAGCACCATATTTTTGTTAACTATAACCTTCCCAAATCATGATAATCTTAAGGTTAGAAAAGACCCTAAAAGCAGCATCTAAACTAGACCACTCTCCAGACAGGTATTGATCCAGGATATACATAAACATCTGTAGCACTTGGGAGGTCGGTTTTTCAAAAGACATGACATCCCTTTCTACCAACATCAGTTTTTCCTATATTTACTGTAACTGTATTACTCCTTCAGCTCTCTATAAATTACACCCATTTGTTCCTGGTTGTACCTTCTGGGAGCTAACACAACGTGTTTCTATCAAAATAGTGGCTAGGATTTTTTTTTTTTTTTTTGCCATGTCTAAGTCATATAATTATTGCTTCAAACATCATGTTTTCCAAAATAAGTGTTCGAGGAACCAGAGGGGCAATTCTTGCCACTTTGCCTATTTAACAGGAAGAGCCACAAATTACTTGTAGATATTTCTCGAGATTACTAATCCACCTGTACCACTTCTTAAAAATGCTCACTTACAAGACTACCAGCTTTGGCCGTGGCATTAAGGATTTTCAAAATTTTGCCTAAAAGAAAGGGTCGTTCTGAAAATACGCATTACACCCGCATAATCCTACCAGGAAATAAACCCAAGGGCCTGCCACTAAGAACAGGCCCTCTCAGCCGCGCCCAGGACTGCAGAACGGAAAAAGAAGAGAATTAGGATCAAAACACAAAACAAAACAAAACAAAACAAAACAACCCAGGAGAGATGAAGTGCTAGGTGGTTCGGAGATCGAGGACGCAAGAGCAGGCCTAGTCTCTTCCAGCGGGTGCAAGTGTCTCGGTTGGGACGGATCGGCTCCGCGCGGGGCAGGCTAACCTCCCCAACCCCCACCCCGCAACGACAACCACGGCTCCATCGACCGATTCCCGAGTGTCGCCTCCGCCCGTCACCTTTCTCCGCACTAACCTTTCTCCTCCCGGCTGTCGGCCGCCATTGCTCCCCTCCTGTTTCCGCTGCTGCTGCTGCTGCTGCTGCTGCCGCCGCCGCCGCTTCGACGCGACCCGCGCGGGCGCCGCAGCCGCGGCAGCCGTAGCACGGGCACGTCCGTCAGTCCGTCCGCTGGGCTGCGCGCTTCCCACCTTGGCCTCTACCGCTCACCTTTCCCAACTCACCCTTTTTCTCCTCGCTTCTTCCCTTTCTCCCTTTTCTCCTTTCACTCCAGCCTCTGGCGCCCTAGGCCCGGCCTTCCCGTTGGGGCTTGGGTACGGGAGGGGGGTAGGGGGAGGGAAGGGAAACAGATGGCGACGGCGGGCGGCGCTAAAATGGAGCCTGCTTCCTGCTTGAAACAATCCCGCTCCCGAAATGCCCTGCGCTGTTTACGCTTCGTTCCTCCCTGGGACCGTCACAGTGCGGAGAGGGGCGGGAGAAACGCGGGGTGGGCAAGGGAAACGTGATAACGTCAGCACGTCGCTTCGTCTCCCACAGCCCGGATGTCCACGGATTGAGTTTTCTTTTCAGCGATTAGATCGCCGAAATTACGGTTTATTGAGCACCCCGTAGCGATGCGTACACCCTGGTGGCGCTGTTTTCTCACCTGAAAAGCCTACTGACGGACCTTCCCGAGGACAAAAGATGCTTCTGGTTGTTATGCGGATCTCCTAATTCTGGAAATCGGAGATTTAGGATAAATCTGGGCGGGTCCCTTTGCCGCCGCCACTTTGTACTCTTAGTGCCAAATAGATTTTCATAGTTGGTGCCCTAGGGTTAGCCAAAGGCAGCGCAAGATGCAACCCGCTCACTTGTCACAAAAGCCTACTAGTTTTGCTGTTAATTGGGGAAATTAATTCTATTGTACTTTAGTATAGCTTTGTAATTCATGTAATAACATTTGATTTAGGTATTTATTGAGGCGCTGGGGTACACAGTTGATTTAAACAGAGTATTGAGAAATTGAAACTACTGAAGTGACCAAAAATTACTCAACTACATAATGTGGTAAAATCTGCAAGGAAACTTGCATAAAGTTTATGGTCCAAAGGACTGAAAATGTCATTTTGCTTCACTGCTCGGTAAAGTTTACGCGGGAAGGAAATTTGGAGGGAAAAGAAAGTAACATTGTTATATAAAAACAAATAGCATGTTCAAAGACAAATAATCTAGAGTCTTGGCTCTTGATGGCCATTGTAACAAATTGAGAAAAATCAATGGGAAGAATTTAAAGAGGGCTTGTAGAAAAAAAACGAAAGAAAAACAGTAAATATAAAACTAAGCTATGTATCATCAGATGCATAGGAATCAAGGGTAAACAGGACAGCATTTCTGCCTTTAAGGAATTTTCAGTATAATATATGGAAGAAATAAGTTAGCAAGAAATTACACTCTAACGATAATTGCTGAAAATTGTGTTTTCCTACTGTGCACCAGGTATTGTTCTGAGAATTTGACCTACACAATCTGATTTCATCTTCCAAAACCCCAATTAGATTATATTACCTGATTTTACATACAGGGAAAGTGAAGTAAGAAATTGAAGTGTCCAAGGTCACCAGTAGCAGTAATTAATATGGCTCAAGTTCAGGAGATTTACCTCCAGCCCTCCAATTGATAATACTCCCTCAAGTAAACTCAGAATGTTACTGTAACCTTCAGGGGCATGTTACTCAGACTGGTAGGGGTGCAGAATAGAGTCAAGGAAAGCTTCCTGGAGAAGGAATTAAGCCTACTTGAAAACTAAAAGACTATTAATAGTCTAGATGAGGAGAGAAAGGGCAAAGGTGATAAAAGGATGTTTTTCTGGAAAAAAGGTCCTACGTAACAGAGCTACCAATGGTTTGGTTTAGGTTGATATTAAATAGGTAAGAAAAGGCTGAATCAAGAAAAGTGTTATAGGGGTGCCTGTGTGATTCCGTCAGTTAAGCATCCGACTCTTGATTTCAGCTCAGGTCATGATCTTGTGGTTTGTGAATTCAAGCCCTGCATCAGGCTCTGCACTGATAGTGCGGAGCCTGCTTGGGATTCTCTCTTCTCTCCAACCTCTCTCTCTCTCTCTCTCTCTCTCTCTCTCTCTCTCTCTCTCCCCCTCATGTGCTCTCTATAAATAAATAAATAAATAAATAAATAAATAAGTAAATAAGTAAGTAAGTTCTATGACGTCCTACTCAATTATTAATTCAGTCAACTAGTATTCATTAAAATGCTACTCAGTCCCAAATATTGTTACAGACTCTGGTATTAAGAAATATATTTAGTATAAAATCTTGTTTCTCTCTTCAAGAAGTTGGACTCTACATTCTAGTTAGGGAGACAAAGCATAAGTAAACAAATTAAAAAACATGATGAATTCCATGCAAGAAACAAGTAAGAGGCTATTATGGTGAGGCCAGCTTGGGGAGGAGAGCTTTCTATGAGAAAAACTAGAAAGGCCTTGGTGAGGAGTTGAAGTTGAAACTGATAACCTAGTAAGAGGTGGAGGTAAGAGGTCTTCCAGGCAGAGAACAGCACATACAAAGGCTCTGAGGGAGAAAGAAGCCATGTTATGGTCAAGGATCCAAAGAAAACACCAATGAGCTGGAGTCCAGATAATGGATAATGAGAAGACAAGTGACTGAGATATTGTTTGAGGGACAGGCCACATCTTGGGAGTAAGAGCCTAATCGGGACCTAGCCTAAAACAAAAGCAGTACAAGATTTGAGAAGAGAGAATTTCGAGGTTGAGCCCACGAGAGGGTAGGAATGAAAACACCTTGGGCTGTCTAAAAATTCACACCTGCAAAATGTAAAACCAAGCATACATAATTTCAAAGTGATCAACACTTTCAGAGGAAGACAATAAAATCTAGGGTCTCTGAGACATATTTTTCACAATATTCAACATTAAATTAGGCCAAGTCTAGGTCCTATAACGCAGGTTACAAATTGGTGCTTGCTGATCTAAGACTTTCCTTGAACCAACACAGTGTTTGTATGGTTTTGTTGAAGTGTAATGCTTTCAATCAGACACTTTTCAATTAGACATGACCTCCACCACCACTCTCAGTTGCCTTACCCCTGTCCAATATTACTGATTGAAGTGTCTATGTATTAAGTGTGTGGACTCAGGGGCGGGGTGGAGGGGGATGGAGGCAGTTTGATTCTTTTGCTCTGGGAAGGTTATATAGAGTGAGGAGTAAGGGAGACTCAGTCCCAAGTCTTAATACGGATCTAGAGACGGCAAATGTACAATATGAACCTGCGACATCTTGCTATACCGGAAAGCAGTAATCAAAGAATTCTAGGATCCTGTCAAAATGACTCAGAAGAGTTGCTAACTAAAGTGGCTCCCCCTGGCCAATAGGCCAATGGCCAAGTATGAGCCATTTTGAGCATAGGTGGAGATAAAACTGCACTGAAATATGTTTCAATCCATAAATTCCCTAATATTTCCAAAAAACCCCTCAGTCCTCTTCAGATAATGCTAGGGAACAAGTTCATTATTTTGAAAACTGGTAAACAAAGAGAAATCTTCATAGATCTTGTTTCCAATTAGAACTGTATCTTGGGGTTACCAATCAAATAATTGATGAAGGAAAGTTTATCTGTGGAAGAATTACAGCTAATACATGATCAGAGTAAAAAATCACAGAACTAGGACATTAGAATTTTACAACCATTAATGAAGTACAGATCAAGGCAATGATTATTAAGGGCTACTAATTTACATAACAAAGACAATCAGATCTTATGTGCCTCTTGATGGAAACACATTATCTATGAAATAATCTTGCCAAAAAACGAAACCCAGGAGAATGTCTGTCAGCATTTTTCAACCAGGGATGATTCTGCCCCCATGGGATATTTGGCAATTTTTGAAAAAAAATTATGGTTGTCACAACAGAGGTGTGACACACTATTAGCGTGTAATGGGTAGAGGCCGAGGATGCTGTTAAACATCCTATAAGGCTCACAAACCTATAAAACTCCCACACACACCCCTACCCACTAACAAAGAACTATCTTACCCAAATGCCAATAGTGCTCATGCTGAAAAATCATGCTCCAGAGAATAGGCAAAGCACAGGTGAATATTTTAAGCCATCCCATGCAAATACCATTAGCAATAAGAAACTCTACAGGGGTGGGGCGCCTGGGTGGCTCAGTCGGTTGAGCGACCGACTTTGGCTCAGGTCATGATCTCACGGTCCGTGAGTTCAAGCCCCGCGTCAGGCTCTGTGCTGACAGCTCAGAGCCTAGAGCCTGTTTCGGATTCTGTGTCTCCCTCTCTCTGACCCTCCCCCGTTCATTCTCTGTATCAAAAATAAATAAGCGTTAAAAAAAAAAAAAAGAAACTCTACAGGAGTATTATAAGAAATGTTAAAAATATAAAACAATTATAATTCATAAAATATAAAACAATATATAATTAGAATTATAATTCTATGATTATAATTCATTATAGGTTGAATTGTGTCCCCCAAAATAATATTTTGAAGATCTAACCTGAAGTACCTCAGAATGCAAACTTATTTTGATATAGGGTTGTTTCATATGTAATTCATTAAAATAAGGTAATAGTAAAGTGGAATGCACCCTTAACCCAATATGACTGGTGTTCATATAAAAGGAAAAGAGACACTGTAATAGAGACACACAAGGAAACATGTGACAACAGAGACAGAGATTGGGTGATGCGGCCAAGGAACTTCAAGGGTAACAGGCAAAAACCAGAAGCTATGAGCCAAAGAATGATTCTCCCCTACAGGTTTCAGAAGGAGCATAAATGACCCTGTCCACTCCTGGATTCAGACTTCTAGCCTCCAGATCTGTGAGAATAAATTTCTATTGTCTTAAGCCACCCAGTTTCTCATACTTTATTACAGCGGCTCTATGAAACTAATACCTTGGACCTTATTTAGGGACTAATTTGAATACATGAGTACACACACATACATATACTCATATTCACATGTACCTATCAACAAGCTTTGAAAACTTTGAATTATAATTTTAAAAACTTGCTGTTAATTTTTTTAGCTATAATAAGTTATGTTGAAAAAATACTTCTTGCAATTTCATGACGCATACTAAAATATTTGCAGATGAAATGATATGGTATCTAGAATTTGCTACAAAATACACTATATAAGAGCAGGGGTTATAGATGGGGGTCATATATAAAACAAGTCTGCTCATGGGCTGAAGATGGGTGATGGACAGACATACTCTCCTCTCTACTTTTTAAAAAATATATTTGAGATTTTCTGTAATAATTTTAAAGAAAGAGCAAGAGAAACAGCCAAAAAAATTGAGGTTATATCAAAATGCCATTTTCCCTAATCCATAATTATCCTATCAGAGCTAAATAGTAATTGAAAATAATCTTTACTTATGCCTTGTAAGTTTGTCTTTTTATAAAATAACACAAGAAGTTTAGCATAACAGAACACAATATTAGCAGGAGAGCTAAAAACATTCAGTAACAAGATGAATAAGTTCAGGGAATCTAATATACAGGATGGTGATTATAGTTAATAGCACTTTATTGTAGGGGCACCTGGATGGCTCAGTCGGTTAAGCAATTCTCTTGATTTCAGCTTAGGCCATGATCTCATGGTTTGTGAGTTTGAGCCCCAAGTCAGGCTCTGTGCCTGCTTGGGATTCTCTCTTTCCCTCTCATAAGCATGCACTCTCCCCCCACTCATAAGCATGCACTCTCTTACTCACTCTCTTTCAAAATCAACAAATATTTTAAAAAACAGTACTTTATTGTATACTTGAAATTTGCTAAGAGACTTGATCTTAAGTTTTCTTACCACACCCAAACAAACACAGCATAACTGTGTGAGATGATGGATGTGTATATATTAACTTGATTATGATAACCATTTATAATATATATGTATATCCCATTGTACACCTTAAGTATATACAAGTTTTATTTGTCAATTATACTTCAACAAAGCTGGGGAAAAACAAAGTTAAAAAAAAAAAAAAAAGGCCTTTCAAGGGAAAATGGGTCTCTCTGGCCTGACCAGAAAAAGGAAAGGCCAAAGGACTTGAAAATCCTCAGGAGGAGAGCAGAAAGCTAGAAAAGAGAATCAGAAGCAAAGCTTTAGAGAGGGAATGTCCTGAACCCATCCAAAGTAGTAGTATAAAAATTCAAAGATAGCTTGATGGGAATCATTAAATATATTTAAATATGTGTTCTGCACCCCCTTCTAGAATTTGACTGAATTCATATCTGGTTCCTAGTAAGACTAGGTCTTTTCTGGTAAAGAATTGCTTGAAGGCTCTTCTGGAACTGCCAAAGAATGAAAAAGGATCACCTTAACTATACCACAGTAAATGCTGCTGAGCTATTGAATGTATGCAGCAGAGTTCTTGGTGTAGCACTAAGTTCTCGCCGGCACAATCCAGCATATTATAGAGTCTTAAAATAACCCTTGACTAGCATTTACTTAGAACTCACCTTTCACATGTATTATGTCATTTAAACTTCACAACCAGCTTGTGAATCAGATTCAATAAACATTTTTAATAAGAGCAAAATTATATTTTTAAATAGAAAAAACTCGATAAAAATAAGAATACTATTTAAATATTGAGGGCATTTTACATTTTGAAATGTATTAATCTTCTGATTTGAAACCAGGTACCTGAACCCTTTTTCCTGCATCCATATGTCAACATCAAGTTTCTTTTAGTTTTTATGCATCCCACAGAAGGTAGCCTTGCCTCCTTTAACAGAAATTATATTGATTTAATTCTCACAATAGGAAATAGATTTTCAAAATATAAGTATTAAAAAAAAAACACAAAGTTTTGCACAGCTTTAAAAAAATAATTATCTACTCCTTGGATGTTTAAAGAAATCTGGGCTTCCAAAACTGTTCTGCTTACTTCTCAATAATATTGGTAGCTCACATTATTGAGTACTGACTCTGTGCTGGTCAGTTCTGAATGCTGGCTATATTTTACCTCAATTCATCTAACCCCAGAGGCATTACTGTTTTCTTTATTTTACTGAGAAGGTAAGTTTCTTTTAAGTAATGTTTTGTCTTTAGGGTTTTTGGTTTTTTCCCTTTTTTCCTTCTCTTTTCTTCATAGCATCTTGGTACAGGGATGTGCTGTATATCTCTGGCTGTCCTAACCCATTTTTCACACTCTCCACCCTACTTTGTACCTTCGAAAGCCGATCCATATGGACTGCCCAGTTGGTTCCCTTCCTTGGTTTTGGTTGATTTCAAACAATGGAAGGCACAAGCATGAGATCTGAAAATAGGAGGAAAGTAAGAAATGAACTGTTGATTTTCATGACTCCCTTCATGTAGGGTTACCAGAGGTCATTTTTGTCCCCGTATCCACAGCCCCAATTCCTAGCAGTCAATACTATCCTATCTGGGTTCTGGTAACCCCATCCTCAATTTGCTCATTCTAGTGTAGGGTCGTGCTATGGACTGAATTGTGTTCCCCAAAACTCCTATGTTGAAGCTCAAATGCTCCAACGTGTGTACTTGGACATAGGGCCCATAGAACCCAGGGACAGCCCCTGAATACCAGTGTCTCTGCTTCAGTGTCATTCATTCTCAGTATTTTGCTTGTTTTGGGGGGCTATAATAGGAATCCAGGCTGACAGAGCTGGAGCGAGTTGGGGAGCTGGAACTCGGGAGTTCTACAAAACCAGTAGCAAGTGCTGTGAAAGGCACAAGACTAAAAGTAAAAGGGACTTAAGGTACTAAGACCCTCTCATGACACTCTTGGACTAGCCCAGAGAAAAAGAAAAACCTAGAAACCCGTGGTTCTACAGAATTAAATCTGTGAAGCAGAAAAGACCCAGGGTTTGAGCCCAGCTCAGTTCTCCAGCTCTGAGGTTGCCCAGGTCTGGGAAATTCAAGGACTGTACCTGATGGTGTTCTACTTTTCAGTTCTTTTTTAAAAATGCTGCTTCCCCCCCCCCCCTTCTTTCCCTTTGAATGGGTACAAATTTAGGTCTCTTTAGCTGAAAGACAGTCCTCCTACACTTTCCCCCTCTTAGCCAGAGACAGCACCCACAGGTGGTGCTTGGTCACTCAGGTACTGGGGACAGCTGGATCACTGCTTGGACTCTGTTTCAAGGAGGGATGGTAAATATGTAGCCTCCCCTGCCCCATCCTATTCCCTTGCCAGCTTCTTTCGTCGTTACAGAGTTTCATTGAGCCCAGCTGCAGCTGCCTGGCCGTGTGGACATTGTCCTCTGGATAGCCATAAGATACACCTGGGGCTGGAGCCTGTTTTTTCTCCTCTGCCCAACAGGATGTCATCATGGGAAATAGGGAAGAGAATGTGGGGAGCCAATCCTTATGTCCCTCTCCACCTACCACTCTCCTACATTCCCCATCTGTGTCTCTTTTGCTCAAAAGGAGAGGAAGAAGCAATAAGGAAGGAGACTTTGTATTACTTATCCATTTCTAAATAAACATTTGTTACTTTTAAAAAACAGATAAACAAAAAAGCAGGGAATGGGTAGTCTCTTTAACATATGCTGCTAGGAAAACTAGATGTCCACTTGCCAAAGAATGAAATTGGGCACCTATCTTATACCATACACAAACATCAACTCAGAATGGATTAAAGGCTTGAATGTAAGACCTGAACCATAAAACTCCTAGAAGAAAACATAGGGGTAAGCTCCTTGACATTGGTCTTGGCAATAACTTTTTGGATTTAGCAACAAAAACAAAAATAAGTGAGTGGGACTACACCAAACTAAAAAAGCTTCTGTACAGTAAAGGAAATTATCAACAAAATGAAAAGGTAACCTATGAAATGGGAAAATCATATATCTCATAAGGAGTTAACATTAAAAATATATTTTAAAAAATGCATACAATTCAATAGAAGGAGAAGCAGAAGCAGAAGCAGAAAAAGAAGCAGAAGAAGCAGAAGCAGAAGCAGAAGCAGAAGAAGCAGAAGCAGAAGCAGAAGCAGAAGCAGAAGAAGAAGAAGAAGAAGAAGAAAGGAAGAAAAAAGAAAAAAAAACAGTCCAACTGAAAATGGGCAGTGGAACTGAAAAAAACATTTCTCCAAAAGAAATAGCCAACAGGTACATGGAAAAGTGCTCAACATCACTGATCATTAGGGAAATGCAAATCAAAATCACAATGAGGTTTCACCTCACACCTCATAATGAACAGTTATTATCAAAAAGACAAGAAATAACAAATGTTGGGTAGATATAGAGAAAAGGGAACATTTATGCATTGTTGGTGGGAATGTAAATTGGTGCAGCTACCATGGAAAACAGTATGGAGTTTCCTCAAAAAATTAAAAATAATACTACCATACGATCCAGCAATTCTGCCTCTAGGTATTTAACTGAAGGAAATGAAAACATTATCTTGAAAAGATATCTGCACCTCCATGTTCACTGCAGCATTATTTACTAAAGCCAAGATGGAGAAGCAATCAAAGGGTCCATGGATTAATGAATGGATAAATAAAATATGGGGTATAAGTGTGTGTGTGTACACAATAGAATATTATTCAGCTATATAAAAAAAGAAGAAAATCCTACTATTTACAACAACATGGATGGACCTTTGAGACACTATGCTATTAAAATAAATAAAATACGGGCCACTGGGTGGCTCAGTTAAGTGTCCAACTTCGGCTCAGGTTATGATCTCACAGTTCGTGAGTTTGAGCACCATGTCAGGCTCTGTGCCTGAAACCTACTGAAACAGCTCAGAGCCTGAAACCTACTTCAGATTCTGTGTCTCCCTCTTTCTCTGCCCCTCCCCAACTCGTACTCTGTCTCTGTCTCTCAATAATAAATATACATTGAAAAAAATAAAAAATAAATAAAATAAAATAAGTCAGGCAAAGAAAGACAAATACTGTATGATATCATTTATATGTGGAATCTAAAAAAAAAGCTGAACTTATAAATACAGAGCACAGATTAATGGTTACCAGATGCAAGGAATGAGAGGGTAGGAAAAATAAGGACAGGTGGTCAAAACGTACAAACTTCCAGTCCAGTTGGAAGACAAAAAAGTCTTAAGGATGTAATGTACATCATGGTGACTATATGTAATAATACTGTATTGCATATTTAAAAATTGCCAAGAGAGTAAAGCTTAAAAGTTCTCATCACAATAAAAAAAGTGTGTAACTATGTGTGGTGATAGACATTAACTAAATTTATTGTGGTTATAATTTCACAGTATATACATATATCAAATCATTAGATTGTACACCTAAAATGAATATAGTGTTATATATCAATTATCTCTCAAAAAAAAAAAAAAACAACAAACAGTAAAGTATGCAGAAGCACAGAAAAAGTGATAGATAAGCCAAAGACCGTGAATAAAAAAATCTCCAGGGTCAAGAATGGAAGACAAAAGTGCTGTTAGTGGCATAAAGAGTAGTCAAAGTTAAAAAAAAAAAAATGAAACAACACTAACTCACCATAATGATGGATTGATTCTAGGAGAAGGAAATGAGAAATTTCCACCTCTGAGAGATATTTGCTAGAGATTAAGTCAGTAACTGATTTGCTACTGATTAAGTCAGTGACACTTATGAAGCAATCAGAGCTATTTCTTATATCCAAATTATGTTCCAGTTGTTTATTTTTTGTGTTTGTGGCATTTGCCTAAAAGGCTGTGTGTTGGGCACCTCATTGCTCCTTGTAAGGATTCCAACATGCCTCCTAACCATGACATCTTCTTTCTACCTTTCTTTTATTGACTTCAATTTTACTCAGTGTTCTATAAGTATGTATATTTGTAGAAAGGAAAACTATTTATGTATTTTTTTTTGAGATATCACCCAGTTTGTCTCATGTGACCACTGCCTGTTCTGTTGTCCCATGACACTTGGGTTTTCCTTGTGTCCAAACTCATAGCCATCTCTTGGTAAACAGTAACTCACCTTTAAAACCGCCATCCTATTTTTTTAACCCAATTGGAATGCATACAATTTGAGTGACAAAATGGTACAATTCTTTATATAGTGTTTATGAAAACAAATGATAAACAATTTTTAAAATCTTTTGAAAAATTAGAAATGTCTGGTCCCTATACTATCTATAGCTTTATCCTTCCATTGTATTAAACAAGGAGCTATTCAACCAATATTTGTTGAGTATAAACATGAAAACGAAATCAAAAATACTTATTTTTTTCAGTATATATTTGAGATTCTAACTTGAAAATCTAAATTGAGGACAGGCCCATTATATCAAGGCTATAGGCTGTACATGGGTGAGAGTTTTATACATATATATGCGTGTTGGGACAGTTAGGGAAACTACAGATGAAGGCAACTGATACTTGGACAATAATGTCCCAAGGTAGCTATTCAATATTTACTGAGTAATGATAAAAGCACTATAAAAAATGCTTTATGTGCATTTGCATTTAACCCTCATTTGACAGATTACTAGATACAAGTTCATAGCTAAGAAATTGCAGAACTAGAGTCTGAACCTGCCTCTTTTGATTCTAGGATCTGTGCACTTCACCTCTATCCTTATTGCCACTGATGATAAGATTAGAAAAATGGTGGAAGTCAATCATTTGAAGAACGAATTCTACCATAAGTAATATATTTGTATGTGGGTATCTTTGAAGCTTCATAAACAATCAAATTCTAATCATGCTATGAATATCACAATTCATAGAAGAAACTATTGTACTGGAATCAATTCTGTCATACCAGTTTGAAGGAATTTATCTTCTAGTACAGTAGAAGTAGTAGACAGTAAGGTAAGGGGGGATCTTGACTCCTTTAACCAGGGGTGAGCTGGCAAATATTTAACAACTGGCTCTCCAGAACAGAAACCTTCTTTCTAGTGTTTGCCAACTTCTGTGGCATAAATACTTCCACTATCACCTATTTCAAGCTACCAATGAGACATCACATCATTGAATACATAGTTGAGAAGTATGCAGTAATACCATTATATATTATTTCCACTCTGCAGAAGCAATGGTTGTAAACATAAATAACCTCAAGAACATAGGTAATACTAAATTTTAATTGAAAAATTAGGAAATAGTGAGTTTTGGAATTTGTTACTTTTGTTTTTAATATAATATACTTAACTATCCCTTTATATAATCTAACTTTTAATAATCCCTGTGCTAAACAACCAGCTTGCAGAATTTCTGAGAATTCTAAAAATCTAACAATTACAAGACAGCTCCAGCACCCTACTGCCCTTAACTGCCCCTCAGATAAACAGCTCTTGGTACCCATTTTTGTATGTTATAGTTACCTCTTGGCCACAGCTAAGGAAAATGAAGTAGGAATAGGAACAAGTCCAAAGTCACTTCTCTCAGGATTTGGAATTCAGGAATAAGAGTGGGAATCATTTTCTCTGCGTGACTGAAGCTATAACATGAATGTTTAAAGCTAAACATTTCTTGACCATAATGTGGACTGAATAGCAGATAAGACCAAAACATTATGTCCCAAAACCTTTGTGATACAGCAAAAGCAATCATAAGAGGGAAGTATATAGCAATATAGGTCGACCTCAAGAAGGAAGAAAAATCTCAAACATGCAACCTAACCTTACACCTAAACGTGCTAGAAAAAGAGCAACAAATGAAGCTTAATGCCAGCAGAAGAGAAATAATAAAGATTAGAGCAGAAATAAATGAAATAAATGATATAGAAGCAAACAAAAATCCAGTAGAACAGATCAATGAAACCAGGATCTGGTTCTTTGAAAAAATTAATAAAACTGATATACCCCTAGCTAGACTTATCCAAAAGAAAAGAGAAAGGACACAAATAAGTAAAATCACAAATGAAAGAGGAGGGATCACAACTAACACCACAGAAATACAAACAGTAATTAGAGAATACTATGAAAAATTATATGCCAACAAACTGGGCAATCTGGAAGAAGTGGATAAATTCCTAGAGACATATCAACTAACAAAATTGAAACAGGAAGAAATAGAAAACTTGAATAGACTAATAACCAGCAAAAAAATTGAATCAGTAATCAAAAATCTCCCAACAAACAAAAGTCCAAGGCCAGATGGCTTCCCAAGGGAATTCTACCAAACATTTAAATAAGAATTAATACCTATTCTTCCTCAAACTGTTCCAAAAAATAGAAATGGAAGGAAAACTTCCAGACTTATTCTACAAGGGCAGCATTACGTTCATTCCAAAACCAGACTAGGACCATACTAAAAAAGAGAATTACCGGCCAATATCCCTGATGAACATGGATGCAAAAATTCTTGACAAAATACTAGCAAGTCAAATCCAACAGTACATTAAAAGAATTAGTCACCACAATCATGTGGGATTTATTCCTGACTTACAAGGGTGGTTCTATATTCACAAGTCAATCAACATGATACACTACATCAATAAAAGAAAGGATAAGAGTCGTATGATCCTCTCAATAGATGCAGAAGAAGCAAAGACAAAGAAGAGCATCCATTCTTGATTAAAACCCTCAACAAAGTAGGGATAGAAGGAACATACCTCAACATCATAAAGGCCATTTACGAAAGACCCACAGTGAATATCATCCTCAATGGAGGAAAACTGAGTTTCTTCTCTAGGGTCAGGAACAAGACAGAGTTGTTCACTTTCACTGCTGTTATTTAACATAGTACTTGAAGTCCTAGCCTCAACAATCAGACATCAAAAAGAAATAAAAGGTATCTAAATCGGCAAGGAAGAGATCAAACTTTTACTATGTGCAGATTACATGATACTCTATGTAGAAAACCCAAAAGACTCCACCAAAAAATTGCTAGAACTGATACACAAATTCAGTAAAGTTGCAGGATACAAAATCAATGTACAGAAATCAGGTGCATTTCTATACACCAATAATGAAGCAGCAGAAAAAGAAATCAAGGAATTGATCCCATTTACAATTGCACCGAAACCGTAAGATACCTAGGAATAAACCTAACCAAAGAGGTAAAAGGTCTGTACTCTGAAAACTATAGAAAACTTATGAAAGACATAGAAACTTATAGAAACCTATGAAAGATGACACAAAGAAATAGAAAAACTTCCCATGCTCATGGATTGGAAAACCAAATATTCTTAAAATGTCTATACTACCCAAAGCAATCTACACATTTAATGCAATCCCAGCATTTTTCACAGAACTAGAACAAACAATATTAAAATTTATATGGAACCACAAAAGACACTGAATAGCCAAAGCAATTTTGAAAAAGCCAAGCAAAGCTGGACACATCACAATTCTGGACTTCGAGTTATACTACAAAGCTGTAGTTATCAAGACAGTATAGTACTGGCACAAAAGCAGATACATGGATCAATAGAACAGAAGAGAAAACCCAGAAATGGACCCACAGCTGTATGGTCAACTAATCTTCAACAAAGCAGAGAAGAATATCCAATGGAAAAAAGACAATCTCTTCAGCAACTTGTGCTGGGAAAACTGGACAGCAACATGCAACAGAATGAAACTGGACCACTTTCTTACACCATACACAAAAATAAAGTTAAAATGGGTGAAAGACCTAAATGTAAGACAGGAAACCATCAAAATCCTACAGGAGAAAACAGGCAGTAGCCTCTTTGACATTGGTTATAGCAACTTCTTACTAGATACATCTCTGGAGGCAACGGAAACAAAAGCAAAAATAAACTATTGGGACTTCGTCAAGATAAAAATCTTCTGCACAGTGAAGGAAACAATGAGCAAAACTAAAAGGCAATCTTTCAGATGGGAGAAGATATTTACAACTGACATATCTAATAATGGGTTAGTATCCAAAATATATCTTAAAAACTTAGGAAACTCAACATCCAAAAAACAAATAATCCAGTTAAAAAATGGGCAAAGACATGAATAGACATTTTCCAAAGAAGAAATCCAAATGACCAAGACACGTGAAAAGATGCTCAACATGACTCAACATCAGGGAAATGCAAATCAAAACCACAACGAGATATCACCTCACACCTGTCAGAATGGCTAACATTGACAACACAGGAAACAACAGATATTGGTGAGGATGCTGAGAAAGGGGAACCCTCTTACCCTATTCGTGGGAATGCAAACTGGTGCAGCCACTCTGGCAAGCAGTATGGAGGTTCCTCAAAAAGTTAAAAGTGGAAGTATCCTACAACCCAGCAACTGTTCTATTAGGTAGTTACCCTCATTTACCCACAGGATACAAAAATACTGATCTGAAGGGACACATGCACCCTGAATTTTATAGCAGCATTATCAACAATAGCCAAAGTAGAGAAAGAGCCCAAATGTCCAATGATCGATCAATGGATCAAGAGGTGGTATATCAGATATAGGTAGATATAGATATAGATATAGATATAGATATAGATATAGATATATAATGGAATATTACTCTCCATCTCTATACACATTTATATTATACAATTATAGAATATTACTCAGCATCCCTCTCTCTCTCTCAAAATAAATAAACAACAACAACAAAAACAGAACAAATGCAAAGAGAAAAGCAGGAATGGGAAAACACACATCTTGTTAGACCTATAGTAATCTAGTTTTCAATTGGAGTTCTTCCTGAGGCCTGGCTGCATTTTACCCTTGGACGTGGATAGAGAACCTCGTCTTCTGTTAAATTAATCAAACAGGGAGGCTATTAAACTGAGGCACCGCGATCACCATGGAGGCTTTCATAAGCAAATCAAAACCTAAGCCTGTAAACGCTTCAAGCCTTTCAAATCAAAACCTTAGGACAACCAATCACAAACAACCAACTAGTCTTTAAGCTATAGCCAATCAAACAACTTCCTTTCTTTGCTTCCACGCTTTCTCTACGTGTCTTTCCCCTAGCTTCTATCAGTGGAGGTCTCTTAGTCACTTTCTGATTTGGCACTGCCCTCTTTGAATTCATTTTTGCTCAAAAAACTCTTACATTTTTTAATATGCCTCAGTTTATCTTTTTAACACTGGTAACAATGCAAGGTTGTATAGCCACTTTGAAAGGTAGTTTGGCGATTTCCTACAAAACTAAAAACATACTTTTACTGTATGATCCAGCAATCATGCTCCTTGGTATTTACCCAAAGGAGCTGAGAACTTATGTCCAGACAAAAACCTGCACATAGAGGTTTATAGCAGCTTTATTCATAATTGCCAAAATTTGGAGGCAATCAAGATGTCATTCAGTAGTTGAATGGATAAATAAACTGTGGTACATCCAAACAATGGAATATCAGTTGACACTACAAAGACATGAGCTATTAAACCATGAAAAAACATGGAGGAAACTTGAATGCATATTGCTGACTGAAAGAATCCAATCTGAAGAGGCTACAAACTATATGATTCCAAATGTATGACACCTGTAAAAAGCAAAACTATTAAGACAGTAAAAATATCAGTGGTTGCGGGGAGGGGTGGGGAAGGATGAATAGGTGAAGCACAGAGGATTTCTAAGGCAGTGAAACTACTCCACATGATACTATAATGATAAATACATTTGTCCAAACCTGTAGAATGTAGTGAAAAGTGAACCCTGATGTAAACAATGGACTCTGAGTGATAACAATGTGTCAACATAGATTCATCACTTGTAACAAATGTGCCACTCTGGTGGGGGATGTTGATGAGGGAGGCTACCCATGTGTGGAGGCAGGGGGTACATGGGAAATCTCTGTACCTTTCTCTCTATTTTACTGTGAGTCTAAAACTGCTCTTAAAAATATCATTAGGAGACTTCTTACTTGGGTAAGTTTGGATTTCAATTGTGCCAGGCTTTCTGAAGTAGCATTCAGGCCACATTTTCAGGAACATTTAAAAAACTTTGCGGGCTAACTGGAACGTGCAGCCACTACTTTTGTGCATGTGTGGCTGTGTATGCCTATGAAGGACCTCAACACAAGCTGTAAATTAATGCTTCCATCTAAAGGGATTTGACCAGAACAAGCGTTCTTATGCCAATGTAAGCAGAGAAAGGTATAATAAACAGAAGGAAAGAAAAAAAAAAAGCATTAAAAACCTAAGTAGTTAGTTAGGGGTGCCTGGGTGGCTAGTTGGCTGAGCGCCAGGTTTCAGCTCAGGTCTTGATCTCATGGTGCCTGAGTTCAAGCCCCACATTGGGCTCACTGCTGTCAGCCTGCCAGTTTAGGATCCTCGGTCCCCCTCTCTCTGCCCCTCCCTCACTTGCATTCTCCCAAAAGAAATAAAATAAGTGAAATAAAACAAAAGGTAAATAGTCAAATTGATACTTAGTTAATCATTGCATTTGTTTTTCCAGGGCTATGTTACCTTTTGGAGAAAGAAAAACAAGGTGGAAGGCAGAATGAAGGTTAGAATTAATACGGGCAGGCAGAATTTCTATAGGGTATCTAGTCTATTCTCCTTATTTCTGTTTTAAGCCTTAATTTTATCTAAAGTTTAAGCAGCCAGTCCTACCTTCTCCACTTCCTCCTCTCTCTGCCTCCTTGTTTTGTTTTTATTTTTTTCACAAGTATTTATTGAACGTTCATTTTGTGGCAGGCACTGCTCAAGACATTGGCTTTTGTGCCAAAATACAAAGTTTGAACTTGATCCTCTTGATTTGGAGTTTCCAAAGTCAAATCTTGTACTGTGCATAAGATCCATAAGGAAACTTTATTGAAAATGCAGCTTCTTAGTCTTAATCTTAGAGATTATGTTCAGGGGCTTGACATAGGCCTGATAATCTGCCATTTTAGCTAGCATCTCAAGTGATTCAAAAGAACAGCATTGCTCGGATTTACATTTTAAAATAAGTCTATTGGCTTCCGTGTATCTAGTAATTTGGTTTGTGGGCAACCCAACTCTGCAAATTTTGACCTCTTTAAGACTCTGGAATCAGGCTCTCTATTGTAATCTAGACTCTGCCATTTAGGAGCTATTGACCAAATGAACCTGTTCCCACTCTGTGTCTTAATCTCTGAGGGTATGTGGGAATCAGAACACTTAGCTCAGAGAGTTACTGTGCAAGTGTCACAAGTAGAGCACGTGTGGTATCCGGCAACACTGTAGCAAGTGCTCAAAAGCCAGACATTATTGTTCTTATTACCGGTGTTGTTGTTCTTGCCGTTATTATTGGTGGTAGTTTTACCATGGCTTTGTTTTTGTAGAGGGAAGAGGAGTAGGACATAAAGTTTTGCCCACAATAAGTGCTCAGGCTTCTTGGGCCTGACTAGATATTTACTTGGGTGGAAAGAGAAAAGAGTTCACACTGCTTCTATTATCTAGAAATAAGGTGGAGATTTATTTTGTTATTACTAGTCATTTTATTTTAAACTTCCCTTGTATTTACTTATTAAATCCCTGTGTAACATGTCCTACCATTATTGCTGCTCTGAAATTTTCTTCCTGTTGCTTATTTTAGTTTATTTTAAATTTTTTTTTAATGTTTATTTACTTTTGAGAGAGAGACAGAGCATAAGCAGTGGAGGGGCAGAGAGGGAGACACAGTACCTGAAGTGGGTTTCAGGCTCCGTGCTGTCAGCACAGAGCCCGACATGGGGCTGGAATTCATGAACTGTGAGATCATGATCTGAGCCGAAGTTAGAGGCTTTAAGGACTGAGCCACCCAGGCATCCCTCTTGTTGCTTATTTTAAAAGAACCAAAATTATATGTAGCTCAGAGAAGGAAATAATATCTGTTCTTGACAAGCATCTAAAAGATGTCATTAACAGAGATAATGATTATAAAAGAAGAATCAGGATTGTAAGCAATATAAATTCAATTTGGGCCAAATTCTTCACCACTTACATACATCTAGGACCTTATTCCTTTTTTTTTTTTCCTTTTTTTAAGAGAGGGAGAGAGAGCATGAATAGGGGAGAGGGACAGAGGGAGAAAGAGAATCTTAAGTAGTCTATGCTCAATGTGGACCCTGACATGGAGCGCAATGCCACAACCCTGGGATCATGACCTGACCCCAAACCAAGAATTGGATGCTCAACAGACTGAGCCATCCAGGTGCCCTGGACCTTATACTCTTAAATGCTAAAATGGAATTGCATGCATTTTTTCACCGAATCCTTGTAATAACCATGTGAGGAAGGTATTCATATAATCTCATATTTAAAGATGAAGAAACTGAAACAGGTTAACTTATTTGGCCAAACAAAAGTATGTAAAGAACTGAAACTTGAATCCAGAACTAACCAGTCTTAATCTCATGTTAGCCTGCATACCAAAATGCCTCCTAGTCATGGCAGCCTGGAAAGACCTGCAAAGTGGCTTACAGGATTAACTCTTACCTCTAGTCGTTTCTAGAGGTTGAAGAAAAAAAATAAGTGACATTTTTTAGAAAGTGCCTTGCAGTCCTTGTAGTCCATCTTCTGAATGACTGACCTTAGCTTTGATCTACATCGCATAGTCTTTTTTTTTTAAGGTTGATTTATTTTTGAGAGAGAGAGAGAGAGAGAGAAAGAGAGAGAGAGAGGCAGTGTGCAAGTGGGGGAGGGGCAGAGAGAGAGAGAGACCCAGAATCCAATGCAGGTTCTAGGATATGAGCTGTCAGCACAGAGCCCGATGCTTGGCTCGAACCCAGGAAGCACGGGATCATGACCTGGGCAGAAGTCAGACGCTTAACTGACTGAGCCACACAGGCGCCCCTACATTGCATAGCCTTTATCCCAAAGGTGTCTACAAATATATTCAGAACATACTGGTGTGGTCCCAGGTTTACAAAGTTTTCAAACGAAAATATGATGACTGAATTATCTTGTAGAACGGATACATTTGAGTAAACATTTTGAGTTTATTTGAGCAAAAATCAATTCAATTTGGGTAGTGCCAAGCCAAAAGTAGGTAGGGTGCTCCATCCATAGGAGCTGGGAGAGATTTTATAGGGAAAAAGCGGAAGCAATGTAAGGAAATTATTGACTGTCTGTAGCTTAAAGCCTAATGAGTTGTTTGTGATTGGTTGTCTTTAGCTTTTGACCTAGTAACCTTGAGGCATTTACCAGTTTAGGGTTAGGTTTGCTTACCTGGGCCCACAGGGCATTTAGAGCCACCTCAGTCTAATGGCCTTCTTGTTTAATTCATTTGACACAGGCAAGTGTAATTTATATTAGAGGGAAAGGCATTTCTGTACTGTTCCCTTATCCTCCTATAAGGAATGGAAATAACAAGCAGAAGACCACTTGATTCACTGTTCAGGATTAACAAAAATGAAAAAAAAAAAAAAAAAAACAAAGCCACCCTCCCACCTTCCATTTCTTCCCAAGAATTCGCTGAACAATTGGAAGCAGGAGATATGCGGGTCTTGCACCGTTTATGTGGGTTTGAGCAAATCTGTCTTAAGATTGAAGGACAGGCTCCCTCAGATGATTACCCGCATTACTCCTAAAAACAAATGCTTTGGAGGGAAATTGGTTAGAATAGCAATAGTGGTTTAAGGTGAACAGCAGAAGGGAAATCTTTTTAGTGCCCTGAGTTAGAAAATCATTTGTAATTTTCCCTAAAACCAGGTTGAACTTAATACACAAATTTAAATGTTTGCTCTTAAAGACATAGAGGCCCTTTAAGAAAACAGTTTTTGGCGAAAGTAATGATAGATAAATCAGTGGAAAATAAATTGAGCCCGTTAAAAAAAAAGCTAGGCATTTACTCCTACCTCATTAAATCTTAATTTTGACAATGTTGATGAGGGATAGAAGCAGAAAAATGTTCACCTTTAGCCCAGAAGGCTGACCTATAGCTTGCATAGATCCGATAAGGATCAAATATGTACTGGTTGCTACAGTCTTAAAGGGTCTCATGACTGTTTACGTAATCTCATTGATAGTTAATATGGAACTGAATGATAAGCACCAGAGAAATCTTCCGAAAGTAGTTTTACGAGTAGAAATTTGAAGAAGACATTTAAGATCTAATACTCCCTGCATATCCCCTCCCCCTTGAACACTAAGCATATAAGCACTAGCTACATACAGCAAAAGTGCAGCTCTTTCTACCTGATGAGGGAGTGTGAGGCAAGCAGAGGGCAAAGTCCAGGCTAACAGCACCCCTGCCCAGGTGGGACATGTATGATATTCCTAGGACACTACCAGCTACCCCAAAACAGGAAGGGACAAATAAACAAAGGTTAAACTATAGGAGTGTCCACCAGTTTACAAGAAAGAGGCAGTCCCATCTGTGGTCTGAAGTCCAGGAACTCCCTACTGTCTTAATGTTAATGCTTTACTAGAGGGAAAAACAACCTTAGCTTGAAAGTAGGTAGGCCTCTTTGGAAACTCCCTCCAGACTTTATCTCCCCCGACTCCCTAAAACGGTTACCCCCCCAACACTTGCAGTGCACCTTTTTCTGCCCATGGATCCTGTCCCTGTGCTTTAATAAAATCGCCTTTTTGCACCAAAGATGCCTTCAAGAATTCTTTCTTGGCCTTTGGCTCCGAACCCCCCACCACCCCAAAACTTCATCACTACCCACAAGTCCTGCCCTGCGCTACTTAAATAAATTTACTAAATTGCACTGCAAAATGTCCAAAGATTTCTTTCTTGACCATCGTGCTCAACAATCTCACAACAATGAGATTTTTAAATTGATGTGTCATAATTGCACCGTATAATGAGTTGTTGGATATGGTTCACTTGCAGACTGTTCTACCTAAGTTAAGCAGAAATTTATTACTGGGTGTGCGATGGCTTAAACTCTTTGGAATGGCAGGAACTAAGTGAACTTCTTATAAGAACTTCCACTTGCCCGCTAATTCCTGATTCCCGAGGCAGCACTGACACCGGGAAGTCATCAAACTAAGAGGCAGAGACAGAATAATGCAGGCTCCTGTTGTGTTTGCAGCACCAAAAACAGCCCCTGCTGTGAGTCCTGTGTCTGTGGATCCAGTGTCCCTGACTGGTGGAACACAAACCCATCCACAGCCATAACAGTGAAGGCATCTGGGAAGTGTAGTTTTTACCTTCCAACCTCAAAGACACAGAAAGATTAGAAGTAGGTTCATATGAAGTAGAGCACTGAATCATAAATTATTCAACAATTCTTTGAATTTTGATTTTAGATTGATACATATTTTCAATTTTGTATACAATTTAAATATTGATACATATTTATCATTTTGTGATAATTTAAATAAATTCCTAGAAGTGAAATTTCTACGTCAAACAGTATGAATTCTGTTGAAGTTTTTCATAATTATTGCAAAATTGCCCTCTTGGAAACTTATATCAGTTTATATTCTTTACAGCCAACTTTATCAATCATGATTAATGAGTTTGTACTTTTAAAAAGAAAAATGACACATCAATTAAAAACTAAGAATTTCAGAAGTGCCTGGCTGGTTCATTCAATGGAGCATGTGACTCTTAATCTCAGGGTCGAATGTGCAAGTCCCACATTGGGGATAGAGTTAAGCAAAAAACAAAGCTTAACTAAGAATTTCTTTTGCTAGTGAGTTTGAACATTTTAATTCTCACCATAAGTGAATTACAGTCACTCGTTGCCCTAGTATTTCTCAACAATGCATTTATTCATTATCTGAAGTAATGAGAAATGTAACATTTGTTTTGCTCATGCAAACAAATTTTGGATGTTTATTGTAACTTTAAGATCTAGTGACCACTTACTTTAGCCCTGTTATTGGTAGGTACACAATCCTTTGTCTGTCTTTCAAGTAAGTATTAAGGAAAGTTTCTTCTTTTACTGTTTCTAAAATTAAACTTCATTGAGCCTATAGGCTTTAACTTAAAAGTAAGAGTATGTAACTTGATTATGATGCAGTCACCTCAATTTGGGTGGAAATGCTAGACTTGAATGGTAAGTGTCTGAATATCTATCAGTATAATTTGATGAGGTCTGTGGTTTACTTGTGCATGAGTCCAGGCTCTGAATGTCTTGCCACTAACAGTAAGAGTTCTGAAAGGAGAGAAGTTCTGTAGGGAAGAGCTCTTTGATTCAGGAAGGCCTGAAAGGTCCAAACAGACAGCTGTCATTCCACCTGCTAGAATTGGCTGATGGAGTCACTATCCTTTCCTGATTAATGTGGCTGGATCAATTCTGGGGAGCCCTTGGCCTGTCAGGACAACAGTTCACACATCTTTTTCTCCTAGCAGGCAGCATGTACAGCATCCAGACTGAAATATTAAGAGATTGATTGATCGATCCATCAATTGATTGATTACTTACTATTCCTGGGGCTAACAATTCTCCCTTTTCTTCCCACATAAATATAGGGTGATTTAGAGGAGGAATTAAAAAGAAGCCTTGTTTTATTCATATGTAGTGATTTAGAGGGGAAACAACTTGTTTTAAATCCACCCTTGAAACTAGAATATTAATTTTTTGCTAGATTGAAACAAGACTCCATACATATGCATTACCCCTAAATAGCTATCTTTAAGGCCGGCTAGTTACACAAGACTGTACAAAGGTCATCACTCTCCATCTAGTGGCAAGATAGGCTAATTGAAAGCAAGTTCCTAAGAAGCAATAGTCTGACACTTGAGTGTTAGAGCCAAATATTTTAAAAGAGAACAGTTAAGTGTTGTAGTGTCAAATAAAGCTCACCACTGTTTTGTTAAATTTTGACATAAATAAAAACTCTAGGGGCTCCTGGGTGGCTCAGTCCATTGAGCTTCTGACTCTTGATTTCGGCTCAGGTTATGACCCCAGGATCATGGGATTGAGCTCTGCATGGAGTTTAAGATTCTCTCTCTCCCTCTCCCCTTCTCCCCCCCTTTCTTTCTCTCTCAACAAAACAAACAAACAAACAAACAAACAAACAATGTGAAATAATCCATGATTACAATTTTGACATTGGGTCAGATCATCTAATTTGGAAATAAAAATAATACCCTTGCCGGATAATAAACAGAATATTCATAACTGCAGGCTTTTCTTGAAAGTGTTTTAACATCTTAAATGTTTTATGATCTTAAAAAATCTTGTTCATAATAAAATGTGAATAGAATTTTAATTATTGCAGGGAGAAGATTTCAAAAATATGCTACCAACCAACTTAGGACAAATCAACATCAGAATTAGGTCATTGGGCAGAGAGTTTTGGTACTTAACCAAGAATTTTGCAATCTGGAGATATTAATCAGCATATGATGGTATGTATAACTAGCAAAGGTAGCTGATAGTCCCACATTGGGCTAACATTCAGCATTGAGACTATATCAGGTAGTTACAGTGGGCATCTATCTCTTCCAATAAGTTCAATATTCTATTAGGATTAGTGTCCATGCTATCTGGTTATTAAATCATTTAGATATTACTCCAGATCCTAAGGGACACAGGAAAAAAAATAACAAAGTAGAAGGAATGAAAGTACTATGAAAAGAAAGTAAGCAAATGGATAAATCTTTAAAAGAGGAAACCAAATGAATGGATCAGACCAAATAAGAATTTTTAAAAAGCATAATAAATAATAGAGAACTAAAGGAAAACATTAGAAACATGAATAAGGAAAATCAATTATGAAGGACCAATTGAAGATATTGAATATGAAAAATCTGCTAGATGCAATAATACAGTAAAGGCACTATCAGATATACCTTGCTACTGTTTTGTGGATACTGTTTATCAGAATGAATGTTCTTGAAACAAATTAGTAAGCAGTGAGATCAGGTCAATGAAAATTTCCAGAAGGAAATTACAAAGGAAGTTACAAAGTTGTACTGAAAAACTAAGAGAAGTTAAGACAGTGACAGGGGTGCCTGTTTGGCTCAGTCAGTTAAGTGTCCCCCTTGGTTTCAACTCAGGTCATGATCTCACAGTTTGTGAGTCTGAGCCTTGCATGGGGCTCTGTGATGGCAGCACGAAGCCTGCTTGGGATTGCCTCTCTCACCCTCTCTCTGTCCCTCCCCCCATTTACACTGTCTCTGTCTGTCTCAAAATACATAAATAAACTAAATAATAATACTTAAAAAGGACATAGTGACAGAATTTTGAGAGATTAAAAAATAATAGGGGCACTTGGGCTGAGTAGGTTAAGCGTCCGACTCCGACTCCGGCCATGATCTCTTGGTTCCTGAGTTGGAGCCCTCATCCGGCTTTGTGCTGAGAGATCAGAGCCTGGAGCCTGCTTTGGATTCTGTGTCTCCCTCTCTCTCTCTCTGCCCCTCCCTCACTTGTGCTCTGTCTCTCAGTCTCTCAAAAAAAAAAAAAATGAATAAACATTAAGAAAAAAGAATAATATCAGTTTGTAGATAGAAAGAGCACAGAGAAAGTGTTGAAATAAGAGAACTTGGAAGCTAGAACTTTTTATCCAATTAATTATATGTAAGGCTGAATAAGTTATTGTAAGATACACAAGACCTCAGAAGGCTGACACACAAATATACTATTTGAAAACACCGTAGGAGGAAGTGTTTGATCAAGAAAAGGAATGAATTCAGATGGTAACTAGGAGTGGAAAGGAAGAAAGAAGCAAAGCTTTGCATTGTGTTTGGAAGAGAAACTGCCAGAGGCATCTTTAATACAAACAACTTTAGGGAAAAGCAAGACTGGACTGTTTTCTTTACCCCAGAGATTCCAGAGAGTAAGCATACGTGTCATACTTGTCATATGTATATGTGTGTATTTATCGGAGGAACAAAGGCCAAAAACACCTACCATGAATTTATTTACAATTCAAGTTGTACATGTGAATATGCACTATGTCCTACCAATCGGAGGTGATATTTAAAATATATAATAAGTAGGGGCACCTGGGTGGCTCAGTTGGTGAAGAGTTAGACTTTTTTTGTTTTTAATGTTTATTTTTGAGGGGGGGGGGGCAGAGAGAGGAGATAGAGGATCCAAAGCAGACTCTGTGCTGACAGCAGATGTGGGGCTCCAACTCACAAACTGCGAGATCGTGACCTGAGCTGAAGTTGGATGCTTTACTGATTGAGCCACCCAGGTACCCTGAGCATTGGACTCTTGATTTTGGCTCAGGTCATGATCCCAGGGTTTTGAGATCAAGCCCAAGGTTGGGCTCTATGCTGCTTAGTCTTCTCCAGCTCTCCCTCTCTATTTGCCCCTCCCCCCACTCTCTCTCTTTCACTCTCTCAAAATAAATAAATAAACATTTGAAAAATAAAATAATATTTAGACAGTATAGCACAGTGCACTGACCAATCAGTGCAGACACCAGCCGAAGTGCTGCAGCACGTCCTGGGAGGGGGCTGTGCTTTTTCACCTGGGGATTATGAGTATATTTGGGTCAGGCTGGGGCAGTGGAGAGGCAGTGGGGAGGGACTCAGGGTAGAGCCAATTTACCAATGGAGTTGTGTCAAAATGTTACCAACTGGTATGGTCGTGCATACTGGCAGAATAGCGATATGCCTTCACATTTGATGACTTGCATACAAATGCCTGAAACATGCTTTACTTGTTTTCTCTTTTTATATCAAACCTTGAGTAGATGTTATATTCCTAGAGATTAAGACAGTCTGTAGTAAAACAATTTGGCATATTGGAGAGTCTTCTTTACTTAAAAAAAATTTTTTAATGTTTATTTATTTTTGAGAGAGAGAGAGAGAAAGAGAAAGAGAGAGAGAGTGGGGGAGGGGCAGCAAGGGAGGAGACACAGAATCTGAAGCAAGCTCCAGGCTCTGAGCTGTCAGCACTGAGGCTCGAACTCACGCACCATGAGATCACAACCTGAGCCAAAGTTGGATGCTTAACCGGCTGAACCACCCAGGCACCCCTGGAGAGTCTTCTTTACTTTGGAAGTCAGAATATGTAAGTAGGGAATATTAAGTTGTAATAAAAAAAAATCAATTATGATCTTATTCAAGATATTTTCTTGACAAGGAAGCCTGCAAGGTTTTTTGTTAGGCTTCCTGGGTTGTAAATGTTCTGTACTATTTCTTATACTTTAAAGAAAGGCAATTTAAAACGTGGAACCTATTAAGCAACATATTTTTAAAATCTAAAGGAGAGTTTCTCCTCATCACCAACCTCAACCAAACTGCAGGCTGGAGCCGAGCCCAGTAGATCTCAGCAGAGCCACAATGTACAGCAGACCAGTCTGCACACCCATGAGAGGAATAAACATTTGTTCTTGGGCCATTGAGTTCTGCAGCTGTTTATTATGCAGCAAAAGACATTCATTTGTCATGTGTTCACTTACTCATCATTCATTCAATATGTATTGAACATCCATGTGCCAGGCATTGCTGTAAAAATCCAGAGCTAGTTTTTCTTTAAAAAGATTAATTAGATAAGTTTCTAATAAAACCAAACAGGAAAGAAGATGAAGTCAATAATAGCACTGATAAAGTTTGCATTCTACTGTCAAAAGAGAAAACACATAAATAAATAGAGAAACCCAGAGGGCTGATAACACCTGAAGAGTTATTTGCCCATACTACTAATCAAAAAATGCAAATTAGAATAGTAATTAGAAAGTCTAATAATATTAAGTCATGGTGAGGATGTTGGGAAATGAGAAACCTCCCACACAGCTTAAGGGAGAGTTATCTGGTGCAATCATTCCAGAGAGCAACCTGGAAGTACTTGGTAAATTAACCATACTTACATACTCTCTATGATGTAGTAGTTATATGCTAGGTCTTTTGCAACTGTCACTAAGAACACTTTTTATAGCAGTGTTTGTGGTAATAAGAATGGAGGGAGCCTAATGTTTATCAGGAAGTAAATGGGAAGTAAAGTGAGAGATAGACATATAATTAAGTTACATGCAGCACTAAGAATTAGTATTCTATATTAATATGTAGCTAGGTGTATATTTAAATATCATGACAAGTGGGAAAAAGGAAACTATGAGATTTATAAGAGAATATCCGTCAAGGAGATCAAATGCACACACCTAGAAAACAATACTACATTTATTTTTAAGGATATGCATGTATCTAAATAAGCAGAAATGACAGACTAGTAAGCACATATTAAATATACTAGAGTGGGAGAGAGATGAAGATGATAGATGAATGGAAAAAATAATAAAATAAAAGTAGCCAAGTAAGAAGAGAAAGGCATTGCACAGATACTGATAATGTGCAGTGAAATGGAGAGGGTGATTAATTCCATTTTGTGAACTTGATAGTCTAAAATAACTTGATAGTAGAACCTGAGGTATGAGGACTAGGGTCATTTGAGAGAGAATACGGAAATCAGTGTTGAAAATGAGCGTATTTAATCCTTAAGCTTCTGATGATCCCCTGCTCTTAAATCCTTTCTAGGGTTAGAGGAAGGTAATAAATATCACAGTAGCTACATTTTAATTCTGGTTTTCGTTTGGCAAGTGATAATAATGGGACAAGCTATAAAACCCTAACTGATGCATCTATATTAGTAAACATAAATGTAGAAAAAAGAAAATGATGTTCTATATTCATCAAAGTCCTTACCTTTTACCATGACAAATATGGTGATTTTTTTTCCATAGGAAAAAATAGGACTTTCCTTTGCAATTATCTTGTTAATTGGTATAAGTGAGGCTTAAACTGCATTAACAGACTTTAATGTGTTGTCATTAAGAATTATTTAAGTTGAAGCTATCATTTTATTTTTCTTTAATCATCATTAATGACCTTGGATGAGGATTCTCTTTGGAGCTCAGTGCCTCTCAAAATTATTTGTCTTGCACTTACCCTGTGCTCTGTATTCTTACTGTCTTGTTTCCTTTGAACAATCATAAAAGAAAGAAGGCAATTGAATATACAGCACAGCCTATTAGAGGAAATAGCTGAAATAACATTTTCTTAACTGTTGGATGTAAAAATCAAGAGGATATTGTGCTTCCATGCAGAATGTATAACTATATTCAATGTGTTTTAATATCACTGATTGCTCCTTAATTGATGGGATAGTGAATGTTTGTCATGGAGAAAAATGCCAAATTGCATCTGAGGGAATCTGAAGAATGTCTTCGGCTACAGATTAAAGTGCTTCAAAAGTTTAAAGAAAAGAATGTGCTTGTTTTGGGGGGTGAGGAAATATAGACATTACCATTTGAGAAAGAAAAAGCTTATTATATCACTTCATGATCATTATAATTTAGCTGTCAACGGTTTATTTCACCTTCTAACTAGTGAACAAGGTTAGGTTAGTTATTTCTTTGACCAGGTGGATTGAGAAGGAATAGATTCAGAAAGATTACCTAATGAAACTGATTAGTATTGTGAATTGATTTGCAGTCACTCTGTAAATGCTGCTGCTAATGCTGCTTTCCTAGTTTCGTTGTAATTATGTGTATTTTTTTCTGGTTATTTCATGTGAATTTTTATACATATTGCATTTCAAAATGATTTTGCGATTGCAAAAATGATTATTTTCACCCAAAGACAGATGAACAAGCTAACCCTTTTAGATCTGATCATGCTGGAACTAGAAGCTCCTGCTTATTTTTCTCAGCATTTGCCTTCTGGTTGCTGATTGTTGTTAGCTGTTCCTTACGATTTGTTTCCCAAAGAAGTAGGATTTGTGAGACTTGGTTCTACCTCCCATTTTGATCCATCTTTCTGGGGCAGGCTAAGTCACAAACTCCCTAGTTCGTTGCCATAATAGGCAAGGTAACTGAGAATAACCGGTAGTACTTTCAGAAGCTCCTTCTTCTACTCACTGAATGTTAATTACTAATTTTGCTCTGGGAGAGGAACATTTCCTTTGCTCTCTGTCGGAAGAAATACTCTTCAGAGATCCACAGTTCTTTTATATCATAATGTAGGAAAACTACTATGTTCTTTAATGAAACATCTGAAATTCCAAAGTTTCTATTTACAATAGAAAACAAGCAACATTATTTTCTATTTTGTTCACCTTTTCTCCCTTAAGTTGTTCGAATAACTTATATGACTCATGTAAGTCATATGACTTATATGACTCCATATAAATATAGGCAATTCTTTTGCTACATTAGTGAAAGAGCGGAACTACGCCGGCCGACTCCATCTTGTTCTGTGTCCTCCACCTTGAGTGACTATGTCCCCGACATGGTCCCTTTCCGGGAAAATCGCAGAAACCTCAGACCACACCTCCTCCCCTTGAGTAACCTCCCGCTCACCCGTTCAAACTTCCCTATCAAAACATGCCCGGTGACCTGCGTAATGGGACTCCGACACTTCCCCAGCCAATTGGCTGAGGCCACGACCCTTCCCCAGCCAATTGGCTGAGGCCACGACCCTTCCCCAGCCAATCGGCTGAGGCCACAGCCATTACCTCACCAACTGCCCCTAGACCCCTATAAAACCTTTGTGCTTTTGAAACTCGCTGGCTCTCTCCGGCATCTCACCGCTGCGTCGTGCAGGTAGGGGATTGAGCTCGAGCTAGCTCGAATAAAGGCTCTTTGCTTTTGCATCAGACTCAGCTCCCTGGTGGTCTTTGGGGATCATGAATTCTGGGCATAATGTTAGGAATTGCAGTTTCACTGGCTAAAGAGAAATAAGTCATAGAAGTCATTCACATAGTGTATTTTTGTAACTTTGGAGTTGCTATTGGCTAACCTTCATCAAAATCTATTAGTGTTCGCTTCAGCAGCACATATACTATAATTGAAATGATACAGAGAAGATTAGCATGGCCCCTGTGCAAGGATGACATTCAAATTCGTGAAGGGTTCCATATTTAAGAAAAAAAATCTGTTAGTTAAAAATAGTATTGTACATATGAAGTCAAATTTTGGAGGCTCTTATATGTTTGAATAAAGTAATGTTGAAATTAGATGGATACGTCAACATAAATCTTTAAAAATATCTTCAGAATCTATTAGTATAATCTTGATATTAAAATTATTACAATAACATCAGGATCTTCAGTTTCTGAGAGCTTTCAAATTCATAAAATACTTCCATATACAGCTTTTTAGAGGCAGGAACTATTTCATTGGCTTTTATCCCTTGAACACAGAAATTGTCAGATACAGCTCAATAAGTGTCTTAAGTAAATATTTATCTTTTGTTGTTCTCTTTGCCCCAAGTGCAAATCCCCTTTTTATACTTGGGGAATTATTCACCACATGCATCTTTGACAGAAGCCCTAAAGTCACGTGCTCTATATCCCACCTTCCTTTTCAGCTATGGCACAGGAGCATGTTGTGGGCTCAGCTAATTAGCTGTATCCTCTCAACTTTGCATCAGGAACTAGTGACACAAAAGGGCAGGAGTGGTGAAGAATCTACTGTGACATTGGCAGCAGCATCCTGTTCTATGGCATTGGTAGAAGTAGAGCCAGTGTGGCATATGGCATCCAGTGCCAAGAGGTGGGTGGCTGTGTGGGTGGTGGCATCCGATGTTCACCACCGGTGGGAATAGGATCCTCATGGCCCATAGGTCCCTGGTCTTACTTGTGCCTAGTATCCTTTGTACTTTCCCCCTTTCAGATTGTGGTGCTCTAGTTTTCCTGGCAATTCTCTTAGCTATATAAAATCCTTTCAATAAATTACTTTTTGCCAAAATTAGAGTCAGTTTCTGTTACTGGTATTAATAACCCTGACCAATAAAATATAGAATCAAATTACATATCCTTATGACCTTATAAAGATAGGTTTTCTTTTTTTAATTTTTTTAACGTTTATTTATTTTTGAGAGACTGAGAGAGACAGAGTGTGAATGGGGGAGGGGCAGAGAGAGAGAGACAGAGAGAGAGACAGAGAGAGGGAAAATCCAAAGCAGGCTCCAGGCTCCAAGCTGTCAGCACAGAGCCCAATGCAGGGCTCAAACCCACAAACTTCAAGATCATGACCTGAGCTGAAGTCAGACATTTAACTGACTGAACCACCTAGGCACCCCTAAAGATATGTTTCCTGAATAGTATTTACATATTGGGAAACAAAGATTAAGAGACATTAATTAACTTGGCTAAGATCAAACATTTAGAAAGAACTAAGAGCCAGGATTCAAATATAACTGCTCTAAGTCCAGGGCTTTTTCTTTTTATCATAGTGTGGCTACATGCTAAGCAACACTTTTTCATTTTACTAAGCACACAGGAAGCTTACATTTCACAGCCTCTCTTGTCATTAATTGGGGCCAAGTGACCGATTTATGGACAATGAGTGAAGGTGATGCTTGCCCCTTCCAGTGTTGGCCACAAAACTGTCTCCTCAATCTTGTATGTACTCTCTAAAGGGAAAACCTTGGGTTTTTTTCCCCCTATGTAATGAAAAACCCATTTCTTCCCTATTATATGCTTCTCTTTTATGAGTCTCCTTTATTATTCATACAGAACAATTTACTTCTGACACTTCTGGTCATTAAATATGTGGAGGTTTTCCCAATATCAGGCAAATTCTCTGTGACACCAGATGAATGTCTTACAATTTGTCAGTTCTGACTCTATGTATGTGGAGATAGCATCAGATCTCACAGGCAAAATCCTCAGTCCAAGACTGCTCCTCTACCTTCAGATACAGGTTGCAAGCCCAGGGTTATCACCTGTGATTCTGACCAACCAGCCATAGATCAGAGGTCCCAATACCTCTCTCCTTGGGTTTGATTAATTTGCTAGTACCATTCACAAAACTCAGAGAAACCCTTCCTTATGTTTACTAGTTTATTAAAGGATGTGATAAAGTGTATAAATAGTCAGATGAGATGCACAGAGTGAGGTGTGAGAATGTCTGAGCACAGGAACTTCTATCCCCATGGAGTTGGGGTGTATCACTAACCCCATGTGGTTTTTGCCAGCCTGGAAACTTTCTGAACCCCACACTATAAAGATTTTATGGAGGCTTTCTCACATAAGCATGATCAATTATTAACTCCATTTCCAGCCCCTCTCCTCTCTCTAAAGAAGGCAGAGGGTGTGTGTGTGGGGGGGGGGGGGTGTGCAGTGAAAATTCTAAGCTTCTAATCATGGCTTGGTCATGACCACCATCCAGAAGCCATCTACAAGCCCACCCAGGGTTGCCTCACTGGAACAAAAAACGCTCGCAGTGTTCTTATCACTTTACGAGAGTTTTAGGAGTCTTGTGTCAGGGATAGGGTCAAAGATAAATATTAGAACAAGAGATGAACCTAGTGTTCTTATCACTTAGGAAATTACAAGGGTTTTAGGAGCTCTTTGCCAGGAATTGGGGGTGGAGTCCAATATACGTATTTTTTATTACCTCACATTCTCTTTCTGTTCAAGTGGCTTAAAGTATGATTGAAGACCCTAACCAAGAAAGGAATCCAAAACTGAGTCATTATTTGGAGTAGAGTTACCTGAAAGAGCTACCTGGGGCACATTATGAACTGGAGACCAATTTTTGTTGTGTTCTGCTCCTCTTATTTGAAGGTTTATTGTCAAAGAGGCAAGTTAACTCTTTTTTAAAAAATTTTTTCTTAATGATTTATTTATTTTTGAGTGACTGAGAGAGAGAGAGAGAGAGAGAGAGCATGAGCAGGGGAAGGAGAGAGAGAGAGAAAGCGTGCACTCGCATGGGGGAGGGGCAGAGAGCAAGGGAGGCACAGAATCTGAAGCAGGCTCCAGGCTTTGAACTGTCAGCACAGAGCCTGATGTGGGGCTCGAACTTGTGAACTGTGAGATCATGACCTGAGCTGAAGTCAGATGCTTAGCCAACTGAGCCACCCAGGCACCCCTAGTTAACTCCTTTTAACACAGTAATTGGTAACAGAAGTGAGGTACTGCCATAACAGAACCCTAAAATATGTGACACTGATTCAGCTATTGGCTCTGGATAGTGAAGAAATAGTTACTGGGTAGCTATGTTATATGGTGGCAAAATTTTCAGTACATTTGTTACCTGCTTTTCCTTACAAGACAGACCATGTGCCAATTGGGCTTGGAAACTCTACAGGAAGAATTTGGAAAACCAAATGTTGGCAGTGTTTTGGGAGACTATTGGCTCATTTGGCAAAGTATAGTTAAAAAAAGAGATGATCCCAGGAGAAAATTGGCTAACTGATAAGTAGAAATGATAAGAAAGAAAGAGAAAGAGAGAATAGAAATTCAGGGCCTTAAAAGCTTGAAAGTCCTAATGTCTAAACCCTAAACAATAGTAAGGCTAAGAGCTAGCCTTACTAAAAGTTGTGAATGAAAAAAGTTAAGTACAACTTGATGGTTGGATAAAGGGACTCATGGAAAAGATCAGATTATGAGTATGTCCTAATTTGCTCAAGATAGATTCAAGGTGGCTGCCATTAAGTAAAAAGGAAATCATAGGGTGAAGCAACAACACAAGTCAGACTGCAAAATCATGTCTAGAAAAAACTATTGGTGTGGCTACCGGCACATGGAATTGATTGGAAAGAGATTGAAAAGTATTAAAATTTTTTTCAAGATTTATTTATTTTTGAGACAGGTAGACAGAGCTCAAGCCAGGGAGGGGCAGAGAGAGAGGGGGACACAGAATGTGCTGTCAGCACAGAGCCTGATGTGGGGCTTGAACTCACCAACCATGAGATCATGACCTGAGCTGAAGTCAGATGCTTAATTAACCAACTGAGCTATCCAGAAACCCCCAAAAGTATTAAATTTTTGAAGAAATTATTTGCCAATGAAACTAAAAAAGTACAATAAAAAACATTTCTGATATTAGGATTTAAAACAATTTGCAGATCCCCAAATTTGCAGCAGTAGGCAGGCTTTTAAATCTGTACATTCCCTAAACAGGGTTTGCTGCCCAATACCCAAGCCCAATGTAGTCAAGGAAAGTAATGGATAAGGAGGAGGCTTCCAGAGGTTGAGAACATTGGATAGTGGAGTTCTCCCCAGAAAACATAATTGAGCCTAATCAAGATTTTCCCTCTCCCCAGGGCAGTGTCTGCCCAGTGGGATTTCAAAATTGGTTCAAACCAGCAACTGCTGTGTTTCTTAGTCTCCTAAATGGAAGTATTGATTGTGGTTATCTTATCCCTACTCCACCACTGTAATTAGATATGTGTTTAGGTGAGGGTCACTTCCTAGTCTTTTTAGCTCAGTAGGTCTCCAGAGCCTGGGACATCACATCTTGATCAGACGGGAAGGACTACATGGCAACCTGAGAGCCTGGATTTCAAGTTGATGCAGTTAGTGATTAAAAGTTTTGGGTTAGTGATGGAGGTGAATGTGTTTCATGCATGGGAAGGTGAATGAAAGGATAATGAGTGGCCAGAAAGTCGGACTGGGCTGGATGCTCATTAACCTTATTTCCTTCTTTTGGGCACATGGAAATGCTACAGTTCATAGTGTCTCCTGAAGTTAGATCAGCTAGATTGCACCAATATGAGGTGATAAATAGAACATGGACAGAAGCCATTTGTGTCACTTCCCAGACCTGGCTTCTTAAAGATCCTTCACTATCTTTCATACATTCTCTCCATTGTCCCATCACTGTAAGCAAAGAATCTGAGAGAGTGGAACTTCCTGAGTCAACATTTGTAAGAGAGCTGCTCAAGAGAGCTGCCATACCAACTATGGACTGTGAATTTGTCAAATCACTAACATTTTATTATGGTGAATCAAGGGACGGTCACATTCAAAGATATGATACAGAAGAAATTATGGAAGCTCATTAAATAAATCTGTATATATATACTTAATAAATAACTATTATACAGTCTGAATTTTGTCTGTTGGCATGTTGGAAAAGAAAGAAACATGGAAGAGGGAATTCTTGAGTTCCTTGGAATAAAGCAGAGCATATTCTAAGCATAAATAGGATCACTGGCGAAGAAAGTGATAAATGGAAATGAATTGTTACCTCTTTGAAACAATAAAAAACAGAAACCTACAAGGGGCAAATAAGAACTGATATCAGATAGTGATTCCCAAGCCTGGGAATGGGCTGAGAGGAGGAGTTAGGGAGTCATGTATGTAACTGAAAAAATTTTATGGAGAAGGGGAAAGTTTTGGAGAGCCCAATGAATGGGAATTATGTGTTGTTGTCCTACTCAGCGGATAGCCTCTGTGCCAAGGAGGATAAAAAGTTCACAATTGAAACCATAAGAGATTCTTAAATACTGAGAACAAACTAAGGGTTGATGGGGGGTAGGGGAGAGGGGAAAGTGGGTGATGGGCATCGAGGAGGGCACTTGTTGGGATGAGTACTGGGTATTGTATGGAAACCAATTTAACAATAAATTATATTTAATAGAAAATTAAAAAAAAGCTCACAATTGTTCATCTAAGACATGAATGTTTAAGAATTCCCATGGAAAAAGTTTAGTCGGTGAGTAAGATGATGGAAATCTGGTTTGAAAAGAAGTGAATTATTAAGGAGAAAGAATTACATTTTTTAAGGGGACTCAGATTTGCTGACTTTTTAACTGTTAATAGTTCCCATATTTAGAAATAAATTCCATTTATATATTATATTTTGTAGCATTTGCTACCCTTCACTTCATTATTTATCCTATTCATAAGTAGATAAATTCATTCCTTTATCTATGCTTATTATCATTTCTAGGGTTCAGAGAATTCAAAGTACTTTGTATACTGTGAGTGTTAAAAGAATAAGGATTCCTTCTTCAAATTTGTAATTCATTTCAACAAAAACTATTAAGCTCCTACACTGTGTACTCAGCAGCGGGGATATAAAGATGAATAACTTAACAACTTATTCAAGGAGTAAACAGTCAGTTCTTAAGGAGGATTATTACACAGCACTCAATTCTGTTAGGTAGGTTTTTTCCAAAAAAACCCACCAAGCAATTCTCTGACACCAGCTGGGTGTCCCACAATGCAACTTAATTCTGACACCATCTACCCAGATATAGCAACAGCTTCCACAGGCTAAAGGTTCAGTCCCACAAGACTGACTTTCACTTGAGATGCCAATGGCAAGTCCAGGTTGTTAACCTGACTGACTGGCTGTAAATCAGAGGTTCCTATGACCCTCCCCTTGGGTTTAATTAAGTTGCTAGAGCTGCTCACAGAATTCAGAAAACCAATTTACTCATTAGATTAGTACTTTATTACAAAGTATATTAAAATATACAAGTTAACAGACAGAAGAAATACATAGGGTGAGGACCTCAACAAAGTAGCTTTGTCCCTGTGGAGTTTGAGGCCAGTCAGTCACCTTTACTGGTTCAGCAACTGGGAAGCTCTCTGAACTCTGTTCTTTTGGATTTTGACAGAGGCTTCATTATTTAGCATAACTGATTAAATCACTAGCCATCGGAGATTGGATTCAATCTTCAGCCCATCTCCCCTGAAGGTCAGGAGCAAGGACTAAAGGGTCCAAACCTCTAATCACTTGGTTGGTTCCCCTGACAACCAGCCCCACCCTTAGGTGACCTAGGAGCTTTCCAATAGTCACTTCATAAACATAATAGAAAACACCTTTGTGGCTTTCTTCACTTAGGAAATTCCAGGAGGTTTAGGGGTTCTGTCCCAGGAACAGAAAGACCAAACATATACTTCTTATTATAAATCACAACATCACAATGATCTAGGCATGTAAAGATACTGTTATTACCCAGTGAAATAGCACAATGGTTAAGAGCTTGGATTTTTAAGTGGGATTCCCTGGGTTCAAAACCGGCTAATTAATTTACTAGGTGAATGACATTTGAAGTGTTACTTAACATTTGTGTCATCAATGGAAGTAACATTAGAACCTTCCTCATAAAGTTACTTTGAAGTTTAAATTAATTAATATATCTAAAGAATCTGGAATAATGCTCAGCACATAGTAATCATTGTACATATTAACTATGATTGTAATAGAAGAATCTATGATGTACTCTGTGAGCAAGGAGAAGGAAAAGTAATTTAGTTTACAGGGTGGAGAAGAACATTCGAAGAGCTGGGTTTTGCATACCAAGGGGGAGAGACTGGTATTAAATCATATTTGAGGGTCTTTATAGACTATCAGTTTTTAGAGGGTGAAGTCAGGATAGATCCCAGTTTGGGTGAATCCTTTAGCATGAACTCATCATTCAAAGGATGACTCCATTCCAAATGAGTTTTATACCTGTTAAGGTCTTATGTAGTTACATCTGACTAGAAGAAGCTTGATTATACCCAGCTTACCGCTTACTACTTGGTCTATAAAGCCAGTTTTTTGTTTTTTGTTTTTTGTTTTTTTTACTCTCCCTTTTGTTAGACCACACTTATAATAGTTACACGGTTTAAATCCTTATTCAGAGCAAGGAAGAGGATTGACTCACACTTTAGAAATTTTCTCTCCATGTTACTCCTTAAAAACTTGCTCAACTTCATAGTAACTAGTGACTCCTCACCTGAGGGTTTCATGGCGTTTTCTTAGAAATGAGTCAATGATATTAGCTCCAATGGCAGGTGAAAAGATGTCTAAATCACATCATACTTTCAATAGACTATTTTAGCTAAGAGAGTAGAAAAGACCAAACAATACCAAAGAAGTCTTTTCTTTTAAAAAAAATTTTTTTTTAACGTTTATTTATTTTGATAGAGACAGAGCATGAGCTGGGGAGGGGCAGAGAGAGAGGGAAAGAATCTGAAGCAGGCCCCAGGCTCCAGGCTCCAAGCTGTCAGCACAGAGCCCAACACAGGGCTCGAACTCACTAATTGTGAGATCATAACCAGAGTTGAGCGAAGTTGGATACTTAATGGACTGAGCCACCCAGGTGCCCCAAGAAGTCTTTTCCAAGTAATAATAAAAGCATTTACAGGGCGCCTGGGTGGCTCAGTCGGTTAAGCATCTGACTTCGGCTCAGGTCATGATCTTGCGGTTTGTGGGTTTGAGCCCCTCATTGGGCTCTGTGCTGACATCTTAGAGCCTGGAATCTGTTTCAGATTCTGTGTCTCCCTCCTCTGCTCATGCTCTGTCTCTCCTTCAAAAATAAATAAACATTAAAAAATAAATAAATAAATAAAAGCATTTGCCAATCCACTGAAAAATGACTGCCTCTTCTCTATATAAATGAGATGTTTTGCTCTCTGAAAATGATGAGCTGTTAAGTTTTTAATTCCATTCCCAGGAACTTTCAAATTTTCAGGCATTACTGTGAATGAGTCTGTGCAGCATTTCGAAGGCTAAAAACAAAGGGAGGAAAGCCAAAGAGAAACACCCGTTTTCAGCATTTGCCCCCGGGCTTTGCAACAAAAGCACCACCCCCATTTCTTTTTGAGGTGACTACACCCTCTCTTCTCTAGGCATTGGAATCTCTCCTGTATATGTAAAAGCATTTTTCTCTCTGACAAAGTTTCCTTGTCAGGGAATTTCTAGATAAGAATCTTGAGTTAAAATCTCAAATTACATGCATCCACCCACCCTTATATTATAATTACCGTCTTGGGCTTTAAAAAAATAACTACACACATCAACAGTTTCACAACTGCTTCAGAGAATGGTTAAGATTAGTAGGCAAGCTCCTAGAGAAATTATGCAGGTGACCACAGTTATTAATGTAAACATGGTTAAAATGTTTGAATGCTGTCATGCTGGGACCAAGAGGCCAAATTTGAAGATTTTATCGTGATGCTTTTGGCTCAGCACTTGAGAACTAAAATAAAGGGATTTGTAAGTGTTGTTGCCTTACCTGCATGCTGCTTGCCTGCTTTGGGATCTTCCCTCATAAAGAACATCATGCAGTATTTTGGGGTAACATTAAGAAATTTTTCTTTTAAGAACTACAGCTACCATTACAATGCGGTAACTGTTTTGCTATGTCTTTCTATGAAAGCTAGTCATCGACAATTTTTTTTCCCATTAATTTCACTTTGGTCAAATTTTTTTTTCAGAATGAAATTCAAAGATTGGAATTTCCTGCATATATGTAAATTCATTTATTATGAAACAACATATAACATCATAGACCACTAGAATTAAGAAAAACCACAGAAATGTTGATTTTACTGTTTGGTCTAGGAAGTGAAGGGCTTGCACATTCTGGCTGTGTAGGGCCTGCACATTTCCTGAAGTTATTCCTAGACCCTTTACCTCAATTTCTAACTCAAATTAGCATTATGCAAGTGATCAGATAGTTCATTGAACAGTACTTGTTATTGTGAATCAATTGGACTTGCTCTTTCCATTCCAAACCCTTTTTATCTGTCTGTCTTCCTGGACAGGTTGGGGAGAGGAGTTGGTATCTCAGCTCACTTCAGTAGGAGTGGTAAATTTGCCTGCATCTAACCAAAAGCTTACCCATCCAGGACCGGATCATCCCACTGTACTGTTGATGTACTATTTTTGCATTTGTTGATTCATAATGAAGTCTTTTTATCGTGCTTGCGTCCTAAATTTCATCTTTATATACACATCGGCACTTTATGTCTTTTTAGACATAAAATAATTATCCCTTTTTTAATTTATATATAACTGTAAACATTTGGAAAACTAAATTAAAATAGGAGAGAGAAATCACTTTATATGAAATAATCATTTTCTTGAAGGAAAAAGAAACTTTGTATTTGTTCCTAACCTACAAATAGTAAATAAATTTTCATTGATGAAACTTCAGACAATAAGCAAAGAGAAGTGAAAAAAAATCTAAACTTCATGTAAAGATATCCACTGTTACATTATTGTGTTTTTGTTGTTGTTGTTTTTCTGTGCATGTGTGTGTGTGTCTATGTAGTCAAGTGGTTTGTTTTCAGGATTGGAATAGTATAAGAAATATAGTTTATAAACTTTATATCCCATTTAAGGCTTAGTTACAAGTATTTCTTCATTCTTTAAATGGCCCTCAAGGTCATGATTTTTAGTGGTGGTATGATGGTCCAACAGATGGAAATAACATTTAACTATTCTCCAAGTGGCAGAAATTTAGATTATTTTTGCATTTTATTATAAAATACTGCTGTAATGAATATTTATGTACATAAGTATTTATATTTGTCTCTGATATTTGTAGGTCAAATTCTTTTAAGTGGTATAGCTAAAGACAATTTAAGCTTTTATTTATTTTATTTAATTTTTTATGTCTATTTATTTATTGAGAGAGAGGCACCCAGACAATTTAAGCTTTTAATATAGATAATTTGAATATATCATCAAATTGTCTTCCAAAATTTGTACCAGTTTTTATTTATTTTTTATTTATTTATTTTTTAGTTGTACCAGTTTTTAAACTCAGCAATAGTCACTAATATACCCTTACTGTGTGCAACACTGAGTATTATCATTTTTTTTACTACCTAATGCTGATTGGTGAACAATAGTATATTCTATTTCAATTTGCATTTTAAAATATCAAATGAAACTAACATGTCTCTCCATCCTTTGTATATCTTCTTATATGAATTGCTAGTTATTTACTTATTTTTTTCCTATTGAACAGGCTCATCTTTTTTTTTTTTTTAAAGATTTTTTTTCTTTCAGGGTTCCTGGGTGGCTCAATGTTTAAGTGTCCGTAATTCTTCGTTTTGGCTCAGGTCATGATCTCATCATGGTTTCGTGGGTTTGAGTTCCGCATCCAGCTCTGTGCTGACGGCATGGAGCCTGCTTGAGATTCCCTTTTTCCCTCTCTCTCTCTCTCTCTGTCCCTCCTCTGCTCATGTTGTCCCTGTTCTCTCTCTCTCTCTCTAGATAGATATAGATATAGATTTAAAGATTTTTTTCTTTTTTTAAGTAGGCTTCATTCCCAGTGCATCTCATGACCCTGAGATCAAGACGTAAGTTGAGATCAAGAGTCAGATACTTAACTGACTGAACTACCAGGAACCCCTAAAGATGCTATTTTTAAGTAATCTCTATACCTGGTGTGTGGTTTGAATAGCCCCAAGATCAAGAGTTGCATGCTCCACTGACTGAGCCAGCCAGACAACCCAAACATGATAATGTTTGTATTGTTTTGTAATGTTTGTAATGTTTTGTATTGATTTTTAGGAGGTGTTTTTTTGTTTGTTTGTTTGTTTGTTTGTTTTTAATTAAAGGCATTAGCACTTGGCCATATATTTTCCTTTTTGTAAGTTGCTTTCTTATCTGGTTTACATGTTTTTAGGACTAGATTGTGGTGCTAGTAACCTAGTTATGAGGAAAAATTAAACAAAGACAGATGATTGGTCTGGGAGGAACTGATTGAGATTGGGGCATGAATGGTGGTCTTTGGATTGCATTAGAATTTGAATGATTGGTTTACTATTTTGGACAATGAGATTATAATTTTGGTACTCTAGCCTCTACTATTTTTAACTCTCAAAACAACTCTTTACACTGCTATCATCATATGTAAGGCACAGATCTTCTAAAGTGGCAAAGGCAGACTTACAAGCCAGGTTTGTCCAGCACCAAAATCTATTCTTATGATTATACCACACTACTTTTGAAGATTACATAAGTGATTTTTCATCCCTATGCTTTCTCAGTATGTTTTTAAATGCCTTCCTGATATTCCCTACAGTTGGTGTTCCATAAACTCACCATGGTTGAGTTTGTTTCTCAACTACATAGATAAGGACACAAAGGAACAGAAAAGGATAAGTATCTTGCCCAAGATGACCCAGCTAGTAAAACTAATTCAAGAAAAGCAGAGAAGGCCAAGAGCAGTGAGATCTATCCTGTCAATCTTTTCATCTTGTGTTTCTTCGTTTGTTTTTTATGCCTAGAAAGTTCTTCTCTGCCTAGAGGTGAGAGATAATCAATTATATTTCCTTCCACTTGTTTCTTGTGCTGGTTTGCATATTTATATTTAACTCAAGACTATCTGGAAAATATTTTGGTGAAAGAAATAAATTAGATGTGTTTTAGTAAGGTGAGGAGCTTGATGAAATGATTCAGAGTTTTATCTGGAAGAATATATAGATGATAATTGTTGAGAAATATTTGAAGAAGAGTACCAGAACAGAGAACTAGTATTGCCAGAAATTTAAAAAATAACAACGATGCAATAATTAAATCAGCATGCACTGTTTTAAGAAAAAAATCAACTCTGTTCAGTATAGAGGAATAATTACAATGATGTGAAATTCTATTTTTCTCAAAGAGCATATTCGGTTATTAATTTGGGATTTTATGATTTTTCAGATCCAGAGAATGTCAAAATAAGAATTGAAAAAATACAAACACCCCAAATAAAAATCCAAACATACCTAGTGCTTGTTTTGGTAGATTATATACTAGAATAGGAACCATGCAGAGATTAGCGTGACCCTTGCTAAGGATGACACACAGATTTGTGAAGCATTCCCTACTTTTCAGTTATGCAAGATGAATTTTATACCTCAGTAAAGCTGAAAAAAAAAGTCCAAGCCTAAATTTTCTATTAACAAGGCTTGCCCTTAATGAATTGTGACAGTGAAATAATCCTTTTGACATGGGGCAATTACTGTGGCCGTAAACATAGACTCATGGCAGATGTTGACTTCAGAGGCTACTGAGCTGATAAGCGAACATTTTTGGGCTTTGTTTATGTGCACAATAGGCACTTTCTGCATGCTCCACACCCTGCCTCCTAGCAAAGTGCATCTGCTGCAGAACTCTGTCTTCCCTCTTAACCTATCTTTCTACTTTTGAACTGCAATAGGGTTGGGTCGTCACTGGCTCCGTCTACTTCCTTGTTGTGCTGAGATGTGGATAAACAGGAACCTCTCCCTGGAATTATGAGGATGTTCCAAAGGGCCTCCAGGTGGAAAGCATTTGGCCTTGACATCACATAGAAAAGAAGGGAGAGGTTGGAAAGACAATAATCCTAGAATCAAGGGATTTTAAAAATAGGAGAAAGGATTTCTTAATCTTCTATGATTCAACCAAAAACCTATCAACATATATGTGGTTTTCAGGATAAGGATCTCAATATCAGAAATGGAAAACTCAAGGTTGGCTGTGTATGAGCTCTGAAGTTTGGGGAACTTCTTTGCTAACCCTTTTTTCCTTAATGACATTTACAGAAGTAGAGGAAATGTACTTCCTTCTAAGAAAAGCAAGCATAGCAAGATATCAACTTTTCTATAGGAATCAGTCAATTCTATTTTTCTTCTTCTAATTGCCCCAGATTCTTAAATAACTGACTTCTAAACTGTCCAAGTCATGGTCTGGATTAAGCAGTTTTCATTGTCTCCATCGAACATACAATCTTGCTTAAGTGGAGGATCATGCCTTACTTGTAGTACTCAAATGGTGTAAGTTAAGGCTTTTTTTTCCCCCCAAAAGAGGGATGTTAATATAGGAAAGTCTGCCACTCTGGTTTGCAAAATTTACACAAACTCCAACTTTCAAGAGCTAGTCTATGGGGAAAGGCTGTTTACTTTTCATCTTTGCATTTTCTAGGGTATCTTTGAGCATAGAGTCTTACACATGTAATTTTTCATCAGTAAAACAATAGATACAAACAATAAATATTGAACTGAGGAGTGTAATCAAAGGAAAACCTTTCATTAATTTTGAGACCAGGAGGCAGAAAGAAAGAAAGAAAGATGTTACAAACCTTACTGATTATTTTTCTTCCTTACTTTAACTATTTGCCTTAATCTTAGTAGAAAGATCCCCCAATATCTTAGCTTTATCTTCTAGGAAGACTATATACAGGCATCATAGAACGTAGATACTCCCTTTTGCCTTGGAATATTTATCCTTCTGCAACGTTATAGGAAAAGCTTAAGATCATAGGCTGACCTAAGAAAAATGAATGACTGGGGCACCTGGGTGGCTCAGTCATTTGAGCATCCTATTTTGGCTCAGTTCATGATCTCACAGTTCAAGAGTTCAAGACCTGCATTGGGCTCACTGCTGACAGCATGGAGCCTGCTTGGGATTCTCTGTCACCATTTTGGTCTACCCATTCCCTACTGTCTCTCTCTTTCTCTCAAAATAACTACACTTAAAAAAATAAAAATAATTTATTCTTTTGGCAAATATTTCTAATGCATAATTCACTTTGACTGCCTTGATGTATGCAAGCCTCTGTTGGGTGATGTAAGTGAATATTTTCAATTTGCTTTTCAGGAGGAATAGCAAAATAGATGTGTCTACCATAGTTTTCCTAAAGCAAAGTCTCCAATTGCACATGTGCCACACTAGGCAAATTTTCTATAAAGGCATATGCCACATGTTGGAATTTTTGCCAGTTTCTACGTATCATTTAACATTTGTCACGCCTAATGAGAGTTTGTGTGTGCACAAATGGATGTGTCAAGACCATTTGCCAATTAATCCATTAAAAAAATTGTTATACTGCCTTTTCAAAAAAGGAGAGGATAGGCATAAACTATTAATGTGTGTGCCTTTCCTGTGACAATAAAGAGCATATCTTATAGTATTTTAAAATCCAGGTAATACTATAAATTTAATATCTAAGTAGCAAGAGAACAGGTGAGAGAGAGTTTTCAGGTAAGACAGCCTTGGTTTGCTTTTTTCCTTTCTTTAAGCAAGACTTATTAACTACTTGCCTGGCCTCTAACTGTGGTTGATTTGAGAGGAAAGGACATCTTTCCATGATTACAATGTCATCCTACTCCTTTTTAAGTAGATTGAAATGATCCCGGAATCATTTTCTTGCTCTCCTATTTCTTGGTTATCACTGGTCTCATTTAATTTTACCCATTATTTTTCCTTCATGATCTCTGTGCCTAAAGCAGCAACCCACACTTCAGCTGCCAAGGTCAGTTTGCCGTAGTTTGCCAAAGAGGGTGGCCCTTTTAAGTTGTGCACCAAGTCTACAAAAGGGCCCTCATGGGCTATGGTGATAACCGATAACTTTAAGGTTATCTTGTTTCCTCTTTCTTCAGCTTTTCTATTTGTTTTTTTTTTTTTTTTTTTTTGCATACTCTCTAAAGTTATACATTGAAAAAATCTGAGAAGATGGAAAAGAAAAACCAAGAAAATTAGAATGTATATCAATTAGTTAAAGCAAACAAACACAGGCTGTATAGAAAATAAAAACAGGAATCATTTCAAAATATCATTGGATTCATGTTTTCTCACTATCCTCTTCCTCCTTCTCCATCTCACTTCCTCCTCCCATATTTCTTCTTTCTCCTTCTTGCGGTAATTTCTAAGATAACCAAGGAGCAAGAGTATGCAGTTACAAATATTCTAATCCTAAAATGAACATATATGCTCGCTCTCTCTCTTCACCTTGATAGAAAGAAAGATAAGCAGATCAGTATATGTACACGCTTGCATGGGAATGTATATCACATATTCTAGATTAGATTAAGGTATAAGACCATAGTGTTAGTTTTGCACATTAGGAAGTAGCTCTAGGAATAAATATTTGTTGCATGAATAAATGAATGAACCAATAGTTTACCAAGTGCCAGATTCTGTGATTTCCTTTACACGGATAATCTCAGTGAGTTCTCACAATGCAAAGGTTGGGAAACAGAGACTACTGTTGACCTTATGGCAAGACCTAGGTCACAGATCGATGGATTCAGGAGAGAGACGGTGAGGCCTGAATTCACAACAGTACCTACTGTCATGGTATTAGGCATGGGCTCAGATTTTGTGGAATAAAGCTGATCAGAAATCCTCAGTTTAATTATGCATTCCATGCACTTAAACTTGGGATTTGTTACATTGTATTGTGGTATAATATGCTGATCCAATATTTCAGATATTCCCTACGAATACTGGGAAAAGAGTGAAGGGAGAGAATATTTTATTTGTCAATATTCCAAGGAACTATTTGATTTAGAGAGATTCATGAAAGAGTTCAGAGTTTCCAGTCCACCACTTGACTAATGAAATACTTACCTCTGACTATAGCTGAAGTTCAAGTCTCTCAGATTGATCAGCAGTGTTTTCGGAGATAAGAAGAGTTTTCCCTTAATTAATTGATATTTATGCATCTATTAGGTATCTTTTCTTCACTGCACATACCTTGAGCTGTTTAATACTAGTAGATTAATTTGAAATTATCCCATTCATGGACTGAACTAAAGTCAGTAAGTCATGATTCAGTATTAAAGGATAGGATGGCACCTGGGAATAAACGACTGAGTCATAGAGCCTGTAAGACTGACTAGCTGGGAACAAAACACAGGTGATGGCCAGCAGGGAGGAGAGAGGCAGGGTAAATGGAATTAAGAAAAGGAGGAAATCTGTTTGAAAACTGACACTTTGGACCTTGAAATACAGCCAGCAATACATTGATATCTACAAACACTGGGGATCTAGGACTGAGATTAAAGACATAGGTACCGTCTGACAGACCTACTCTGATTTCTAGCTATGGGGTTTTCTCTGGTTTTCACTCAGTGCCCATCCTCCTTAGAGTCTTTTGTACTTCCAATGTCTTTCTCCCCATAAAGCCAATAGGTTCTCTGACACTCCTTTCCAGAAACTGGGTGCTCACCTTCAGAGTTAGAGTTCCCACTAGCTGAGAATTCACTGAGATAGTCAGTGCCCCCTGGATTTCTGTGTATTGCCTACTGACAGACTACCTTCCTGCTATCTCGTCCTGTCCATCTTCTGTCACATTTTTCTCACCTGGGATTTGACTGCTTCTTGTCATCATTCTTCCCATCTAGAGTGTTCTACTTTGCTTCTCTGAGCAGACCCCACTAATGCTAAATCTGCCCTTACATGCCTTTAGGCAGAGCTGGTGCTAGACCTGTATTTTGAACTGTCCCCATGGTTAAAAAATATCCTGGTTCTCATTCATCTGTTCATTCATCAAACTTTATTTATTTACTTATTTATGTATTTATAATGTTTTTAAATGTTCATTTATTTATTTTGAGAGAGAGAGAGAGCATGCACAAGTGGGGAAGGGGCAGAGAGAGAGGGAGAGAGACTCCCAAGCAGTCTCCGCGCTGCCATGGCAGAGCCAGAAGTGGGTCTCGAACACACAAACTGTGAGATCATGACCTGAGATGAAACCAAGAGTTGGATTTTTATTTACTTATTTATTTATTCAAAAAAATTTTTTTAAATGTTTATTTAGTTTTGAGACAGAGAGAGCACGAGCAGGGGAAGGGCAGAGAGAGAGGGAGACACAGAATCCTAAACAGGCTCCAGGCTCTTAGCTGTCAGCACAGAGCCTGACATGGGGCCCGAACTCATAAACTACGAGATCATGACCTAAGCTGAAGTTGGACGCTTAACCAACTGAGCCACCCAGGTGCCCCAGGAGTTGTATTTTTAGCCAACTGAACTACCCAGGCACCCCATCAAATATCATTTAAAGTTTTTTTTCTTCTTTCTTTCTTCTTTCTTTCTTTCGTTCTTTCTTTCATTTTTGTTTTTGGTTTGAAAGAGAGGGAGAGAGAGAGAAAGAGAGAGCGAGCAGGGGAGGGACAGAGAGAAAGGGAGACACAGAATTTGAAGCAGGCTCCAGGCTCTGAGCTGTCAGCCCAGAGCCTAATGTGGGGCTTAGATTCACAACTGAGATCATGACCTGAGCTGAAGTCAGATGCTTAACCGACTGAGCCACCCAGGTGCCCTTCAAATATTTATATTCCTACTATGTGTTGAGCATTGTCTTAGGTATTTAAGATATAATGACAGAAATAACCATAGACGGACACAAGAACTCTCACATACTGTTCCCAGGAGTATAAATTGGTAAACGACATTGGGAAGCAATTTGGCAATATTTTGCAAAGTTGCATCCGGACACTCCTTATTATCCAGCTATTTCCTGTCTCAGTTTGTACTTCTAAAACCTCTTCTTTCTCAAACCAAACCAAAACAAAAAAACTCTTATTTCTCTACATTTGCTTCACATGTTTCTCTTTCATTTAAAACATATAGATTATATAAAATTTATAATTAGCGGACATTGTACCTAATTACTTCTCACAATTACAAAGTGAATTAAAAAGTTATTCCTTGGGGGACGCCTTGGTGGCTCAGTCTGTTAAGTGTTTGACTCTTGGTTTCGGCTCAGGTCATGATCTTGAGGTTTGTGAGTTCAAGCCCCATGTTGGGCTTTGCACTGACAGCATGGAGCCTGCTTGGGATTCTCTGTCTCTCCTTCTCTCTTTGCTCTTCCATTGCGTGCGCTCTCTCCCTCTCTCTCTCTCAAAATAAATAAATAAACTTGAAATCTTATTCCTTGTATAATGATGCTCAGTGGGAGATCCAACTCTTGTTTTTACAAGGTTCTTTCCAAAAAAAAGATGCCCACCCCAGTTCCCCATTACATCTGAGCTCAGGTAGTTCAACTTCTGTCTAAGTTCTCAGTCTTCAACTGCAGCACAGTGGATCCTTCTAAATGCAAATACAACAGCACAAATTGTGCATTGTTAATTCTTTCAAATACAGAATTATATAAAATTCTATTATCTATATGCTGAAAATATTCACATGGATTAAATATTTGTGAAAACAGAGGAAAGTAAAAGGTTTAAGATGTGCTCTTAAGGTGTGACCCACATTTAAAAGAGTGCTACTCCATAGCCATTAAAAAAAATGTCACCCCCCTCCCTGCTCCATTTCCTGTTTCCAAAGAAAAACTGCTTAATTTCTGCTCTATTTAAAGCCAAAGCATGCCTTCACATGCAGGTCAGACTGAGCGATAAACAAATGAGAAAGTGAAGAGGTGACCGGGAGATGACCCCTCCAGAACTTGTGCAACACACGTCTCCAGCTTCATGAGCTCATCACTACAAACTGAGGTTACATTTCTGTGTCTAGATGAACATGGCTAAAGACTCTGTCTATCTGATTATCAGGTACTGGCACCTGTTTGTCTACCACACTGTTTGGAGAGTTTCCAGGGTACTGCCTTCCATGTGGCTAGGAGCTCTGCTAAGGTCAGGTTCCTACCCCCAGCCTTCCCATCCTGCTGGCTCACAGGACGTTTGCTACCTTTCTGCTCCTGATTTTTATCAGACTGCCACTCTGCCTCTAACTACCACTGACATTGCTTGCCCAGCTGCTGAGTGGTGACACTGTTCCGGTAATTCTCCATAAGATGCTTGAACCCCTGCTGGGGCTTGGCAAGGCTTGGGAGGCAGAGGAATTGCAACTTGAATGTTGACAGAAGTCTAGCTAGTAACGGAGGAGTGTGAAGACTGTATGGTATAAGAAAAGTGGCCATGACAGGGGCGCCTGGGTGGCTCAGTCGGTTAAGTGTCTGACTTCGGCTCAGGTCAGGATCTCACAGCTGGTGAGTTCGAGCACACGCTGGGCTCTGTGCAGACACTTCAGAGCCTGGAAACTGCTTCAAATTCTGTGTCTCCCTTTCTCTCTGCCCCTCCCCTGCTCACACTCTGTCTTCCTCTGTCTCTCAAAATTAAACATTAAAAAAAATGAAAACAAACAAGATAACAAAAGTGGCCATGACAATTGACTTAAATGTCAACAAATAATAGACAATGTGAGAGTGCTGGTGAACCGGCCAGCACACGCTCCCTCGAAGAAGAGAAGCTGCTGTAACAAAGACCTAGTTTTGCCAGACCTGATTTTGCAAGAAAACTAATAATTAAAATTTTTTTTAATGTTAATTTATTTTTGAAGAAGAGAGACAGGGTGTGAACGGGGTGGGGTGCGGAGGGGCAGAGAGAGAGGGAGACACCGAATCCTAAACAGGCTCCAGGCTCTGAGCTGTCAGCACAGAGCCCGACACGGGGCTCGAACCCATGAACTGTGAGATCATGACCCCGAGCCGAAGTCAGACACTTAACCGACTGAGCCACCCAGGCACCCCTGAAATTAATATTTTTAAGTAAAACTTTTCTTCTCAACAGTGGCACTTGATTCTTTTATTTTTTATATGACACTGCCATGGCCAAACACAGCATCTCTGTGGACCGCAATAGGACTGTGGGCCACTGACTTATATATCATTGACAAACAGCTGCTATTATACGTAGCTGCTCTTCGAACCCATAGCCCAACTACATTTCCAAGTCCCTGCATAGCAACCATCAGATTTCCACATGGCATGCATGAGTCAACACACACATGTGAGGGAGAACATGTGAGGGAGAATTCCATTCTTATCAGAGGAAAACCCACATCCTTTCTGCTAATGGAATCCGGCTCAACCAACTACTTAAAACAGTCACATGGTTTGTCGGATTCCATCTCAAATAACACTGTAAAGGAAAGGGTTACGTTATAATCCTGATGCCACTGTACCAAATTCAATACAGTTTTCCTTAGTCTTACCTTCAGGATGAGGCAAGGAAAAGTTCTAAGTGCACATATAATACAATTTCATCTCTTACACTCCTGGAGACTGAACCACCTTGAATAGAGATTATAAACACAGCTTTGAGGAATAAAACAGCAACTTTCAGGTTTAAGAGAAAGTGTCTTCAGCTCTGTGGAGGCAGCCTTGGTAGACATCAAATTTATAATACTGAGGAAAACACTTACGCTCAATGTCAGGCCTCTGTGCTGGGGGACTACTTCTCTACATTCAGGACTCTCCTCAAGAATAATGGAAAGCTATTTGTTTGCAAGTGTAAAAGGCCCACCTAATTTCCACACCATGCAGGAAAACCGCATGTCACTTTTTCTCCTTGGAAGCTTCTCCTGCTTCAAAATTTACAGTTTACTTTCCACTAGATAGTTCAGGAACTCCAACTGAAGGCAAAGCAAATTTAAAGGAAGAACAATTCAGCCACAGAAGCAGAAACAAGCAGAATCCCAAGGTCTACTATCAGCAGTAAGAAACAACATCACACTGGGGAGAAGGTGAGAGGCCACCTCTAGTTTTTGGATAACCCAAAAGGTGGACATCCATTGTGGAGAAGACACATAAGGTACACTGGAATTACCTAACTAATGTCTATTCTGATTGCATGGTCACTAGAGAATATTCTGATGGTTTGATTTTTCCAGTAGATTTGCCTACCAGAAAAGAATGTGCTGGTCAGGCCAAACTAAAAATTATGGTCCATTTAGCTAGATTGACAATATTTCTCATTGGAAACTAACAAATTTCCTGGTTATGTACTTTATTTATTTATTTAACTATTTTTTAAATGCTTATTTATTTTGGGGGGAGAGAGAGAGAGAGCGAGAGAGCGCGTGCGCACTAGTGGGGGTGGGGCAGAGAGAGAGGAGACCGAATCAGGGCTCCAGGCTCTGAACTGTCAGCAAAGAGCTAGAGGCGGGGCTTGAACTCAATGGGAGATTATGACTTGAGTCGAAGTAGAATGCTTAACCAACTGAGCCACCCAGGTGCCCATCTGGCTATATACTTTAGTTACACAAATACATGACTATGTGGTATAAACACATTGGGAGTGCTTTACGTATTTTCCATACTCATATATTTGATAACCTGATTTAATTTTTTTAATGTTTTTATTTATTTTTGAGACAGAGAGCATGAGCAGGGGAGGGGCAGAGAGAGAGGGGGACACAGAATCCGAAGCAGGCTCCAGGCTCTGAGCTGTCAGCATGGAGCCTGACATGGAGCTCGAACTCACGGAATGTACGATCATGACATGAGCTGAAGTCGGATGCTTAATCGACTGAGCCACCCACGCGCCCCGATAACTTGATTTTAAATAGGCATTCAGATAGCAACATGGGTAAATTAAAGTATCACCTGGTGCATTCAACTCATTTTTAACTTTTCTTTATTCATGGACTGGAAAATGAATTTTTGTTTCTATTTCTCAAATTATTTTTCAAGGTTAAATGAATTTATATTTCTTTATCTGCAGAACTTGCACTGCTGTTAACAGGGGGAAGTGGAGAAAACTCAAACAAATCTTTTGACAGCCTACTATTGTTTTGGCTCTTTAAATATATTGTGTCATTTGTTTTGCCCAATAACAGGTAAAACAGATATTTTCCTCATTTTATTACAATAGGTGTAGGCATGTTTACATGGCCCAAGACTGGTCCTGGGTCACAGAACTAGTGAATTACAGGACTAAGATTTAAATTTAAAGAGGCTAGAGGACTCTTTAATTTCTTTTATTATTGACACATTGTAGCCTCAAACTCTAACATAACATATAATCTTGTATGTTTCTAAAAGTTTTAATTTGCTCTAAACAAGGTTTAAATGGTATCTGGATGAGCCGGATTGGGATAAGCCTTGTCTCAAGTCTGGTAGATATGTGGGATTGTAGAAGGATGGGCTTTCGAGATATGGGACTTAGGGCAGAGACATGAGACTCCACATAAATTTAAAACCTATGTCATTCTAGGGACCACTGGGTGGCTCAGTAAGTTGAGGCTCCAACTTTGGCTCAGGTTATGATCTCGTGGTTCATGAGTTTGAGCCCCTAGTAGGACTCTGCGCTGACAGCTCAGAGCCTGCAGCCTGCTTCAGATTCTGTGTCTCCCTCTTTATCTGCATCTCCCCTGCTCGTGCTCTCTCTCTCTCTCTCAAAAATAAATAAACATTAAAAAAAATATTTTAAAAAACCCTACATCATTCTTTGTGAGGCAGTAGGAAGAACAGGTAGAAAATAAGTGTGTGACAAAGGAACAAATTGAGTGTAGCTTCTAAAGAATTGAATTAGTTGCAGGGAAACTAGCAATCACATTCATCCATAGCAGGCAATTGGCAGGGGGCCTAAGGACAGGATCAGCTGCATATTATATCTGAAATATGGTTAAAACTTGTTTGATACTTAACATTAAGCTAAACTCATACAGAACTAGAAAACAAGACCATTAAATTCCCAGTTATTGTTTTCTCTGAAAATGGTTTGTTTACTTGATAACTTGACTAACTATAGAATTTCAGGCTCGAAGGTTTTTCACTCAATATTTTGTTCATTTTTTTCACTGTAAGCAAAATGTTGATGCAAAGGCTGTTTTTATTGTCCTGTAAGGAATCTATCTTTTCTCTCAAGTGGCCTCAGGATTCTCCTCTTTCACTTTATATTCTAAGATTTCACTATCTCTTCTCTGTATTTTTAATTTTGTATGGCCCCTGCTGACTCTTTGTGAGGTTTCATGTCCTTGTGCAGTTCTGGAAAATTCTAGACGATTCTATCCTGAAATATTTCTTCTACTAAATGCTCTCTAAATCTAGCGAAGGAAGTTATACTTGATAGGGTAACTTAATAACTGGTCTGGGTTTGAATTCTCCCCATTCCTCTTTGTGCCGCTAGCCCTCAAGAACATTGCCTTGTTTCTCTGCAGTAAGTGCCCATATTCATCTTTCTTGCCTGGAGGTAGATACTGCCATTTCTTAGGCAGGATGGGGAGGAAGGAGATATGCATGGGTTGACCTGCCTGGCTCTTGCTTCTGTGGTACTCCAACTAATCATCCTACCAATTGTTTCTCAGTCTAGCTCCTTCTCCTGGATTTCATCATCTCTATTCATGGAACATGAATCATATATCATATGATATATCATATATCATAGGTAGATTAAACTATAGTTTGAAAATATAATCCTTCATTAAATGATGATAGAGAAGTAATGAAGGCAAACCAAGAGGTTATGGTTGATATATTAAAGTAGTTGAATTTTAACCTTATTAGTCATGACTATGGGACAGAGATGGGGGAAGCATTCATTTAGATTTTAAGTTATTTATTTACATCTTGATAATACTATTCTGTTATTTTTCCTAATGTCTAAACATTAGGATTTAGGCAAAAGAATAGTTTTCTTCATGCCAAATAACAGTCCTAAGAGGCCAAGTTTTTTTTTTTCAAAAATAATATTTTTAAAGTTATTAATAGAATGGACTCATCATTAAAACACTTCTTTTTAACTGTAGGTATTTGGCATGGACAGCTTAGCTGTGTTCAGCTTTGTTGATTTGCTCCTGCATTTGTGAAATTTATTTCTCAGTTCTTAAATATCAAAAGCAAATCAGAAATAAATTCTGGGAGCGCCTGAGTGGCTCATTTGGTTAAGCGTCTGACTTTGACTCAGGTCATGATCTCACAGTTCATGAGTTCGAGCCCTGCATCGGGCTCTGTGCTGACAGCTCAGAGCCTGGAGCCTGTTTCCAATTCTGTGTCTCCCTCTCTCTCTGCCCTCCCCCACTCACACTCTGTCTTTCTCTCACAAATAAATAAACATTAAAAAAGAAAGAAAGAAAGAAATATGGGTCACCTGGGTGCCTCAGTCAGTTAAGCATTGGAATTTGGCTCAGGTCATGATCTCGCAGTTTGTGAGTTCAAGCCCCACATTGGGCTCTGTGCTGACAGCTCAGAGCCTGGAGCCTGCTTTGGATTCTGTGTCTCCCTCTCTCTCTGCCCCTAACCTGCTCTCACTCTGTCTCTGTCTCTGTCTCTGTCTGTGTCTCTGTCTCTGTCTCTCTCAAAAATTAATAAACATTAAAGAAAAATAAACTCTGCATATACATGTATTTTGAGTTTTTATTAACTGAATATGTGTTTGACCGGAAGAGGCTTATTTTTTAAAAATAAATAGTATTTGTATGGTGCCTATCCTCATAGTTATTATTTTAAACCCAACTACATATCTTGCTATAACTCAGATCTTTTAACCTCTCAAAGTAATGAAAAATAAAAACTTATCATGTGACTGACTATCTTAAATATTTAAATATATCATGCCTTAAACAAAATGTCTCCTACTGGGAAGAAAAATTAACTTTTTTTTTCAGGTTTGATATCATGAACTGACAAACAATATGGAATATGGAGAATATACATAGGGAGTTCTCAGAAAAAATTCTTAGGGATTTACATTTTTTTGTTTTGAATATTTTTTCTTTTTTAAAAAAAATGTTTGTTATTTTTGAGAAAGAAAGAGAGAGAGAGTGGGGGTGGAACAGAGAGAGTGTGAGACAGACTATCCAAAGTTGGCACTGTGTTGATAGCAGAGAGCTCGATGCGGGGCTTGAACTCATGAACCATGAGGTCATGACCTGAACCAAAGTTGGATGCTTAATCAACTGAGCCATGCAGGCATCCCTATGTTTTGAATATTTTGATAAATAGCCCAAGGAAAGGTCCTCAGTTCTCAGACTGGTTTATAAAAGAGAACACTCACTGTCATTATGCTTCCATGAGCATTTATAGAAAGTCCTGTTCAATGGGATTTCTACCTTTTTCTTACATACAAACCCAAGTTCAAGCATGCTTCTCTATTACTTGGAACCTGATCCCCCATGGTTCTCAGGAATACTGCCCTGTTGCATCATCAGTCCTTTCTTCATTCCTTTAACTAATTTCTCACTTGCTCCTTATCCTCATACCTGATAGAGTTTCTAAAATATTGACATATTTGTCAGACCTACTTTTGTCCTCAGCATACTCCCAAACCAACTTTTGCATCACAGATCTACTGCTGTGCCTCCCCATTGGCTTAGACCAACTGGAGGCCAGAGGACATAAGAATCCATTAATGGTGTCTATATGGGTCAGCCTCCCAGGACAAAGAGTAGGGTAAAGAAAGGTAGAAGGAGGGTAGAGGGAAAACAGCACATTCAGAGGGGCAATTAAAGGCACACCAAAGGCAGAGTAACTATAATAAAATATCTCATTTAGAGAGAAGAAATGGAAGAATGTGATCTCTTGTTAAGAGTATGCACTATAAAATCCATAAGAAATATAATTCCATTGCCCAGACCCTATTATATTATAGGATTAATTTTCCAGTCTACTCATAGAGATTAGATAGATATTTTAAAAATTGTGTTTGACTCTCCAAATACATTCCTCCTTATTCTCCATTGAATAGCAGCACTCTGGTTTGAAAAATTGACCTTAGCTCAATGAGTGAGCCTAACTGGTATAAGGAGAATCACAGGGAGGGGAGAAGATAGGGTCAAGATACTTATCTCCTGGCTTCCTCTCTGCAAGTTTGCCTTCTGTGTCCCTCACTGAAGGCCACTGATCATCTTAAGCCAAATCACTCTACATGACTCTCTCCTTTGGTAACTTCTGGTATAGGGGTCATAGCTCAACTGCTAAAAAACTCCAGGTTCCTACATCTTACCTTGTAATTAACACATCCATTCCTTAGTAAATAGTTCCTTTGTAAATACTCCTCCTTGAAGTTAATCTATTTAATTGTGCTATTTCTTCTTGGGACCCTGATTGAAGAATAGGAAAACTCATCATCTAACCCATGGCTGACATGAGTCTGACTCAACTGTACTGAAGGAGATTGTACAGAAAGCTTGAACTTGAAGAACAGTTACCACAGGACCTTGTGAAGGTCGAATAGACAGGACTTAGTACAAATTCCCACTGGGAATGAGGTGGGTATTTTGGGTGGCACATGGGTTGTGCTTGGTGAAGATATTTTTGGAGCGATAGGTATGTCTTTGGATATGTGCTAAGCAATTAAAGAGTAGATTGTAGTGAATATTCACTGTTGTTCTATTTTATGCCAATAAATTTAATTTTCTATTCATAAAATAATCTGAATTAGGACCCTTGCCAATTCAGCAGCACTATTTTATTAGAACAAAGGAGATGAATAGGACATAAATTAGCCTGTCTGTTCGTGAAATCCAAAATAGCGGGAGTATTTGAGATTTTGACAAACCACCTCAAATCAAAGGCAAATAACCAGGGAAGTGGCACAAGTGCAAATTTAGTAGAGTACTGATATTTGCAATAGTTATGGCTTAACGATGTTCTTTTAATCATGATACATATTTGATATGACTAGTTGACTATTCACACACAAATTATTGCCCCTTTTCACACTTTCTATACCCATATTAGGGGTCCTTGATAACAGATAAGAATGTTATAGCTCAAATAAATTACTATCTATTCTTTTTAGATTATCCTAATCCTAATCTGGTAATACAATGCCCTTTTTGAGAAGATTGCATCCAGTCAAAGGATAGCTGGTTAACATGACATATCAAATTTAAAAACTCTTAAATGGGACCTTCTCAAAACCTACCTTTCCCTACAACAGCCGGAGTTTCTTTGGGGAGCACTATTTTCTGACACTTCTGAATGATGCATGAATATGCTGGGAAAACAGTCCTAACAAATATCTTGCCACTGAACTCTACCTTTGCCTGGAGCTCAGCGAGGAGGAACTTTGCATGGCATCCCGCGTGAGGTGGCAGAATTGCTGTAGTATCAGGTTATAGGAATGTTTTCCTTAATGAAACGTGGTGCAGAGAACAAAATGGAGTCTCTCATGTCAAGCAGGAGCCTGTGTCAAGCAGGGACTGTGTCAAGTGATGATGCAAGCAAAGGTACTGCAGCTATGATATATCGCTGGGATCAGCATCAGCTGACACCCAGAACTGGTAACAAGCAGAAGCAAAGGAGGTTGGTAGGGGGCCCAAGACCGATTTAACTCCTTTCTAAAAGGGGAAAAGTTTTTGCAGCAAACTGTCAGACTCTTCAGACATGACCCCTCTATGTCTGACCACTTAAAAAAAGCAACTGTGCCTGAAGACTCTGCTGGATTGATCTCCAAACAGAACTGAGATCCTTCACCGCTTGAACATAATAAGCAGGAAATTCCAAGAGCTGATCCGGACTCAGACCTGGTCTTTATTTCAACTGTGCACCCATAGACTGACTTCTAGTTTGGTTTGTTAACTTCCTACACCCTTCTGTTGTCTTGTTTGTTGCGTGGTTTGTCTTATGTTCTTTTCTGTGTGATTAAACCAAGTTTAATCACATGGTGAAAGGTCATTGAGTTTGGAATCCTGAACCTGCTTTATAATTGTTATTGACTTTGCTTTGTGGTTGAATAAAGCTGATGTTGTGGAAAGACACTACTCGTGTGTGTGCCTTCATAGCCTGCTCATGACAGGTGGAAACGAAGACAATGCCAAATAAAACTTTCCATGGATTCACAAGAAAGAACTGCTATCTTGGTGTCAAATCTTGAACTTAGATAAAATAATTTTGAACATACAGCTGCTATTTTATTATAGTGGCCATTCAGCAGATGGGCAGTTTGCCTTCAAAAAGGATACTGATATTGAGACCATGTCTTTAATGGAGTCACTGCTAGGGAACCTCATGCATTTACCAGTACAAGAAGATTGCATAATACACTTTGGAGATGCTGGCAAGGTACAGGTACACAATGGAGTACACACAATGGAGTACTACACAGGCACTCAAAATGATGCTGAGGAATTGAATTTACCGATACAGACAGATGTTCATGATTCATCCTTAAGCAGAAAAAAGACTAAACTGCATGCTGTCAGGATAGTTCCAGCAGCAAGTAACAGAGCATCCAATTCAAAATGAATTCAAAATGATATATTTGTTTTTATAGCTAAAATTATTAGATTTATTCATTCAATTCATCAAGCACAGATGTAGGACACCTCAGGGTTGGTGGATTCAGTGACCCAATAATGTTATCAAGGAACCAGGTGGTTTTACTTTGCACTGTCATCCAAATTATGCATCATCCTACAACTGATTCTTCAAATATGAGATAGATTCCAGGTGCAATTAAGAATTGCTTGCTTCCTCATTCATATTCAGATAGAGAAGTAAAGAATGGCTTTCATTTGCTGTAAATACTGGAAGAGGTACTTTTCTAGAAGTCTCTAGCAGCCGTTTCCTCATATATCATTGACTAGAATTACATCATTTGTTGGCAAAGGGACTGTGATTCTCTTTAGGTCAGTCAGGCTCACACACTGAGTTAAGTAAGGTCGATTTCCGAAACCAGAGTGCTGCTATTCAATGGAGAGTAAGGTAGAATGAGTTTGGAGAGTCAAACACAATTTTTAAAATATCCATATAATTTCTATCTATGAGTAGCTAGAAAATTAAGGCTAAAATATGGTAGTGTCTGAACAATAAAATTATATTTCTTATAGATTTAAAAAAATTATCTATGTATAGATAGTCTAGAAAAATAATACTACAAAATGGTGGTATCTGGGTGATGGAATTGTCTTTTTGTACATTTTCTTCCTTTTGCTTATTGGCACATTAATTTATAACTAAGCACCTTAGTCTCTTTACATTTCTAGTATGAGAACTTTCAAATAAATAAAAGAATAAAGGAAATAGTATAATGAAGCCTCAGAGTATCTGTTACCTAGTTTCAACAATGATCAGTTTGTGGCAAATCTTGTTTTATGGATTGCTTTGTAATTGTTTGTAAGAAACACTTGATTTTAGTTTAAAAAAGTTAGGATCTAGTCACCTATTTAACATTTTCTCTAATTCATACAATTCACCTTTATGCAAATCAGAAAAACCAAGTTACGGATAGCCCAATACTGTTCTTGTAAATTGCTCAAGATCCCTCTTGAATTGGGCCCAATGTATCTGAAAGTTTGGTTTTGTTTAGTATCTTACCCTACCTATGCTTCTCAGAAATTTGTAATGCTGGATCCCCAATATGAGGGGGAAAAGCATATGCCTCTAGGAACCTGGGCATACAAATGAAGTGTCTCACTGAAAGCTAGAGCTATTTTGAAATCTCATTTTTATTTGTAAAATCCATGAATATTGGCATTTTACTCTCTATATATTTAACAGAAATAGAATGTTTTAATTTACTCACCATTGAATAAATCTGACATAGTAGGAAGTTGGTCCATGTTGGTCTTATGGCTTCCTGTCCTCCAAGGCACCCTGACAAATACTCCTGTGAACACAAGGTCCTCAGTTTGAGAGGCACAGCCTAGGATTTCTTTTCATTTAAGATGCTGATTCTGCCATTAGATTTTTGTTTTCTTGACTGTGAAACTCCATCTTTTTAAGGACTTTGGCTTGAATTTAGTCCTCTTGCTTTTTCTACCACAGACCTCCTCAGTTAGTGTGTCCTTTCCTGGGATGTAATCCTCAGTTGCCAGCCCTATTGACTCCTGTCCTGGCCAGGCCTGATCCAGTACCCCACAAGAGGATGTTGGGGCCATAAACCCCAAACAATGCAACACTCATTCATTTAATAGATTTTTATTGAGTGCCACCTATGGGTCCAGCACTTGGGCAGGCCTTGGGAATACTGTGGTTAAACACAATCCTGTCTTTAAGGAGCCTACACTGTCATGGGGACATGGATGTACAGACAGTTACAAAGTGGGCTAAGAAGTACAACATTATGTGAAGTACTGTGTCCTATGAAGCACAGAGCCGGGTCCCTCAAGTGGCTCAGGAATGTCTTCCAAGAATGCAATGTAGTATAATGACAGGAAAGACAAGGGAGGGAGTGGCTAGGTGGTAATTTTCTATATTTGAAAGAAAACTTAGTCTTATACAACCATGCAAAATGTTTTCTGAGAAGTAAAGGGATTGTTAAAAAAGAATTCAATATGGGAACTTATTTCCAGGGTTACTGATTACACTGAACCAACAAGAAGGGACTGGCACAAAGAGTTTGATCACTTAGGGGTGTGGATTAGGAAAAAAAAATTGTATTTCTTTCAGATTGAGCCTTTTTTTGGGTGAACTGTAGTTCAGTTATACAGTTATAACTGTAGTGTGTATTTTATCCAAGTCTCAGTACTTTTGCTCATGAACTTTCTTTGTTATCCTGGTGAAATCTTCATTATTTGTGAGTTTTTGGCTTTCTGTAAAATCTCTGCCAAACAGAATCAATTGCTCCATTGTCTCCCTTCCCTTAGCCCTTGTTTCCATACCACACATGGAGCATCTTCATTTGCCTCTCCTGCTATGTCTTCCTGCCAGTGGAAAGCAATTGGTCATTCCACCTCTAACCTCAGAACTCAGTATAGCACTTAGATACAATAGATATTTTAACAAATATATGGATTAAATATATTCAAATTTTATTTTATTTTCATAGTCTACTGATTATTTTGATCACTTTATCATTAAAAGTCTATACTATCTCAGGATCCAGAAATTTTAAGTTTATTTTCTCTTTCTTCTTTCTCAATACAAGAATGAGGTATTGGTGGTGACATTGGCATTTGTTCTGAAATTGTCTTGATTGGGTGAATATGATGTGAGACTCATTTCCTACTGAGTAATTCAGCAACAATCATTCCCAATCAATGGTGAGCTCCTTTAAGGTGGAGAGAGAGGGATAGGCCTCATCCACACACAGTGGATCAGGGCTGGGTAATAAAACTGAAAGAGAAAACAGATGAAGAAAGGCCTGTGCCTACCCTTTCCAGGCCCTCTATGGATGTATAGCCCTGCACCTCAAATTACTTAGGCAAAAGACTGTTTGATGTTTAGACTTTTATTTTCCAACTTTAGCCCTCCTTTCTTTTCCATTTCAGGTATATATCAGATACAAAAATACTATAAGTTGACTCTTGACACTGGATACTCACCTTGAAATATTTTCAGACCATGAAAAAAATTGCACATCCATTCTGACAGCCTGTTTGGGGGTTCCAGTTTTAATAATTTACATCCCATACTTCCAGATATCATTTATGTGTTTTGTTTTAACTTTATTAGGCCCAAACAAACTAAGAGTCACTAATAGGTAGAAAAACATATTACTGTAGTATATTAGGATTTGGGTTGGTAACAGGAAGTTGTGGCTTCCAGAGATCAAAATAGCCTTGTTTGTGACATTAAAAGGAAATCAAAAGAGTTGTTCATCTTAGGTCAGGTTTTAAACAAGTAGAACAACATATTTTATGATAATATTTCTGGTCATTCTGTAAATACTTTTGGGTGAGTCTGCTGTTCTAGGCATTATGCTAGATGCTTTGAAGAATAAAAGATGAATAAAAACAAAATTATTTCCTTAAAAGAGACTGCAATAACAGTTAGCCTTTCCATTCATTATGAACAAGATAATTTTGTAACTCCCAGAGGCATTGTGCCAAACACAACTTGCTAGAACTTATTCAGGCATCGCTAGGTTCTGCAGTCCAATTTTGATTAATTTAGCACCACTTAACCTCCTTTAACCTGGACACTTCTGGTATTAGAAATGTCAGGGGCTCCTGAGTGGCTCAGTGGTTGGGTGTCTGACTTTGGCTCAGGTCATGATCTCACGGCTCATGGGTTTGTGCTGACAGCTCAGGGCCTGGTGCCTGCTTTGAATTTTGTGTCTCCCTCTCTGCACCTCCCCCACTTGCATTCTATCTCTCTTTCTCAAAAATAAATAAAAATTAAAAAAAGTCTTTTATATTATCATCCACCAAATAATTAATATTGTTAAATATTCAGTCCTATCTCTTTTTTTAGAATGAGGCATTACATAAAAATACAAGTAGGTAAGTTTAAAAAAGAAACCAACTAAGACATTGTATCTTTGACTGGATGTTGAGTAGTGATTGCCTTCCCACAGATAATTTAGATAATTTACATATATTCTTTTTCTGGTTAGCCTTATAGATTCAAAAGGGGCAGTCTTTCAGGTCTTGAGATTAATTACTTATCAAAAATCCTTTAATGCTGGAAAACCACCAATCTAGAAGTTAAAAATGCACTATTAAAGTATGGTAGCTAACAACCCAGCCTATAACCTAGAACTAGACTGATTGGGCTCAAATCCCAGCTTGGACACTTACCAGTGTGTCACCTAGGTTGAGTTATTTAAGTCCTGGCAAAACAAAAATGAAAAAGGGGCAGCTGGAGACTCAGTCGGTTAAGCGTCCCACTCTTGATTTAGGCTCAGGTCATGATCTCACCATTAGTGAGATCAAGTCCCTCATCAGGTTCTGCACTCGCAGCACGGAGGCTGCTTAGGATTCTGTCCATGTCTCTTTCCTTCTCTCTCTCAAAATGAATAAATAAAAATATAAAAAACAAAATCAAAACCAAAACAAAAAAACAACCAAATAAACAATAAACAAGTGGGGATACCCAAACTAAAAACTTCTGCCCAGCAAAAGAAATCATCACTAGAGTCAAAAGGCAGCTTATGAAATAGGAGAAAATATTTGCAAACCACTTATCTCATATAGGGTTAATCTTCAAAATATATAAAGAACTCCTACAACTCCAGCAAAAACACTAATAACCTGATTTTTTAAATGGGCTAAGAATTTAAATAGACATTTCTCTGAAGAAGATATACAAATGCTTCCACCCCCACCAAAAAAAAACATTCTATACCAATATCAGGGAAATGCAAATCAAAACCAGAATGAGATATCACCTCAAGCCTGTCAGGATGGTTATCATTAAAAACAAAACAAAACAAAGCAAACAAACCAACAAAAAATATTGGTGAGAATGTGAAAAAAGGAAACTCTTGCACACTGTTGGTGGGAATGCAAAATGGTGTAGCTACTATGGAAAATAGTATGGAGTTTCCCCAAAAAATTAAAAATAGAACTACCACATGATCCAGCAATCACATTTCTGGGTATTTATCCCCAAGAATTAAAATTAGGAGTTTGAAGTGATATTAGTACTCCTATTTCATTACAGCATTATTCACAATAGCTAAGACATGGAAACAAATTAAATGTCCACGAACAGATGACTGGGCAAAGAAAATGTGGTATATAAAAACAGCATTTTTCACAGAACTAGAACAAATAATACTAAAATTTCTATAGAACTACAAAATACCCCAAATAGCCAAAACATTTTTGAGAAAGAGGAACAAAGCCGGAGGTTTACATTCCAGATTTCAAAATACACTGCAAAGCTATACTAATCAAAAAAAAAAAAAAAAAAAAGATGGTAGTGGCACAGAAACAGACACACAGGTCAATGAAACAGAATAGAGAGCTCATAAATAAAACCACATATATATGGTCAATTAATCTCTGACAAAGACATAAAAATATACAATGAGGAAAAGACAGTCTCTTCAACAAATGGCATTGGGAAAACTAGACAGCTACATGCCAAAGAATGAAACTAGACCAAGTTCCTACACTACGCACAAAAATAAACTCTAATTGGGTTAAAGACCTAAATGTGAGATCTAAAACCATAAAAATCCTAGAAAAGAACACAGGCAGTAATTTGTCTGACATTGGCAGTAGCAACTGTTTTCTAGATATGTCTCCCAAGGAAGGGAAACAAAAGCAAAATTCAACTATTGAGATTACATCTATATAAGAAGATTTTGCACAGTAAAGGAAACCATCAACAAAACAAAAAGGCAATCTACTGAATGGGAGAAGATATTTGCAAATGATATATCTGAGAGAGGGTTTGTATCCAAAATATATAAAGAACTTACACATCTCAACACCAATAATAATAATAATAATAATAATTTAAGTAAAAAATGGGTAAGGACCTGAACAGATAGTTTTCCAAAGAAGACATACAGATGGCCAACAGACACATGAAAAGATGCTCAACATCACTGGTCATTAGAGAAATACAAATCAAAACCAAATGAGACATTACCTTATACCTGTCAAAATGGCTAGAATGAAAAACATAAGAAATAACAAGTGTTTGCAAATATGTAGAGAAAAAGGAACTCTTGTGCATTGTTGGTACGAATGTAAATTGGTGCAGCCACTGTGGAAAATAGTATAAAGATGCCTTCAAAAATTAAAAATAGAAATAGTATATCATCTAATAATTCTACTATTGGGTATTTAGCAAAAGAAAATGAAACACCAGTTTGAAAAGATATGTGCATGCTATGTTTATTGTGGCATTATTTACAATAGTTAAGATATGGGAGCCATGTAAGTGTTTATCTATAGATAAATGGATAAGAAAGATTGGTACACACACTCACACATGAATACTATGCAGCCATAAAAAAAGAATGAGATCTTGCCATTTATGACAATGTGGATGGACCTAGAGGGCATTATGCTGAGTGAAAGAAGTCAGAGTGAGAAAGACAAATACCATATGATTCCACTCATATGGAGAATCGAAAAAACAAAACAAATGAATAAGCAAACAAAAAGCAGAATCAGACCTATAAATACAGAGAACAAACTCATGGTTGCCAGAGGAAAAGGGGTTGGGAGGATGGGAAAAATCAACGAAGGGCAGTAGGAGATGCAGGCTTCCAGTTATGGAATGAATAAGTCATAGGAATAAAAGGTACACATTGAGAATATAGTCAATGATGTTGTAATAGTGTTGCATGGTGACAGATGGTAGCTACATTTGTGGTGAGCATAGAATAATATACAGAGTTGCTGAATCACCAGGTTGTACCTTGGAAACTAATGTAATGTTATATGTCAACCATACTCAAAATTTTTTTACACATTAAAAACTTTAAAAAAATTAAAGAGGTTATACTAATACCATCCCTTTTGCTGAGATGAAATAAGTTATTCATATTTTTAAAGGTTATGGTGTAATATGTTTCCTGATGAATGTGTTTTAAATTTAGCTTAAAAAAGAGAAACTATAGTATATCAACATATTGAAATGCGATTTAGCCTTAAAAAAGGAGGGAAATCTGAAATATGTGACAACACGGATGGACCCTGAGAACATTATGCTAAGTGAAATAAGCAGTCACAGAAGGATAAATATTACATGATTCCAATTATATGAGGTATCTAAAATAGCCAAATCCATAGATTCAAAGAGAATGGTGGCTTCCAGGGACTGAGGGGAGAAACAGGGAGTTATTAATCAATGGGCATAAAGTTTCAGTTACACACAAGTTGAATAACCTAGAGATCTGCTCTGCGATATTGTACCTATAGTCAACAATAATGTATATTCAAAATTTTGTTCAAAGAGTAAGTTTCACATTAACTGTTCTTACTACAATAAAGATTTTTAAAAATTACATAAATCTTTGTACCATAGTTCCCTTCTCTGCAAGATGGACATAAAAATGATGCCTGCTTTACAGGCTTGTTGTGAAGATTAAAATATACATGAAGTGTCTTGAAGAGGATATGGCACAGGTAAACATTTCATAAATGTTACCTATTATTATTTTTTACATGAAGATAAAAACCTGCTACCTAATTATACCAATAGTCTCCTATTGGGACACAAAGAGATTGGGTACAAAGAAATGCTCAGTAAATAATTCAATCAATGAGTATTTTTGAATGCCATGTTTCAGGTGCTGTCTAGTTCACAGGATAGAGCCAAAGAAAACAATATAAAGATTTTAGTCTTAAGGGTTTTCATCCTAATGGAAGAAACTGTAAATGATTTTAACTATTAGTAAATATTTTGAAGAAAAAGATGGCAGGCTAACAGGATGGAGACAGATAGGAGATATTAGTGGCACAGACTGTTTTAAATAGAATTTTCAGGACTCCCTGAAGGAAATAATATTTGAGCATAGACAAGAGTGAAGTGATAGTGTAAGTTCTGGGAAAATCAATGAGAATTCTAGGAAGTGAGAACAGCCAGTGTAAAGACAATGAGGCAGAACTAAATTCCGGGGTCAAGAGCAAACAGAAGGAGTGACATGTAGCAGTTGGAGATAAGGTGGGAGTAGCCAAATAATTTTGGATTAATAGTAGATACCTTCAATGGATCAATAGAAATGATGGAACTGATTTAAAAAATACTCCAAGAAATATAAAATATTATGGAAATTAGGGACCGCAATAAGATATGGTTTTTTTAAATTTTTTAATGTTTATTTATTTTTGAGAGACAGAGAGACAGAGCATGAGTGGGGGAGGAGCTGAGAAAGAGGGAGACACAGAATCTGAAGCAGGCTCCAGACTCTGAGCTGTCAGCACAGAGCCCAACATAGGGCTTGAACCCATGAACCATGAGATCATGACCTGAGCTGAACTGGACACTTTAAGCAACTAAGCCACCCAGGTGTCCCTACCATTAGATAAGTTTGTAAGAAAGACTTTAGGACATTGAATAGAAGGAGTTTTTCTCTTGTTCATAACTGAAAAGAAGAACTAAGTCCCACCCTTCCTATGAGAAACTGCAAAGAGATACCAAAAATTGGGGCCAGACCCCATCCCTCACCAAGAGTAGACACACTGTGGGATGAAATAACTTGTTCTCTTAACAGTACCCAGCACTCAACTCTCAACATGTATAAAGAGGAAACTAGGGAAAAGAGTGGTGAAAGTCAACAAACTCTTGGACACCACAGTATTCATAGGAAAAGGTTATTCCTCTTTCTCTTCCTGAAGCTCAATGATAAAAGCACATTGGGAGAATCACATGTAAAGATCACATGTGTGTCCACATGTGTGCAAGTGGGGAGATTGGCTTCTCTTTCCTCAGCTGAATGGATGATAAGCTATTGAACACACAATCTTCCTGGAGCTTCTATGGCAGAGTCGTGTGGTGAGAGTCTTCTTGGAGAATTTAAGAACTTGCCACTGAAGTTGGGGAGCCACTTGTGAACCAAACATAGCTGCTCACTTCTAGTCTTCAGATTTGAATAAGAGTTCACTGGAGTAGCTCACACTAACAGGGTAGGAAAGGACTATGGTCCAGAATTTGTTCCTGACAGGGAATAAATAGCCTCCTCTACCTAAGGCTGTTATTCTGTGGTTTTTGAAGGTTCAAAAGGTGGTTATCAATGGTTACCATAGCTATATGCAGAGCAGCATGAAGGAAAGGAAAAGGGCAGGATAGCTTCTAAGTGAAGGGAAACTCTAGCTAGAGAAGGAATTAGGGGTAGAACTGGTGTCAGAGCCCAGAATGGATGTGACCGATTCTCTCTGAGGGATTCCTCAATAGCTGAGAGAGCTAGAGAAAAGCTGAAAATCATCCAAATAAAAACAAGCACATCACCAGCACAGAGCTCTCAATTGTAGAATCTAATAGCCATAGACAAACTGGACTGAACCAGAGAAAGACCTGGGACACTGTCCCCCACCAACAGGCCTGATTATGTAAGATTTCTTACCTCTATCTCCCCCTCTGACCCCAAAACTAGAGGAACTAAGCAGTGAGGAGAGAGGAGCCAGATCTTCCAACTTCTCTACTCCAAGCAGCCAGCGTCACAGTTTAAGCTTATGTTGAGGGGAAAAAGAAGGCAAACTTATTTATATTAGATTCACAGTTGAAATTTTATACTAGACAAAAATTTTAGCAACTGAAATTAGTAGAAAATGATCACATGTGCCAAGATTTTATGAAGACTTATGAAAAGGAGATTCAATCCATCATGGTTGGAAGCTTTCACTAGAATAAAAATAAAATGATTTAGCGTTTATGCTCCTGTTGAGACGTAACCAAGCAATAAAACATAATAATACAAAGCACGCAGGATCTACTAAGGAGGCAAATGCACTAATCTAAAATCATAATCTTGTGGAATTTTTAAAACATTGAAATGTAAATTTTGATCCAGCTCCTCAGTTTTGATAAAGCATTGATTCTGTCAACTGTCTTTTTGGTTTAACAAAGTAAATGTGAACTTCCCTCAATCAGCGACAGTAAGATGGAGCCCTGAGACAGGCTCTGCACTGATAGCTTGGAGCCTGTTTGGGATTCTCCCTCTGCTTCTCTCTCTCCCCCTCCCCTGCTCACGTGCTCTTTCTTTCTCTCAAAGTGAATAAATAAACTAAAAAAAAAAAAAATCAAAAGTCTTCCAAGAGAAATTATATTTCAGAAATTCATCTAAGGAACATGGGTACCTCTAATCTAGGGACTTTGAGTTCTACCCTTGGGTCAAGCTAGACCAGTGGAAGTATACCCTCATTTATGAGTATATCCTCATAAATATATTTCCTATACAAATCTGTCACCAACCTTAACTTCAAAGTTATGTTCTCAGTCTTCTTTGAATTTATTATTAAAAACAGCTATAAAAAATTCTCTTCTATTTTTTGGTAAAAATATTGCTGGTATTATTCAATGCATTGCTCAGTATAGCCCCTCTCTGGGAAATGTCTTCATCAACTTAGTGGCAGAAAAAAATCTCTCTGGATGTGCTTTTTTTCTTCCAAAGATGAGAATTGTAAAACTTTCTAAGTTTCCTTTGTTTTCCCTGTTGCCAGGACGTTCAGAGCCATTTTCATCTCTATCAGAGCAAGTATGTCAAACGATATATAGAACATACGTGCATTTGTACTTTTTTCTTGAATTTTATCCCTATTTTATCAATTTATTGTATGTGTGGGGGAATGTCTACTTGTAAAGATTCATATCCCAGAAAGGGTTTGCTTCATATCCCAGAAAGGGTTTGTTTAGAAGACTGAAAGCTGATCTCCTAACATGAAATCAATTAACCTTAAAAATGTTTTTCAGAGACTAATTGCAAAAAATTGTTTTAAAAGAAAACGGGTCCAAAAATCTTCATTCATTCACTAGTGTAACAACACTAACTAATCTGTATTGTATATTCTAACAAATTAAACAATGAAAAGATTGTTTTTGCTTGTTATTGTGTATTAATTATAAAAACTCATGTCTTATTTTTACTATAAGCATCATTAGGCATTGTAAAGCTTAGTAAAACCTCACATCAATACCCAGAAAAATTATTCCTAGCATCATGAAGATAGTTGTACCAGATGCAGAACATCTCATGGAGGAATTTATTTTTTCATTTTATAATACTTTTTATTTGAAAGAATTTGCCTTCTTTGTGTACACTGGAATGTTATATTCTCTATGTATTTTACAGGAATAAAAAACATGTCTCATTTTAAATATTATCCCAAAAATAATTTAAGGGAGAAAAAGTTTCTGTGAAACTAAACTTTAAAAAAATCCTCTGGGTAAGCACCTCTCAAACAAAAGACTGATAATAAAATAATCTAGATTAATAAGATTTCTTGCCTACCTAACTACATGACAGGTTTCTTGTCCTTCCCCTTCCTCAAACACCTCAAAAAACATGCAGAAACCAAGCTAGAGATAAGGATTCTTCCCTGATACAGGTAATGCAAAGGGAAGGACCAGAAATTTCTTTGGCAAACGATTCCATCTCTGGCCATTTGTGTGTGGCTGCTTTAATGCCAGGAACCCCACGAAGTGCAATACTGGGCTAAAAGCCAACCCTGGGCTAGCTGATGGAGTCTTCTCTGTTGAGAAAGTAGTGGATGAGACAGGCTGAGAAACAACCATCACATAGTGACACTCGATAGGAAAGTCTTAGACGCAAAAAAGGAAGGGTTTCACAGACAGGTACAGATAGGTTAATGAAAAACAAATCACATTTTGGTTAAGAAAATAAGACAGAAAAAAGGAGAGTCGGTGATCCAGCAGCATTTTTACATGATCTCCTTACTGAGATAGAGTCCAAAGGTTAATTATATTGATGTTCTTTGTTTTCTCAGCTTGAACAAATTAAGGTGCATGAGTAGCTTCAAAACAATACACGATAGGAGGAAATGGAAACACAACTGACAATAGCTGTGTGTATTCTGATAACTCGCTCATTCACGGGTTTAACATTAGTCAATCTGTAATGCTAACCCAATAAATTGACCAATAAAAGGATTGCTTTAGCATTACAGAGACGTAACCTAGGTATAATTTGGAGGGCTTCCATAAATTAATTATATTATTATGCATAAACATCCATATATTATCAGGCATAAAAGAACTTGACTCAAGCTAGGGGATATTTAAACAGTGATAAAAATCATCCATGACTAGCCACGCTGGCACTATACTTCTTCAGCATACTCATGCTTATGGCTATTAGATGCCTCATTGCTATGACATTGCTAAGTATAGGAAGGACTACGGAAAAGTTTGTTGGCTGGTAAAAATACCTGTGGTTCAAGTTATTATTTTACTAGTTATGCAATGTAACGTATCTATTGTGGGTTTCCAAGAGACTCAAGTTGACAAATATATTTCATCTTGACTCTGCCTCCACCTGGCACAGAAGGACACAGGGAAGACAGACTGCTCTGATCTCAGTCATGAAAAGGAGGGTAACTCATTGAATACATCTTCTTTATGCCACAGTTTAGGGCAAAAGGATCACAAAATAAAATTTATGATTTTAGGAAAACAGCAATGGAGAAAATAAATATTTGAATAAAAGACAAACTTTTGCTCTAAAATCCTTTTTCCACCCTCTTAGATATCAATTAACTTAAAAATGATTGACTTTGCTTTTGTACCCTACCTCTAAGAATAACTGTTAAGGAAATGCCTAAATACATGAAAAGCTCTATTTGGTGGATAATTTAATCTAATGTTTTATTCCTCCCTCTTTCTCTGTCATTCTTCAAATGTCTACTGAAGTATAAGCAGTATCATGAAATTTAATCACACATACAAATACTCTCTGAGTAGACTGAATGAAGGTCATTAATACAGGAAGGGTATACTTAGAATTATCTTTTGGTTGATAACCACTCATCCTCTATTCACATATCCTTAATCTCTGGTTTTCTATAATTCTAGGATTTATCCATGGGTTTTTAAAAAATCATGAAGCCCTCTTATTTTTTGCATCTACATCTTTAGATGTACATAACCCTAAGTTTACACGACCATCAGACCTTTTAAAGAATTTGAGTTGGAATCTGGATTTTAGTAAAGAAAAAAGTCATGAGATTCTGTTAAAATGAGTCTGACCTGGTCTTGGCCCAAAGTTATAATAGAGAGGAAACTTTTTTCTTTTGAAAGCAAGAGTATAGTCAATATTTTCACAAAATATGAAATAAAATAGAATATAGCATTATTAAGCCAGTATTAACATTTTATTAATGAGGATTTCACTTTTTAAAGGCTGTGTAATAGGACAACTTAATCTCATAACCTGGAGGTTTTTACTTCATTATTGTTGCCTCTTTATTTTTGGCTAAATTGTACTTTCAAGTGAGTAGACAAAAACCTGATACTATAACTTCAAGTAAATATACATGCTATTCTTCAGTGTTAAGTGATCTATTGGGCTGAATAAAAAGGGTAGATATGACGGTCTCTCTAGTCCCTAGAACAGTTTGCCCCAACATAGAGGTTTCTTGGGTTATTGCTAGAGAATGATTCCAGTTCTTGGTAGCCTTACTACGGATCCCAATTTCTGCATCTGTTTAGATAAGCCAGTGGCTAAATGGATGTTTGGTAATATTAAACAGTACCAATCTGCCTTCTGTATGGTGATTTAGGACTGGTCACACATACCCTCTTCCTCTTTCCTTTCTGTCCTCTTTCCATGCATATTTTTGAGATCCCATACATGTTAAGAACGGGGTACTGTCTGTTAAGAATTCAGCCCAGTGGAGTTGAGATATAAGAAAACAAAAAATTCTAGCTCAATACAGTAAGTGCTATGATACCATGAAAGTACAGATGAGATACACCTAATGTCATTTATGGGGATTAGGGAAGGCAATTTAAAGATTATACCTGACACAAATACACAGATATTTGTATATACATGTATGAAAACACATTTTTTACATACATCACTTCCTTTGCAGAAGTAAGACAGTAATGACTGTGTTGGCTGATATGCCTTTCTCCAGTATAATGAAAGACATATACTATCTCAATTGGGGGTGAATATCTATAAACTACTTGGTTTTTCTAGAAGAATGATGCCACATAATTTTAAGGTATTAATACTTTTTTAATCTCTACTATATTTTCAACAGATGACTTACAGTCAATACCAAAGGAGAATTTTCATTATATGCATGGTAGAGTGGAAAGCATGTTAGATAAATTAAAAAATATAGCTGTTACTCCTGGGTTGGTGGGTCATAAACAATGTGATTTTGACCAAATCATTTAACTTAATTAAATGATTCTTCACTGAAAACATGAGGAGGCTGAGCAATATGATTTAAAATTTCTTCCAGATTTAAACTTCTGAACTTTACAAAACTCCTGGTGCACGTTAACACTTTTAAGCTATTGTGATCTTAAGGCAATAACTTTTAAGTTTCCACTCTTAGAAAGTGCTTATAAATTATTTATGTTCTCATGCTCCCTATAAAATTGACTTAGTCCTGCTCCCCATACAAACAGTCCCCACTACACTTGCCAAGACCCGTCAGACTGGTTCTATTTACATCATTAGTGACTTCTTTCTTCACCTCAATCCAGCCCATGAAATTGCTGATATAGTCTGGATGCACACACTTGATTGCAGACCTCAGTCTCCACAGGGCTCTTCCCTGCTGGTCAGCGATGTATCGGTGAGTTCCTTTTTTCTTTGTCTTAAATTAACTTGTAGTTCAAAATGGCATAAACCACACCACAGAATGTGTAGATCTCTAATTTATTATTTGTTTAAGAAAATATTTTTGATTTTAACATAAAATTATGTCAAGAAATACATTTCTCTTCTTTCTGCATTAGTGTTCCCTGGGATGTAAGGCTTCATCCCCAAATATTTTTGTATATATTTTCAGATGGATTCAATAAATGATAAATGTAGATGGGGTTTGACAGCTGTCTTTTAGTTAACTGGTTAGTTAGTTTCAAGAATAGAATGTGTTCTTAGCTTGGGCTTTGTGTTACTGAGAAAGTATTCTTATTTTCAAAGTTATACGTGAGAAAAAATAAATCTGAAATCATGCAGTTCAAAATTACATTCATTTCTAGAAGTAAATAATTTAAATTTCAAAATTATAGATGTTTTGAAAGGAAAAAAATAATTTAAGGAGACAGTCTGATCAAATTATTAGAGTTGGATTTAAAAAATAAATCCAGTGATATACCTGGCCACAATCACTTCTCTAACAGATAAATCATAATTATTTTGAAGTTGTTTTCATTCAAAGTTAGAAACTAAACAGGAACAAAGTTTCTATGTACTAGTTTGGACTCTGAAAAATAATTTTATCTTCAGATTAAGATTTTATTTTCTCTAAGTGATATATTGGCATGTCATTTTTTTTTTTTTTTTTTTTTTTGATTCTACTTTGAGAAGGAAACAGTTCGGAAAAACTTCCAGTAGAATCTTAATAGGGGCAAACACTCAGTCTCTGTCATTGATAGAAAGCTCCACATACTTATGAAAAGTTTAATACTCTTCTATACACATTGATGAAGCAACTAAGAGTTACAGACATAAATTTAGTCAGACTTCAAGGCTCCCTACCTTTTGCAAGTACTTCCCTATAATCCATGATGATTCTTTTGTCCTACACTTTTTACTACATTATCTTTAAGAATATTACTGTAAAAAAGAGTGCTTTTATTTAAACATATAATCTCTATCAAACTTAAGGTACTAAATAGATTTCAGACTTTGTCTATGCTAGATATAAGTGAGTCTAGAAATTGTGTAGAGGAGCTATAACATGGGGGAATTGGAATGCATTTTTCTGAGTAGAGTCTCTAATTTGAAGGAAAAGATGTACCTATTTTTTGGTCCTACTTCAGAGCAGAGGGAAGATATCTCTCAGGGAAAAACAAAATAAACAAAAAAAAAACTCCTCCCTGATCTAAAACTGTAAAAAAAGGGGAGCATATCTATGTTTGTCAGCCTAGGAGATGTTAAGAGAATGGGCTAGAGTGGAAAGGGACTAAATTTACTATGCACATTTGCACCAACAGGAAGGCTTTGAAAAAGAGGTGTAATTGAAATACGTTCTTTCTAAGGACATTGGTTCATAGCTGGGCAAACATATAAGAAACACTGGAGGGTTTTATCAAATGTCACATTCCTTCCTCGTTAGCCAAATTTCTGAGAGCCCCCTCCCTCACTGCACCTGTTCTAAATGAGAACCACTATTTTAGAATTTAAAAGTAAAAAGAAATTTGGACCAGGTAAATATTATTTTTCAAACGCTACCGTTTCCCCCAAATTCTTATTTTATACTATCCTTTGAGCACAAAGAGAATAACCCATGGATTTTATAAACACACACACAGAGCAGAAGGTTAAAGAAAAATTTACTAGGAATAAGTTCATAGGGAAGAGATTGGGAAGAGAAGAATATATTTATTAAATATATTTATTTTTGATGGGATATATGCTAACTGTAGTTATCCGCAACCACTGATAAGAATGAAAGATAAACAGACTGAATTTATAGACAGTATCTACACAAATTTAGATGCACAAAGGCGAAATGAGTAATATTCAAATAAAAAAAATGGACAACTTTAGTTTCTACTCAGTAGGGTAAGAACTACCTCTCACTTTGTGTGTGGCCCATGGACCCTTTCCATTAGATTCAATGGGGGCTTATTAAAAATAGAAAAGCCCAATTCTTATCCTAGAAATTCTCATCAATCTCTGGTTGAGGCATGGGAATCACATTTTTTAAAAGTTACACCAGGTAACTCTTATTCACTCTAAAGTTTGAGAAGTACTGATTACAGTGTAAAGCTATAAAAAAGAAAGGAACTTGTAAGGTGGAATGGAATTAAAGCACAAATGAAATAGGTCAGCTTTTAAGAGAGCTGTAGCCCTTTGTTTTATTTAAATTGGTATAATTATATCATAATGGGAGGTAATCTCTCCCTAGTCACTTTTCCCTCCAAGGGAGAAGAGTACTCATTTATGCAATGTAGTGATGATGATTAAGGAAGAGAGGATAATTTCAGAAGGTAAGGGAAACTGAAGGGTGGATACAAACATGATTTGGGTAGTTTGTGTCCAACAGGGAGGGTCTTAATATGGATCAAAAATATGTTTGTTTAGAGGGAAACCTTAACGTAAAACCAATCAAGCATATCCCCCTCCCCCACCCTCTAACCCAAATCAATTCAGAGATAGTGATACTGAAAGGTCACCAAATTGAGGTTTAGGCCCAGAGTTGCTATGGGATCCTGAAGAAAGAAAACCATCTGTTGAGCACCTATTATGTATTGTACATTTTCTAAAATACTATCTTATTTAATTCTGGAAATACCTTGAGAAACACTTATTGAGTGGCACCTGGGTGGCTCAGTTTGTTGAGCGTCTGACTTTGGCTCAGATCATGATCTCCCAGTTCGTGGATTTGAACCCTGCGTGGGGCTATGTGCTGACAGCTCAGAGCCTGGAGCCTGCTTCGGATTCTGTGTCTCCTTCTCTGTCTCTATCCCTCCCCACTTGCACTCTGTCTCTGTCTCTGTCTCTCTGTCTCTGTCTCTCTCTCTGTCTCTCTCTCGAAAGAAAAACAAACAACAACAAAAAAAACCACACAACTTCCCCCTCTCCCCAAATTATTGTGATTGCTCCTTTAAGAGTTGAAATAAGTGTGGCTCAGATTGTCCAGGGTTAGTCAATATTGAATCAGATAAGAATCTGATCTTGGCCTTCTTGGCTCTAAAGTCTATGCTGTTACTGCCATAACACATTGTCTATCATGTGCGGGGAGCTAAAAGAAGAGTCTTTGGAAAGTTTGCATTCTAATAGAGAAAGGGAAAACATGCACACACACACATATACAGATCTGGAGAAAATGTGCATGTATGTGTAGGCATATATGGCTATACAATGTCCTAGGCAAAGAAACAGATCGTATACAGATTGATATGAGATAATGTACACAAATGCTGAAGGAGGAAAGGTGGTGGCATGTATTTTACTTTCATTGGTACATTTTTAGAAACATTTTAAAGAATGCATGGACTGCCCTTATTTAATTTTCTTAAAACTATCTTTGTACTAAAACAAGATGAAAATGTGACCTAACTTTTCCACACTGTTTCAAAGGTGAGCAGTGACTGAGAGTATAATACCTTAATCACATCATCACTATTTTCTAAAAAGGATTACAACATTTGCTATTGCATGAAAATCAAGTTCAATTCGAGCAGCATATCATGGAAAGAAGTCACCTGTCTGTCGTAACTATAACTGTCTCAATGGACCTTTGTTATTTTTTTCACTGTTGTCGGCTTTCCTCCAAAAATATGCCATTGTTTCAATACAAAGAGGGAATAAATAGAAACATTCAAGAAAAAAAGCAACATCGTGTGCTTTAGTATCAGCATTGAGCTTTATAAGTATGCCTGATGGCTTTAGTAATCGAGAATGGGGTGAGTTGGGTAGCTGTGGAGCAGGTCTTCTAAGACAGAAGGTGGTGAAATGGGTGCTCTGGCTGCTTTCCATGGCTTTGTCAGCATTAGGATTTAGAGGAACTGCATGAAGAACTTTATAAAGCACACTCCTTTGGGCATATTCTCATCAAAGACGGTGGGTGAGAATTAGGAAGAATGCCCTCACAACTGCAAGCATAATTTAATACATTTGAAATGAGTGGATTAGAGAATAGGAAAGTATTAAGAGGTTGAGAAAAAAAAAATGGGTTGCAGAGATACCAAGTTATGCCAGAATCTGCAAGCCCGAACTTCTCCCACTTACTTACATGGCCTGTGTGGTTGGGCAATTTGTGAGACTTTTAGAATAGTAGCTCTGAAATAATAGAACTAAACTAGGGAAATCAGAAGTACCATACATCATCACTAAATTCTCTCTTGCAATCTTTTGTCTGAAGATGTCAGGTGATGTCTCTTTTTTGAAGCTGCAAAAGGAGATACAGAAGAATTTGGCACTTTGTTTCAAGTCAACCTGTGAGTCAGCGAAGAACAAAATAATAATTGCCATCATTTGTTTTACATGTCCTATGTGCCAACTACTGTTTTAAAATATCATGAGTATTTAATCTTTATAACAACCTATGATTATATTATTATACCCATTTTATAGGTGAAGAAATTGAGGCTCAGTTGGTAACATTATTTGCTCAGAGGTAACACATGGCAGAACTGGGAGTTAACCTAGGTCTATCTCTCTCTAAACCTATGCTATTAACCAGAATGTTGTACCATCCTCCCGTCTCCTGTATCTACCACAATGGTTCTACAGCAAGGATGATTTAACTGTCTCATTGTGTCAAAAGCTATAAAAGCTATAATTATAAGCAACAGTGTTATTATTCAATGGGTAGTCTTCTCAGTTTTCCTCCTGGTAGACAGGCAGCATTGCTATCTGTGTTCTATAAAGTAGGGGATTCAATGTTCAAAGATTAGGTAATTTGCATGTGGTTACAGGAATGGGTGAGTCAGTCAATAGTGGAGAGAGGATCTGTTTTTCCTGTTCACCTGTAAACTGAATCCAATATTGTCAAGTAGAAGAGTTAAATTAACACAGGTGTCTACATTATCTAGGAAATACTACTGTTATTATTATTATTTCCATTTGAATATGTACAGAAATATATGACCTTTTAAAAATTAGTTGTTCACTTTAAAAGCTTGTCAGGTTGCATTTAGCAAAATTCAGAGAGGTACATATAGCAGGAAAAAATACATATAGATGATTCCACCATATATTTTCTTATTTGGTACTTATCAACTACCCTGTAAGGTAGATAATTTTAATAGTACCATGAATTTACAGGTAGGGAAACCAAAGATTAGGAAGACCGAGACTTCCAAATCTCTGAGTAAGTGATTGGTAGAGCTGGAGTTTAATTCATCAGTTGAATTTCTTTTTACACATGAGGCCTAAGCAAACTCCTGATACATGGAGCAGAGTTGCTGTGGGTGAAGTGGCACTAAGGCTTGGGAGCCTTACTTGCTTTGTTTTCTTATCCCCTTAGGCATGCATGAGGAAACCTGAGGGATTTTTCAGCCCACTTTGAAAACAAATTAATTTCTCATTATTATGGTGGAAATAATGACAAGAGCCAACAGTTGTTGAACCTTTATTATGTGCCTGGTCTGATGGCAATTGCTGTATAGGTGTTATTTTGTTTAACCCTCAGAAGAACCCTATACTTAGGTCCTATCATTAGCCCCATTTATAGGTGGGGACATGTAGACTTAGAGAGAGTGAGTAATTTCAGAGCCACTTAGCTAGTGAGAGGCAGAGCCAGGACTAAATCCAAACTCATGGATGCCAATGAGTTTGATGCCAAAGCCCAGACACGGAAATGGAAGTCCTTTGTTTAAAGTCATAGAGCATAATCAAGAGTATCTTAAAATCAGCTGCTAGAGAATATTAACTAAAAGTATTTTATCATCTTTTCCATATACAGAAACTATAAAAAAGTTAGTAATATATTTCTTGATGTTCTCTTTTCACAAAGATAATTACATAAAAGTGGCAATTTACCTTGATTGCAATTAATCTGTTTTGCATATTTTAATAGCATTGGATTTCTCTATGTAGGAGTGACAAGAAATTTAGGGTAACAGAGGTTTATATAAAAGGGAATTAATATAAACAAGTATGGAGGCAAACAGGTAAACCTGTGAGGAGATTAACAAAGGAATCAGGAATTTAGGCTCCTGCTGTTGTGCTGTCCCACTAGCAATGAACATACATCCTCTAAATCACGGTCCAATATGATTGCCTGAGCTCCAGCTAGCACATATGCATTCTAGCTATGAAATGCACATCAGGATTCCACCCACTGGAATAGAGACTCATTAGTCAGAACTTACTCACACGGTGACTCCTATGGACAAGGGACACTATTCTATTTTCCAGATGGCCACGTGCTTAACCAAATATCAAAAGTTCTATTAATAAGAAGAAAATATTTGGGATATACATTTACAAGTATCTACTACAGACATGTTAAGTTTGAACGATGGTAAGTGTATCCTATTGTGATGAACAGCAGGCAGCAGACATATGGGTCTGAAGTTAGCAAAGTGATCCGAGCTGCAGTTATGGATTTGGTAGCCATCAGCATATAGATATGAATTAAAGCCGTGGGTGTTGGTAACTGAAAATATTTTATTCTTTTGGATAAAAAAACACTGCCTTTATAATTTTATGGTATTGATTTGCACAGCAAGTTCTACCTTATTCTAACATGAATCTGAGCATATTTCATTATTGTCATTAAAATGCCAATATGTTAGGGTATTATTAATGTAATTATATAATGATCCATTTTATAAATTCTGTGTTCCATTCAAAAGTTAAGACCCAATACTTTCATATATTACAGGTCAACAAGTGGGGCAGGGGATTCATTAATCAAGAAATCTCACATCTGGAAGAATAATATAAATATTAACAGAATCAGTAATTTTCCAATTGTCCTTCATTGACAAATTAATTCAGATATTATAAACAGGAGTTTCTAGACTACTGGAGGGATTCTTCGATTGTGGCTAACAGTGTTTGCCAGGAAAACAGCAACCTGGAAGACACCATAGAGTCTTAGCATGTGTTTCAATGGATACGTTCCAATTTTAAGGGCCATTACTGTTTTATGTAAAATGAAATGTCATGGGTCTAGGGATTTTTAAACTGGCTTAGGAGGCAAGCAGTAAAGACATTTTATGATTTCCTCTTACAAAACTTGGATCACTTGCAGTCCCTTACTTTGTTCCAGTTATCTGGCATGTGGCAACCAGAGAAAATTATGTTAAAGCTACTTGTTTGATAAATGCTGAATTTTTATTACAAAAATATTAAGCATTTTTAAGTCATGTGAGACATGGAACACTAACTTTGCTGGAAATTAAAGAGCATTTAGATCAGTTAAAGTTCCCATTGTTTTTTTAACAAATGAAGAAAATGAGAGCACGTGCAACAATGGTGCAAGTTGGAGATTAAGGGATGCTGGAATTTGTGTGATGTTGCATATGCTCTCAGGTTTTTCAGCTGAGAAACTTCAGGCTCAGATGAAAGGACTTCATCCTTAAAAATTTTTTAACGTATTTTTTTGAGAGACGGAACACTAGCTGGGGAGGGGCAGAGAGAGCGGGAGACACAGAATTTGAAGCAGGCTCTAGGTTCTGAGTTGTCAGCACAGAGCCCCATACGGGGCTTGAACTCACAAATCACAAGATCACCAGCTAAAGTCGGAGGCTATCCTGACTGAGCACCCAAGCACCCCAGAAAGGACTTAATCCTTAAGCAAGAACCCTCAGGACTAAGATGCAGGTCACTGGTTTTATAGTTCAGAGCTATTTCTACTATATCATGCCAACTCTCATAGGAGGCATCTAAGCAAAGTTATGAGAAAGATTTGGTAGGAAGATATCTAACGTTACAAAAAGTTTCTGAAAGTTTATATGTTAGCCTCAGAGCAGCCCCAAACTGAGTTTCTCAACTATTTTTCTTCTAATAAGACCTGCCGCCACATACTCACACACTTCCTGTGAATTCCTATTTTCTTTTACACTTTTAAGTGCGTACAATTCCCACGACTAGTTGCAGTGGCATCCCTTGTCGACATTTCTGTGGGAAACTGGCTTTTCAAGTTCCTTACTCAGATCGTGCCAATTTAACATCTTGAAGTGGAAAGAGTTTGAGGAAAAGAAAGCAAATATATCTGCGGAATTAAAGATTAAGATAGCTCAATTTATAAGTCTATAAACCCACACCTAATTTCTTAATAATATCTTTAAGTTCTGTTTCACCACAACTACCTATGATTATATATTTCTAGAGGTCAAGCTAAGTGTCAACCTGGATTTCACTTTGTAGTTTCCTGTGCTGCACCATATCTGTCTGGGAACTTAATAAATACCTTGATGATCACACAATGGAGATCAGAGACATTCCTTCCTGTTGAGTTGCCATTAATACTTGCCACTAATATAATATGTGTATTTAACAAAGTCTAATGATCACATGTGTGATTTTCACAACTTCCATTTAAATTAGGTGCCAGAAAAGATATTATTACTTGAGTTTATGGTTGGTTAAATATAGGAATGGTTAAGCTATGGGTTTTGGCTAAGTTAACAGTTAATGAGTGGTAGGGTTTTCTGTCAACAATGTTTATTCACAATATCTATTTAAAACTTCCTACTGTACTAAGTACTGCATTTATTACTGTACTAAGTAATACTATGTTTTTGTGCCTACAATTTCAATAATCTTTAGATATTTTACAATGTGAAATCCCATTATGGAGTCATTTCAGTAATAATCAAGGAAGTGCTGTCAGATATGTTAAAAATTGTTGTAGAGCTTGGTATGAATGATTTTATACTGCTCCCCTCCCTACACCATCATATTGCTTTTACTAGGTAGTAATTGGTGTCACCTGCCAATTTTGAAGGAAACGCTAAGAGTGTTACAAAACTAATTTTTGTTTCAATGCTAGGAATATTGTGGAGAATAGAACTTATTACATTATATACGTTGTTTTTTTGTTTGTTTGTTTTTTTGGTGAGAAAAATGTGGCGTTGCTACTGAATAATTGATCAGTATTTATTTTATGGTTGCCATGAAGAATGTACCTGAACATGGTTGGCTTGTTTGCTCTGTTTGTTTATTTTTGTTTTTGAGTTGGTTGCTGGTAAGCTACAAATTTTGTGGCCGGACTTAAGGAAATGTCTAAATGGGAATTTACATAGTTTTAGTATTACTCCCATTTTATGTTTTCACTCATGTTTTTTTTTCTCCTTGCAGAGAATTTAAATTCTCTCTAAATTTAAAACTTTTAAAAAATGCTTATATTTGAGAGAGTGGAGGAGAAAGGGCAGAGAGAGAGGGGGACAGAAGATCTAAAGCAGGCTCTACACTGACATTAGAGAGCCTTACGTGGGGCTCAACCTCACAAACCGTGAGATCATGACCTGAGCCAAAGTCAGACACTTAACTGACTGAGCCACCCAGGTGCCCTTCGCATCTCTAAATTTAATTTAATACCATATATACTATATTATATCTATATCTATATATCTATATCTATATCTATACCTAATGTCCTTTTAAGTTACCTTAAGCCAATCTAGAACAAGATGGAATATAAATAAAAACATTTATAATAAAAACAATGAGCTTCTCACCATTTATCTTAGCTGTAAGGAGAAAATGGAAAAGGTTTTCTGGTAATTAGACTACCACCTTGTTGTAATTGTAACTTCTCTATGTGAATTTTTCATAGTTATCATTCTTGAGAATGCACACAGAATTCAGTCCAAAGGCCTGACTGATGTTATTAGACACTTTATAAATTTGTGTAACTGTTGACAGGACAGAAATATGTTATTTGCAATTTTATAAGAAGTAATTTGTATTTCTTTTAAAAAAAACAGCAATGAAAATATATGATCCATGCACACATATACAAATGTTAATTCCACCCTGTATATTTTTATAGTCTTGTTCTGCAAAGTATAAGAAAGATTAACGATCTCTCCAATGCCTACTGGTATGAGTTTTCCACAGGGGAGAAAGCACCTGAGGTATTTGTGTAGATAGAACAAGCAGGCACAACTCAATAAGCTAAAGAAATAAATAAGTGCCAAAAATGTCAATTGAATAAATTGAATAAATATTTATTGAATAAATAGTTATTACTTGATATTTGAAATCCTAAGGGCTGACTTAGGGGATTAGCAATGTCATAAGGTACCAGGTTGTTACTTTATTGTGGTATCTTTCTTCATGCTTTTCTTTTGATATTGTAATATACAGACCTTTAATAGCCCCAGATAACATGTTTCCTGAAATTAATGTCCCTCATTTGCATTTATCACTTTCTGTACTATGATCACACTTTACAGTGGATAGATCAAATCACAGTTGGAAAATCATATGTTTTTAGCTGAAATAGAAATATTAACCACAAAGCTTGATCATTACATAAAGTGTTTTATGGAAATCAGGTTTTACTTAATAGTAATTATTCTTCACAACTTCTGACCTGTCTTTCCTTGTGTGTAATATGCCAAGTTCTTTTCCAAGGCTAAGGCAGACTAGAAGTGCTTTGAGAGAAATTAAAACCTACACTATGGTGTTGACAAACATTCAGTTTAATTTGGTTTAGTCAATTTTAATTCATTTCCTTCTGTGAATATATCTAAGTCAGAGAATATAGATATAAGTAAGGCTCAGTCCCTATCCTCAAGGAGTTCAGAATACATACTTCAACGTGATGCTCTGATGCTTGGGTGGGGGCAGGGGGATAGACCTAACCAAGGGGACTTTTTGATCTGGCTCTTAAATACACATGAGCTTTTATGATGCAAGCAGAGCTTAAACTCTGTTACTCCACCTAGGAGGCAGCAGAAACAAAGGCGAAGAGCCTGAAAGCTCATGGGGAAAAGGGGGAATGTCAGTTTGGGTTTCTAGTAGTCTCAACTGGCTATATCACTTCTAGAAAGATAGCTTACTGAAATGGAGTGTGATCCAGAGATTGGGAGGACAGAAAAGAAAACTTGTTAAGCTACAGGAAAAATTTTAATGAGAATTCCAGAATAAGGTCAGTGACAATGGGATTGCAGACAGACTACATTAAATTTGCCATGCAGATGAGACTGGAAAATGAAAAGATTATTACAGCTTCCCAACACAATTTGCATTGACTTGTAGGTTATTGCTTTAAGTCAACCATCAGTAAACTATGGCCCAAGAGCCAAATCTGGCCCACCACCTGTTTTTGTACAGTGCTTGAGCTAAGAATGATTTTTGTACTTTCGTGGTTGAAAACAAATCAAAAGCCATGACAAATGAAAATTATATGAAATTCAAATTTCACTGTACAGAAATAAAGTTTTATCAGAACACAGCCATGCTCATTTGTTTATGTATATTGTCCATGGCTGTTTTGGGCCTACAAGGGCAGAGCTGAGTAGTTGCAACAGAAAATGTGTGGCCCAGGAAGCCTAAAATAGTTTCTATCTGAACTTTGACAGAAGAGTTTGCTGACCTGTAGTTGAAGTAGTTGATAATAATGCTTTGGAACCATCAGCTTTACAGATACTGTGCACATGTTCATTCAAAACATCTCAGCTGGACTGGTCTGGTGAAACACGCAGACTAGGAATATCAGTGCTGGTTACCATTACAGAGAATAAGCAAAGAGTTTGAGATCCACTGTTCATCAGTCTATGATGGTGGTGTGATGTGCGGGCTTGTGCTGATAAACTTTCCTTTGAAGCACTGTGAGCCCTGACTTACTCTCCAGTGCTTGCCATGAGGTTTATTTGCCTTAGTGTCTTTTTTTTTTTTTTTGCCCTTGCCTTTTTGTTGTTATCTCTGCTTTTCTTTTTTAGTACAATTCTAAATTGACATATTAGGAAGTGATAATGATAATACAACTCTGGACATATTACTTATCTTTTGGCTATTTTAGGCTTGTAAAAATGTACCCATATTTTATTTGCTGTATTCACTTGCTATATTCATTGTCTAATCACACATGTCCTCAAACCGAAGAGAAAAATCACAGAAAAAAGGAAATTTGATGCCACTGAAACTATTAGAATTTATCTAGTCTGTCTGAAGTTGTGATTTTACATGAAAAGGTTCAGAAAAGTTTCAACAGGCCACAATAATCGTTGGACAGGATTTCTGTACAAGAGGGGTTAATTACATTAAGTGTCTATTGATAGGCACTTTATTCCTCCATTTTACCTATTTTTTTTGAGCATACTTCAACCACATGTAATTAGGAATAATTCAGTATTGGATCTCTTGCTGAGAGAGCAACAAAAAAAGTAATTAAGAAACAGGGTGAATCAGTTTGAAAAACAATGCCGTATGGACTGGGAAGAGAAGAGATAATGTTTCAAATGACTAACATCTCAGCAATGTGGTCATTACCATTATTATTAATAATGAAAATAACGATACTAATAACAGTCCTTGCTGACTGTTTTCTACTTGTGAACCCAGAGTAATAAAAAAAAATTATCATTTTAATCTTTATATAGCTCATCATGTTAGGTGGGGTCTGAAATTATTATCTCTGGTTTTGACCTGAAGAAAATAAGAGAGAGAATAAGAGAATCTATTGGTACAAGATTATACAATAAATAAGTTGGTGGCAGGACTCAGAATCAGACTCTCTTAATTGTTTATTCAAAGTGTTTTTGGTAGATTCCCTTTTCTCTTTGTCCCATGCTGTCCCCGTTGTCCCTTCAAATTACCAAAGACAGAGCATCACCAAAATTGTTGTGAATCGTGGGGGTTAGGACAGTACCTTGGGCACAATAGTGATGGGAAATCCATAAAAAGACAGGTATAATCTTCCTTGTTAATTTTTTTTTACCTTTTTAAAAATCTCTCTCTGTCTTTTGTTTAATTCAAAAGCTATTATGTTTGTGGTTTTGAAAAAATGAATGCATCATAACACAAAAAGTAAATAAAATGAAAGTCTCTCATATTTCTGCTATTCCACTTCTTGCTATTAGTAATTTTGTGTCTCTTTCTCTACACACATGTAGTTTCATTATTTAAAAACAACTGGAACATAGAATGCATATATTTCTGCAACATTTTTTCATTAAAATATATCATTGACTGTTTGAATGTTAGTACTTCTAGATTTACCCCATCAATTTAACAGCTGCATTGTTTTACTTTGCTGTCTTGATTAAAAGTTATCATAGAGCAATTAGAATTTCTGCCATATTTCACAACTCTACATACTGATAATATATTTTTGATAATTACAGCACATTTCCAACAATTACAAATTCATATTCTTCATCTGGCATGTTTTGACATTAGTTGAGAAGCCCTTCCCTCCCCACATTCCCCCCAAAGTTTTGCTTACGTCTGCTATATCCATCTCCTTTCTTCTGCAACAGGTGAATAGCAAGCATTCAGAGATGAAGGAGCAGGGATCAGTTTTTAGGTTTCTTCGGCACATTTGCACATAAAAAATAATAACCTCCTCGTGGAGCAGTCTTTTTATATTGCAGTAATTGCCATTCTAGGATCAGGTGTTTGGAATATCACTCAAGGGAGGACTGAAGATTGAAGAGACGGGGGAGAGGAAGGTGAAGTTTCCTTGGCTATAATCCCATAGGAAAATCACAGGAACAAGGGAGGAGACCAAACAGAGTCTCTGGAGTCTTTCCCTATATCTCTGTGTTTTCAGGAGGGGCAGAATCATATCTCAATGATGACAGTATTGACTTCTGTGACTGTGTTCCCACAGAATAAAACATTGAGACAGAGCCAGGGTATGATGAGGTATGATAGGGACCAAAATGATATCACTTCCTCGTCCTACATAACTGGAAACAGAGTCCCCTTGATTCCTGTAAGCAAAAATTATTTATTGCAAAATGCTTTCCAGTTTGCAAGAAGTTTTCACATTCATGACCTCATGCAAGATTCTGCAATCAATCATGTGCTTTAGACAGAATGGCTATCCTGTCCCTTATCAATGAATGGGCAACTTAGTTCAGAGTTTAAATGATTTTTCCAAGTTTCATAGCTACTAAGGAAAGAGGTGACTCAGAGTCCTCCTTATTTTGGTTGAACTTCCCGTGTTCCTCCAGGATAGCACCACACTTTCTCACCAGTCCTCATGTACCAGACAGTGCTCTGGAGACAAGCATACGTGCCAATGATTCTACCAGTATCTCAACACATTTAAAATAACAGCATCCTTATTTAAAATAACAGCAACTCTGACTTATTATTTTATTTTCTCCAACTTTTGAGTTTGCTTAGCAACTATTATAGCACAAGGGAACAGCAACTGTGATAATTAAACAAAAACCTGGTTGACAAACATTTTTCAGTAACATGCTTTTGAAGAAAGAACAAATGGGAGAGGTTGAGGGAATCTTACACAGAAGGGATTTCCTGCAGTGTTACTGAAATTTGGAGTCAAACAGGTTCTTTGGAAGAGAGTTCTGGGTATCTTTTATGTGTATCCTCATAGTTTGTTTGGAGACAAATTAGAAAAATGGAAGGAGAATAGAATTAGAAATTCTATCTGGAATAGTATAGATCAAGCTGTAATGCGTTTCATGGACCATTTAAGATTCTAGAGTGGAAGAAATAGGCTTTAAACATTTTTATAACCTCTACAGTTCCTAACTCAGTATTTTGAACCTAGCCAGCTCTGTAAATCATAACTAACACTTACACAGCACTTTCTACATGCCAGGCACTGTGGTAGGCACTTTACATATAGTAATTCATATAATCCTTACAAAAATCCAATGAGGGGCGTCTGGGTGGCTCAGTCGGTTAAGCGTCCGACTTCAGCTCAGATCACGATCAAGCGGCCCGTGAGTTCGAGCCCCGCGTCGGGATATGGGCTGATGGCTCAGAGCCTGGAGCCTGCTTCCGATTCTGTGTCTTCCTCTCTCTCTGTCCCTCCCCCATTCATGCTCTGTCTCTCTCTGTCTCAAAAATAAATAAAAGTTAAAAAAAAAATTTAAAAATCCAATGAGATACGTACTGTCATTATCATCTTCACGTTATGGATGAGGAAACAGGCACAGAGATATCAAATTACTTGCCTAAGGTCAGGCAACCAGAGGCCAGGATTAGCTTCAGCAGCCTGGGACCAGGGCGTGCTCTAAACCAAAACAGTACTCTACCACCTGGGTGTCCTGAATTCCCCAGAAATGTCTGCTTTAACTAAGGAATACATGTGGCACATACTGTGATATAACCCATTTATATGCTTTCTTTCTCAGGCGAGCTGTGGTGAGGGCCAGAAAGAGAACTTGTTTGGAGCCCTGGGCTATTGGCCTCATCACTTTTATATCCCTGATTGTCCTGGCAGTGTGCATTGGACTTACTGTTCATTATGTGAGATACAGTAAGTATGGGCTGCCCTGGCATCATGTGATTTACCCCCAAATGTTTCCTCTTGTGCATTCCAGTTTTGATTTGCCTCAGGCCTATTCATTCATGCCCACAACTTATTTGCATAGCTGGTACAAAGAATTCTTTACCTACCTGTCTCTTACTTAATCCTCACAAGCCAAGAAGGATTCTTTCATCTATCTTTGATGTAGCAATGCTTCCTGCTGGGAATAGCATGCTAGTTTTAATATTCGTTAATAAGCGATAATCAAATATTAAATAGGAAGACCATAGGAGAGTTAGAGTCCACTGTGTTGAGTTGTTTGAAGACATAGGACAATCACCTTGATTTAAAATTATTCCAACTTATTGAAATCCTGAGAGCCCAATAAATTAATTACATAATCAAGGATCAGAGAGAAGTAGGCTCTATTCTTTACGAGTAAGATAGAGAAATGCTCATAATGATATATTGTTGAATAAGTGCCCATTTCTGTTATTTTAAATCTAATCTCGGAATATATTACATGTGATTAAAGAGGATAGGATATGCTGAGAAGGTTAATTATAAAGAGGTTCACTCTGGTAGTCAGGTGTCTCACATCTAGGTGAACCATGAGTGTGCTATGTTATTAGAAAGGTCCCCAGGGTGCTTTAGGACTATTCTTCTATAACAACCCTTCTGAAGTTTCCCTCTACTTTGCTTGGGGTAGTAATTACTTGACTCCACTATGACCTATTGGCTTAATATCTCCCTTAGTGACTAACTAATTCTTTGATGTCAAGACACTGTAACCAAAGAAGCTAATCACTTGATTCAAATTTAATTGCAAATTTGCACAAGTTGCTTTCCTATAAAGAGACAGTATGATCAGTAAATTGGTTATCTACTTCCACTAGCAGACATAATCTCAATTCCAATCTCAAATCCAATCTCAATTTCTAAAGCAAGGTGGACCATTTCTGGGTAGTTTAAAGTAAAAATATTTAAAGTAAATACTTGTTTTGGTAGAATTTGCCTACACACAAATCTTTAAATTTGGAGTATCTATATTTTGATGATTTCTCTGGAGCATGTTTTTAATTAAAAAAAAAAGAATGGCTAAAATAACTTAATTCTATAGTTCTGTTATGAATATATTGAGTGTCATTATATTATAAACATCATTATTTCTCTCTACAGATGCCTAGCACTGTATGATAAAGATTAGTGAGGAGTATCTAGGTGGCTCAGTCTGTCAAGTGTCTGACTCTTGGTTTCAGCTCAGGTCATGATCTTACAGTTCGTGAGTTTGAGTCCCAGGTTGGGCTGTGCTGACAATGCAGAGCCTGCTTGGGATTCTCTCTCTCCCTTTCTCTCTCTGCCCCTCTCCTGCTCATGCTGTCTCTGTCTCTCTCAAAATAAATAAACTTAAAAAAAGATTAGTAAATCATATGTATGATATCTTCATGGGGGCATACTTTGGTTTGTCTGACTTCACAAGGAATTCCTAGTAATGCTAGAGGTTTCATTACTGAAGTGAGAGAAAATGTTTCTTACTATTTCTCCTTTGCTTTTTCTAAGCCATGCATTATAAGGCTTACAAATCTTACTCACATGCATAAAATGAAAACCTGGCAAGGTTTTTCCAGTAACTTGTTCCTGGATCCTATTGTCTGGATGATCAGTATGGTAATATGGAACACTCAACTTCCACTGCCCACACAGCACATCTGAATAAATAGTGATTGTTGTGATATGTGTTACTGTCTTACATGTATGACCCGCCCTCTGTTTGGAGATATAAAGAAAGAACAGAGTGGATATAGCACATGAGCATTGAGGAGTTGGCACACCTAGATACCAACTAAACCAAATAGTTACGGAAACACAGGTTAGGATGGAGGTAATTCACCTTGGAAAAAAACACCATTTTGGCAAAAAGTCCAGGACAGCATAGAATTGTGTGGGCGGCTTCTATCCAGTGGCCTTTAGGTCTGCCTTTTTGCCCTTTTGTAAATTGTCTGACAGGAGGTGACTCTCTTATGAGCGATATCCTTATAGGTTACAGATTCAGGAACTTGTTAGAAAATTATCAGCAAACTAGTGTTCATCCTTATTTTTCTTACTTTTCTGTTAATATTCCTCAATAATATTTCCCAACGACTACACATGCCATATAATTTTGGCAACTGGGAATATATTTTGACTCTTAGTGACCTATTTGAGTCTCTTCAACAAAGTAAAATATTGACTACAGATAAGTTGTTCATTTGGGTGAAACATGAAATTGTCATATTTGAGCATATTTGGCTTATACAAATGGCAGTTTCAAAAAGTCAATCTAATAATTTAAAACAGAATAAGAATAATATGTATAAGTCAGTTCTCTCTACTTTTCAGTGAGGGGATAGGTACCCCACCAGTAGTATTACATGGGAGCTTGTTAGAAATGAGGATTATTATGCCCAATTTAGACCCAATGTTCAGTATTTCAATAAATTAAAAACCTTCTTTGGGATTATGTGTATTTCCAGGGAACTTCCTGGATTTCAGGTCATTCTGGCCTTTCAGGGCAAGACCGTTCAGTGAAAGGGAGGTAAGGAAAGAGGGAACAAGGCAAAACCTCCCTAGCACCTCACTTTGGTGGCTCATTTCCAGGAGGTCTTAACATTTCAGGCTGCCATCCAACATCTTTTGCATCACTGACCATTCCTTAGCCATTCCCTAGCCTTGCCAACCCAACCAAATCCTCTGGATGGCTCGGATGTTCTTTTGAAATTTACCAGTAGTTTTTTCCCAAAACTCTTATGTATGAGAGACTTCTTATACAGCTTCAGTGAGTGGGTTTGGTTTTTCCCACCCAAAAAGTGGTATGTAAAGAAAGTTTGTGTTATGAGAATTAGAGCTTGACTTGAAATCCAGTTCTGTCTTTTCTGGCTATGTCATGTTAGAGTTGGGCAATTTCCTTACATTTCTGAGACTGTAGTCTTTACCTGTTAAATGTGGACATACTGCCTTCCCATGGAGAATATAGCAAACTAATGTTAGTTTCCCTTTCCTCTGGGGTTCAAGTGAAGAGGAAAAGAATGAGAAGCAAGAGAGAAGAGGAAAGAAATTGAGATTGCGTGAGGCACACTCCATTCTCCTACAATAACCACACACAACTGTCTTGATCACCATTATATTCCTAATACTCAACACAGAGTCTTTCCTAGAAGAATTAATATTTGTTGAATTAATGAATCTTCTTAAGGTCCCATGCTTGCTTCAGGTATAGAAGGGTAGATGAATAGTGCGTTAATTTTCAGCAGGCCCAAAATGAGGGCTGCTTAAACCGGATGAAGAAATTGTAGACAATGGCTAAGGAAACAGGACACTCTTTATGGCTGGTGGGAGAAAATAAATGGAGTGAGAAGCGAGTCAGGTGAAATTAAGTGTCCCTGGAAGGTTATGTCAGATGGCAGCTCTAGCTCTCTACCTGAACTCCAAGCATTTTCATCTCTACCCTTATCTCCTTCTTTAGCCCCAAAACATTTTCTTACACCATGGTCCCTGTGGCCAGAATTGATATGTAGTTTCCTGAATTGGAAGAAATCTACTTCTGGAATATAAAAGTAAGTTTACTCTTTGGAAACTTCTGAGTCCATTTTATTTTGACACTTCTTTAAAAAATTTAAATCCAAGTAAGTTAACTTATAGTGTAATGATGGTTTCAGGAGTAGAATTTAGTGATTCATCACTTATATATAACACCCAATTCTCATTCCTACAAGTTCCCTCCTTAATGCCCATCACCAAGTAAGTTAACTTATAGTGTAATGATGGTTTCAGGAGTAGAATTTAGTGATTCATCACTTATATATAACACCCAATTCTCATTCCTACAAGTTCCCTCCTTAATGCCCATCACCCATTTCGCCCATTCCCCCACTCAACACCCCTGTAGCAACCCTCAGTTTGTTCTCTGTATTTAAAAGTCTCAAATGGTTTGCCTCCCTCTCTGTTTTTATCTTATTTTTCCTTCCCTTCCCCTCTGTTTATCTGTTTCGTTTCTTAAATTCCACATATGAGTGAAATCATATGATGTTTATCTTTTGCTGACTGCTGAGTCCATTCTTGTTTGTACGTTCTGATGGTGTAACTTGCTGCCTCTCGTGGCTAATTCAGGAATGGGTAACAAATGACTAATCAGCCCGCAGGAACACCAAGCATTTCTTTTGGCTTTTACACTCTAAATCTTATGATGATGAGTGTTGTTTTTTATTCTGAGATAACCAGGAAGCTCAGGGCAAGATAATGGAGATGACGACCTGGGGTAGGACACTCTTTCTGGTCTAAACAGGGAAATAATGATGCTTTACACACATCTAATTAAAAGTATTATGGGTTTTTTTTTCCCTCTCTCCTCATAGACCAAAGGAAGACCTACAATTACTATAGCACATTGTCATTTACAAGTAACAAACTATATGATGACTTTGGAAAAGAGGCTTCTAAAAATTTCACTGAAATGAGCCAGAAAATTGAATCAATGGTAAGCACTTTTTTCTCCATTTCTAGGCATTTGCAATCACTTTATATCATAAGTTTTGGTACCTAGCTTCCAAAACATCCGTTCAACTGATCTTGTGTATCTTTGAAAAATGGGAAGCAGCCCTGCCTGAAAGATATAAAACAAACTGACAGAACATGACTTGGAGAGCACACCTTGCAGGGCTGAGGCAAGTGAATTGTAGACTTTCCTTCATGTCCCTCCTACTTGCTCTTCCATAGCTAGTGCTACAATCTTGATGAGTGGAGTCCAGGAATTTTGGGAATGTGAGGGTGACCCAAAATATGACTGTTGTATCCTATAGAAGACACCTTGAGCAAAAGACCATGAGACTGAAACTATTCAGACACATACTTGAATGGTATTTTGGTATTCAAAAATATCTGACCTTGGGCTGGTTTTTGGTATATGAGTCTATAGGAGATACATGGATACTCATCTCTACCTTTAAGACATCAACATTCATCCTCACAGATGAATCAAATATTTTAAAAAGTGGAAAAATTATCAGTTTAGGCCAAGAGAGCAACAGTCTGTGTGATGATTCGAATCATTATCAGATTACTTAGAGAATAATTTGGACTTTTCCTGACAGTGTATGAGGTAATTTGTGGCATATGATATGATGAAAATACCCTAAACTAGAAGTTGGGACACTTAGTTTTAGAACCACCTGTTACCAATTTTCATTCTGGACAAATTTTCTTATGTGAAAATTAAGGTACTAGACTAGATAATTTTAAAATTGTCTTCCATATCCAAAATCCTGAGTAAGAACATAATGGCAGTTATGTGCATAGAAACTGCCTAATAGACTAGAAGCCTGAGGATTTAAATACATTTGTAAGGAGAGGGTCAAATCCTGGTTGAATTTGTACTTATAAACAACAAATCAGGAAAACATCTGAATATACTCTCTTCTAAAACTATATTTTATATATATATGTATATATACACATATATATAGACTATATGAATATACTCTCTTCTAAGACTATATATATATATATATATAATAAAGAAAAGAAAATGGAACTAAAAAGGTCAAAAAAGATGCAACTATTTGCCTTGTTTTTTGTGACGTTCACTAAAATAAATTTTATAAGATCCAAAATGATTTACGTATGAAGGAATATAGATAGGACTCTTGAACACTCTTAAAATTAATAATAATTTTTAAATTATTTGATTAAATATAAGCCCTTAAATAAAAATATCCAAGTGAATGTTGTCATTAGAGGACTCACTTGTACTATGCTGATCTGTCTTATAATTGAAGTAACTGCTCTTGGGCACAAAGAGGAGTCCGCAAAAGATATGAAAGAATAAAAAGGCTCATTGTTCCTGTCAGTCAATCACTAGCTTGTAGTAACTGTGTTTGATTAATATTCACACACTTGAAACCAAGAAATACTTGACATGTTTACCTTGACTTCTAATTTAAAATTTTAATTTGGCTAGAATTCTTTAAAAAAAATTTTTTTTAAATGTTTTTATTTATGTTTGAGACCGAGAGAGAGAGACAGAGACAGAGACAGAGCACGAGCTGGAGAGGGGCAGAGAGGGAGAGGGAGACATAGAATTGGAAGCAAGCTCCAGACTCCGAGCAGTCAGCACATAGCCCCACGCGGGGCTCAAACTCATGGACCATGAGATCATGACCTGAGATGAAGTCAGACGCTTAACCGACTGAGCCACCCAGGAGCTCCAAGTTGGATACAATTCTTAATTATAGTAGTAAGAAATATCTCCACAAGATACATTCTGGTATCTTATTAAAGTAAACCTTACAGAACATATTAGGCTAAGTATCCTAGTTCACATGGGCCTTTCTAAGAGCATTTTGAGTACTGAAGTGGATGCAGATAATGCTAGGATATTTGGTAACTTCTTCACAAGGTTTAAGAACCACATGACACTGTCATACACCGACATCTATGATCCAACCATCAGTTGGCGGAACTATTCAATTTCCTTTGTTTACCTACAGTAGAAGTCTGTATCTCAGGGTATGAATATTTACTCTTTCTTTTCATAAAACAGTGTGTTTATTCCTTTTTAGTCTCTTTCTGAGTGTACACAGCAGATGTCATTCTTGGCCAACTACTGTGGTTCCCAGATAACTCCTAAGGCAGAGTTCAGTTGAAATCACTGAGTAGAATACCAGAAAAGATGCTTTGAGATTCTTCAAGTTGAGTGAATTGTGAAATGTTGATTAATGTTTCTTGTTTTGCTTTGTTTTATTTTTAAATTTTCCATAGAGCTTTAAATTGACTTATAGAAAATTATTCTTGCTGATGTATGTTGAATATTTTTGGAACAGGTAAAAAATGCATTTCATAAATCTCCATTGAGGGGAGAGTTTGTCAAGCCTCACATTATCAGGTTCAGGTATGTAAATCTAAAATGCTGACTTCTGAATATAATTTAAAACTAAAGCTGTTAACTTGGATAGTAATAAATACTATTGGAAATATTAATGATATGATATAATTCAATTAAACCAATATTCATTTGACAACTGTTCTAAGGCACGGATTATAATTTGCTTTACTCATTCTCTAAATCCATAAGAAAGCATTTGCAAGGTGAGGTAAGGGACGAGTATTATTGGTGGCTATATTATTGAATTGTTCTTTGGGAATCTAATTACAAAAATAGGGACCTAAGCCATATACCTTAGTTTAATAACCAATTTTTCCCTCTATAAAATAGCATAGTAGATGAGGTTTGTCTTACCCTCTTCATTCTCCTCTTTATGAATTTTGTTTACTTTTTTCATCTCTGTCTCTTTCTGCTCCAAATATTTATTTAAGAAAATTCCAGATCTGATCATCTACCATCAATAAATAGAAGTTCAGAGCACAACATTTTAAGCAAAATACCATACAAGTATCTTAAATAATATATTGTCTTAATAAAAATTATTTGTATTTTTAAAAAACAGAATGAGAGCTGTTTCCAGTATCATTTCAATGACAAAAACTGCAAGTTACCTCTCAGTCTATCATTTAGCTGACATCTCTAAATGTCTAAACATCTCTAAATGAGGTGCTACTTTGACCACTTTCTTCTGAGAAGTCTGTATTCCCTGGGATTTGAAATACTATTCTTTCTTGGATCTGTATCTACTTCTCCAATCCTTAAATTTTCACTCTCTCAAGGGGACTTCATGCACCCACATGACTTCATACTATCAAAATCCAAATTTCTATTTCCAATCTAAACTGTTTTTCTGATTTCTAGAGCTATCTGCCTGCCCATGCACATCTCCACATGTAGGTTCCACAGAAAATTCTCTAACTCAAGTGAAACCCACTGACACTAATGGGAAACCTGGACATCATCCTACACTCCTCCATTTCCTGGGCCCCTCACATTTTATGAATAACCATGTTCTTCCAGTTCTACCTTCCAAATCACTTTCCAATTTGTTTACCTCTTCATCTTAGTAACCTTCTTACTCATTAGTATTTTTTCTGCAATCAGTGGGAAGAAATGCAAGTTTGTACAAAAGATGAAGTTAGTCTTACAAATTTTAAGCTGAGATACTAGGGGACATGAGCCTGAAATACAAGTCTCACTCGGGGGAGGAAAAGGGAGCTGAGTTGAAGATATGCCTTTGCCCATTCTCAATCAAAGTACTAGAGAGTGTGGATGTAACCAGAATTTTTCAGAAAAAGGGTAATGCAAGGAAAAAAATGATGATGAAGAAAGCCTGAAGAAAATAATACTTAAGGAGATGGGGGAAAAAATAGGAGCCAAGGAAATAGGGAAGGAGAAAGAAAAAAGAGATATCATGAGAAAGGCACCACTGATACAAAAGACAAAAAGTTTCAAGCATGGAATGGTCAGCATTGACAAATACTCCTGAGAGACCAAGTAATATGACCAGAAATAATTAACTGGATATGCCAATGAGGAAGTCATTTAGTGTACAGAAAAGACTCAGTGGGATGGAAAGGGAGGAAGTAGATTGCAAGGAAGTAAATATGAGGCACAGTGTAATTTACCCTTTCAAGAAGGTTTGTTGTGATAAGGTGAGAGATAAATTGAATAGCTGGGGTAGAGAGACAGTTTTGTTTGTTTTTGTTTCTATTAGTCAACCAGTATAGGAATAGTTTAAGAGAAGGAATAAAGAATAATTGTTGTACGGTGTTGCTTAGTCAGTGAAAGGGGTGATTTACATAACAATATTCTCATTAAAGTCCTATTTGTTTTTTCAGATTACAAAAACAATATAAAATATATAAAATTCAAATAACACAATATCACATAAAATAGAAGGCAAAAACTCCCTCTCTAATAATTCCATTTGCAGAAGTAACATAGCTTCTTAACAATTGGTTGTGTGGTATTTCACTATAAGTATGTGTTAGGGTTGATTTAGCCAATGCCCTTGTGATGGACACTTGGGTTGTTACATATTTTTTTCTGATTTAAAAACAAGGTTATGATAAACATTTGTATAAATCTCTTTGCACACACAAAAGTTTATTTGAAGAGAGTGCTGTATCAGAGAAATGGATCATCAAATGTATAATTGATAAACAAAACTGACCTCTAAAAATAAGGTTCTAATTTACATTCCCATTTACAGTTTATATGAGAAGTCAATACACTGTATAGTGGGGAGTAAAATTCTTTGAGAACTGATTATATATGAAAAAAAAGGAGGTAGAGTAGCTGACAGAAAATGAGAAAGAGAAGTCAAGGATGATCCAGGAAGTAATTCATCCAAACAACACTAAGGCTAATTAATGCTCTATCTTGAAAATATAATCACATGAAGTAACAACAATTTGGTCAAGCTTTCTAATATCCCTAGGATTAGAAGTTGTTTAGGAAAGCATGAAGTTGCTTAGGAGATTTCACTGGATTTAAACCACTGGGAATTAAACCTGGAGGCCAAACCCAGAGTTGATTTCACATTGATCATATGGTATATTTAATAGTATTAAATGGTTGACAAGAGGGTATCTTTTTATATTCATAACTGGATATTTTGGTGTTAAGGGACACCATGAGCATACTATCTTACTATCAGGGAGGATAAGTTGGAAGTTTTATATGTGGAAAACAATAGGAATATAGAATGAAACAAATTGGATCTTTTAAATTACATTATGGATTTGTTTTGTGTGTGTGTTTCAAATGGATGATAAAGACAAAAATAGATTGTGATATTACCACAAATATAATTTTGAACTTTATCTTTAAAACCATTTTTTTTCTGTTTTTCTTTTTGATCCACAGTCCAGAGGAACATGGAGTGTTGGCTCATATGTTGCTGATTTTTAGATTTCGCTCTACTGAGGATCCTGAAGCCATCAATAAAATTATTCAACGTGTTCTAACTGAAAAGCTGCATGATGCTGTAGGACCCCCTAAATTAGATCCTGAATCAGTTGAAATTAAAAGTAAGTTTCTTTCTGTTATTTAGCTTAATTTTCTTACATAGAACAGCTCCATGTTAGTTTTGGTCTTAGGCACTGATATTTATTTATTTATTTATTTATTTAAAATCCAAGTTAGGTAACATATGATTTCAGGAATAGAATTTAGTGATTAATCACTTAAATATAACACCCAGTGCTCATCCCAACAAGTGCCCTCTTAGGCACTGACTTTTAAAAATTGTTTTGGATATCCTTTAATTATGGAGTCTTGCCATCAATAGAACATTTATTTGGGACTAAATTGGTCCTAATAAAGTATTTTAATTTTAATACTACCCTAAACTTATGTCTCCTATGCACATCTCTCATGAACCCCGGGTCTGTGTTCTTTCTCTGTATTGGGACTTACATCTCAGCTCTAGCATCCGATTATACATGGAGAAAGTGGCTTTGTGCATTCTTCTTCTTGTTGCTTCCATTTTATGTTCTGAGAGTATGATGTATGGAAAGGTTCATGCCATTCACACATTTGCCTTCAAGTTACATTGATATACCTTGTTATAGCTTCTTTCCTTAGACCATTTACCAATGAAAAATTTATAATTTATTTATACTTATTTTTTATATATTTTACAACTAATTTAAAAAGTCTGAGCTTTTTGTGTGGAGGATAGGGGAATGAAATAAGCAGGAGTATGTCCTCATTACCAGAAAGGAAGAAATATAGTAGATCCTCAGTGGAAATAAATGTTTGGTTAAGAGTTGTGTGCTATAGAACAATGCTAGTCATAGAAATACCATGTGGGCCAACCCTATGATCTTAAATTTTCTAGTATCCACATTAAAAAAGCAATAGTAAACATGTGAGCTTCATTTAAATAGTTTGATATTTAACCCACTATATCAAAGTATTATTATTTCAACAAGTAGTCAATAGAAAAATTATTCATGAGATATTTTATATTCTTTTTTTTGTACTAAGGCTTTCAAATCTAGTGTATATTTTGTTATTTATAGCACATTTCGGTTTAGACTAGCCACATTTCAAGAGCTACTAGGCACATGTGGCTAGTGGACACAGTATTGAACATGGCAGCACTAGAAAATAGAGAAGAGGGAACAAGTAGAAAGTATGAACCTAATGTGCTAACATAAAAGCTGATAGACCTAACTAGCAGCATGACCTAATGGTCACCTACCCTGTTTGCTTAGGAAGAAAGACTTGGGTAGTTAGGACCAGCTACATAATTTATGGGGCCTAGTGCCAAATGCTGGACTCTTTTCAAAAAGCAACAAAAACTTACCACTAAGAGTATTAATATATAAGATTTCTTTCTTCTACAGTCTCTCTTGACTCGTCATGGTATTTTTATTTGCTAATTAATGCCATTCTATGTGAAAAAATTAAAATTTTAAATTACTAGCATGAGATGTATCGTTCCTCTTCATGTTGTAAAATATCAATTTCAAATGCAAATGTAAAAGCATTTAAGTATGTGGAATTATGAAAATTATACAACAGTATTTCACACATGCATGAATTTGGCTCTAATCAGATCGATAGAAAAACTATACAAGACTAGCTTCACAGTTTTTTTTTTCCCCTTGTTGATATGTGTACATTTTACCAATGTTCTCTACCTTCGGCTTAAGTAAGAAAGACCTGAAAAGTCCTTGTATGTCATTATTTTCAGCAGAAGCTGTTGGCTAATATAAAAAAGTAATGGGAGCAAGAAAGGATATAATAGGGCCCTTGGGTGGTTTGTGTCTAGTAGAATGCTATTGCTTTCTTTCTGTGTTCTGAGCAAGTCCTGCTTCAAACAGAAAACATGGTCTCCTGGACTGTCACTGCATCCTGGTTCCTTAATGGTAGGCATCACACACTTATTTTGTACTCACTTTGAGTTTGCTGAATGTTGTGGATCCACTGGAATTCTGAGTTCATTGGGTATCACAAATGACGTATGCAAATGGGCACCAGGAGCCCATGGACACATATATTGTGTGTTATCTCCTCTGTGCATGTCATACCCCATTGCTCTTCAGACTTCACTTTTATTTATTTTTATTTTTAAGTTTATTCATTTATTTTGAGAGATGGGGGAGGGGCAGAGAGAGGGAGAGAGAGAGAGAATCCCAAGCAGGCTGTGTGCTGTCAGTGCAGAGCCCAGTGCGGGGCTCTATCTCACAAAGGGTGACTTCATAACCTGGGCCAAAACCAAGAGTTGGAGACTTAACTGCCTAAGCCACCCAGGCTCCCCCAGACTTCACTTTTAAAGCACAAATTATAAAATAAAAAATATTAAGAATTTCAAGACAGTGAGCATTAAACCAAGTGCACAGTCATGCTGAGTGCAGAGCCCAATGTAGATACACATCCATTAAGATGGCCCTTTAAGTAGTATCAAGAGCAAAGCCAGAACTTTCTCTAGGAAAAGTCTGAGCTAGAGAAGAACAGGTTATTTGAAACAAGGAGATAAGAGGTGATGATATTTAATATCTACAGAGAATAGTCACTTCTTTATTTGAGCCATTTCCCCCCAAAATAGCCAGAATGGAGAAAGTCAGAAAGAAGCTTTCTAGAATATAGATTTCTGGCATATAAATACTATTAAAGACTAAAAGAAAAATTAACATTAACATTTTTGTATTTAGAACAATGATTCTGCCATGTTCAAAGAGAAGAGTTTTGGTCATTGGAAATCTACTGAATCAGGACATTTAACTGTGTGGAGTTTTATGTATCTGTTGGTTGGCTTAATGCTTGCATAGGGTTGGAGCCTGATTGTTGAGAAATAAATAAGCTAAGGAGCCATGCGCTAAAGTTGAAAAGAGGGCAAATTGTCTTTGCAAATTTCAGCAGAAAGAAAAATTAGAGAGATAACATTCTTTTTAAGTGAGAGTGAGGATGGATTTATGGACCTGCCATTCAAAAATGTTATACAAATGGGACGATGCCTGTGAGTTTAGTGGGGAAAAAATCTGAAATAATGGTCAGTAGAAATATCATTGCATTTAGGGAATCAATACCATGGTTTAGAAAAGTATTTCCACAAAAGGGGGAAATACTGCATCTTATTTCTGGTATGAAACTCAGATTCCTGGGTTTCATCATAAAACTACTGAATCAGAATTACTGGGAAGAGGAACAGGAACTGACAGTATAAAGACGCTCTCTCTGTGACTGTCATTCAGACTAAAGTTTAAAAACGCTGTTCAGATCTCCCTTTTCTCCAAGGTAATGAACATGCTCTACATATGATAAACTAACTGTGTTGCTATTTTTTTTTTTTTTTTTACAATCTAGAGGTTCTGTCTCATAACGGAATTAACCAGCCTTTCCTATTTAAAGTACTCAGAGGCATTATGAAATCCTGATGTGCTGGCTCTGTTCTATTCACCATTTCTGTGTATTTCAGAAATCAACAAGACAGAAACAGACAACTTTCTGAACAGTTGTAAGTGTAACATATTTATTAAAATTGCATTACTTGAATGTTAACACTGGATCATTTAGGCTTACTTTGTGTGATATTATAGGGTCAGAATAAAGTTTGATTGACCTGTGCACAGCTCATGGTGCTTTATCTTATTGTTGAAGCACATTTTATTACTAAATAATGAAAAAAATTGGGAGAACTTTGGAGTGGATATATGGGTGTCTGTGGCACAGGTATAGTGGAAATGAGTTGTACACTTGTTAAAGAAGGGAAAAAAGACTCAGTGTTCTGGCTGCAGATATCTATAATAATACTCTTACAAACATTTTCTAAAGATTATATAAAAGTAAACGGCATGTTGACATTTTTCAGCTATAGGCAGAAGCTCATTGTTACTCTACACTAAACAAAATCTTAATGATGATTTTTTTTTAATTTTTAACGTTTATTTATTATTGAGAGACAGAGAGAGACAGAGCATGAGCATGGGAGGGGCAGAGAGAGGGGGAGACAGAATCTGAAGCAGGCTCCAGGATCTGAGCTGTCAGCACAGAGCCCAATGTGGGGCTTGAACCCACGGACTTTGAGATCATGACCTGAGCCGAAATCAGATGCCCAACTGACTGAGCCACCCAGGTGCCCCTTTATGATGATTGTTAATCCCATACTATGGAAATATCAGGCAACTATGGGGTTGGGTATGTATTGATAAAATTACTGAAAGCTCAGATAGAGAGAGAGAGAGAGAGAGAGAGAGAGAATCCCAAGCAGGCTCCATGCTGTCAGCGCAGAGCCAGACGTGGGGTTGAACTCTCAAACTGTGAGATCGTGAACTGAGCTGAAATCCAGAGTTGGACGCTTAACTGACTGAGCCACCCAGGCACTCCTACCTATATTTTAAAAGTACTGACTCTAGGCCTAGTATTTCCCTTCACCTACAGCAGATTACTCCACCATGATTTAGAGGATACATTTGATAATTATGGAGTTAGTACATAATATATTTTTCTTAAATGATGGAAGGAAATGTGCTACTCACCAGCTTAGAATATCCGTTAATTCATGAGCTTGATTAAACATGAGACCAAAGAATAATCCTGTTACGTAAATGGCATGTATTCTTGCCACCGATATTTATTGTGCTAGTGATGTATTACGCAATAGAAATATAAAATGGATGAGATATAATACCTGCGTAAAGCAGCTTTTACTCTAGTGAGACTAGATGTATGAGATTAATGCATGAACACATAATTCTGAAGCAATGGGTCTCAAGCAAAAGAAATTTTGACCCCCATGGGATCATGACCCACTGTGACTTTGGTTATCATGGTTGTGGGGGGGATGCTACTGGCATCTAATATGTATAGGCCAAGGATTCTTCTGAACATTCGATCATATACAGGATCATATACAGGATACAGTGAAGAATTATGCATCTCAAAAATGTCAATACAGCCAAGGCTGAGAAACCCTGTTATAAACAATATATATACACATATATAATATTATATATGTATATGTATACAATTGGTGTATATATTATTAGTGTATCTATATATAATTGGCATATATAATAAACCCTGTTATAAACAATGCTTATATGTAAATAATATATATAATTAGTGTATATATGATATATAATTATATATAATTAGTACTGGTAACTATACTAGCATATATACATGTATATATAAACAGACATTTATACATATATATGTATATACACAGAGAGAGAGAGAGAGAAATGATGATGATAGAAGTATGAAAAAAGCTGTAACTAATCCAGTTTGGGGGCAGAGGAATTGTTACAGAAGGCATCCTAGAGGAGGTAATGAATGACTTAATCCTACAAGATGAATAGATGTTAAATTAATGAACCACTATAGTTTAAGGAAAAGTAAGGACAAGAGAAAATGTTTGGTACTATTGGAGCACAAAGTATGAAAAAAATTGAGATAGTAACGCAATTTGATACTTAGAAGCAACTGCTAAGTAAGGCATTGTCTCTCTTTGGCAGGCTGTGGGACACGAAGGAATAAAACTTCAAGACAGAGTCTCAGGATCGTTGGTGGGACACCTGTAGAGGAGGGAGAATGGCCGTGGCAAGCTAGCCTGCAGTGGGATGGGATGCATCGCTGTGGAGCAACTTTAATTAATAGCACGTGGCTTGTGAGTGCCGCTCACTGCTTTAGAACGTAAGTCTTGAAACTTGTGAATGACTGGGGGTAAGCAAAATGCACTCATGCACTCGGGCTTGGCAGGAAGGAAATACCTTGCGAAGTTTGAAAGAGATGAGTTTAAATTTTTTTTTCTGTAATGTTTATTTTTGAGAGAGTTAGAGACCGAGTGCGAGTGAGGGAGGGGCAGGGAGAGAGGGAGACACAGAATCTGAAACAGGCTCCAGGCTTCCAGCCGCCAGCACAGAGCCTGATTGCGGCGGGGTGGGGGGGGGGGGGGGGTGGCTCAAACTCACGAACCATGAGATCATGACCGGAGCCGAAGTCGGGCGCTCAACCGACTGAGCCACCCAGGCACCCCGTGAAAGAGATGAGTTTAATATGAAGATAACATACACATCACAAAGAGTGGAAGGCTCCTAAACCTTAGTGAGAGGTTTAATGGTCGGGAATTGTAAATGGCATCAAAATACATGTAGATAAATTATCCACTGATAAAGAAATAATAATTTGTCAAAGCAAGCCGGTGTCTTAAAGAAATTTTAAAGTCATCTTTGGACTTTGAGCCTGATGTCAAAGAGCCTTATCTCTCTGCTGTGTATCTATCAGGAATGGGGGCTGGGTGGATTGCAGATTTGACCTCAAAGGAGAAATTCTACATGGCAAGAAATAATTAAATATGAAGACATTTGGTAGTAACAAATTATACAACTGAAGTATTCCAAGGAATGAAGACCTTTCAACCTAATGCAAAATGCCTATGTATATAGGATAGTAATGTTTTGTTAAATTTATGTGTAGCCTTTTCAGTTTTCAGAGAAATGTGTATGTTTGTGAGTAGGGAGCATGGTACATAGAATACATTTGTTCCTGCATCTGTACAAAATATGCTTTCTGTATGTCTCCTGGAATCACTGATTCCTAGAAATGTCAAAAGGCTCTAGGATCTGGAGTAAGCGATTCAGTGCAGAGTGACATGTATTTCCTAAAAACCACACCACTGTGGCATTTCCACCTCACCTTACTCCTGAGCCAGATTCTCAGATTGGAAAGAGTTTATTTTTATACATAGAAACTGTAATTTTATTTTTATTTTTTTAAAGGTTTTTACTTAATTTTGAGAGAGAGAGAGAGAGAGAGAGCAAGCAGGGGAAGGGCAGAGAGAGAGAGAGAGGGAGACACAGAATCCAAAGCAGGCTCCAGGCTCTGAGCTGTCAGCACAGAGCCTGATGTGGGGCGTGAACCCATGAGCCACGAGATCATGACCTGAGCCGAAGTCAGACGCTTAACCGACTGAGCCATCCAGGAGCCCCAGAAACTGTAATTTTAAAAAGAAAACTTATGTTGACACCAGCAGCCTAAAATGTGTAATATAAGTCCTTACATTGGTAGCATAATAAAGTGGAATTTGCTGTTCATATTTTTTTCCTCAGGTATAAGGACCCAACCAGATGGACTGCTTCCTTTGGAGTAACAATAAAGACTCCAAAGATGAAGCAAGGCCTTCGAAGGATATTTGTCCATGAAAAATACAAGTATCCATCACATGACTATGATATTTCAGTTGCAGAGCTTTGTAGCCCGGTCCCCTACACAAATGCAGTACATAGGATTTGTCTTCCTGATGCATCTCATGAGTTCCAACCAGGGGATGAGATGTTTGTGACAGGATTTGGAGCACTGGAAAATGATGGTGAGCATCTGAAGAGAAATCAAACCATAGTAACCCAGTTTGGTATTCTAAGCCTTTTAAAGAATGGAATGTCATTATGCCAAAATATGCTGGTGCATTGGTCCTGTGGACCTGGGTAAGTCAGGCCCTGTTTGTAAATTAGGTCTTTTATAAGACACAAAGATTCCTTCATTGCTTTAGGTTACTATCAAGTACCTCACTACTACTGTAGTCATGGTGCTTGGTAAGGTGTCTGAAATAGTAAATATGTCTGAAGTTTTTACTAGGGATTTAACTGCATAGGAGATTAGGAATCATTAATATACTCAATTGTGAAGATGAGAGAATCGTATAGCCACCACTCTCCCTACTGAAATTACATTCTAAGTTTCACAATGGAACAGAAGTCACTTAAACAACATGATGCTCTCTCATAAGTATCTAACTTTTCATTTAAAGTAGTAAGGAAATCATTCTTTCCCCAAATATTACTGTACCTGAAAAAATACATATCCTAAATTGCCATCTTATCCAACAATTATGAAAGATTTTCTCAAGGTTTATAGAATATATGTATATCTACAAATATAAAGAATTTTTGTGTCTTTAGGTAGTGGTCAAAATCATCTTCGGCAAGTACAGGTGGATCTCATAGACACTAAAACCTGTAACGAACCCCAATCTTACAATGGTGCCATAACTCCTAGAATGTTATGCGCTGGCTCCTTGAAAGGAAAAAGAGATGCATGCCAGGTACGTGGTTTGACCAGTAGTATGCTGTGTAATTTTTTGTTCATCTTTTATTTTGAAATCATTATAATTTGCAGAAGGTTTACAGAGGGGTCTCATGTATTCTTCACCTCGTTTTCCCCAAACAGCGCATCTCACATCCTACAATACAAAATAGAATCTAGGAAATTGACATTGGTGCAACGTGTGCTTCTAGTTCTATGGCATATTTTTTTACATGTGTTGTATGTTTGTGTAACCATCACTCCAGCTGAGACATATTCCATCACCACAAAGATCTCCTTTATAGTAACACTTACTTCTCTATCACTTTCTTTTTTTATCTTTTTTCATTTAAATTCCAGTTGGTTAGCATACAGTGCAATTTTAGTTTCCAGTGTAGAATATAGTGATTCAACAGTTCCATATCAAACCTGGTGCTCATCACAAGTGAACTCCTTAGTCCCCATCACCTATTTAACCACTCCCCCTCCACCTCCCTTCTGGTAACCATCAGTTTGTTCTCTATAGTTAAGAGTCTGCTTCTTGGTTTGCTTCCCTGTCTCTTTTTTTCCCTCTGCTCATTTGTTTTGTTTTGTTTTAAATTTTTTAATGTTTATTTTTGAGAGAGGGAGACAGAGTGTGTTTTGTTTTGTTTGCTTTGTTTCTTAAACTCCACATCTGAGTGAAATCATATGGTATTTATCTTTCTCCAATTTATTTTACTTAGCATAATACTCTCTAGCTCCATCCAAGTCATTATAAATGGCAAGATTTCATTCTTTTTATGACCGAGTAATATTCCATTATGTATACATTATATATATAACATATGTATATTATATGTATATAATATGTATATATGTATGTGTGTATATATATATATACACACTACATCTTCTTTATCCATTCATCTTCTTTATCCATTCATCAGTCAAAGGACATTTGGGTTGTTCCATAACTTGGCTGTTATAGATAATACTGCTATTAGGGGAACATGTATCCCTTTGATATTTGTTTATTTATTTATGTATTTATGTATTTATTTATTTATGTATTTATAAATTTACATCCAAGTTAGTTAGCACATAGTGCAACAATGATTTCAGGAGTAGATTCCTTAATGCCCCTTACCCATTTTAGCACCCCCCTCCCAGTCCCTCCAGCAACCCTCTGTTTGTTCTCTATATTTAAGAATCTCTTATGTTTTGTCCTCCTTCCTGTTTTTATATTAGTTTTGTTTTCATTCCCCTATGTTCATCTGTTTTGTATCTTAAATTTCTCATATGACTGAAGTCATATGATATTTGTCTTTGACTGACTAATTTCGCTTAGCATAATACCCTCTAGTTCCATCCAAATAGTTGCAAATGGCAAGATTTCATTTTTTTTCTTTTTTTTTACATTTAAAAGTATTTTATTATAATATTTAACATTTGTAATTTAAAGATTTTTTTTAATATATGAAATTTATTGTCAAATTGGTTTCCATACAACACCCAGTGCTCATCCCAAAAGGTGCCTTCCTCAATACCCATCACCCACCCTCCCCTCCCTCCTACCCCCCATCAACCCTCAGTTTGTTCTCAGTTTTTAACAGTCTCTTATGCTTTGGCTCTCTCCCACTCTAACCTCTTTTTTTTTTTTTTCCTTCCCCTCCCCCACGGGTTTCTGTTAAGTTTCTCAGGATCCACATAAGAGTGAAACCATATGGTATCTGTCTTTCTCTGTATGGCTTATTTCACTTAGCATCACACTCTCCAGTTCCATCCACGTTGCTACAAAAGGCCATATTTCATTTTTTCTCATTGCCACGTAGTATTCCATTGTGTATATAAACCACAATTTCTTTATCCATTCATCCGTTGATGGACATTTAGGCTCTTTCCATAATTTGGCTATTGTTGAGAGTGCTGCTATGAACATTGGGGTACAAGTGCCCCTATGCATCAGTACTCCTGTATCCCTTGGATAAATTCCTAGCAGTGCTATTGCTGGGTCATAGGGTAGGTCTATTTTTAATTTTCTGAGGAACCTCCACACTGCTTTCCAGAGCGGCTGCACCAATTTGCATTCCCACCAACAGTGCAAGAGGGTTCCCGTTTCTCCACATCCTCTCCAGCATCTATAGTCTCCTGATTTGTTCATTTTGGCCACTCTGACTGGCGTGAGGTGATACCTGAGTGTGGTTTTGATTTGTATTTCCCTGATAAGGAGCGACGCTGAACATCTTTTCATGTGCCTGTTGGCCATCCGGATGTCTTCTTTAGAGAAGTGTCTATTCATGTTTTCTGCCCATTTCTTCACTGGGTTATTTGTTTTTCAGGTGTGGAGTTTGGTGAGCTCTTTATAGATTTTGGATACTAGCCCTTTGTCCGATATGTCATTTGCAAATATCTTTTCCCATTCCGTTGGTTGCCTTTTAGTTTTGTTGGTTGTTTCCTTTGCTGTGCAGAAGCTTTTTATCTTCATAAGGTCCCAGTAATTCACTTTTGCTTTTAATTCCCTTGCCTTTGGGGATGTGTCGAGTAAGAGATTGCTACGGCTGAGGTCAGAGAGGTCTTTTCCTGCTTTCTCCTCTAAGGTTTTGATGGTTTCCTGTCTCACATTCAGGTCCTTTATCCATTTTGAGTTTATTTTTGTGAATGGTGTGAAAAAGTGGTCTAGTTTCAACCTTCTGCATGTTGCTGTCCAGTTCTCCCAGCACCATTTGTTAAAGAGACTGTCTTTTTTCCATTGGATGTTCTTTCCTGCTTTGTCAAAGATGAGTTGGCCATACGTTTGTGGGTCTAGTTCTGGGGTTTCTATTCTATTCCATTGGTCTATGTGTCTGTTTTTGTGCCAATACCATGCTGTCTTGATGATGACAGCTTTGTAGTAGAGGCTAAAGTCTGGGATTGTGATGCCTCCTGCTTTGGTCTTCTTCTTCAAAATTCCTTTGGCTATTCGGGGCCTTTTGTGGTTCCATATGAATTTTAGGATTGCTTGTTCTAGTTTCGAGAAGAATGCTGGTGCAATTTTGATTGGGATTGCATTGAATGTGTAGATAGCTTTGGGTAGTATTGACATTTTGACAATATTTATTCTTCCAATCCATGAGCAGGGAATGTCTTTCCATTTCTTTAAATCTTCTTCAATTACCTTCATAAGCTTTCTATAATTTTCAGCATACAGATCTTTTATATCTTTGGTTAGATTTATTCCTAGGTATTTTATGCTTCTTGGTGCAATTGTGAATGGAATCAGTTTCTTTACTTGTCTTTCTGTTGCTTCATTGTTAGTGTATAAGAATGCAACTGATTTCTGTACATTGATTTTGTATCCTGCAACTTTGCTGAATTCATGTATCAGTTCTAGCAGACTTTTGGTGGAGTCTAACGGATTTTCCATGTATAATATCATGTCATCTGCAAAAGGCGAAAGCTTGACTTCATCTTTGCCAATTTTGATGCCTTTGATTTCCTTTTGTTGTCTGATTGCTGATGCTAGAACTTCCAGCACTATGTTAAACAACAGCGGCGAGAGTGGGCATCCCTGTCGTGTTCCTGATCTCAGGGAAAAAGCTCTCAGTTTTTCCCCGTTGAGGATGATGTTAGCTGTGGGCTTTTCATAAATGGCTTTTATGATCTTTAAGTATGTTCCTTCTATCCCGACTTTCTCAAGGGTTTTTATTAAGAAAGGGTGCTGGATTTTGTCAAAGGCCTTTTCTGCATCGATTGACAGGATCATATGGTTCTTCTCTTTTTTTTTTGTTAATGTGATGTATCACGTTGATTGATTTGCGAATGTTGAACCAGCCCTGCATCCCAGGAATGAATCCCACTTGATCATGGTGAATAATTCTTTTTATATGCCGTTGAATTCGATTTGCTAGTATCTTATTGAGAATTTTTGCATCCATATTCATCAGGGATATTGGCCTGTAGTTCTCTTTTTTTACTGGGTCTCTGTCTGGTTTAGGAATCAAAGTAATACTGGCTTCGTAGAATGAGTCTGGAAGTTTTCCTTCCCTTTCTATTTCTTGGAATAGCTTGAGAAGGATAGGTATTATCTCTGCTTTAAACGTCTGGTAGAACTCCCCTGGGAAGCCATCTGGTCCTGGACTCTTATTTGTTGGGAGATTTTTGATAACCGATTCAATTTCTTCTCTGGTTATGGGTCTGTTCAAGCTTTCTATTTCCTCCTGATTGAGTTTTGGAAGAGTGTGGGTGTTCAGGAATTTGTCCATTTCTTCCAGGTTGTCCAATTTGTTGGCATATAATTTTTCATAGTATTCCTTGATAATTGTTTGTATCTCTGAGGGATTGGTTGTAATAATTCCATTTTCATTCATGATTTTCTCTATTTGGGTCATCTCCCTTTTCTTTTTGAGAAGCCTGGCTAGAGGTTTGTCAATTTTGTTTATTTTTTCAAAAAACCAACTCTTGGTTTCGTTGATCTGCTCTACAGTTTTTTTAGATTGTATATTGTTTATTTCTGCTCTGATCTTTATTATTTCTCTTCTTCTGCTGGGTTTAGGCTGCCTTTGCTGTTCTGCTTCTATTTCCTTTAGGTGTGCTGTTAGATTTTGTATTTGGGATTTTTCTTGTTTCTTGAGACAGGCCTGGATTGCAATGTATTTTCCTCTCAGGACTGCCTTCACTGCGTCCCAAAGCGTTTGGATTGTTGTATTTTCATTTTCGTTTGTTTCCATATATTTTTAATTTTCTTCTCTAATTGCCTGGTTGACCCACTCATTCGTTAGTAGGGTGTTCTTTAACCTCCATGCTTTTGGAGGTTTTCCAGACTTTTTCCTGTGGTTGATTTCAAGCTTCATAGCATTGTGGTCTGAAAGTATGCATGGTATAATTTCAATTCTTGTAAACTTATGAAGGGCTGTTTTGTGACCCAGTATATGATCTATCTTGGAGAATGTTCCATGTGCACTCGAGAAGAAAGTATATTCTGTTGCTTTGGGATGCAGAGTTCTAAATATATCTGTCAAGTCCATCTGAGCCAATGTCTCATTCAGGGCCCTTGTTTCTTTATTGACCGTGTGTCTAGATGATCTATCCATTTCTGTAAGTGGGGTGTTAAAGTCCCCTGCAATTACTACATTCTTATCAATAAGGTTGCTTATGTTTATGAGTAATTGTTTTATATATTTGGGGGCTCCAGTATTTGGCGCATAGACATTTATAATTGTTAGCTCTTCCTGATGGATAGACCCTGTAATTATTATATAATGCCCTTCTTCATCTCTTGTTACAGCCTTTCATTTAAAGTCTAGTTTGTCTGATATAAGTATGGCTACTCCAGCTTTCTTTTGGCTTCCAGTAGCATGATAAATAGTTCTCCATCCCCTCACTCTCAATCTAAAGGTGTCCTCAGGTCTAAAATGAGTCTCTTGTAGACAGCAAATAGATGGGTCTTGTTTTTTTATCCATTCTGATACCCTATGTCTTTTGGTTGGCTCATTTAATCCATTTACATTCAGTGTTATTATAGAAAGATATGGGTTTAGAGTCATTGTGATGTCTGTATGTTTTATGCTTGTAGTGATGTCTCTGGTACTTTGTCTTACAGGGTCCCCCTTAGGATCTCTTGTAGGGCTGGTTTAGTGGTGGCAAATTCCTTCAGTTTTTGTTTGTTTGGGAAGACCTTTATCTCTCCTTCTATTCTAAATGACAGACTTGCTGGATAAAGGATTCTTGGCTGCATATTTTTTCTGTTTAGCACACTGAAGATATCGTGCCAATTCTTTCTGGCCTGCCAAGTTTCAAAAGAGAGATCAGTCACGAGTCTTATAGGTCTCCCTTTATATGTGAGGGCACGTTTATCCCTTGCTGCTTTCAGAATTTTCTCTTTATCCTTGTATTTTGCCAGTTTCACTATGATATGTCGTGCAGAAGATCGATTCAAGTTACGTCTGAAGGGAGTTCTCTGTGCCTCTTGGATTTCAATGCCTTTTTCCTTCCCCAGTTCAGGAAGTTCCCTGCTATAATTTCTTCAAGTACCCCTTCAGCACCTTTCCCTCTCTCTTCCTCCTCTGGGATACCAATTATGCGTATATTATTTCTTTTTAGTGTATCACTTAGTTCTCTAATTTTCCCCTCATACTCCTGGATTTTTTTATCTTTCTCTCAGCTTCCTCTTTTTCCATAACTTTATCTTCTAGTTCACCTATTCTCTCCTCTGCCTCTTCAATCCGAGCTGTCGTCGTTTCCATTTTGTTTTGCATTTCGTTTAAAGCGCTTTTCAGCTCCTCGTGACTGTTCCTTAGTCCCTTGATCTCTGTAGCAAGAGATTCTCTGCTGTCCTCTATACTGTTTTCAAGCCCAGCAATTAATTTTATGACTATTATTCTAAATTCACTTTCTGTTATATTATTTAAATCCTTTTTGATCAGCTCATTAGCTGTTGTTATTTCCTGGAGATTCTTCTGAGGGGAATTCTTCCGCTTGGTCATTTTGGATAGTCCCTGGCATGCTGAGGGCCTGCAGGGCACTTCCCCTGTGCTGTGGTGTATAACTGGAGTTGGTGGGCGGGGCCGCAGTCCGACCTGATGTCTGACCCCAGCCCACCGCTGGGGCCACAGTCAGACTGGTGTGTGCCTTCTCTTCCCCTCTCCTAGGGGCGGGATTCACTGTGGGGTGGCGTGGCCCGTCTGGGCTACTTGCACACTGCCAGGCTTGTGATGCTGGGGATCTGGCGTATTAGCTGTGGTGGGTAGGCAAGGTGCACAGGGGCAGGAGGGGCAGGCTTAGCTCGCTTCTCCTTAGGTGATCCACTTCAGGAGGGGCCTTGTGGCAGTGGGAGGGTGTCAGATCCGCTGCCGGAGGTTTGGCTCCGCAGAAGCACAGAGTTGGGTGTTTGCGCGGAGCGAGCAAGTTCCCTGGCAGGAACTGGTTCTCTTTGGGATTTTGGCTGGGGGATGGGCGGGGGAGATGGCGCTGGCGAGTGCCTTTGTTCCCCACCAAACTGAGCTCTGTCGTCCGGGGGCTCAGCAGCTCTCCCTCCCTTTGTCCTCCAGCCTTCCCGCTTTCCGAGCAGAGCTGTTAACTTATGACCTCCCAGACGCTAAGTCGCGCTTGCTGTCGGAACGCAGTCTGTCAGGCCCCTCTGCTTTTGCAAGCCAGACTCGGGGGCTCTGCTTGGCCGGTGGGCCTCCCCTCCGCCCCGGCTCCCTCCCGCCAGTCCGTGGAGCGCGCACTGCCTCGCTGCCCTTCCTACCCTCTTCCGTGGGCCTCTCGTCTGCACTTGGCTCCGGAGACTCCATTCTGCTAATCCTCTGGCGGTTTTCTGGGTTATTTAGGCAGGTGTAGGTGGAATCTAAGTGATCAGCAGGACGCGTGGTGAGACCAGCATCCTCCTACGCCGCCATCTTCCCTCCCATCATCTCTTTTTTTTTTTTATTGCTGAGTAATACTCCACTGTATATATATATATATATATATATATATATATATATATATATACCATATCTTCTTTATCCATTCATCCATTGATGGATATTTGGGCTCTTTCTATACTTTGGCTATTGTTGATAGTGCTGCTATAAACATTGGTGTGCATGTGCCCCTTCAAACAGCATTCCTGTATCCCTTGGATAAATACCTAGTAGTGCAATTGCTGGGTCATAGAGTAGTTCTATTTTTAGTTTTTATTTTATTTTATTTATTTTATTTTTAGTTTTTTAAGGAACCTCCATACTCTTTACCAGAGTGGCTGCACCAGTTTGCATTCCCACCAGCAGTGCCAAAGAGATCCTCTTTCTCCGTATCCCCACAAACATCTGTTGTTGCCTGAGTTGTTGATGTTAGCCATTCTGACAGTTGTAAGGTGGTATATCTCCATGTGGTTTTGATTTGTATTTCCCTGATGATGAGTGATGTGGAGCATTTTTTCATGTGTCGGTTGGCCATCTGGATGTCTTCTTTGGAGAAGTGTCTATTCATGTCTTTTGCCCATTTCTTCACTGGATTATTTGTTTTTTGGGTGTTGAGTTTGAGAAGTTCTTTATAGATTTGGATCTATGCCTTTATCTGATATGTCTACATATCTTTATCTGATATGTCTTTTGCAAATATCATCTCCCATTCTGTCAGTTACCTTTTAGTTTTGTTGATTGTTTCCTTCGCTGTGCAGAAGGTTTTTATTTTGATGAGGTCCCAGTAATTCATTTTAGCTTTTGTTTCCCTTGCCTCCGGAGATGTGTTGAGGAAGAAGTTGCTGCAGCCAAGGTCAAAGAGGTTTTTGCCTGCTTTCTCCTCGAGGATTTTGATGGCTTCCTATCTTACATTGAGGTCTTTCATCCATTTTGAGTTTATTTTTGTGTGTGGTGTAAGAAAGTGGTCCAGGTTCATTCTGCAGGTCGCTGTCCAGTTTCCCCAGCACCACTTGCTGAAGAGACTGTCTTTATTCCACTGGATATTCTTTCCTTCTTTGTCAAATATTAGTTGGCCATACGTTTGTGGTTCCATTTCTGGGTTCTGTATTCTGTTCCATTGATCTGAGTGTCTGTTTTTGTGCCAGTACCATACTCTCTTGATGAGTACAGCTTTGTAATACAGCTTGAAGTCTGGGATTGTGATGCCTCCTGCTTTGGTTTTCTTTTTCAAGATTGCTTTGGCTATTCAGGGTCTTTTCTAGTTCCATACAAATTTTAGGATTGTTTGTTCTAGCTCTGAATGCTTGAGTTATTTTGATAAGTATTGCATTGAATATGTAGATTGCTTTGGGTTGTATCAACATTTAAATAGTATTTGTTCTCCTATCCAGGAGCATAGAATATTTTTCCATTTTTTTATGTCTTCTTCAATTTCTTTCATCAGCTTTCTATAGATTTCAGTGTATAGATTTTTCACCTCTTTGGTTAGATTTATTCCTAGGTATTTTACAGTTTTTGGTGCAATTGTAAATGGGATCGATCCTTGATTTCTCTTTCTGTTGCTTCATTGTTGGTATATAGGAAAACAATTGATTTCTGTGCATTGATTTTATATCCTGTGATTTTGCTGAATTCATTGATTGGTTCCAGCAGTTTTTTTGGTGGAATTTTTGGGTTTTCCATATAGAGTATCATGTCATCTGCAAAGAGTGAAAGGTTGACCTCCTCCTGGCCGATTTGGATGCCTTTTATTTCTTTGTGTTGTCTTATTGCTGAGGCTAAGACTTCCAGTAGTATCTTGAATAACAGTGGCGAGAGTGGACATCCCTGTCTTGTTCCTGACCTTAGGGCGAAAGCTCTCAGGTTTTCCCCATTGATAATGATATTAGCATTGGGTCTTTCATATATGGCTTTTATGATCTTGAGGTATGATCCTTCTATCCCTACTTTCTTGAGGTTTCTATCTAGAAAGGATGCTGTATTTTGTTAAATGCTTTCTCTGCATCTATTGAGAGCATCATGTGGTTCTTGTCCTTTCTTTTATTGATGTGATGAATCACATTGATTGTTTTGCAGGTATTGAACTGGCCCTGCATCCCAGGTATAAATCCCACTTGGTCGTGGTGAATAATTTTTTAAATGTATTGTTGGATCTGGTTGGCTAATATCTTTTTGAGGATTTTTGCATCCATGTTCATCAGAATAATTGGTCTATGGTTCTCCTTTTTAGTAGGGCCTTTGTCTGGTTTTGGAATCAAGGTAATGCTGGCTTCATAGAAAGAGTTTGGAAGTTTTCCTTCCATTTCTATTTTTTGGAACAGCTTCAAGAGAATAGGTGTTAACTCTTCCTTAAATACTTGGTAGAATTCCCCTGGAAAGCCATCTGGCCCTGGACTCTTATTTTTTCGCAGATTTTTGGTTACTAATTCGATTTCCTTACTGGTTATGGGTCTGTTCAAATTTTCTATTTCTTCCTGTTTCAGTTTTGGTAGTTTATATGTTTCTAGGAATTTGTCCATCGCTTCCGGATAGGGCACAGACACCTTTAAAATATTTTTTAAAAATAGAGCCCCAAAGACTTCTACCTGTGCAACAGCTCAGTTGAGAGCCCCAAAGACTTCTACCTGTGCAAGAGCTCAGCTCTTTTTCTGAGTGGCATAATTTTACTCCCATTGTTCTGGCATCCATGCCTAAGACGAAACACATATAAACCATCACAACTTCCATCTTATAATGACATAATTCCCTGATAATGTGTGAACTAATTAGTTTCAGTAGGACAGACTATCTTTCCATTTTTGATAATTGCTGGTGGACATCACCTGATGCATCTTGTAATCTGTTAGCTATTCTGATTTTTCCATTAATTGCTTTATTCTCAGACTCATTTTTTCCCATCTCTTAAGCAGATTTAAATTTTGTTGTCTCTGTAATGTCTATTTCTGCATCCTAATCTGCTCTGCCTTCATATAGGCTTGGGTTTTAATTATCAAAATGATTTATTTGGATGCTACCTGTACGTACACTCTTTTTGTATCTCCTACCACCTACGAGGCTATACATCAACACTTATTGGTGAATTGATTTAAAAATTACAAACACGTTATTCCAAATTCAGTTACTATTAGCATTAGTTAATATGTTTACATGAACAAAAGAAAATGCACAAAGAAGTTAATATAATGCAGAGGGGAAAAGCCAAATGCCTGAGTTAGAACACTCTGGATTCAAATTCAATTCTGCCACTGAATACATGTGCCATCAGGCAAAGTACTTAATTTCTCCAAGTTTTGATTTCCTCATTGTTAATATGGAGAAAATGAAACCTTGCTCCATGTTTTGTTGCCAGAATTAACATGAGTGAATTAGATAATATGTTAATTCAGAGCTCCATAGAGTGCTGAACACCTAATGGGTGGTCAGTACTAAAGACCCCATGATTTTGAGGCAAGATCAGCCTGTACCTTGTTTTTCTGAGCTATATAAAGAAACAGCCCTCGGGAGTTTACAAGGCATAAACAATCGGAATTTGTGGTTTTAAATATGTATTTACTAAGTTCTATTTTATGCCAGGCTCTATGCTAAGCACTTTATATTTACTGTTTTATCTAATCTTCAAAATTATCATCAGAGGTAGGTATTATTAGGAGCATTACAAATATATAAATTAAAGGTCTTAGCCGGCTGGAAGAGCCAGACTTGAGATTTAAACCCAGGTGTCTGACTCTAGTGTCTGTCCTTTTTATCAGTAATAGACTCTCCACCCTTCTTTTGGGAGTTATGTCACACTGATAAAGAATATGAGGAATTACAGTCTCAGATGTACCAGATAAGAGTACTCTTCTCCAAAGAGATGTCTCCTTTAATCTCAGTGTACCCACCTCTGAATCTAAGCTAATGCTTCAGGTAGTGGATCTCCTCCCTTATGTGAATTACTGACACAGGGTATCACTTCTGCATCTGAGCACACTGATTTTTGAAAACTTCCCTTTCATTAAGTTCAAATTAGAAAAATAACAAAAACTGCCATAATGAACTGAATTATTAGTTACCAATCTCTCTCTTCTCCTGTAGGGTGACTCTGGAGGACCACTGGTTAGTCCAGATGCTAGAGATATCTGGTATCTTGCTGGAATAGTGAGCTGGGGAGATGAATGTGGACAACCTAACAAGCCTGGTGTTTATACTAGAGTGACTGCTTTCCGAGACTGGATCCATTCCAAAACTGGTATCTAAGAGAGAAAAATCTAGTAGAATGGAACACATTTTTGTGTATAGGCCATTCTCAAAGATACAGAATTGCAGAAGTCTTGCAGGTCACTTGGATATGACCCATCTAACTAACTGTTTGCTTGATGCACATATTTCCTTCCTACCTCTGCTCCACACTGAACGTCCTACTTCTGTCAGATAGATTCTGTCCCAATTTGCGTTCATTTGTTTTCTAGAAGCTTTTTCATCAAAATTTTGGCTTGTTGACGTATTTTTCTTATGCATATTATGCATATATATATATATATATATATAATTTGAAGCAATTCCTTCTTTCATTTTTCCAACCTCTCTCATCTCAGATCTCTGCTTTCAAGGTGCAGAACAAAGGGTCAAAGGAAATGTAAAAAGGAAAGAACTATATTTTTATGTACAAAAAAGTATTAGGAATTTCTTTTTCCTTAAAGGAATGAGGAAAATGATAATATTCATTATGACAGGTCAAGCAAATAGAAAGCAGAATACAAAACACTTAATGATGGAGAAAGAATGGGAATTAAGGAAGTACAGAGAAACCAAGATATAGTTTTATTTTCATTTCTAGCTAACATCTACAGTGATAAGTGTGGGGACAATTCTGTTTTCCTGTGACCTACAATAATTATACAGATTCTATATAATGTACTTGTTCTAAGTTAAAGCAAATAATATTTATTTAGTCTTGCACTACTGCAAGTATCAATATATTATAATGAAAACATCATCCATTTACTTGATATTATGACAGTCCATGAAGAAGGGGAATTTGGGAAAATATCACTACTTAATGTATTGCAAATGCTTTAAAAATCTGAGGTTATGAAAATTCATTTAAGAACGACCAGTATACCTTATGTATTAAGATTTTTTTGTGGTTGACTAGACGAGAATGAAGAGAGAATTAATATTTAACGAAAAGGAACTATCACCAAGGGCTTGTGTGCTTGTGATTAAAGCTTTTCCAGCTACAAAGCCTGGAAGGGAATAAGGTCCAGGTGTTAATGTATAGTTGTAGTTATGCAAATGGAAATGAGACCTCCATTTGGAGATGATTACACATCTTTGCCTGCTACCTGCTTTACCTTCCCGTGGCCTGAGCACTTCCCTGGGCTTGGATCAGAAGATATCCTCACTGCTGTGTCTAGTATGGCACAGAATTGCTAACTGCTTACATACAAAACTGAAGACGGAAAGCCAAATATCAGCCATTTTCATAATTTTATTTTTAGTAATTTACTAAGCTGTGAGAGACATAACACGCAAGTGATCTAGGCCATCATGAAGTTAGAACTCATGCCATGTTAATGGTGAGATTTCACTAAAGTTTTCATTACCCTTACCTGCTCATATATAGCTATTCACCAAATTCTGTATTGGGCCATAACCACTTTCAAAACCACAATCAGTAGGAAAAATTTGACTTTTATTGACCTGAATAATATTGGCATATGAACTGGTAAAATTTAGGCACTTGGCTAAAGTAAGATGAAAACTGACATGAATGGACGTGTTTGATATTTTGGACAAATTATTTTTGTTTCATTTAATATTCTGAAAAAAATAAAATTGAGGCAAGTGATGAATTTTAAACAAAGATTTAAGTACATTTCAAACTAAATTACTCTCAGTGTTCTATTCAAAATTGACCCCCTGTTTCAGTATCTTCTGTAGTTGGGCCTCTAGATGGCACCTGTAAGCTGTGGGAAGATAGAAAAAGATGTCTGGATCTTCAAGTGCTAAAAACTGTAGTAGAAATTCTGTGTTAGGGATTTTTTTTATAAAAGCAAAAGAATACAATTCCTCTCTTTGAAGGCATTTAAAAATAAGTACACATAAATTGACATCATGGTCAATATTTTCCAGATTTCTGGAGGCGAGTTTCCAAACTAAAAATTTATAACATGTGATGTGAGGAATTTCTTCTGCAAGCCAACTTGAAGAGATTTAAATTAAGGAGAAATTTTAGGAGTTTAATTTCACAATGGCATCATAGTCTTCAGAGAAATACTTTTGATACTATCTTTTACAAAAGATTTGAGAAACAGAGGTTGGGTCACAGTGAAAATATGAGCAGTAGTTCAAACTTTATGTGCACAGAGAAATAGATAATACGATAGGTCATATTTTTAAAATAACTTCTTTTGAAAAAAGATAACATGTGGAGGGTTTCAGCATTTTTGAACATGTCTATTTTAACTATGTCATTGGAGAAAGTTAAGTCATGACTGGAATAACATTTATTAATTGTATAAGCGGTATGCAGTTCCTTTTATATCTTTTATCTCTCTTCCCACAGTACCTAGTAAAGTGCTTTGTATGTCATAGTCTTTCAATGTGTTGCTTTATTTTTATATTATGCAGAAAACATAGCTTTATTATTGTTTACACATTGACTTTAAGAAGTAATCCAGATTTTACATTAACTGTGATTTAAGCCAGGTGATTAAACACTCTAAACCTCAATATACTCCTTTATAAGACAGGGATAATAATATTACCTCAAATGATCAATTGTAGAGACTACAATGAGATAACATTTGAAAGTGCTTAGCAGAGTTCTTGGCACATAGTGGGTGCTCAAGAAATGGTAGCTATTATAATTATTACTTTAATTAAACGACAATCTTGTTTTAAACAATTGGTACTTGATCATTAGATAATTAGATAATTAGAATAATAGAATAGGCCAATTTCTTGTTTAGTTAGGACTCCTCCTGGAAGTCTTTCTTGACTCCCTCAAGTGAATATAACATCCTCTTTTCTGAAATTCCTTACCATCTAAAAAAAAACACTTTAAGATTTTCCCAGATAATCATAGATTCACATATAGTTATAAAATATAAAACAGAGAGATCATGTGTATCATTTACCTAGTTTCCCACAATGGTAAACATCTTGCTTAGCTATAATATAATATCACAGCCAAGAATTCAACATTGAGACAATCCATCAATCCATCAACCTTATTCAGATTTCACCAGCTTTAAAAGCATGCAGTTATGTGGGTATGTATGTGTTTAATTCTGTAATTTTATCATGTGTAGATTTATGTAATCCCCACCACAGATGAGGTACAGCATAGTTTGATCTCAAGGATCCCTCAAACTACCCATAGCCACCTGGCTCCTTCCCTATCCCTGTCCTCAGTCTTTAACTCCTGGTAACCATTAATCTCTTCTATATGTTTATGATTTTGTCAATTCAAGAATGGTAATGGAATCATACTCTATGAAACCTTTAGAGGTTAGCTTTTTCACTCAGCATACTTCCATTGGCATCAATCCAAGTTATGTGTGTCAATAGTTCATTCTTTTATTACTGAGTAGCATTCTATGGTATGGATGTACCACAATTTGTTTAACCATTCACTTACTGAAGGGCATTTGAAGTGTGTACAATTTTTGACTATCACGAATAAAGTAACTATAACATTTGTGTGTCGGTGTGTAGGTTTTGTGTGAACATTCATTCCTTTGGGACTAATACCCTAGAGGGCATTAATGGTCATATGGTAAGCACATGCTTAATTTTTAAAGAAACTGTTATATTCTTTTCATCTGGTTTCTTACCATTTTTTTAAACCTCTCTGTACCTACACTCTCTCCCCATGTTTTCTAAAACTGTTTTTAAAGTTTATTTATTTTCAGAGAAAGAGAATAAGCAGGGGAGGGGCAGTGAGAGAGAGAGAGAGAGAGAGAGAGAGAGAATCCCAAGCAGGCTCTGTGCTGGCATCACAGAGCCTGACACAGGGCTTGATCCCATGATCCTGAGATCATGACCTGAGCTGAGATCAAGAGTTGGATGCTCAAATGACTGAGCCATCCAGGCACCCCTCCCCATGTTTTTTTAGAGATGTGTGAATAGATCTGATACAACTAGACCATAAGCCCTTTCAGGTGGGGACCATGGCCGTTTCATTTTTATAACCTTTATAGTTCATAGGAAAGTATAATATTTATGGCACATACTCAATAAAGATTTATGAAATAAAGATTGAAGACAGTAGTAAAAGAAAGCAAATAGGAATACATGAGAAATTTTAAAAAAGGAATTACTTTGGGGAGAAAAAAATTAACAGTGTTGCCTTCATGAATGCATTATGCCATAATTTTTATAATTCTGGACTTTACCACAGTACCTCCAAGTATCTCATATTGCTTGATATATAATCTTCCTCTCTGTACTCTCCCACATGGTATACAATCAAATACAGACTAAAAGACATGGATTATGTGATAATCTTATCCTTGTGCCTGTTTATTTCCTGATACATAATGTCTTTGATGGTTTTCTGATGAATCTGTATCAATTTCTACACTGTTTTTGTGGAGTGGATTCAAGTACAAGGATATATCTTATATCTGTGTTGGTATTAATTTTTATAACCCTGACTCTATGAGTTTTTTGTTCTAGTAATGTTTTTATTGTACAACTCTCAAGGTGGGGTGGAAGACAGAGAGGCCTGTGACATGTAATTAGATGTGCCTTAGTCGACACTGACCCATTAATCAATACTTCTTTGGCACAGCTGTAGCCAGTTTAAATAAATAACAGTGTCAATCACTATAGTCACTGCCCTGCACATACCTTTGACTCCTGCTTTTCATTCTTGCTTCACCACCCTATGACATTTGCTTTTTACCACAACCCTGATAAAATCCAGATCTCCACCTACTCTTTTCCTATAGTGTGCCATTGAGCATGTTTGGAGAAAAATTCAAAACCACTCTGACAGGTCTGACTTCAAATGCATGATCACAAATCTCCAGTCACTCTCAGTGCTTCCCCAACATCATATGATACTTCACTGTTCACCTTCCCATTCTCCCAGATTTCTATTTCACATCTCTTCCTCTCCTTAACTCCCCTATCACCTCCTTCTGCATCCCATTCTCCACTGATGATCTTGCTTCTCACCTCCTTCACTGAAAATCAAAGCATTCTGAAGAAACCCTCCACCACCTCTATTCACGTGTCAGCGGCTGCTTCTGCACACTTGGCTTTCCTGCCTGTTGCCCCAGGTGCTCTGATTGAAAGCCAATCCCCCCACCTATACACTAGATCCCATCTTCTCTCACCTACGTAGGTAATTCGCTCCAGCAACTCCTCCCTCCCTCTCCTACTTCAAATTTTCTTTTTGTTATTTTCTCAACCTCAAGAAAGACACACACACACACACACACCAAAATGATCTCGACTTGACCTTTTCTACCCATTGCAGCTCCAAGACTTTGCAGGAAAGCTTTTTGAAAAAAATCACTCTATATTTACTACCTGTTTACTACCTCCTATAACCTCTGCTTCTGTTATTCCTTAAGCACATTTCAACCAAATTTTGGCTTCGTAATTTCTCTAAAACTGCTCTTCACAAGGGCACTAATAGTCTCCATGTTGCTAAATCTAATGGTGAGTTCTCATCTTACATGTCTCATCAATCGCATTTGGCACAGTTAATCCCTGCCTCCTCCTTGTTAGATCCTCTTCTTTTTCTTTCAGGTCACTACATATTCCTGATTTCCTGCTACTCTCAGACTTTGTACTCACAGGTAGTCTCATTTTCTGGTTGCCACCCTTGTCCTTGCGCTCCTAATGTTAGCTTACACCAGGGCTAAGACCTTATTATTCTTCCTTGGTGATCTCATTCAGTCTCATGGTTTTAAATACCATCTTTATGATGACATTTCCAGATTTTTATCTCTGGCTCAGACCTCTCTTCTCAAATCCAAACTCCTATGTCCAATGGTCTATCTCCATTACTGGTATCTCCATTAAGATGTATAGTAACCATTTCTTTAAAAAAATTCTTTTTAATGTTTATTTATTTTTGAGAGAGAGAGAGAGACAGAGCATGAGTAGGGAAGGGGCAGAGAGAGAGGAGACACAGACTCTGAAGCAGACTCCAGCTCCAAGCTGTCAGCACAGATCCTGACGTGGGGCTCAAACTCACGAGCTGTGAGATCATGATCTGAGCTGAAGTTGGGTGCCTAACTGACTGAGTCACCCATGTGTCCCTCTAATAATCATTTCAAACACAACGTGTCTTGTCTCCAAACATGTTGTACCCACTGTCTTCCCCACCTCAGTCAATGCCATTCTTCCAGTGCTCAGGCCCTAAAACTCTTGACTTCTCTCTTTCTTTCACATCCCACATCTAGAATTTTCTAGTATAATATTCTCTAGAATTTTGCCTAAACTCAAGCTCACTTATCAATTATTTGTAAATTTATCTTCTGTTCCCCTTTGAAAAGAATATCATTTGCTACTTTTTCCATTCTCTGAATCTCCAAAATTCCAAGGCCTGTGTCTCCCTCTCTCTTTGACTCTCCCCCACTGTGCACACTGTCTCAAGCATTTCATGAATTCTTCTGCCTCCACACTTTCATTTTTGCTGCTTTTCTACCTGGGAAGCTATTTCCCTAAATAGTCATGTGATTTTCCCCGTTCTCTTTTCATTCAAGTCTCTGCTCAGATGTTGATCCTCAGAGAAGCCTACTTTGACCATTGTATCTTGTATAATTGCTTCTGTCTCTCATTTTCCTTTTTACCATACTTTACATATCTTTATAGCAATCATTTCTACCTGACACTACACACACACACACACACATACACAAATGCACACACATGCACACACACACACTGAGTATAATCCAGTATAATCTCATTTTAATTACATCTGCAAAGATTATTTTTCCAAATAAGGTCACATTCTGAAGTTCCAGTTGGGGGACAATACTCAACACAGTACAGTGCCCAAGACAGAAGCCACAGTCTTTTTGTATCCTTGGAAGTGACCTAATCTAATCTTGCAAGCAACATCCTGCAGCATTTAATTTGGTAGAAGTGAGTCAGTAAGTCCAGTCCATCCTCAGGGGAGGAGATTGCACAAGGGTGGTTGTGACCCTTGTGTGTCATACAAGGGTGATTCCAGGAGGTTGACACTATGGGGGGCCATTTTAGAGGCTCCCTACCATGAGCATGGACTTGGAAGGGGTCTTTTGAAGTTAAGGTTCCAACCTGTTGCTGTGATTGACTCTATGATCTTAGCTTTAGTTCTCCTGAAAGCAGAAGCTGAAACAATGGCTTCCCTGCAGATAGTCTCCTGGAAGTGATCCTACAAACGGTGGGGTGGAGGTGTTGGGAGGAAATAGCAAGGGGAAAACCAAGACTTGGCTATGTGATTGAGTTGGAACCTCTGGGGGAATGGTTCTCCATCCCACAGGGATTTCTGAAGGGCTGTATGGAATGCTTCTCAGAATTATCCATCTGAGAAAATAAAGAAGGAACGTTTCCCCTCACTGATTGAGAGCTGCCCCATGGTGAATTACCTGTTTGCGCTTCCAGGTTGTGCAAATGTCAGGGTTGATCTGACTCCCATTGCTCCCATGCTGAAGTTTCTAAGGAAGTTTCTAAAGAAGTCCTACGATGCTTGAGGTGAAGTGATGTCTGAAGTCTATGCGGAACTATTTGCCATATTTGCATTTGGAATTGAGGTGAAACCAAGAAGAAATAAAGAGTGCCCAAGAGATTTATGGTAAAAAGGAGAGGTTAGGAGAAATTGGAAATTCAATGACAAAAGAATTTGCCTTTTCTAAGTCAGAAATAGTTTACCTACATAACTGTCATATGCCTTCCCTCCCATTTTAGTTCTCAAGACTATGGCTGTCCTCCTGTGTAAGGCCTAACTATTCTGTGCCCTAAAGTTACTGTTGATCAGATTAACCATTGACTTGCTGCTCTCACTGCTCCCATGTATTTATGTATGTAAATATTCACATACATAAATATAATAGTTTTGTTATAAAGGCATTGGTCTTAAGGTCTGGGCTATTAATTTATATCATAGTCGTGGATCTAAAAAGATAAAAATCAAATAAGCCAAAAATAAGCCAAAATAATAAAAGTGATTGTCATCTCTAGATCAGTGCTTTCTAACAGAAATATAATGTAAGCTACACATGTATTTTAATTTTCTAGTGGACACACTTAAAAAAGTAAAAAGAAACATGTGGCAGGTGGCCACAAGATGGGCCACATTGTCATGATGATTATTTTGAATTAAAAAGCAGTTAAAACCCATTAGATTCAGGAAGAGCTCTTTACTTCCCCCCTCAAGTGCCTAAAAATTTAGAAGGAGGACTTGCTCTAGGAAGAGAACTATTATCATAGTTAATTACACACTGAACTAGACATGGTAGAACCTAGCAAAGCCTTCCCCTTTTTCTCTTTAGACTTGCCCAATGTGTAACATAGTTTTCTTGTCCACAAATGCAGTTCCTCTACTATTTCCTAATGAACTCATTTTGCTGGTAAAATAACCAGCCATTTTATTTTTAAGGTTGACAATACAGCCATAGTAGTTCAAAATACTGGGCTTATTTTATTATTTCTGCAGTGACATTTATTAAGGATTATTCAAAAGATTTAGTGGCTTAAAAAAACATTTTATTTCAAATTAATTTTTGACTTCTAGAAAGTTGCAAAAATAGTAAACAATGTTCCCTTATATTACTCGCCCCACCATGTCTCATGCAAACATTAACCATAGTACAATTATTAAGAACAGGAAATTAACATTACTACAGTATTATTAGTTAACCTAAGGTCCTATTTGAGTTATTAAAAAAACTGGCAGTTGGGTGCTGAAGGGTATACTAATAATTTCTTTTAATACTTTCAGTACATGCCTAAAACTACTGGTCTCATCCTTTCAGTATTAAAACTCGTTAAAATTTTAAAGGAAATACAGTAACTTCTTTAGCTCCTAGGGTTTCTTTTTGTTATAACTCATATGAATATTCTTAGAGCAATGTTTTTCAGACTTTGGTGTCTATAAACTTACCAGGGATATTTGTCAACAATTTATCTTGGGTCCATCCCTACATGCACACACAGTTGGGTTGGGAGAGGCTAGAATCTGTATTTTAAACAAACATTTGCTAATGGATCACTCTTTGATGAACATAGGATTAAAAGCAGATTTGGCAGAAATCAATGTGGTATACTGAAGAGGTTTTGAAAAATCTTTCCTCAATTGTCTTTCAAACTGATTTTTTTTTAAAGAATGACTCACTAATATCAGTTCTTATATTTTACTATTAAAACATGCATGCATTACCTGGAGGAACACATAGGTTACCTGTCTTTTTTTTTCTTGATATAAATTGTCATCCTATCTGGTAGCTACATCATGCAAGAGAGAATGGGAACAAGATACAGGGTAGAACCCCAATAGCCACAAACGTTGTAAAAGGTCTTCAAGGCAGTAAAATCAGTCCTGCAGCAACCCAGCCTCTAGAGGTGGGGAAGCAAATAGCTCACACCCAAAATACTGTATTGACTCCAGTTAGCACAGCACCAAAATGTTTGTACCTTCTCATTTTTTTTCCCAATCTTACATAATCTACTATGCAAACATACATCTAACCTCCTCTGGTGCACAAATTCTACATTTACCACCGCCTCTGCTGCATTGTCCTCCTGTGTACCTACCGGCCACTTAGAAACTTTGCAGGGCCAGTCATATATCCTAATACAATAAGGCACTATATTAATAATAGAACTATTATTGTAATTAATAGCTTTTTATGTAAGCATATAGACTTTAATAATTACGTTTTGTGACATTCAAGAAATTCACACAACATCTTCAAAGAAACGATTTGTAGCAGAAAGCTAGCACGGCAATGATGCCTTTATCAGCACTAGAATATTTCTCTCGCTAGTTCTAGCACTTCTGGAAGTGTAAATGAATAGATATTACTGATGTTCAGGTTTCTTCCTGCAAAAAGAAGCCATTTGAGAAGAAACACAGAAGCTATTTTATAGTAGATGCTAAAAGACCACATAACATCCATAAATACAGTTCCCTCTTCTCCTAGTATTTTAGGTATTTACTTATTTTTCTGATTTAATTTCTATTTCTTAGGTTTCTAAACCATACTAAACATGGGAATAATGTACCCAAAACTTCCAGAATTTAAATAGGAAATATATTATTTGCTGAGATGTGGTGTTTCCAGCAGCATCTATCTATAAAAATGTATTGTGAAACTCGTATCTGAAGGGAGTATGGAGGAGGGTAAAACTGCTGCCTAAAAATTGGGCAGAGAAGACAGCACTGGTAGAAAATGGAGAGAAGGATACTAGGGCTTGACAATAAGAAGCAGATTCTGGAATTCAGTTTGTCAAACATGGTTCATCCTAACTTTACCTTGTAATTGGGGTGACCATCTGTGTTAGCTAATTGGCTTTATCCGGAGAAAAATGAAACTTTGCATACCATTGTGACAGGAGCTTGTTTTGCAAATAGGAGCAAGGTACCACCCAAGTTAGGCTCCTACCTTCCCAGAGAAACTGGCAGATGGGGGTGTCATCTCTTATGGTATTTACATCTCAAAGATAAGCTTCTCAGGTCTTTGAGAAAGACATTCCTGGATCATAAAGCTGGCAAAAGGCTTATCTAGTTTTCTTATGTAACTTAGGTTAAGAAATAGACTAGTAATTGCTATAATTTAAAAAAAATAAAATAATTGGCACAGTGTCTTTTAGGCCTTTGTTGTTATCATCTTTTCCGAATGAAGGGATGGTTTTTCTTGAGTAGATGAAAATTGTGTGGCAGTTTTTTATTTTTATTTATTTTTATTATTTTAAGTTTATTTATTTATTTTGAGAAAGAGAAAGCACAAGTGGGAGAGGGGCAAAGAGAGAGGGAGAGAGAGAGAATCCCAAGCAGGCTCCACACTCTCAGCGCAGAGCCAGGTGCAGGGCTCCAATTCATGAACTGCGAGATCATGACCTGAGCTGAAGTCGAATGCTTAACCAACGGAGCCACCCGGGTGCCCCGTGTGGCTAGTTTTTTAAAGATCTAATGCAGAAGATTGGCTTACAATGGGTACAACGGATCTTCAGTGAGGATCAATAGGTTATCTGTGTGATGTTTGCTTTGTAATGGCCAAGAGATGGTGGTAAGTAAGAATTAAAATAACTCTTAAAAATAATGTTTCATTATGTATTTTCTTGACAATTGCTTTATCTCTTTTTCATTCTTATTAAAAACGGCACTTTAAAAATAATTTGTTAATCAGTGATCAATAAGGTTAAATAGCCAACATGAAAATTTCAGCTTTCAGCAATTTCACTCTTTTATCTGCTGAAACATTAGTTTAGATTACTATAATTTATTTAACCACTTCTATATTGATGGGCACTTTAGCTCTTTCTCGTTTCCTCTAATTAAGAGAACACTGCAGGGAACATACCTGTATTTGTCAGGTAACACAAAACTGTTATAACATGCAGAGCAAAAATGCATAATAGCTCAAGCACAATAGAATTTTATTTCTTGCTCACATGATTATCCAAGGCAGGTGGTCCAGATAATCTACTGGTCTTCTCCAGTGTTTCAGGGACCTAGGATGCTTCCACCATGGAGCTCTACCATCCATTAGGGACACTTCATTCTTTGTATTTAGTCTGCAGAGCAAGAAAGTGATCATGGAGGAGGCACACTTGCTTTTTCCTAAAAGCCCTACACAAATGGAGTACACAACAGTTCCACTCCCATACCTCTGGAGAGTGGATCGGTCACACATTCATACCTAAGTACGACAGTGGCTGCCAAGCACGCAGCCAGAAAAACAAAACCAATTTCCTGGGTAGCTATTAGTCTCTGCCACGGTACTTGTAATACATTTTCTTATGGATATTTGAACATATTTATGTAGGATTGATACCTAGAAATGTTACTGCTGGGTTTCGATATATACTGTAAAATGATCTTGTAGATAGATTTTAACAACCTAAAAATGCATGATAATACTACTTTCCTTGCATCCTCTTCAACCTGACATTTTCAATACCCCATCTGATAAATAAAAAAAGTCTCCCAATTGTTCTAATTTGCACTTCATTACTTGTTAAGCTTTTTCAACTCAATTAAGGCAAAATAATTCCCCAAAGATTTACTGTTCAATGTGCTTCTGTGAATTGTCTGTTTATAGTGCTTCCTGTTTGTTTTTGTTTTTTTCTACTGGGTTATTTGCCTGGCTTCATATTGATGTTCTGGGTCTCTTTATATATTATAGAAGTAATCCTTTTTCTTTTACATATGCAGTCTTTTTTTCCCAGTCTGTCACTTCTCTTTTAACTTTTTAAATTTACCATATTGCATTTTTTAGGTTGTCAAACTCAGCTTGACACTTTTTTTTAAATGTTTATTTGTTTTGAGAGAGAGAGAGACAGAGAGAGAGTGAGAGAGAGCATGAGTGAGTGGGGGGAGGGACAGAGAGAGGAGAGAGAGAATTCCAAGCAGGTTCTACACTGACAACGTGGGTCTTGATCTCACAAACTTGGGGCTCTACCTTAAGAACCATGAGATGATGATCTCAGACAAAATCAAGAGTTAGATGCTTAACCAATGAAGCCACCCAGGCACCCCCTCCTTTATCATTTTTAGGCTTTGTGTTTTACTTAGCAAGTCTTTTACATTGAAGAATGTATAAAGTTTTCTACATTCTTTTTTTATTATTTTTATCATTTTATTTTTATTTACATTTACCTTGTAAAATTTACCTGGGTGTGAGTAGAGCTCAAAATTTGGCATTCAAGTGGTAAAAAAAATAATAGATTTTTGTTGTTTTTAATGAACACTACAGAAACTACCTTGGATCAAGAAAGAGAGATTATTAAAAGGTACCAGGAAGACTTGGTTAACTTGCAATAATTTTCTTGTATAACATGCAAACAAAAAACAATTCTGAAATTAAAATCTCATATTATTTTAGTTGACAAAGGGTGCCAAAATTCTTCCCGGATAGATACTACTCAGTCTAGAGAATGATAGAAAAATATGTTTAAATTTTTGCTAGAAACATAGAAGGCTATCATTACATAAATTGAAATAAGATGTAATTGAAAAAAAAATTTTAATGTTTATTTATTTTTAAGAGAGCGAGAGAGAGAGACAGAGAGAGTGAGCATGAGTGGGGGAGGAGCAGAGAGAGGAAGACACAGAATCCGAAGCAGACTCCAAGCTCTGAGCTGTCAGCTCAGAGCTTGACGAGGGGCTTAAACTCACGAATGGTGAGATCATAACCTGAAGTCAGATGCTTAACGAACTAAGCCACTCAGGTGCCCTGAAATAAGGTGTAATTTGTAAACTACCTAAGAAATGATAAAAGATGCTCAATCCATTATAAAGCAGAAATAATTAAAGCAAATTAAGCATAGCAAAACCATAAAATTGGCAGAAACAACCTTAAACACGTAATTGTAAAAAATATAAATAAGTTAAATTCTTTTAAAAGCTAGAGATTCTGTCTCATAAGTTCCCAGAAAACAGACTCTCTGACAGAGATTTATGTATATGTGTTTATTGGACACTGCTCACTGAAATAGTGTCTCTAAGACAGTGAGATACAGTACTGGGAAGAGGGAGAAGTTGCAACAAGGTTTCAATCAATGCCACACAGAGTTCTGAAGCTGACATATCCCCTTAGACATATCCTGGCTTCTCTGACATGTCCTAGATTGAAGCAAAGATACTAGGGCTTTTAAAACAACTTCCTCCTCACTCATTGGCCAATTGTTATAGACCCTTTGGGCTGCTATACCAAAATATGATAGACTGGATAGTCTGTAACAATAGATATTTATTTCTCACAGCTCTGGGGGCTAGGGAGCCCAAGATCAAGGTGCCAGCAGATTTGGTACCTGGTGGGAACTTTCTTGCTGGTTCAATGACTGCGATCTTCTCATTATGTCATCACATGGTAGAAGGGACAAGGGAGCTCTTCAGTGTCTCTTTTATAAAAAGGCATTAATACCATTCATGAGGGCTGTGCCCTCATGACCAAGTGACCAACCTGGACTTCTATAAATACTTTGTAACACTGTTCTCTACATCCGCTCTTACTGGCTTCCACACAACAGCCCTTCTCTAGGCAAGGTGATCTCTCTAAAACACAAAATTGATTGGATCATTCCCCACTTTAAAATAGCCAATAACAGTACCTTGGTTTCAGAATGAACAAATCCTTAACACGGCCTATCAAGCCTAACAGGATCTGGTCCCTGACTATATCTCAGTTTTATTTCAGGCCTTTGTCCCTCACTCTTAATGCTAAAAGCCACACTAGCCTTCCTTCAGAGGCTCTAGGGCAGAATCCACTCCCTTTTTTTTCTAGTTTCTTGTGGCTACCACACACCTTGGTTTGTGGTCACATCTCTGTCTCCATCTTCACATGCCTTTCTCTTCTTCTGTGTGTCCAATTTCCCTCTGCCTCTCTCTTATAAGAACACCTGCAGTTAGATTCACAGTCCCCCTAACTTATCAAGGATGATCTCCCCATGTCAGGGTCCTTAACTTACATCTACAAATACACTTTTTTCTTGATAAGGTAACATTTCTAGGTTCCATGGATTAGGACCTGATATCTATTGGTGGCCACTATTCAGCCTACTATACCTTCCATAGGAATCCAAAATATATCCCATGCAAATTGTAGCATACAATTTGATTTTGGGGAGCAGGGAGGGACACTGTTTGGAATTGGCAATGAGGAACAAGGAAATATCCTTTCTACCTATATGGACAATGGTAAAAGGGGTAGGAGAGAAAGAATAGCCACCACCTGAAATGGTGGCAAAGAAATCTTTATGCTGGAGTTGTCAGGTTCCAGTTAGAACATGAAGACGATATTTGGAGAAGAATTAAAAATTAAGAAAGATTTTATATAATAAAATAGAATAAAATAAAATAAAGAAATAAAGAAAATGAAATAGAATAAAAAATTAAAAAATTAAAAAGTGAAAAAATTTTTAAATTTTTAAATTAAAAATTAAAAAAAAGAAAAGAAAAATAAAATTTTCTCTTTCTGTATCCAAGAAAAAAAAAGGAAAAAAAAAACAATTTTAACAAAAATGGAAGCAAAAAAACCCCAAAAAAACAAAAAAAAAACTAGAAATGAACCAGAAAACAGAATGAAACCCAAATGAAGTTACATCCAGTTTCCCCTAGAACTAAAACTATGAAGCACTCTATAGTCAGTACACTAAGCAGGTGGAGGGACTTGTGCTGTTCTTTTAGGGGATGTGCTTGGAGGGCACAGTTGGGTGGGGCTTGGTGTAATGGCTCTGTTCTACATTAGTTGGCCCTACTTAGCTTACTGGGGTGGATCGGTGTGGTGAGCATGCGCTTGTGCATGCTTGTGGGTGAGCAGGAGAGGTGGGGTTGGTTTCACCCAGCTCTCCAATCTCTGGTATGGGAACTTTGTGCTCTCACGACCCCCAATCACTCCCCCACTACCCCTCCCCTCCTTTGTCTCACACCTCCATCCACTCCCTGCCTATACCCTGTGTGTCCAAGCCGTGAGCCTGGCAGGTGGCACCTCCCTCCAGAGTTCTATCTATGATGGGGTTGTGTTTCAAAACCCCATACTTCAGAGACTCCTGTGGCCTGGACCTGTGCTGACTCTCTAGGGGAGGGTCTTGCTGAGCAAAGGCAGGGTGCTAGCTTGCCCCAGAAAACGTTTGTGAAGTTGTATAGTGGCAGTGGTTCAGAGATTATGGCAAATCACAATACACAGCTGGTGCCAGATTTCACCACAGTCCGATGTTTCTGTCCCAATATCAGCAAACATGGCTGTTCTCTGGGGTCCACTGGGACCTTTACCTGTGGGGAGGCCATATGGCCTCTACCAAATGAACTCCAAGCAGGGGAACCACTTCTCCCCATGTGGCAAGTGGACCACTCAGACCCTGTTGCCTGCTCCCGGGGATTCACCCTACTGTCTCATCAGAGCACTGCCAGGCACTGGGCTCTGGAACTCCAGACTCTGTGCTCCACTGTTTATAGAATCCTGGTGGTATTGAAACCCTCTCCTTTCTTCCCATCAGTGATTTGGGGGAACAGATTTCTTGTTCAGTCCCCTGCAAGTGCTTTCACTCTTTCTCTTTCTCTCCAGCTACTTTCAGGCGAGTGTTTTTCCTGCACTCTCCCCCTCTGTCCTTTCTCTGCAGAAACAGTTCCTTACCCTCCATGGCTTTCCTCTCCACCTGTTCACTTCTCTGCACCATGTATCTTCTGAGTTCTGTGGCTCAAGTTATGCATATTGTTGTGTTAATCCTCGGATCAATTTCCAAGGTATGCAAAATGGTTTCCAAGGTATGCAAAATGGTGCTCATCTAGATGCGTTTCAGGCACAAGGCAAGCTGAGGGTTTCCATGCTACTCGTCCATCTTGATCGCCACACTGCCCTAATCTTCTAAAGGGGATATAAGGTGAATCTGACAACACACAGGCTTCAAGTAACAATTGTTTCCAATTTTTAGATTTGCCCAAGCCATAATTTTAATAATTTATTCTGGATTTTTTTGACCTAAAATTGGTGTCAGACTCACGATTTTAAATATCAACTTTACTCATGTAAAAAATAAATTGCATTATCTCTGTTCTTGTATGTCTCTCATTTTATGATATATCAAAATTCCACAGACATTAGTTATAACACTGCCACAGTTTCTCTTGTAAGTACTATTAGTAATTCATCTTACAAGAAGACTGAAACTCATTGAACAGCAATTTGGTCTCATAATCTTTTTACTAATGTTGGGCTTCACTTCATGCTGGCAAGGCATGTCAATCCCCCTTTAATTTTCCTCTGGAGGAACAGATTATATAATCAAGTTGTATTTTTAGCAATTAAAATTACCAATGCGCAGGAAATTACGTTTAACTCTAGAGGACTTACAGGAAGTAGGCAGTCAAGCATCAGAATATTTGGTTTTGATGCATATACATTGCTTATTAAGTAACAGGCCTATTGGCTAGGTTGTACAGTTTCCTTGAGAATATGAAGCTAATTTCCTAGTTATGGATTTTATACACAGGGAATAGGGCAGCTCCCATTCTAAGTTAACTAAATGACATCTTGGTCAGATAAATATGTCTTCTGAGTTTGATAAATATAAACAATTTCCTACAGCTGGGTCATAGGGGCTTTACCGAGCTTCAATTTAGCTGTAATTAAAAAGGTCTCTGTTAGTTCGCTATCTAAGCTAACCCAAAATATTACTGCAAATACAGAAGAAAATAGTAGTAAGAAGAACCAAATACTATGTAGGAATAAACAACCAATAGAAAGAAAAGAGAAGAGGTGCTTGCTTCCTGTTCCACGTTGTAAGAATTAGATAACTCATAAGTGTTTATTAAGAATCTGGAATGGGGGGTGCCTGGGTGGCTCAGTCGGTTGAGCGTCCGACTTCAGCTCAGGTCAGGATCTCACGCTCCGTGAGTTCGAGTCCCGCGTCGGGCTTTGGGCTGATGGCTCAGAGCCTGGAGCCTGCTTCCGATTCTGTGTCTCCCTCTCTCTCTGCCCCTCCCCCGTTCATGCTCTGTCTCTCTCTGTCTCAAAAATAAATAAATGTTAAAAAAAATTTTAAAAAAAAGAATCTGGAATGTATAGAAAATTAGTATAAGTCATAAACTCTATACTTCAGGATTTTGTCATCTACTTGGGGAAATAAACATGGAACAAATAGAATAGTAAGTAATAATTAGTTGCTATGAAGTACATGAAATTTTATCAGAAAAAATGAAATTAATGTGGGCCAGAGTTTTTCTGGAAGGTTTTGTAATAAGTTTTAAGATAGTTTTGAAGGATTTTGAAAATAAATGGATATACATGCAAATACCAGGATAAAACTTTGGGGGAAAATATAAACCCAGGAAGAGGAAGTGCTGTCATGGGGTGGATAATGCCAGTGGCTGCAAAGCATTTGAATAATTCTTATCCAAGTTGACATTGAGACTTCATGGCTGCATTGAAGCTAGAACATGATGTCTGTGGGAGTGTCCTTGGGACAAAGGTACATTCTGTAAATCACTCATTTAAAAAAAATTTTTTTTGACGTTTATTTATTTTTGAGACAGAGAGAGACAGAGCATGAACGGGGGAAGGTCAGAGAGAGGGAGACACAGAATCTGAAACAGGCTCCAGGCTCTGAGCTGTCAGCACAGAGCCCAACGTGGGGCTCGAACTCACGGACTGCGAGATCATGACCTGAGCCGAAGTCGGCCACTTAACCGACTGAGCCACCCAGGCGCCTCTGTAAATCATCCCTTTAAAGAATGATTATTCAATCAGACCATAACTATAACGTATGTACTTTTTCTTTATAACTGACAGGACTTCTGTGATTATGGGGCTCAGAGGAGAAAAATGGCATGAGTACTGAAAGTTTAGGCTTTGTTCAAAATGGAAGAAAGATTTGTCTTGTTTCAGCAGCAACCACTGTCCAGTGGTGGAGAACCACAGTTTCTATTTCTAATACTAGAAGCAAATCAAAAGCAAGAAGAGATGCATATGAAAAGAGTTATATCTAATATAAATACTTTCAAATGTTTAAGTTTTGTTTTAAAAATATAAATTGACAGTAAATATTATACAGCATTTATATTTGTTATAGATGATATTTCTATTAGCTGTTTCAAGAGATAAATTACTGAATCTCAGTGAGTTGGTAAAACGGAAAGTTTATTTCAAGATTATGCAAAGTCCAAAATGTGATATACTTCAAAGGGCAGGTAACAATTCTTACAGTGGTGATTATGTCAGTTTTGGCACCCTAAGTTTCTTTTGTAGGAATTTGTTTACTTCATATAAATTTTTAAATTTATTTGCAATAAAATAGATATTTCCCAACTTGTTTTATAAGGCCAACATCACTTTGATTACAAACTTAACAATGACATTAAAAGATAGGAAAATTGCGCCATTCTCTCTCAGAAGCATGAATGCAAAAATCCTGAACAAAATAGTGTATGAAACCCAGTGATACCTAAAATGTATAATAAATTGCTAGAGCAATTATTTCAATAGTAATAATTGAAATACTGAGCTAGAGCTCAGGCTGGGAAGCTGAGCTATCCCAGCCTGAGTGGCAGGGCCCGGGCTGTGGACAGACTGGTGACTGCAAGGCGGCCCACTGACAGTGAAGCTTCTTGCACTCCTGCTTTTAGTAATTTGGCCTTAAAACTACCTGAGGTATTGTCTGTTGGGGAATGGCCCTCGGCAGGCCCTCTGGGAAAAGAAGCATTAGGAAAGAAAATAAGGTTCCGCAAGAAATTGTGTAGCCTTACGTTTAGCCCTTGCCATCCCCTATGGAGACTCCTCTACTTACAGGAAGGATAGCCTCATGCATTTGCTAGCAAAGAGGGCCTGTAAAGGAGAGACATAAGGATTTGAAAGCCTCACTCCGGCAACTAAGGAGTGTATCTCTGGGCACAGGTGACTTCAACCCATAGCCCCACCTGGCCCCCCGGAGGCATTCCAGATGATGACTGAACCTAGTCGGTTAAGGTACAGAATGGTTCATTGTTTCCTAGGTGCATTGTCTCTCTGAGAATGTATGAGGCATGGGTTTCTAGGGCTTTTTCAGCCCCTTTCTGGCACCTCAGACCGAGGCAAACACATTGTTCTTCTGGCTTCAAGTGGTTAGGAGGTCATGTCCCTATAACTGTTCCACTTGAGGTGTTTCATGCGAACAGCAAAGCAAATGCTTCATAGACTATAGATAATTATAGATAAACGCAGATGCATAATGGAATAATGTAAGAAATTAATCAATAATCAAAGGCTGTGTGGGAACATTACGGGAAAATCGCCATGTTATTTCTTAAAGGTTGATTACACATAGGAACGTTTTTAAAATTAGGTAATGTTAGAAAAACGTAGATGACGTATGCTACAAGGAAATCACTAGCAAATATAATGCCACGTTTGCTACAATAAATCAGCCAGTTCAACACACTGCTGTTGTCTGTGTCCATTTTTATTTTAGTTTTAGGTTTTTATTTTAGTTTTTTATTTTTAGTTTTTTTAATTTTAGTTTTGTTTTATTTTCACCGACGCTGTTCTTCCTTCGGGAACCCCTGGTTGCTGGAGCTCATCTCCAGCAAGTGGCCCCCAAACAGGACCCAAAGGTAATCAGATAGGAGCACTCGGGAGGGCTAGGACTCCACCTGGGGTGCTGCAGACCCCTGCAGACGTAGACAGGTAAGTGAAGGGTGGATAGTCAGAACAAAAATTTGAGAAGTTATGGGCCATATTAAGTCTAAAGAAAGAAGACTATTGAAGTATTACTGCATATGCTTGGAAAAAGAAAAATTAAAGTTACTAATAGCCAGTTGGCTAAATTTTTACATTTTATTCAGGAATGCTGTCCATGGTTTCCTGAAGAAGATACAGTAAACTTACAGACATGGAATAGAGTAGGAGATCAGCTTAGGGAGTATTATACTCTCCATGGACCAGAAAAGGTAACTGTAGATGCCTTTGATCTTTGGAATTTAATTAAAGATGTTTCAGAACCTCGGCAAGAGGTTGAAAAACTCCCCCAATGGGAGATTTTCTTTAGGGGAAGGTACTCCTTTGCTTTCTCCTGCTAAGTCTCAGGCAATGCTGGCTTCGGCCCTGCCTGGTGACGATAAGCTTACACCTGAGGAGGAACAAGATTTGGAGGATGCTGCAGCCAAATATCATGATGAGGGAAGCCCTATAGGGGTTTGTGCAGCTCCACTAAATAATAAAGAGCCTCCTACACCTTTTCAGGCTCCCCCTAGTCCTTTACATTGTGATAAATTGTTTAGACGTTTGCCACCTCGTCCCCCTCTTCCAATGACCTTGGCACGACAGAAGGTCCATAGAACTTCAGGCTTTTTGGCTGCACTAAGACAGGGAGAACAGGCAGGGGATATTGAATTTGCTCAATGTTTTCCTGTCATGTATGGAGGCGAATTTGATGAGGAGATCTCTTGGGAACCTCTGCCATATAAAATACTCAAGGAATTAAAGGCTGCATGTCAGGACTATGGTCCTCTTGCTCCTTATACATTAACTCTTTTGGATACACTGTCTAACCGATGGATGGCACCTTATGATTGTGTGCAAGTGGCCAAGGCCTGTTTGTCTGGAGGTAATTACTTGTTATGGAGGGCAGAATATGAGGAATTGGCTAAGAGGCAGGTTTCTATAAAAAGGAAGTCCAAGGATGCCCCTATGACTTTAGACATGTTGCTAGGAAGAGGAGAGTATAATACTGCCTGGTGTCAGATGTATTTAGACAAGGATGTTCTTGCATAAGTAAATTCCTATGCAGTCAATGCTTGGAAGGCCTTGCCAGTCACCACTGAAAAAGCAACAGCATTAGGGAATGTTAAACAAAGGGCAGAGGAGCCTTTTGAGGATTTTGTCTCTCACCTAATGGTGGCAGTAAAAAGAGTTATAACAGATGAGGAAGCAGCCAACATTTTGGTAAAGCAGCTTGCATTTGAAAATTCCAATACTACTTGTCAATCTTTGCTGCGGTCTATACGAAAAACTGGCTCTTTAACCAATTATGTCAAACAATGTGCAGATGTCAGTCCTGCTTTTATACAGGGAGTAGCTATTGCTTCAGCCCTGAAAGGAGAAACTTATTCTCAATTCATGCAAGGATTGTCTAATAAAAATGGTAAACAACCTTTAAAGGGTCTTAATGTAAATTGCTTTACATGTAAGCAACCAGGGCATTTTAGTCGGCAATGTCCCCAGAATAGATTTGTTTCTCAAGTGTCCGGACAAAATGTAAATACTCGCCTTCCTCAGGCACTTTGCCTTTGCTGCCAGAAGGGATTTCACTGGGCCAAATATTGTAGGTCCATGTTTCATAAGGATGGCACTCCTCTGAACCCTAACAAAGAGTTAGATTTTAATCAAGGGAATTCGGGAAACAGGCAGAGGGGCCTGCCCCAGGCCCAGACAATAAGTGGGGCATTTTCCCTGAACCCGTTCATTCCTTTTGTCCCATCTTAGAACTCTTCAAAGTCACTCCAGGGAGCGCAGGATTGGACCTACGTTCCTCCACCTCAGCAATATTAACACCAGATGTGGCTGTTACCCCTATACTCACCGGAGTAAAAGGACCTTTGCCCAAAGGCATAGTGGGAATCATTTGGGGTCAAAGCTCTATGGCCTTACAAGGGCTGTCAATTATTCCAGGAGTGATTGATTCAGATTACACTGGAGAACTCCAGGTACTCGTTTCTCCTCCAACAAGAACAGTTCAAATAGAGAAAGGACAAAGAATAGCACAATTATTATTATTGCCTTACCATGAGACAGGAAAAGTAGCCTCTCAACAAGATAGAGGTCCAAAGTGATTTGGGTCTAGTGATTTGGTTTTTTGGATCCAAGAGGTCACAGCTTTGCGACCTCTTAAGGAATTATTAATTCAAGGGGAAAAAATTACAGGTTTGCTCGATACAGGCGCAGATGTGTCTTGTATTGCAGTAAATTATTGGCCTTCTGAGTGGCCCACTAAAGCTGCTCCTATAGGACTTATAGGTATAGGAAGAGCTCCTTCTATTGCTAAAAGCACACAAATTTTGCCATGGGCTAACGAGGAGGGTCAATCTGGAGTTTTTTGTCCTTATGTAATTCCCACTATCCCTATAACGCTATGGGGACGGGACATATTATCCCACATGGGGATGCTGCTATATAGTCCAGATGACAAGGTGCCTGCACAGATGCTACAGATGCATTTTGATCCAGATAAAGGACTGGGAAAACACAATCAGGACATTAAAGAACCTATACAGACAATATCTAATGTTAAAAGACAGGGACTTGGATATCAAAAGTTTTAATGGAGGCCATTGCTGAAAGAGCTGCTGATCCCATTAATTGGATAAATGACAATCCAGTTTGGGTGGAACAACGGTCTCTACCCTTAGAAAAGTTACAGGCAGCAAAAGAGTTAATACAGCAACAGTTAGAAGCAGGGCATATAGAACCCTCCAATAGTCCATGGAACACACCTATTTTTGTCATTAAAAAAAAATCAGGAAAATGGAGATTATTACAAGACTTAAGGGCAGTAAATGCTACTATGGAGGATATGGGTTCTCTTCAACCAGGCAACCCTTCTCCTGTGGCAGTACCCTCCACTCACAACATAATTGTTATTGATCTGCAGGATTGTTTTCTTCACCATTCCTTTAAGTCCTTAAGTCCTTTAAGTCTACCATTCCTTTAAGCAAGCACTTTGCTTTCAGTCTGCCATCAGATAATCTTAAGCAGCCTTATCAAAGATATCAATGGAGGGTGTTGCCACAGGGTATGAAAAACAGTCCTACCTTATGTCAAAAATACATTGATCAAGCTTTAACAGAAACAAGAGACCTTTATCCTGACCTTTATTTGGTCCATTATATGGATGACATATTAATCGCTCATCTGGACCAGACACTTTTACAAGAAGTGTTAATCAAAACCACCTCCACCCTGTCGTCTCATGGGTTAAAGGTGGCACCAGAAAAAATCCATACATACTTGGGACGGATATTAAACACACATACAGTTTCACCTCAATCTTTGCAACTTAGAAAGGACAATTTACAAACTTTAAATGATTTCCAAAAACAATTAGGAGATATTAATTGGATTAGGCCATTTTTTAAGATTCCCACTGCCGATTTAAAACCATTATTTGATTTATTACAGGGAGACTCTAATCCTTTATCTAAAAGAACTTTAACTCCTGAGGCCTCCGAAGCCTTGAATATGGTAGAATAAGCCATCAATAAGTAGATTTTAAGGTGAATCAACTATAATTTACCTTGGTCTCTAATAATTCTGGCCACAATATATACTCCAACAGGCTGACTATGGCAAGAGGGGTCACTTGAATGGTTACATATGCCAGCTACTGGAAAGAAAATATTAACAGCATACATTGATTTGATTGCCAGCTTAATAACTAAGGACAGAAGAAGAAGCATGGAGATCTTTGGTAGGGATGTTCATAATATTATTCCTTATAACAAAAACCAATTACAAGATTTAATAGAATCCAATGAAAATTGGCAAATAGCTCTGAGTGATTTTAGAGGCGAAATACTGTTTCATTTGCCAAAAAATCCTATATTACAATTCCTTCGTGAACATCCTGTTATATTTCCAGAGAAATGTAAATCATCTCCTATTCCTAATGCATCTCTGGTATTTACTGATGGTTCATCCAATGGAAAAGCTGTGGCTATTATTGACTATCACTCACATATACAAGAGACTCAGGAAACTTCAGCTCAAAAGGCAGAAATAATGGCAATCCTGTTTGTTTTTTCCACACTAACTGAACAAAGTTTTAATCTTTATACAGATTCTCAATATGTGGTTAAGCTCTTTCCCCATATAGAAACTGCTACAATAGCTATTAATAAAACTACTATTTCTAGATACTTATTGGAATTACAAAATTTGATTCATGAAAGAAGAGATCCTTTTTACATAGGTCACATCAGGGCTCACAGTAATTTGACAGGGCCCTTACATGAGGGAAATGTATTGGCTGATAAGTACACAAAGTTTGTTCTGGGAACAGCAATAGAGGATGCTCAGAGAGCTCATAAAATTCATCATCAAAATGCTGCTGCCTTATGATATCAATTTCAGATTACCAGAGAAGCTGCTAGACAGATAGTAAGAGATTGTCCTACTTGTCTTATGCATGTCAGTGCACAATCTGTGGGAGTTAATCCCTGAGGCCTACGACCTAATGATTCATGACAGATGGATGTAACTCACATTTCCAGCTTTGGGAAACTTTCCTATGTACATGTTACTACAGATACTTACTCCCATTAACTCTAGCCTCAGCCAGAATTGGAGAAGCCCACAAAGATGTCATTCAGCACCTGTTCTATTGTTTTTCTTATTTAAGTATGCCACTTCATTTAAAAACTGATAATGCACCTGCCTATACTTCAAAAGCTTTTAAGCAATTCTCCAACACCTTCAACATTAAACATACTACAGGAATTCCTTATAATCCTCAGGGACAAGCTATTGTAGAAAGAGCCCATCAGACTTTAAAACATCAAACTACCAAACTTCAAGAAGGAGAGCTTACGTATACCTCCCCTCATCATATTTTGAGCCATGCCATGTTTGTTATTAATAATTTTAATGTGGATACTGTGGGCATTTCTGCCACGCAGCGTCACTGGAACCCTGATCTTGATGCTCCTAAACCATTGGTAAAATGGAAGGATCTTCTTACAGGAACATGGAAAGGGCCTGATGTTTTACTAACTTGTGGGAGAGGATATGCTTGTGTTTTCCCACAGGATTCAGATTCTCCTTTGTGGATTCCGGACAGACTCATTAGACATGTTCAACCCGCCACCACCTCCTCCATCTTTCCACACATCGACTCAACGCAAGAGACGTCTATCGGAGGAGAGCCGAGGAGGACCACTGACATATCGCATGAGAGAACTTCACCTTCAAGGTGACTGGCAACCGCTGAGACCAACCCCGATGCCACGGCACAGACTGACCCAAGCGACTCAAGACAGCAGTCCACCAGCATGGGGCCAAATAAAGAAACTGACGAATGAAGCTGAGAGACTGGTTCTCAACCAAGGACTTCAACCTTCTCCTTTTACTCTTTTTGTTGCTGTACTTGCCATTTTAGCTTGTCAGGCAAAATGTGACAAACCAGGTACTTCTTATTGGGCTTATTTACCTAACCCTCCTTCCTTTCAACGGGTAACTTGGGAGAATGAGGTTATTCCACTTTATACTAACATTCCTTCTTTGATGGGAGGAACTCAGTCTCCTATTCAATTGGGACAGGCTGTTAATACTAAAAACTTCTCCTTTTATGGAGTTTCAAGTTCTGTTCCTATCTGCTTTGTTATCCCCAATACTATAAAGGATGAGGCTCCCTCCATTAATGGTTGTGCTCCAACATCTTATAAGGGGTTGTTGACAGATTCTCCTAATTATGCAGTTGCAGACAAAAGACTCCTATAGTCTCTAATTTTGCTTTTACCTGGAGACTCTTCTCCTAAAATGTTTACTCCTAAAGATTATCCGAAAGCCCTCCCTGTTCGTGCAGCATCTCCTCCAGAGAAGGATGACACTAATGAGGAATGGGCCTTTGTTAACCCTAAAATAGGCTTCTCAAAATGGAGATATTGTGCTTATAAAAAGGAGATTCATATTGTTATTCCTGGAACATATTTAACTGTAATTGATAGAAGTTGTGCAGATTCTTCTGTAGATTATAGGTTTTCCTTGGAATCAACTAATGTTAGATACTCTTGGAAAAATGAATATATCCCTTGCCGCATGCCAATTAATAGATGGCATATTAATGGATGGGTACCAAGCATCTTGACTATTTCTACAAAAAAAGGCAGGATATTTTCAATCTGAAATATGGCGTGTGATTGCTGCCACAAAACTGGTTAACACTGCGCAGGCCGGAAAATCAGAGCAGATATCAGGTACAGGCTTGCTTACAGTCTCCATATGCATTTTTAATTTCCGGAGATTATAATTCCTTAAATATCTCTGAGTATGCTGACAAATATCATGTATCTTGTATCCGCTGTAATCTTACAAATTGTGTTTCCCTTTAACAAATGTAAAAACACTGATGATTGTTCAGCGACCCCCATATTTAATGGTTCCTGTCACTCTAAATACTACATGGTTTGATAGTTATGGTTTGCAAGCTTTGCAGGATGTAAATGCACTTCTTGTTCGTGGTCGTCGCTTTGTAGCTCCTCTTATTCTTGGAATTACAGCATTTATAGCTTTAGCAATTTCCCTTTCGCTTTCTGCTATATATATATAGCCTTATCTCAAGAAATTCACACAGCAACTTTTACTGATCAATTATCAAAAAATGTATCCATGGCTTTACCGACACAAGAACTTATAGATAGAAAACTAACCTCTAAGGTTAATGCTTTAGAAGAAGCTGTTCCCATGATTGTTCAGGAACAGACCTCTTTTAAGGTTCGCCTTGCCTTGAGATGTCATATTGATTTTCATTGGATTTGTGTAATGCCCCTAAAAGTTAACGAATCTCTGTATTCTTGGGAGAGAGTTAAAAATCATATCCTAGGTATCTGGAATCACTCAGATTTAAATTTTGATTTAAATTCTTTACATAAAGATATTCGTGATATTAGCCAAGCTGAGGCTGAGTTTTCTGCCTCACAAATATCAAACACATTTTTTTCAAAATTTATCCTCTTATGTCTCTCATAAAAGCTTTTTTACCACTATGATTAAAGTGGCTTTGATTGGAGGATTGATAATTCTTCTGCTTCCAGTCATCGTCAGACTGTTGAGGGGTAGTATCCAGGGGCTGGCAATGGAACTTCATGCCATTAAATTAAAAAATAAAAAGGGGGAGATGCTGGAAGCCGAGCTATCCCAGCCTGAGTGGCAAAACCTGGGCTGTGGACGGATTAGTGACTGCAAGGCGGCCCACCGACAGTGAAGCTTCTTGCACTCCTGCTTTTAGGTAATTCGGCCTTAAAACAACCTGGGGTATTGTCTGTTGGGGAATGGCCCTCGACAGGCCCCCTGGGAAAAGAACCATTAGGAAAGAAAATAAGGTTCCGCAAGGGCCTTACGTTTAGCCCTTGCCATCCCCTATGGAGACTCCTCTACTTACAGGAAGGATAGCCTCATGCATTTGCTAGCAAAGAGGGCCTGTGAAGGAGAGACATAAAGATTTGAAAGCCTCACTCTGGCAACTAAGGAGTGAATCTCTGGGCACAGGTGACTTCAACCCATAGCCCCACCTGGCCCCCCGGAGGCATTCCAGATGATGACTGGTCAGTTAAGGTACAGAATGGTTCATTGGTTCCTAGGTGCATTGTCTCTCTGAGAATGTATGAGGCATGGGTTTCTAAGGCCTTTTCAGCCCCTTTCTGGCACCTCAGACTGAGGCAAACACATTGTTCTTCTGGCTTCAAGTGGTTAGGAGGTCATGTCCCTGTAACTGTTCCACTTGAGGTGTTTCATGCGAACAGCAAAGCAAATGCTTCATAGACTATAGATAATTATAGATAAACGCAGATGCATAATGGAATAATGTAAGAAATTAATCAATAATCAAAGGGTATGTGGGAACATTACGGGAAAATCGCCATGTTATTTCTTAAAGGTTGATTACACATAGGAACGTTTTTAAAATTAGGTAATGTTAGAAAAACGTAGATGACGTATGCTACAAGGAAATCACTAGCAAATATAATGCCACGTTTGCTACAATAAATCAGCCAGTTCAACACACTGCTGTTGTCTGTGTCCATTTTTATTTTAGTTTTTTATTTTTAGTTTTTTTTTATTTTAGTTTTGTTTTATTTTCACCGACACTGTTCTTCCTTCGGGAACCCCTGGTTGCTGGAGCTGGTCTCCGGCAGAAACACTGAAAGCCTCTCCCTGCAGCTGAGAGCAAAGGAAGGATGCCTGCTATTATCATTTTTTTCAACAATGTACTAGAGTTCTATGACATAAGGATAAAACAATGAGTCAACCAATGAACCAAAACAAAATAAAAAATATAAGCAATGAAAAAGAAGTAGTAATTCTATTCTTATTTGCAGATGACTTGATGATATAGGTGTATGGTAAATATTCAAAAGAAAGTTCAAATTAGAAAAAATAAATGTCAGTTTTCTGGAAAGAAGTTCAATATACAAAAATCAATTGTATTTCTATATGCCAGCAACAAGTATAACACGAAATTTACAGAATAATACCATTTACAATAGGACGAAGTAAATCAAATACAGTTGATCCTTGAACAACACAGGTTAGAACTGCACAGGTTCACTTACAGATTTTTTACGGTACTGTAAGTGTATTTTCTCTTACTTAAAATTTTCTAAATAATATTTTCTTTTCTCTAGCTTACTTTATTGTAAGAATAAGGTATGTAATACAAATACAAAATATGTGTTAACTGTTTATGTTATTGGTAAGGCTTCCAGTCAACAGTAGGCTATTAGTAGTTAAGTTTTGGGGGAGTCAAGTTATATGCAGATTTTTGACTGCATGGGGTGGTGTGGGATCAGCATCCCTAAGCCCCTTTTTGTTCAAGGGCCAACTGTATATGAGTTTAATGCTATACATTTTTTTCTAAGCACTGCTTCACATGAGTTTTGACATGTTGTGGTTTTGTTTTCATTTAGTTACAAAATATTTCAAAATTTCTTTTGAGAGTTCTCTTTGACCAATGTTATTTAGATGTTATTTAACCTCCACATTATGGGATTTCTAGTTACCTTTCTATTATTGCTATTTCTAGTTTAATTCCATTATGGTCTAAGAGCTGACATTGTACGATTTCTATTCTTTTGAATTTGTCAGGGTGTGTTTTGTGGTTCAGAATGTGGTCTCCCTTGATGAATATTCCATGTGCTCTTGAGAAGAATATGTATTCTATTGTTGGATGAAGTAGTCTATAGGTGTCAATTATATCCAGTTGATTGATGGTGTTAAGATCAACTGTGCTGTTCCTGATTTTCTGGCTGCTGGATCTGTCCATTTCTGATATAGATGTGTTTCTGTATATGTGTCAGACTATGGTGATGGATTCATCTATTTCTCCTTGGAGTTCTATTGCTTTTTGCCTCACGTAGTTTGACACTATAGTTAGGCATACACATTAAGGATTGTTATGTCCCTTCAAAGGCATTATGTATTTCTATTTTAGTGTTTGGTTTTGTTTTATCTCTAACATTTCTTTTTTTTTTTTTGTAGTATTTCCATCTCTGCTTACATTTCCCATCTTTTCTTGCATGCCCTCTACTTTATCCATTAAAGCTATCAGCTTTAACCATAGCTATTAATCATAGTTGTTTTAAATTCCTGGTATAATAATTCCAACATCCCTGCCGTGTCTGGTTCTGATGCTTATTCTGTCTGTTCAAATTGAGGGTTTTTCTGTTTTGTTTTGTTTTGTTTTTTCCTTTTGGTATGTCCTGTAAATTTTCCCTGATAACTGGACATTATATACCAGGTAAATGAGCTACTATAAACAGAACTTTAGTGATGTGGTGATAAGGTGTAGGGAGAAGAAAAGTGTTCTATAGACTGAAGATTAAGTGTAATCTTTTAGTGTGCCTATGCCTCTGCCCTATGAACTTCACAAGTGTTTTCTCAGTTTTTTTTCCCCGTGTTCCCAGGAAGGCAGAATGGTCTGAGGTTGGGTATTGCCCTTTCCCAGGTCAGTTAGGTTCTGCTAATACCCCAACAGGTTAGGTTTTGATTAACTAGTTGTCCCCACTGTCAGGCCTTTTAAGAACTATAGAGTACTCCAGAATATTTGTTTTCCCTCACCCTGCCAGAAGCCCAAAGGGATTTTTTTCTTTGATATATATTGTGGGAATCTGTTTGAATTTCTGGAAGTAAATTTCACAATACTGTGGGGGTCCCTCTGTAACTGGACCCCTCTGTTGTTTTTAACTCTCAGAGTTATCCATACCAAATCTCCAACAACTCCAACTGTCAGTTACAGTTCAGGTTTTCCTATCCCAGCCCTGGTTCCCATGATGTTTTCTGCTCTTGAGTCTTGACTCCTTTAAGTCAAGACTCACTGTATTCTCTATCTTTCCAATATTTGGGGCAGTTGTTTGCTCTGTGTCCTCCTCTCTATTATGGATCCAAAATGAGTTGTTGATTTCAAAGTCTGTTAAGCTTTATACTTATTATTAGGATGGAATGGCAACCTCCAAGCTCCTTACATGCAGAATTGCAATATCCGGTATACAGAGAGAACTCACACATATCCATAAAAAAAAAAAAAAGATAAATAACCCAATAGAAAAAGTAAGCTAGATATATGAACAGAATTCTCAGAAGAGGAAGCCCAGAATGAGAATGAGAATCATTCTCACTGGCAATTAGGGAAATTTAAATGTAAACCATAATGAATACAATTCATTTACATCAGAATGATGGCAATACTAGTTATATTAAAATGGATACCTTGTGAAAAATCATTTGACAGAAACTTCTGCCTCGTTATAGCCGATGTCAAACTGTGGAAGAAGAAGCCAGTATAATGGATCGGTCAAACACAGATTTAGGATTATCCCTCTTTACCACAAACCTGTTTCTTGGCTGTACCTTCTAGGTGACCAATCTAAGACTAGGCTGTTATTTTTTTCTAAATAGTCAAGTCAAGGAAGTTTGTGATTCCCTGGATGACTCCTCTCTTGAAACCATAGAAAAATGGTAGTCATTAGTACTAGTCAGACAAGTTTCATCATATTTGTTCTGTACATTTCACACAGCCCAGAAAAACAAACCAATCAACACTGAATGTAGCATATAAGCCTGTGAAACATTGATCACCTTAAAAGCTACTCTAAGAGGTCATTTTAATTATCACTATCATCTTTATCACCATCATCATCACCACCACCATTGTCCCTGACACCACCACAACAATCAGAATATTATGTACAGGTAAATGGGATTTTATCTGGGAGGTAAGTTACAAACCCTAGCAAGTTGCTAGAGTATCTTCTAGCTTTTTAAAAACTGGTTGCTTTCTATAAGTTAGATTTTTATTTCTAGACACTGCTAAAAAACATGCTACTGTTTTTGAGGTTTAAAGGCTCTGCAAAGTCTCTGGGAAAGTTTTACAAAGTTGGAATAAAAGAATCCAGTTTTAGCAAAATTTTGCTTACTTTTTCTATAAGAACCCTACCATTTTTGTTCTTTAGTAATGTAATTGAAATCGTATTTTCTAATATGAAAATGTTTTCTGGGAAATAATTTAAAAATATAAATTCCATCATGGATTTTTGGAATAATGTACTTTGTAACGTAGGTCCTGAATTGGCAGCAGGCAGACTACAGAGGGGCTCAGAACTTCATATTTTGAAATGAATTCCCTTCCATAGGCTCTCTGCTTTTCTAGAATTTAGGGGAAAGTTAGAGGTGGAGATCATTCAACTCATTTGATCATTAATTTCCCTGTTCCTTATTCACAACTCTTTCCCTAACGATTTAAAGTCCTCTGGGGGGGGGGGGGAAGGTTTATCTTTATAAAATTTGGGGAATTTCTCACTGGAATCTTGCTTTTTAACACGCTGTTCACTGTATAACAGAATTCAGGTGCATCTAATTCAAATAGTTTGTAAATGAAGTTCTAATAAATGAAAACTATAGTTACATTTATGCTTTGTGGTTTAACAGCTAATGCAATATCAGAATGTAGTTAGAATATAATCTAGGAAATGATTCCTGGTATGGACTGTGGGGATAAATTATAGTGAGACTAATGTTTTAAAATTATGAATCGTGTAGTTACCATTATTTTTATCGACATTATTATTGTAACTGATTAAGGTGAACAGTTGATTATACCAGAATAATGATGAGCCCTAACTTGAATTAGATTCAATACTAAAATGAGGCAGTTATAGTTTAATTATGTACATACAGTTGGTTAAATTCATTGTAGATTAATTTTTAACCGATTCTCTTTGTTAAATGAGTTCATCCTGGAAGGCAGGTTTCTGTCTTTAAAAATGGCCAAGGGGCATGTAGGTGGCTCAGGTGATTAAGAATCCAACTCTTGATTTCGGCTCAGGTCATGGTCTCAAGGCTTGTGAATTCCAGCCCTGCTTTGGGCTTTGTGCTGACAGTGTGGAAACTGCTTGGGATTCTCTCTCCCTATTACTCTGCTCCTCCCCACCACCCCCACCTGTTTCTCTCTCTCTCTTGCTCGCTCTCTAAAAATAAATAAAGTTTTTTAAAAAATGGCCAAGATTAATTTGGTAAATGAGAAAGTAAGTTGTTTCATGAATGGAACTTTTAAAATATTTAGAACTTCATTTTAATAATTTCAGCTATTATTCAAAAATAATGACCAATTCCTCGAGCCCAACTATCACATTTTCTGGAGGAAAGGTTGAATACATCATACACCACTGTGATCTTTTAGATATAAAAGTATCTCCTTAATTGTTTATGATAGGAAGACATCCATAATGAGGGGGAGAAAAGCATCAGTGCTCTAGTCAACAGTATGTATTCTCTACCACTTCCCAGAGCTTCTAAAAGAAGCTTTCAAAGAAAAATATTTTATAAGCTGTAGCATAGTGATTCTTTGTATAGAAACCATTTCAGCCACTTTAGAGTCACCACTCAGGCTACATAAATGTTTAAGTCCCTCAAACTAATTTTCATGTCTCAGAAAGACGAAGCTACCAGACTAACCTCCACCTGGCTAATCCAAAACAAATTTGAGACCTCAATATCACGGTAAACTTTTCTGGTTATTAAAAGAGACATATTATCAGATATTCATAAGGTTGTAAATATTATTATCAATTACCTTAATTGCATACTCCTTTTAAGGTGTGATTTATCTAGTGTAAGAAACATAATACCTGAATAGCCTTTTTGCTCTGAGGATGAGATTAAGCAGCAGGATTCCAGAATGAAGGCATGCATGCAATGCATCTGAAATAAGGAGTTCCTTTGCAGAGCTTTGACAAATAATCCCAGTTTTGGGAAGCACTCATTAACAAATCATCAAAGGGGTATCAAGAAGAGGCAGGATTAAGAGTAGAGAACAGGGCAGAGAGGAAATAAGACTGGGTGGAGTTGCACAGTTGTGTCATAAGGTAATTTTTTTTAAGGAACTTCTCTACCGAAAAATAAATTGGTCTTAGAGGAATCAAAACAGAAAGATTCTCATATTCATAAGGAATATCTGCCAATCTGCCACATATATCCCCTGATTACAAACTCCTCTGTTTTGCAAGTTTTGTTTAGGATGATGAACACAAAAGATTGAGGAAAGAGCTGGGGCTATTTTGAAATTTGAAATCAGATTATTATGTGTATGTGTTACAGTACTTCCTCCAAATCAGCAATTTCATGACATCATGTCTTTCAAAGTATATGAAATAACTAGTGTCAAACTTTATATAGATTAGACTAAGGGTAGCCATAAGACCTAATTGTAACCTTGATCACTCTATTAGGGTGATGCCAGGTCACCATATTTTCTGATTATTCTTCATCTAATTGATTGGTTTTAGTGATGAAAGTTGCCTGTTTCTTAATTTATATGATGCAAAGAATCCATGTTTATTATGGAAAGATTAGAAAATATAGTTAGGAAAAAAGTAAACAAAAAAAGAAAATAATCTACCCATAATCTCATAACATGGGACAACTCTAGTTGACCTCATGATTTTCCTTTCACATTTAATTAAAACTTATAAATGGTTATATTATATATTTATTTTTAAGTCTATATATATTAATGTACATGATGTAACTATAGTTTACAAAAATACAATCAGCCCACACTTAATGTTTTGTAACCTGCTTTAGATCAATAAAAAGAGCAATTTAATTTCTCTTTTTGAGGACAAAAACCATGTGTATCTTGCTCACTGCTATATCCCTAGAAGCTAACATAGCTAACAAATCGAATATGATTTGTTAAAGGAATGGACATTAGAGTCTATCTTCTCTGAGGTGTTTAAGGTTTCTATGTTTCATACTAACATAAGAGCCTAATTATAAATTGTGTTGTATGAGGTGAGGAGAGCCAGGCAAATTTAGACTATCTAGCCCATCTGATTTGAGCTATTTTCTTCTTTTCATAGGCATAGAATATTCTCCCAGAGAAGATCTTGGCCAGTATGGATGGTGATCCTTATCTTTCTTGGAGTGACAGCAGTCTTGGGAGTAACTATTGGTTTCCTTGTTCATTTTCTGGCAGTGCGTCAGTATTGACTATTTTCCATTTTCACCCTTACTGCTAAATCTCCTTTTACTTTTAGAAATTGATAAGAAATAATATAAATATTAAATTTCTTAATGGAAGTTTTCTCATCTATTAACTATGTTCCAACGTAATCATTCTCTATTATTTAATACCAGTTAAAAATTTTTTTGAATCAAATGCCTCATTGAGCCACTCTGACGTATTACCAACTATGAGAGTATGGCAAGACTGAAAAGCTCAATATTTTGATGCCAAGATGCATTGTCAATAAAGGAACATATGTATTAGGTCAGTAGTTGAGCTGTTATGTCTTTTAGTAAATATACCTAAAATTTTGGAAATCCTTATTCTTCTTGGCTCAATTCTGGTTGTTAAGATACAATTGCAAAATAAGAATGGATAATCCACAAATGGCTCATCTAATAGTAGATAGTAGAAGTGGCTGAATGGCTGAATGTTTATGTAAATTTGATCTTATTTAAAAAAAATTAATACTACACTCAGAAAGTTTGGCTTTCCAACTTATTTTTACCTTTCAGAAAAATAAACCCTTAAGTCTGTGTAGCTATTTAATGTTTTCAAATAAATTTGATATCCATTATTCTGCTTGATCCTCATACTAATCCTTTGAGTGAAGGAGGGTAGGTTTTATTATCTCTTTTTTCACATGCAAAAAACCAAGATTAAGAAAAGTCAAACACTTGTTATCATAGGCTTTTAAATGTCATAGATGAGCATAAACCGAAACCTTAATATTTAAGTGTATTATTTTACTTTATCATAAGTTTTTCTTTTTTATTCCTCTGAAATATATTACCCTGTATAGTGTAGGATAGATATGTATCCAGTGTAGGATACATTTTGCCTAATACAGTGAAAGTTCTAGTTTTTCCTTCATTCTGGCCTCTCCTTTGTTTTCTATAACTATCTTGATCTCCAATTTCAAAACTTGTCCTTCAGAAGGGTCATGTATGCTTACAGTCTCTTGCGTGCCATTTCTGTCCTTGAACTCTCTGTAGTCTGGATTCTTCTGCCCTCTGCTTGATTCTCCTCATTAAAGAATAACATCCATTATATAATTTCCTTAAGGAAAGTGCTCTGAGTTTACCAAATCAAGCCCAATGAAGAAGGCCAGTAGCTTAATTAGTTATCTTTCCAAAATATAATTTGCATTTTAATAAGTCCCTTCTTCTGGAGAAACAATGCATTCATGAACAGGAGACAAAAGGAGAACTGTAGGCATCCTGGCTTAAGCAAGATATGTGTGGGATGAGAATTTGCCCTTGACTTTCTCTGTATGGTGAACCACCTAATATTTCAAATATAAGGCTAGATGGACTTTTATTACCTGAAGTTAATTGAACTGGGCTCCTTGTGAAGTAAAAATGGGTACCCAAACTCTGTTGGAAAGGTCACCTAGAGTCAGCTTAAAAGACGGGTTTGCTCTCAGATTCTGGCTTAGGAACCAATACAGTCTTTGTTAATACTAAGAACAACTTGAGTTGGATGAGACCTAATCTCTCATTCAAGTGGTATGAAATTCGCTTGTCTGTTGAATATATTGTTTCTCAAGACATTATTTTGAGTTTCTACTTCTTGAGTTACCTCAGAAATTAATATTCCACAAGGATCATTATTCTAGAAATGACTCTGGTTCAGCCCTTTCTTAACTATTTTATTTAACTACTATTTAAACTATTTCCAAAAGCTTACACAGACATTTACAAATTAAAAAGTCCTTCAGATTGTTTATCTAGCAGTGCTAAGCCCTGGCTTTGTCTCAGAATCACGTGTAGAGCTCTTCTAAAGAAGTATCCATTCCTTGGGCCCTTCCCTTATGTTTTATGATTCAGTGGAACTGAGGCAGGACATGCCCATGTGTGCCTTTAGGAGCTCTGTAGTTATTCTGATAGTGTTATTCTGATAGACAGTGTTGCAATCTATGCATCTAAGGCAATGTTTTATAAAGGTAATAACATTTATTTCTATCTTAAAATAAAAGATTTTATTATAAACTTTGGAATGGGCTCAGATTATAATGTAAATACTGACTATTGCTATGCCTGTAACACTGACTATGATTTTATAGGCCACAGTGTAAGGTACAGGGTAGATTCCCATTCAAGTTGTCTAAATAATTGTATTATTCAGCTCAGGCTGCCATAACAGAATACCAGAGACTGAGTGGCTTAAACAACAGATATTCATTTTCTTGCAGTTTGGAGGCCAAGATCAGAGTGCCAGCATGGTCAATGTTGCCTCACATGCCTTTTTTTCTGTGGCATATGGAGTTGGTGGGTAGTTTGTGGAGAAAGAGAGAGAGAAGGAAGAGTCTCTGGTGTCTCTTCTTATAAGGCTACTAGAATCTGACTTAACCCTATGACCTGATTCATGATCTGATTTAACCTTAATAACCTTGTTAAAGGCCATATCTCTAAATATAGGCGCATTGGGGGTTAGGGCTTCAACATATAAATTTTAAGGGGACAATTCAGTTCATAAGGATAATCAAGGGTGGGATGCCTGTGTGGCTCAGTTGGTTGAGTGTCAAACATTTGATTTTGGCTCAGGTCACAATCCCAGGGTCACATTGGGCTCTGTGCTGCACATAGAGCCTGCTTAAGATTCTCTCTCTCTCTCTCTCTCTCTCTCTCTCTCTCTCTCTCTCCCCCCGCACCCCGCCTTCTCTTCTACTCGCTCTCTCTTTCTAAAATAAAATAAAATAAAATAAAATAAAATAAAATAATAAAAATAAAAACCAAGGGAAAATAAACTCAAAAATTACACCTCAATGGGGCGCCTGGGTGGCTCAGTCGGTTAAGCGTCTGTCAGACCTGAGCTGACTCAGGTCATGATCTTGCTGTCCATGGGTTGGGGCCCCCCCATCGGGCTCTGTGCTGACAACTCAGAGCCTGGAGCCTGTTTTGGATTTTGTTTCTCCATCTCTCTCTGCCCCTTCCCCGTTCACGCTCTGTCTCTGCCTCTGAAAAATGAATAAACCTTTAAAAATTTTTTTAAAAATTGCACCTCAAATCACTCTGATTTTCAGTAATATAACTAGACTCAAGTATCTAAACATCATGGTTTCTTTGAATATGGGCATGATATATGTGACTTTTGACAATTTAATCTGACTACCTGTAAATACCCAAGTTCAGCATACTGGATATAACACAAAATTAGCAGATTCTAGTTGGACAGTCTTCTATTTGATGAAAGACTTCATAGATTAAAATCATGAAGTGGTATTAAAGAGGATCTTGGAGTTTATTTATTGCAATTTAGTCTTTGTGATTAGTGAAAAAAATCCCAGAAAGCTGAAGTGATATACCAGTTACAGCACAGCCCATTGGTGGCAGAGCTTAAACTAGTTTCTCTAACTTCATATGCATTATTTTTTTCAGAATGACCTTAGCTAACTTCTTAGCTAGAACCTAGCATTTGCTTTTCATATATACCAGTTGCTATAAGGAAAAATATAGGAAACCATTGGAATATAGGAAACTAATTTTTATTTTAGATTGAAATGATATTTCTGATTCCCGGGATAATGCATTATTTCATCTCAGAGATCATATATATTTCAAAGCCTATTATTATTATTAGCACTCCTTAGAGACTCTATAGTACTTTTTAAGGTGAATCAAAAGTACAATTGCTCTTAAAATATATGAATGGATAATTGCTTAACCAAAACAGAGTACCATTTCATATGAGTTTCTATTTTTAAAAGTACATGCATAATGTAGAAGAACTACCTCTAGGCTTGTCCTATTTTAACATTACAGTGGCCCTAGTATATTAGGTGAGACATTTTACATTTGGGGACAGGAAGGAATGGGGAATGTGAGACCTTGTGATGCTCCACCATATATGCTGGACGGAAGTAGGATGGCAGCAGGAATTCAAGGAATGACTTAAAAGAGTGGAAAGCAGGCAGATAGGAAATGGGGCAGAAGAAAAGTTATAAAAGGGTATAGATCATCCAGAAAGAAAAGGGAAATGTTTGTAATGTTTCCTGTGTCAGAAGTGTTTAATTTTTTTTTTCAACGTTTATTTATTTTTGGGACAGAGAGAGACAGAGCATGAACGGGGGAGGGGTAGTGTGTCAGAAGTGTTTAGGAAGATTAACTGGGTAATCACTAGATCAAGAATTTAGATTACACATAAAAAGTAGGTTTCATTTCTAGTGCACACTAAAGTGGATTGTTAGTGGCTGCCTGGATTGCCGTTCTGCTGTGGATGCTGAGGGTATACCTGGCTTGGCAGGGCAGTGGTGTCTATTATCATATGAAGAAAGGAGGAGGACCACTTCATGAATACTGGGTAGTTGCTATTTCTAGAATGGGTGGATATTCACTCCCCTTCATTTCCCTCCTCTTCCTTTCTCCCTCCCTCTGATAATTTAAAAATCTGGGTCGAATGTTAATTTTGAGACAAAAGTATGGAGGGATTTGAGTCTACCTGTTATTTTTAAATTCTTTGAGTATTTCTTTGTTTCACAGGAAATATTTTCTATTACCAAGGTGATTTTCATATTTCTGGAGTTACACACAATGATAGTTGTGAAAATGGAGCTTCACAAGCCAGCACAGATCTGAACAAAAATATAGGGACTAAAGTAAATCAGAGATTCCTTTTAATAATTTCATAATAAATTTGATTGAAACAGACATGATGGCTATTTTGTTTTTTTCTCTTGGCAGATGTCTGATGTTTTTCAAAATTCTAGTATATATAAAGAATATATCAACTCTCAGGTCATCAAACTTCTGTAAGTACAAATTCAGTCAGGATCTTATGGAAAGGGAGGTAGACGATATGTCACATCAACTGTGGTTTTAAATAACAACAATAAAAGGAAGAAGAAAGAAAGAAAGAAAGAAAGAAAGAAAGAAAGAAAGAGAGAGAAAGAAAGGAAGGAAGAAATCTCCATAAATTAAAATATAATTGCAGTTAACAAATTTCTGTTCAGAGTAAGAACTGTTGTGTACAAATCTGTAACCTCCATACTTGAAGGGGAATTATAAGGTTGTTGATAGCAGCCAGTCCCAACTGACTACTATGATGAAAGATCATTGTAACTCTGTGGAAAACAGAGTCCAATCTTATTGTTTTGGTATTCATATACTAGCCTCCTCTTCTCCTATCCATTCCCATCTGGCTATATCTTTACTATAATAACTTTCTTTTGGTCTCTTTAATAATTACTATCACTATAATGACTGTGGAGCAAAGTGAATAATTTAAGATAATACTTGTCTGAATATGTCTTTGAAGTGGTTTGAGTATGGGGGTAGACAGGAGGGATGCAAGGAGGAAGTATCATGGAACACTGGGGATGAGTGATAAAGAGGGACAGTACTTGTATTTTGGTAATTGCCAATATCCATTCGGGGGGAATTCTGAAGTACCAAAATAAAAAATTCAGCTTGCCAAAAAACCAACCAACTAACCTACTTACCTATAGACAAACAAAAACTTTCAAAGACTCTTCTATTGATCATGATTTTTTGAAAATAGAGTTGTGGATATTTTTTTTTATGTGATTTGTTTTGAAAGTCTCCAAAAATGAATTAATCTCCTTTCATAATTAATAAAAAGGATGTAATGAATATATAGATAATAGAGATTCTCTCTATGTTTTAGAGTTATCTTTCTGAGCTTTCTCATTGTGCAGTTCCGTTGGGGTAGAGATGTATGAGAAACTATAGGCAGAAGCTTAGTACTGACTCCTGAATATATGCTAGGAGTTATCTTTTGAATGTTTCCTGGTACTGCATTTTTGTTTCCATTTATCTCTTTATCTAAAGTAATTAGAAAATATCTGTACAAGAACATGGTTTTTACTGTTTTTTTTTAAAATTTTTTTAATTGTTTATTTTTTATATATATTTTGAGAGAGCATGAGCTGGTAAGGGGCAGAGAGAGAGAGAGAGAGAGAGAGAATGAATCCAAAGCAGGCTCCACACTCTGAGCTGTCAGCACAGAGCCCGGTTCAGGGCTCGAACTCACAAACCGTGAGATCATGACCTGGGCTGAAGTCAGATGCTTAACTGACTGACTGAGCCACCCAGGCTGGTTTTTACTGTTTTAATAAAATCTTACACCAATCATTTGCTGGCCAGTACTCAGTTTTTCATGTGTGTTTGAATTATTCTGATTTCTAGTTTGTAGTTCATATCTTCTTCCATGAATAATACCTTTGAACCAGTTAGAAGATTTTTAGGGACACTTGCACTTTATACATACTGAGATAATATCTGTGTATTGTTCTTTAATATATATATGTAAAGGAAATACGATGATTAAATGTGGGAAATTCAATGTGTTAACAAGACATCTTGAAATATCAAGAAACAACACACTAGAACATTTCTGTTGTTTCTTGTCCTGATCCCAGTGGTTCAAGGGTACAGTTACAACTGACATTCAAGTTTCCTCCAGCAAAAAGGCACAGCATGAAGACTGAAATTGAAGCTGTCTTACATCAGATATTGAAAAACAACATGGCATCCTGGAATGCAGTCCATACTTCCTTTAGACTCATAGGTATTTCACTTATTTCCATTATTTTCTATTACTTAGGTTTTTGGACTGTTTGAAAAAAATATTAGAAAAAATTAATAAGGAGTTTCAGGAATTTGCTTTGGGGAAAAATATACTTCTCACATTTTGGCAATCCTATGAACGAGTTGGAAATGACAGTGGCATAAAATCTTTGAAGAGTGATAGAAAGGAGGACTAAAGTATGGGCATGCATGTGAGCTTGCAAGGTTTCACGTTTATGTTTGAAAAATGGGATGAAGGACTGTAAGCAAAGCATTATTCCTCCCTTACCTCTACTCTTGTCAGGATCTCATTACAGGAAACAGATTTGGGGCTTAGTTGATCATTCATTGTGGAGACTGCTAGAATAAGAAGGAAGTTGGGGATAGGGAGTTTTCACTGCTCTTATGGAAGAATGGGAATGATACTATCAAAGAAAAACCAATTGTCTGGAATAATTTCCTAGAAAACAAGGGAAGAAAATGATAGGATTTTGCCCCAGTTCAGAAAATGAAGTCTGTAAATATCTTGAGGGTCCTGAAAAGGTCTTGAAACTCTCATTTGGATTGTTAAAAGGCCTGTTAGGTGATAAGTGTGTGGTTCCAGAACCCAGTTTTGTGGTTCTTCCAGACCGACAGGTGATCCTAGTGTCCTTTAAGGCTATCAAGGCTGACAACTGCCAGTTACAGCTCCTTTACCTCAGAATACCTGTTATCACTGGACCACTTATGAGAACAGAGTTTGAGGTAGAGCTTCTCAAAAGAACAATACAATTCCTCTGTGCGTAGCTATTGGGAAAGAAGGTTGCCTCTCTGTGTCCTAGGGATTTAAAGTGAACACTTGCTAGCGGGTCCTCTTGTAGTTCCCCACCTTCTCTCTGTCTCTCAAGTCTCTTCCCAATAGAAAAGATACTTGAATTTAAGTTAAATTCTCAAAATTTCATAATTCAGTCATGGTAATGAGATGACTCTAAAGAAAAGGATAAGCCCAATGAAATATGATTTTAATTGGAAAATTTTTCTTTATAGATAACTTGGAGTAATTCATATGAGAATTATCATAAGGAAATAAATCCAAAGATAATTAATTCCCAGTGCCTTTTTTAGTGAGAACGTCAGCTTGTTATCTCACTAAATATTTTACTGCAACTATCGTAAAATTGAGAACTTTTTTTTTTTAATTTCCCTTTCCTCTTTCCTTTACTAGCTAGTAGATATGTGGAGAGATGGTCAAAATATAACAGGTAGGAGGTAGAGGGGCTGATAGCTAATATGTGAATTAGTCTGAATAGTTAAATGTTGGGTGTAATTGGGCTAGAAAAGTTAGCACGTATGTCCTTGGATTGAAGATAATTTCTTGGTGATATTTTATTAATTTTATGTTTTGTTTTAATTTCAGAAATCAGCAAGGCTAATGTTGAAATGCTTACCAACAACTGTAAGTTAAGAAATTATGAAAAACTTAACTCATTCACAAATATTTCCCTATCACTTTCCTAAAAAGTATCTTGAAATATGTAATATGGAAATCTATAGTAGTCTTTCAAAATTATTGGCTATATCAGATATATATCTGGAATTGCTTTTTGAAAAACACTGGCCTGAGAATTGTAACTTTTGTAAGAGTTGTCCAAAAGGATGAAATAAGAGCTGTTTCCAAAGAATGGAATCATTAATGAAGAATATCATATCTGAGTAAGTTAAAATAAAAAAGATTGAAGGGAAAAGGACAACGAAGGATAATAAGAAAATATAAAAGTAGGCTATCCCAAATACATTTATTATAGAGTAAAAATAGTTTTGTATCTTCTAAATAAATTCTCTTTAGAGTATCATGTTGTCCACAAGATACATACATGCATTCTTTCACTTAATGGATATTTATGGTGTATCTATTATCCACATGAGGCTTTACAGACAGCACTGCATATGCTATGCAAGATGCAGGCATACAGAAGTAAAGTCTTTACCTTCAAGAATTTTGCAATCTACTTGGAGAGATGAGACTTACAACAAATAGATAAAATAACAGTCATTGGAAGATGATTGAGAGTGAAAAAGAGGATAAGTAAAAGTCACCCAAGCCAAGATAGAGTCAGGTACCGTGATCACAGTACATTCCAGGAAAGAGGTAGCATTGCTTAGGAGATTCTGGACAATCACTGAAGGGTTTCAAGTATTGTTTTAAGATGTATTTCTCGTAAAGCATAATCAAAGATGGCTGCTTTTATATAAATACATCCTTTCTTCAGGTTGTGGAAGACCAGCCAACAGTATCATGGCAGGCAACCAAATTGTGAATGGGAAGAATGCCCTGGTGGGGGCATGGCCATGACAAGCCAGCATGAAATGGAAAGGCCAGCACTTCTGTGGGGCATCTCTGATCAGTAGCAGGTGGCTATTATCTGCAGCTCACTGCTTTGCTGAGTAAGTGTGAACATCTGACTAAATGTAGGATTTGGGGTAAACTGTGGGGATTAACCTAAATACATGAATGTTCACCAAAGCCAAGTGAAATTTATAATTAACCTGAATAACCGAAGAGCAGCAGAGGCATTTAAATTTGTCAAAGAGGAAAAAGTGAGAGGAAGTAATTCACATTTTCCAAAAAGCTACTTTGGCCTGACATTAAGTGCTTTATTTACATCATTTTATTCAATTGTAACAATAGTTCTGTATGGAAGTTATAATTTAACCTATCTAAAGATGAGGAAAGTAGGGTTCAGAAATGGTGATGTAACTTGGCAAAGTTCATACAGCTCCTAAATAACAGAAATTGAATGTAAGCCCAGCTATGTCTGACTCCAGTTATTATGTGCTTATTTTTCTTGCCCTCCAGAGGTTTACTACCTAACTGAAGATATTTAAATGTGATATGTTAAAAGTAGTAGGCAGTATCGTGCAGTAAATGTCACATATACAACAAGATAGTAAGTTCTATGAAAATTTGATGAAGAAAGGAGCATTCCAGCTGAGGTATGAAAGTGTAAGATTTGACCAGGAATCTAAAGATATAAGATATGATTGATACAGTTGGTAGATGGGAAAGAATAATATGTATTTTGGGTTGGGGAAACCACTTTCTTCAGATGTGTTGAGATAGAATAACATAATTTGCATTCTGTGGACAGCAAACAGAGCAAATTTGAAGTAGAGAAACTTTGTTAAAAGAAACATTAGAGGTTTACCTGGGTGGCTCATTAAGTGTCTGACTTTGGCTCAAGTCATGATCTCACAGTTGTGAGTTCAAGCCCTGTGTTGGGCTCTGTGCTGACAGGTCAGAGCTTGGAGCCTGCTTTGGATTCTGTCTCCCTTGCTCTCTGCCCCTCCCCCACTGACTCTCTCTCTCTCTCTCTCAAAAATAAATAAACGTTAAAAAAAAGAAAACATTAGGGAGGAGCCAAGATGGCGGAACAGCATGGAAGCTTTTTGTGTGTCTCACATCCATGAAATACAGCCAGACCAACACTAAACCATTCTACACACCTAGAAAACCGATTGGAAGATTAACAAAACAATCTGCACAACCTGAACCACAGAATTCAGCAGGTACGCAACACGAAGAGCTGAACTTGGGGAGCAAGAAGCCCCAAAAGGTAGGGAACCCCTCTAGTGGTAGGAGAGAGGATGGAGACTGGGGAGGGGGGGGAGCATACGGGAAAAGCACCCCTCCCCAAAAACAGCTGGAGAGAAAGTGGAAAATTGGAAACAGTCGCAGGCACTAAACTAAAAAGGGAGAAAGGAGAAAGGAGAAAGTTTCAATTTCACTAAGACTGTAAACAAGGGGAGTGCAAAGGCTGCAACTCAGCAGCTTGATACCTGGTGGTGCTCTGGTGGGAAAGGTGAATCCCCAGGAACAGAGTGGGGTCCGGGAGGTTCTCGGGCCACACGGGGAAAAGCGGTTCCACGGCTGGAAGGACATTTGGTAGAGACTGTTGAAGTCATCTGGTCCCAGCAGACCCCAGAAGGCAGCCACATTCGCTGGTGCTGGGGTAAGGTTGCTGAGGGTGAAGCCTGGTGTCAGATGTGTGTTGCGATTTTCCATGGTCCCGGAAAATCTGAGGCTACACTGTCTCGCGATTTTTTGGGGGGGCAGGCTGGCACCTGGCTGCAGTCTCAGGGCACTGGAAACAGCAGGATCCAGCAGGCATTCCTGGGTGCAGTCAACATTCGGCCATTGCTCATTCAGCCATCGCTCGGTGAGCAGAGCCGGTCAAAGCCACAGTCCTTCGAAAGTAAGGGGCTGGGGAAAACAGCTGCATCTGAGACAACACTTGGGAGAGAGGTATTACCTGGGGACTGGTCATGGAGCGTGGAAATGCGGGGAGTGGACAAGAGCTGAAGACAGAGGATCGGGCACAACTGCTGATTCGGGAGAACAGACCGTGTGGCTGAGTGGCACCATTTTTCACTCCTCCCGCGCATGCGCATGCGCACCCACGAGAACTGCAACAATCCACTGTGTTGGATTTAACCAACACAGACACAAGCAAGATGTCTGAACCAGAACTTAGAATCGCGATAATAATAATACTAGCTGGAGTTGATAGACTAGATTAGATTAGAATAGATTAGAATCCCTTTCTGCAGAGATAAAAGAAGTAAAAAATAGCCAGAATGAAATTAAAAATGCTATAACTGAGCTGCAATCATGGGCGGATGCAGCAGCACCAAGGATGGACAAGGCAGAACAGAGAATCAGCGATAGAGAGGACAAATTTATAGAGAATAATGAAGCAGAGAAAAAGAGGGAGATTAAGGCAAAAGAGCACGATTTAAGAATTAGAGAAATCAGTGACTCATTAAAAAGGAACAACATCAGAATCATAGGGGTCCCAGAAGAGGAAGAGAGAGAAATAGGGGTAGAAGGGTTATGTGAGCAAATCATAGCAGAAAACTTTCCTAACCTGGGGAAAGACACAGACATAAAAATCCAGGAAGCACAGAGAACTCCCATTAGATTAAAATAAAACTGACCATCAACAAGGCATATCATAGTCAAATTCGCAAAATACTCAGGCAAGGAGAGAATCAGGAAAGCAGCAAGGGGAAAAAAGTCCCTAACCTACAAGGGAAGACAGATCAGGTTTGCAGCAGACCTATCCACAGAAACCTGGCAGTCCAGAAAGGAATGGCGGGATATATTCAGTGTGCTGAATCAGAAAAATATGCAGCCAAGAATTCTTTATCCAGCAAGGCTGTCATTCAAAACACAAGGAGAGATAAAAAGTTTCCCAGACAACAAAAATTAAAGGAGTTTCTGACCACTAAACCAGCCCTGCAAGAAATATTAAGGAGGACTCTCTGAGGGGACAAAAAAAGATGTATATATATATACATATATATATATAGATGTATATATAAATAAATACCAAAAGCAACAAAAGATTAGAAGGGACCAGAAACTCCATCTCTACAAGCATCATAATGGCAATAAATTCATATCTTTCAGTACTCACTCTAAACGTTAATGGATGGACTCAATGCTCCAATCAGAAGACATAGGGTAACACAATGGATAAGAAAACAAGACCCATCTATATGCTGTTTACAACAGACCCACTTTAGACCCAAAGACACCTACAGGTTGAAAATAAGGGGATGGAGAACCATCTATCATGCTAATGATCAACAAAAGAAAGCCAGAGTAGCCATACTTATATCAGACAATCTAGACTTTAAAATAAAGATGGTATCAAGAGATGCAGAAGGGCATTATATCATAATCAAGGGGTCTATCCACCAAGAAGACCTAACAATTGTAAACATTTATGTGCCAAATGTGAGAGCACCCAAATATATAAATCAATTAATCACAAACATAAAGAAACTCATCAATAGTAATACCATAATAGTAGGAGACTTCAACACCCCACTCACAGCAATGGACAGATCATCTAATCAAAAAATCAACAAGGAAACAATGGCTTTGGATGACACACTGGACCAGATGGACTTAACAGATATATTCAGAACATTTCATCCTAAAGCAGCATAATATACATTCTTCTACAGTGCACATAGAACGTTCTCCAGAATAGACCATATACTGGGACACAAATCAGCCCTCAGCAAGTACAAAAAGATCAAGATCATACCATGCATATTTTCTGACCACAACGCCCTGAAATTCGAAATCAACAACAAGAAAAAATTTGGAAAAGTAACAAATACTTGGAGACTGAAGAACATCCTACTAAACAATGAATGGGCTAACCAAGCAGTTAAAGAAGAAATTAAAAATCCTATGGAAGCCAATGAAAATGATAGCACCACAACCCACATCCTCAGGGATGCAGCAAATGTGGTCATAAGAGGAAAGTATATACCAATCCAGGCCTTCCTAAAGAAGGAAGAAAGATCTCAGATACACAACCTAACCTTATGCCTTAAGGAGCTGGAAAAAGAACAGCAAATAAAAGCCAAAACCAGCAGAAGACAGGAAATAATAAAGATTAGAGCAGAAATTAATGCTATGAAACCAAAAAAAGAAAAAAAACCAGTAGAACAGATCAATGTAACCAGAAGCTGGTTCTTTGAAAGAATTAACAAAATTGATAAACAATTAGCCAGTTAGATCAAAGAAAAAGGAAAGGACCCAAATAATTAAAATCAAGAATGAAAGAGGAGAAATCACAACCAACACAACAGAAATAAAAACAATAATAAGAGAATATTATGAGCAATTATATGCCAACAAAATGGGCAATCTGGAAGAAATGGACAAATTCCTAGAAACAGATACACTACCAAAACTGAAACAGGAAGAAATAGAAAATTTGAACAGACCCATAATCAGTAAGGAAATCGAATTAGTAATCAAAAATCTGCCAAAAACAAGAGTCCAGAGCCAGATGGCTTTCCAGGGGAATTCTATCAAACATTTAAGGAAGAGTTAACACCTATTCTCTTGAAACTGTTCTAAAAAATAGAAATGGAAGGGAAAATTCCAAACTCTTGCTATAAGGCCAGCATTACCTTGATTCCAAAACCAGATGGAGACCCCACTAAAAAGGAGAACTATAGACCAATTTCCCTGATGAACATGGATGCAAAAATCCTCAACAAGATATTAGCCAACCAGATCCAACAATACATTAAAAAATTATTCACCACGACCAAGTGGGATTTATACCTGGGATGCAGGGCTGGTTCAATATCCACAAAACAATCAATGTGATTCATCACATCAATAAAAGAAAGGACAAGAACCATATGATCCTCTCAATAGCTGCAGAGAAAGCATTTGACAAAATACAGCATCCTTTCTTGATAAAAACCCTCAAGAAAGTAGGGATAGAAGGAGCATACCTCGAGATCATAAAAGCCATATATGAACGACCCAACACTAATATCATCCTCAATGGGGAAAAACTGAGAGCTTTCCCCCTAAGGTCAGGAACAAGACAGGGATGTCCACTCTCGCCACTGTTATTCAACATGGTATTGGAAGTCTTAGCCTCTGCAATCAGACAATACAAAGAAATAAAAGGCATCCAAATCGGCCAGGAGGAGGTCAAACTTTCACTCTTTGCAGATGACATGATACTCTATACGTAAAACCCAAAAGATTCTACCAAAAAACTGCTAGAACTTATTCATGAATTCAGAAAAGTTACAGGATATAAAATCAATGCACAGAAATCGGTTGCATTCCTATACACCTACAATGAAGCAACAGAAAGAGAAATCAAGGAATTGATCCCATTTACAGTTGCACCAAAACCCATAAAATACCTAGGAATAAATCTAACCAAAGAGGTAAAAAAATCTATACACTGAAAACTATAGAAAGCTGATGAAAGAAATTGAAGAAGACACAAAGAAATGGAAAAAGATTCCATGCTCCTGGATAAGAAGAACAAATATTGTTAAAATGTCGATACTACCCAAAGCAATCTACATATTCAACGCAATCCCTATGAAAGTAATACCAGAATTCTTCACAGAGCTAGAACAAATAATCCTAAAATTTGTATGGAACCAGAAAAGACCCCGAATAGCCCAAGCAATCTTGAAAAAGAAAACCAAAGCAGGAGGCATCACAATCCCAGACTTCAAGCTATACTACAGAGCTGTAATCATCTAGAGAGTATGGTACTGGCACAAGAACAGACACTCAGACCAACGAAACAGAATAGAGAACCCAGAAATGGACTCACAAATGTATGGGGAACTAATCTTTGACAAAGCAGGAAAGAATATCCAGTGGAATAAAGACAGTCTCTTCAGCAAGTGGTGCTGGGAAACTGGACAGCGACATGCAGAAGAATGAACCTGGACCACTTTGTTACATAACACACAAAAATAAGCTCAAAGCGGATGAAAGACCTGAATGCAAGACAGGAAGCCATCAAAATCCTCGAGGAGGAAGCAGGCAAAACCTCTTTGATCTTGCCCACAGCAATTTCTCACTCAACACGTCTCTGGAGGCAAGGGAAACAAAAGCAAAAATGAACTACTGGGACCTCATCAAAATAAAAACCTTCTGCACAGCGAAGGAAACAATCAGCAAAAGTAAAAGGCAACTGACAGAATGGGAGAAGATATTTGCAAATGACATATCAGATAAAGGGTTAGTATCCAAAATCTACAAAGAACTTATCAAACTCAACACCCAAAAAACAAATAATCCAGTGAAGAAATGGGCAAAACACATGAATAGACACTTCTCTAAAGAAGACATCCAGATGGCCAACAGACACATGAAAAAATGCTCAACATCACTCATCATCAGGGAAATACAATTCAAAACCACAATGAGATATCACCTGACACCTGTCAGAATGGCTAACATTAACAACTCAGGCAAAAACAGATGTTGGTGAGGATACAGAGAAAGAGGATCTCTTTTGCATTGTTGGTGGGAATGCAAGCTTGTGCAGCCACTCTGGAAAACAGTATGGAGGTTTCTCAAAAACCTAAAAATAGACCTACCCTACCACCCAGCAATTGCACTACTAGACATTTATCCATGGGATACAGGTGTGCTGTTTCGAAGGGACACATGCCCCCCCATGTTTATAGCAGCACTATCAACAATAGCCAACGTATGGAAAGAGCCGAAATGTCCACTTATGGAAGAATGGATAAAGAAGAGGTGGTATATATATACAATGGAGTATTACTCGGCAATGAAAAATAATGAAATCCTGCCATTTGCAACCACGTGGATGGAACTGGAGGGTGTTATGCTAAGTGAAATTAGTCAGAGAAAGACACAAATCATATGACTTCACTCATATGAGGACTTTAAGAGACAAACAGATGAACATAAAGGAAGGGAAGCAAAAATAATATAAAAACAGGGAGGGGGACAAAACAGAAGAGACTCATAAATATGGAGAACAAACTGAAGGTTGCTGGAGGGTTTGTGGGGGGGGGATGGGCAAAGTGGGTAAGGGTCATTAAGGAATCTACTGAAGTCATGGCTTCACTATATCCTAACTAATTTGGATGTAAATTTTAAAAAATAAAAAATAAAGTTAAATCAAAAGAAAGAAAACATTATTAGAAAATATATTCAGAACATTTGTTATATTGATTGGGCATGTCTTTAATTGACAAGATGCTTACTTCCTGAAGATCTCTTTTACAAAGCATGTTTGCAGGATTTGTGTTTCTGAAGCAATTTTCAAACAGTAGTCCCTGGATCGTGAACTACCCAGGGGACTTGTTAAAAGTATAGATCTTTAAGCATCACACCAGACCTTTTAAATATAAATCTCAAGAGGTGAAGCCTGAATTAATTCTAAGGGAGTTGAGTTTAAGAAACACATTGAGAGTGTGGAGTCACTGAAGGTTATTGAACGGGAGAAGGATTGAACAATGTCACCATTATATGAAGTTCTTAGAAATTAAAACTAAAAAAGAAAACAGCACCTGACATTTTGAAGGGAAGTGAGAATAGTTAGACAGTATGTTATGTCTTAAATTGAGAAAGAGTTTCAGTGGGGAACTGGAGAAATGCCAGAAAATTTAAATTAGAAGTCAAGATGCGTTGACTTGGTAAACATAATAGGGTAATTGGGTGAGAACAAGTGGCAATTTTTTATGGACAAAGATGTAGGTTCATGGAATCCGGGTGTTTGGCACTACGTGATTCTGGACCCCATCCATTGAGGCTGCTTCTATGACTCCCACTTAAGTCGAATACTCAGGAACTGGATGGGGCTTTAGTAGCAGAAGACATCGGTGACTCTACTTAGGAGTATTTGCAGAAGGCTGACAGCTCTAATTGTCCTTTGAACTATTTTGTTTGTAACATCTCCATGTCAAAGACATCTTTAAAAATTAAAATTTGGTGCTTTCTAGTGTTGGTTGGGAGCCTAACGCTTTATAAGATAATGACCACTAGTGAACACTGTTGTCACTCAAAAACTACATATATTTTAATTAAATTGTGTTTTCCAGGAAAAATAATTCAGGAGATTGGACTGTCAACTTTGGAACTATAGTAAATAAACCATATATGACACTGAAAGTCCAAAACATTATTTTTCATGAAAATTACAGCAGGGCTGTGGTTTTTAATGATATTGTCCTTGTACAGCTTGCTGAAGAAGTCTCTTTTTTTTAAATTTTTTTTAATGCTTATTTATTTCTGAGACAGAGAGAGACAGAGCATGAGTGGGGGAGGGGTAGAGAGAGAGGGAGACACAGAATCCGAAGCAGGCTCCAGGTTCAGAGCTGTCAGCATGGAGCCCGACGTGGGGCTTGAACTCACAAACCGTGAGATCGTGACCTGGGCCAAAGTTGGCTGCTCAACCAACTGAGCCACCCAGGAGCCCCTGAAGAAGTCTCTTTTACAAAGTAGGTTCGCAGGATTTGTCTTCCTGAAGCCAAAATGAAGCTTCCGGAAAATGCCAGTGTTGTAGTTACCGGACGGGAAGACTTTATGAATGGTAAGTTTTTCTGTAAAAGGGTAATAGCTTCATGGGAATAATTATTTAAGCAGTCAATCAGTTAGCCAATCAACCACTCTCTCATGCAATTAATCAGTCACTAAATATATCAAACAAACAAACAAGTGTTGGGACCAAAAACTTGGCATTGTCTTCAATTCCTAAAATGCCTCTGGGAATAAGAAGTGGAAAAATTGGAATTATGTGTGAGGTAGCCAGTTACAATAAACACCAGAAAGGGAGAAATCTACCCTCGGACTGGCCTGGTTCTTGCTGACCAAAAAAAAAAAAAGAATATTCTATAGATATTCTTTGTCTCTACAACCAAGGTTAAGATCCCCATGATACACAGAATTTGTTGCCTTTAGGTCCTCTTCCAGCGATACTTCAAGAAGCCTTTGGGAAGGTTATCGACAACAAAGTTTGCAATCATCCACATTCATTATCTGGTCTGGTTACCAACAAAATGCTATGTGCTGTGTTTAAGTCAGGAAAAGCTGATGCCTGTCAGGTATGTCTAGACATATTATCAAATCATTTTGTCCCAAAGTACTAATTGAAGTGTTTATCAGTACAAATTTCTTTTGTGTGTATTAATGATTTCCATAGATTAGCTTATTTTGATCCACATAACAGATATTTATTAATCCCACTTATATATCAGACACCAGCCTACATGCTGGGGATGTATTGCTGAACAAAATCTCTGCCTTCATGGCAGTCTAGGAATCCATACAAAGGATAATACTTACACGGTGATAAAATAAATTTGGCCCTATTTTCTGGGCCATCTGCACAATGCGCTGCTATCTCTTCCTTATCCAGAAATGTGGCCGGAGGTTTAGCATGTATACACGTCACCCATTTCTCAGGCTTCATTCATGATGAAGCAGCCAAGTCACTTTGTCTTCATAGTCAAGGCTGAACTCATTATAAAGTTCAATTCTGGTCAATCCAACATATGGCAGCTGTAGGCAGTATATTGTGATTTGTAGTTACCCTTGGTTTTGAATAAACCTAAGTTCCACAGTTCTAAGCTCAAAAGAAAGTGGACTGTTTTCAGTACCCAGGGACTTCTGATAAGTCCAGAGAAGCAGTAAAAGGAAATTCTTTGACAGGACAAGAAACATGTCTTCCTATCTTCTTCTAGAATGATTCTGGTGGACTGCTAGCTTACCCTGACTCTAGAAAAGTCTGGCACCTTGTTGGAATAGTAAGCTGGGGTGATGGATGCACTAAAAAGAATAAGCCAGGTGTTTATACTCCAGTCACTGCTTATCATGATTGGATTACATCCAAGACTGGGCTCTGAAAGAAAAGTAACTTTGGAACGGACCATAAAGACAGCTAGCCGCAGGGTATTCTTATCCGTTGCTTCAAATCTTTTTCACTTTTGATTGTTGATATAAATCACTTTCTTACATTCAAATACCTAAAGTTCTTTAATATTTTATAATATCTAAAATGCTATCCATTCATATATTTATGTATTTAATGAATATAGGGGAAAAAAAGAAATGAGGGCCAAAATATTTTATTAATAGCCTAGTTCAGATTTATCTTACCATTATATTTAGAATTTGCCTTAATTAATTTTTCAGAATTTTTTTAAATGTTTATTTATTTTTGAGAGAGAGCGCCCATGCATGAGCGGGGGAGGGGCAGAGAGAGAGGGTGACAGATGATCTGAAGAGGGTTTTGTGCTGACAGCAGAGTCCAATATGGGGCTTCAACTCATGAACCATGAGATCATGTCCTGAGCTGAAGTCAGCCATTTAACCTACTGAGCCACCCAGGCACACCTATTTATCAGAATTTTGAAAAACACATATTTTGTTATATATGATGGATCTACCAAATAAATTGTTTTTAATTCTGTAAATTATGGAATATGTTAAACTGGAATATGTCAGATAAATAACACATTCATTTCTTATTTATGTATGAAATCGTTTGCGTACCTTGCATAATCATATAATCTTGGAGTAGAGAAGGGATGTGTGAGCTAGAAAAAGTTTCTCAATTTATAGATAAGAAAACTGAAGACTAGAGAGGAAAGTTTGCTTGCTTAAAGTCACTCTTCAGCCTCTCCTATAAGTTGTGACCCTCATGTGGTAGAATTTAGATGCAAAATTAGTTGGAAGTTTTAAATGATTTTTAGGTTGCAATTACTTATATAACATTCTCCTCATGTCCTCTTTTTGTCATGTGTTTGTCTTCACTTGTAGCAAAAATAATGTGAGGTCCTCAAGGGCAAGTGACTGTGTGGCATTTATTATAACAAGTCTCTTTATAGTGTATGTGCAAATAAATGTATGGGGGCTGATTTTGTAGTCTCTGCAAATAATTTACTTTTTGTAATTTCCTAAAATAGGTAAAAGCAGCTAAAGTTTTCAAAAGCAGCCAAAACAGTCTAGAAAAAAATACTCCTTCCTTCAATTGTTTGTGATGTTACTCTCTCATTCTTTCTTTATTATAAAGTAGGACTCAAATGACATGATGTCAAACCAAACCATAGCCAGGTGTGACAAGCTGGTGTTTTTCTCTCCCCACTCTCTTCTCAGGCAGGTGACACATATTAACTCTACCCCTTCCCTGCTTCGCCCCTCCCCTCTGGCAACCACCAGTTTGTTCTCTGTACTTGTGAGTCTGTTTTTTTAGGTTTGTTTTTGTTTTTTAGGTTCCACATATAAGTGAAATCATATGGTACTTGTCCTTCTCTGTCTGATTTATGAAATATCTCTTTACTTGGATTCCAGGAAAAAAAAACAAAGAGTACTTTTTTGCAATCTTTCTATGTCATCAGCTATTCTTTCTCAGTTTGTACTGCCAGAACTTCTACTAGCTTTTCCCCAGCTCTGAACATTGGTGTGCCCCAGGACTCAATCCTCAGATCTCTCCTCTTCTCCACTTACACTCATACCCTATATCATCATATCCAGTCCAGTATTTTCAATACTAACTGCTTGCTGACAATTTCTAAATGTATTAACTTTAGTTCTGACTTCCCCTTGGATCTTCAGTTGCATGCCTAAAATTTCTACTTGAAGGTCTAATAGACAACTTATATTAGCATTTCAAAACAGAATTCTTCATATTTCCTGAGTCTTCTACATCTAAAAAAGGGAAAAGGTCCTGGAGTCATCCTGGGTAGGAATATATTTGAAATGCTATCCTTTGTAATTTTCCTTATTGGGTTTCATGTAGAACTTACAATTGGATTAGGAAAGGTCTATCCTTATCTTTGGAAATGCCTGGATATGTGGTTTTGACTCTTGGCTAAAATAAGGCCAAAGGATTTGTGTGAGATTTACATGAGGTTTAAAATCAGAAACTGTCCTTGCAGACTCTGAGCCAGTTTGTTTCCCAATGCAAGATCCTCTGGATCTTGATGTTAACAGAGTTTGGTGGTTCGATCTGGAGACAAAATATATATGTATGTGTGAATAAGGACAGTGGGAGTTTACATCTGTATATCTTTTGGTCTTCCAATGCTTGCCTGTATTCTCTCAATGTACTGTATCCTTTGCTTTTTTTTATGTAAGTATTCCCTATGGAATGTAAGTCTTATGCAAGCTTTATGTAAGTGTTCCCTGTGGAATCTTATGCTTCCTTTCAACTATGTAAACTTGTGAAATCTTTTTGAAGTTTAATATTTAAAAGTGCAGCAGTGGTATGCTGAAACTAGCTTGTACCAATGTATGAGTTTAATGTTAAAATTTCAGGAATTATGTTAGCCAGTTGTGAAACACACTGCAGTTGAAAATTAAGAGTACTAAATACCCAAAACTCATCATGTCCTAATTATGTTACTACATTTTACTAGTACTTTGGGTCTTGAGGTTATTTACATCTATGGTATCTGTATGTTAAAAATAAATATAATAGAGTGCTATTGTTCATCCCTTCCCAAATTCATGTTCAGTGATATAATGTGCGTAGTTCTAAATTGTCCATGTTGTCAGTATTTACACCATAGAAATTGACCAATGTCACAAATTAGTTCCAAACCCCTAACCCTGACACCTGGTTTAAATACTTACCAGTACATCACTGAATGTACCTATTCTTCATTTATGCTTTAAAAAAAACCACCAGATAATGCAACTGGAGCCCAATTTCTATATCTTGACATTACAAACTGGGTTTTAGGTCATTGTGCCAGATGTTTTATTGAGTGCCCTCAGTGCTCATCACTGAGGTGAATGAGGCTTGATACTGGTTTTCATTTTTCATAATTTTAATGCAAAAGGAAGTTCTAGAAGAAGCTATCTTTGAAACATGTCATAATGATTTGTCAAGGACATTTCAGATTTGCAGTTTGTAGTGATTAAAGGATTCCAGAAAAGACAATTATTTATTATTACAATATATTGTATCCTCTACAATTATTACATTTAATTATGGAAATAAAATAATCCTATCTTATTTTCTTAGGTTGTTTCTTCAAAAAATTTAATTATCTTCACTTAAAATTTGTCACAGTTGACATGGCTGAGTAAAAAAATTTTATTTACACTAAATATAGGAGTACGTATTATGTGAGAATCCAATTAAATAACCATCTCTGGTTTTAAAAGCCTATGTTTATACTCTTTAAGTCACATTTATCTCTGAAAAAGTGATTCAGCAAGGGAGGAATTACTAGCCAGGGTAATGGGAGATTGTCCTCACATTTTCCTTCTAGCTCACTGATAAAAGAGAATTAGGAGGAACTAAACAAAGCCACAATCAGAGGAAGGACAAAGTTTTAGTAATAGGGAGAATTAGTCTAGGAGCATCTCTTTCTCCTCCTTAATTAACATCCTACTCCACCCTAACCTCAACACCCTCAGAGAATAAAACCTAAACTCTGTATTATGACTTGTGAATCCATAAAAGCCTTGACTCACTCTTCCTATTCTTCATTCAAGACACAGTTCAGGTGTTACTTTACCTGGAAGCTTTTCCTGACATCCCCCGGCTGGTGCTCCAGATTGCCCCAGGTGTACATCTGGTCCTTATGCTTTCCACAAGATGCAAAACTTTTATTTATGCATCTGAATATCCTACTAGACCATGAGCTTCTCAAGGGCTCTTTTTCATCTCTGTGTTCCTGGACCTGTGGCTGGTTCAATGGAGGTAATCATTGTGTCCAAAGGAATGATGCCGAAATGCACTGTTGGGATCTGGCTGTTACATATATTTCTGTTTTATCACCCATTGGGCCCTTGCATTTAACCTGTTCTCCAATCTCCTGTTACTGGAGATTTCTGAAATGTGCTATCCCAGGCCTTTCCAAATGATGTACTCTTTGTCTAGAATGTCTTTCCCTGATTTTTTTTTCTGGTAAACCCCTTCCATCCTTTAAAAATTATCTGACACCTTTGGGAGATTTTTATCCTTTGTGTTCTCATGGATTTTGTGCTTATTGTCATCAAGCCATCATCTCACCCTGGAAAGTCCTACAAAGCCAACAGATATGATTTATTTTTAGTCAGTATTAACTTGACCTGACTCCCTGGGAGCTTGTCTTTTATTGCGAATTTCACTTTTTTCCTCTACTCAGATCATATTAAGGACAAAGTTTTATTTCATTTCAATAAGCATATTTGAAAAAAAAATAATATTTCATAAATTAATACATCGATTTAAGTACACATATTAGCATCCATTTAAATGTGAAGTATTATTTACTCTTCCTTTGAAGTATTAATGATATATTGAATTATCATTCTGTATTTTCTTTTTTTTAAGTTTATTTATTTAGTTTGGGAGAGAAAGAGAGAGCACATGCATGCAAGTGGCAGAGAGAAGGGAGGAAGAGAGAATCCCAAACAGGCTCCACACTGTCTGCATGGAGACATGCTTGAACCCACAAACTGTGAGATCATGACCTTAGCTGAAATCAAGTGTCGGACATTTAACCAATGAGCCACCCAGGTGCGCCTCTGCATTTCATATTTTCACTCAATACTTTTTCTTGAAGTCTTTCTATATTGATCTACAATTGTATCAGTGATAGTTCAGAGCAGGAAAGGCTTGTTAAACAGAAAGGAGTTTGAAGCAGAAAACCATGTTGTCAAAAATTGTCATAACAGCTGGGGATGAAGGCTCTAGGCTAAGCCTCAAGGGTAATTCATAGAATAATGGAAAACTGATGCCAGGGGAAGGGATAGAAACTGGCATTTCTGACTTTAATAGTTAAGATCCAAAGAACAGAAAGCATCAGCAACACTTTGTTTTGTTAATAGCACCCTTCACTGTGCAAAAGCATTTTATTTTGGTGTGGTCTCAGTTTAATGTTGCTTTTGTGTCCCTTGCCTGAGGAGACATATCTAGAAAAATATTTCTATGGCTGATTTCAAAGAAATTACTGCTACGTTTTCTTCTAGGAGTTTTATGGTTTCCTGTCTTATATTTAGGTTTATAATCTATTTTGAATTTATTTTGTGTATGGTGTAAGAAAGTGGTCTAGTTTCAATCTTTTGCATGTAGCTTTCCAGTTTTCCCAGCACCACTTGTTGAAGAGAAAACCACTTGTTTTCCCCATTGTATATTCTTGCCTCCTTTGTTGTAGATTAATTGATCATATAATCATGGGTTTATTTCTGGGCTCTTTATTCTGTCCTATTGATCTATGTGTCTACTTCTGTATCAGTACCACACTGTCTTGATTGCCACAGCTTTGTAGCATATCTTGAAATATGGGATTGTGGTAACTCCAGCCCCATTCTTTTTTCTCAAGACTGCTTTGGCTATTCAGGGTCTTCTGCACAGCAAAAGAAACCATCAACAGAACTGAAAGGCAACTTCTTCAATGGGAGAAGATATTTGCAAATTATATATCTGACAAGGGTTTAATATACAAAATATATAAAGGGCTTATACAACTCAACACCAAAATAAAATGATCCAATTTAAAAATGGGCAGAGGACCTGAACAGACATTTTTCCAAAGAAGACATACAGATGGTCAACAGACATACTAATCATTAGGGAAATGTAAATAAAAACCATAATGAGATATTACCTTACAACTGTCAGAATGGCTAGAATGAAAAACGTAAGAAATAACAAGTGTTGATGAGAATGTGGAAAGAAATGAACACTCATGCACTGCTGGTGGGAATGCAAATTGGTGCAGCCATTGTGGAATATAGCATGAAAGTTCCTCAAAAAATTAAAAATAGAATTACCATATGACCCAGTAATTCTACTACTGGGCATTTACCCAAAGAATACAAAAACAATAATTCAAAAAGATACATAAACCCTTGTATTTATTGCAGCATTATTTATAATAGACAAGATATGGAAGCAACCCAGTGTCTACCCATAGATGAATGGATAAAGAAGATGTGATAGAGAAGATACATTGGAATATTACTCAACCAAAAAAAAGAATGTGCCATTTAAATGTTGCCATTTAAAACAACATGGATGGAGCTAGAGGGTATTATGCTAAGCAAAATACATCAGAGAAAGACATATACCATATACTTTCACTCATATGTAAAATTTAATAAACACAACAAATGAACAAAAAAGAGACCAACAAAAAAAGACTTCTAAAAAAAAGTTTATTTATTTAATTTAGGGAGGAAGGGAAGAGAGAGAGGGAGAGAGAGAATCCCAAGCAGTCTCTGCACTGATAGCTTGATCCCACAAACTGTGAGATATGATCTGTGCTGAAATCAAGAGTCCAAAGCTTAACCAGCTTAACCACCTGGGTGTCCCCCCAAAAGACTCTTAAATACAGAGAACAACCTAGTGGCTGCCAGAGGGGAAATGGTGGGGTGAGGGGTGAATCAGATAAATGAGATCAATAGCACACTTATTTTTTTTTTAAGTTTAATTATTTATTTTGAGAGAGAGAGAGAGCACACATGAGAATGTGCAGAAGGGGCAGAGAGGGGAAGAGAGAGAATCCTAAGCAGGTTCTCTAATGTCAGCACAGAGCCTGATGTGGGGCTCAATCTTAGGAATCATGAGATCATGACTTGAGCCAAAATCAAGAGTTGAATGCTTAACCAACTGAGCCACTCAGACGCCCCAAGAGCACACTTATCTTGATGAGCACTGAGTAATGGATAGAATTGTTGAGTCACTATTTTTGTACACCTGAAACTAATATAACACTGTATGTTAATTATACTTCAAAAGAAAAACAGGATAGAGGTTACTTTTGGGGGAGGGTGGGAGGCTAAGGCTGTGATAGGGTACTGGGGAGCGGTTGAGGTGGCAAAGTTCCTTTTTTTTAAAAAAAAATTATTTTTAGAGAGAGAGAGAGTGAGAGTGAATGGGGAAGAGGGGCAGAGGGGGAGAGCGAGAGAGAATCCCAAGCAGGCTCCACACTTGATGCAGAGCCCGACTTGGGGCTCATGACCTGAGCCAAAATCGAGATTTGGTGCTTAACCAACTGAGCCACCCAGGTGCCCCCAAAATTCCATTTCTTAACCGTGACAGTGGATACGTGGATATTTTCCTTATACCAACTAACTCATTAAACTTATTAAGTAATACAGAAAGAAAGAAAGAAAGAAAGAAAGAAAGAAAGAAAGAAAGAAAGAAAGAAAAGAAAAGAAAAAAAGGAAAAGAAAGGAAGAGAGAGAACAACAGGGAGGTTGGCAGGGAAAAGAAAAAAGAAAAAAGAAAGAAAAGAAAAGAAAAGAAAAAAGAAAAGAAAAGAACAGAAAAGAAAAGAAAAGAAAAGAAAAAAGAAAGCACCAGCACTGATGATATTATCACTGCAGCCTCCTGATACTCACAAGCTGGTCTGGTCTTTTGTCTCTAAAATTATTTCTTGGCCCCCAGAAAGCTGAAGAACAGACAGTGAAATGCTGCTACAGAACACATCATATATCCATGAGCTTTTACCAGCATAAATCCACAAGTGACCTCATTTCTGCCTTAGAAGGCATCTGACATGCTTCTCCCTTTCAAGTTTCATGTGAGTGGATCTAGCTGGCAAAACCCAAATTGTAGCCAGAATCCTAAATGCAAAGGAGTCTGGGAGATGTCATGTTTAGCTTTCCAATCTCTGCAGCAGAAAAAGGGACCTTAGAATGAGGATGAGCACATCAACCCACTATATTTTACTATAACCTCTTTCCTTTTAACACCTAATAACATTCCAGAATATTGATACACCATTGTATGTTTGTTTAATTTTCTTTTGAGAGAGACAGACAGACAGACAGACAGTGGGGAGGGGCAGAGGAAGAGGGAGAGGCGGAGGGAGGGAGGGAGGGAGAGAGAGAGAGAGAGAGAGAGAGAGAGAGAGAGAGAATCTTAAGCAAGCTCCATGCTCAGCACGGAGCCCGACTTGGAGCTCAATCCCATGGCCCTGGGATCATGACCTAAGGTGAAATCAAGAAGCAGAGGCTTAACCGACTGAGCCACCGAGGTGTCTTGATATGTCATAGTTTATTTAACCGTTTTTCTTCCAATTAATAATTAGTTTCCTTTTTTTTTTGCTATTGCAAACTTTTTAATAAATATCTTCATATAATCCTCTTTGATTACCTATGCCAGGATAGAAATCTAGGTGGATACCTAAAAGTGAAACTGCCTGGTTATAGGGGATAAAGGTATAAAATTAAACAGGTTCTCCCTCTAAAGTTGCTGCTTCGATTCTCCTACCGTCAACATATGGGGGCCCATTTCCCCACATGCTCACCAAATCTTGAAATAAAATGTTTGATCTGGGTAGTGCTGTATTATTGTGTTGATGTATATCTACATAATTATTAATGGATGATATTAAGCATTTTTTTATATTGTCCATACATATTTCTTCTGTGAATATTCTTTTAAAACCCTATCTACACTTAATATTGAGTTTTTAAAATATTTTATTAGCTTTTAGGAGATCTACATATATTTTGGTTGTTAATCAGTATTTTAAACATATAGTTTATTTACTGAACATCTACTGGATACCAAGCACTCTGATGATCATTATGAAAAATAGAAATATAAGATATAGTCTTTGCCTTTAAGTTCAAGCAGGTTACACTTTCACTGGGGTCATAGGACCATCCACAGGACATATTTAAGTAGAAATCAATACAACATAGATGATTAAATCTAAAATGAGCACTAATGACAGTGAATATTAGAATCCAGAAAAAAAGAGAATAATACTTTACAGGAAAAGCTTCATGAAGGAAGTGGCAATTAGGTTGGACCATGACGCATGAACAAACATTGAATGGGTAGAAATTACAATCCTGAGAGTATTAAACAGCATGAATAAATGCATGGATGTAGGAAAACACTTGCCATTCAAGGAATGGAACTGTCAGAAATGGCTAAAGTCAAGTCAAGTTTTGGGCAAAGTCATTATTAAGGTAATACAATGTCCCGGATATTGTGCCAAGCACTTGGTCTCAGCTGATATAACAAACTTACAGGTATGATATTGTTAGACAGCATTTTTACCTATAAGAAAGCTGAAGCTCGAAAAGATTTATACCAATAGCTAGTTACCAGTAGACCTGGCATTGGGATAGAGGTCATGTCCTTTGTTTCACCAAACTACATTGGAACAACATACATAAAAGGAAATGATGTTCTAGAGAACCTTGAATATTAACCAGAGAAAGTTATATTTTATCCTGAAAGCAGTTGAAAGTTTTGAAGATTTTAAATAGACAAGTGTCATGATTTGTGTTTTAGGAAGATGATTCATGTTAATATCATCATTCAGGTCTCTGTTCAAAAGCCTCCTCTTCAGAGATGCCTTTCCTGACCACCCTAAAGATAGCTGCTACCCTCCGCCCTCCCAACACACACAGCACTCTCTATCCAATTGCCCTGCTTCATTTTCTTTATAACATATATAAATATATTAAATTATGCATTTACTATTTTGAGTGTTCATCTGTTTTTCTCATTAAAGTGTAAGCTCCATGAAGACAGGGACTTTATCATATTCCTTGTTGTATTTCCACTACTAGGAACAATATGTAAACCTCAGGAAGTTTTCAACAAGTATTTATTAAATGAATGAATGAAGTGAATAGATGGTGATATATATGAAAGATAGTGCCAATAGTCTATATACTTATATCCAAAATATCTTAGTGACCTCCTGATTTTTTTGTTTTCATAAGAAGTTGGTGTCACCCAAAAGCCTAATCCATATTCATTTAGTAAAACAACTCTTGACTAGATTAGTTCTATTTCCTATAAACAATTACCAAAATAGGACTGATATTTCTTACACCAAAACCTATCTCCACCTGCAAATCCATTTCTACAAAAGTATGTACACAGTTCCAGAGAGAATTTTTAGATTAAGCATGTTTCAAATAGTAATGTTGTAGTAGAATTTTCATATCAAAAAAAAAACACAACAAAATAATGTATATTTGTCATTTGTCAGAGACTGCTCTGGTGGATACAGCTGGTTTCACTGAGGAGGAGTTTTCCATGAAAGGAATGGATGGGGTTTGAGTCAGAACACTGATTCATCAAACTGTAGTAGTATTTCCTGGGTGGATCTCTCAGCGACCAATCCAAGTTATGTCTATTCTTTTTCTAAGTATCCAACTCAAAGATAATTTTCACGTCTTCCTTTAAACCACAGATCCATAGCTGTCATCAACACTTGCTAAACGAGTTTCCTTTTAATTGCTTTCTGCTATTGCACCCAACCCTTAAAACCCCAAGTATCATTGTGGTTAGCACAGTTACTGAGAACCACCGACCAGGACAAAGGAAGTGCAGAAGTTTCCTTTATCTTCATTAACGCCAACAGCCATTATATCAGCACATTATGTACAGGTAAGTAGAGATTTGCTTGCCCAGAATTCTGACATAATTAGAATTAACTGTTTCGCCAATGACTCCCACCCAAGGGTTGCAGTAAAATAACTCACTTTAGAGGGGGTTTGTAATATTTTTCTACAGCATTTTGGATTTTCTGCATGGAGACACCCCTGTCGCATACGTGCATTTGTGTCTGGAATCTGTAGTTTTATGTCATGTTTTGGAGAATGCTTCAGAAGGGTGACAGGTAGCTTAACATCCTATGAATGAAAAATGACGGTGTGACTGTTGTAGAGAGGAGGAAGCAGAGAGAAAAATTTCTCTTATAAACCAAATATTAAATTGTTATTAATGATGATTATGACTCCTCTGATTTGTTTAATATCTTGTGTTTTCTAAACTGCTTTCATAAATATTGCCTTGATACTCACAGTACCATTTCTTTATAGGTACACTCTGTAGAATTGCACATAAACCATGTATTTTTATCTGTAAAATGTTCATGAACTAGAATAGAATCATTATGCATAGACATGTGCTATTTATTTTAAAGTATATAACTAGATAGTTATTATGTTAAGTGAACAGTGATCATCAATGCCATTTTGAAAATACACTTTTAGCTTACAAGATGTTTTCATCAAAATATATGCAAATAGCAAAATGAAGTGGAACTAATTATAAAATATTTAATGTTCAGATAAGTGTAAAATATAAATGCAGGCCTCACACAAATATTTCTCTTAAAATTTGCATCTTGAGTCAAATTTTTAGCCCTTTAAGTACACATGCACACACACAAACACACACAATTTACAGTATCAGTATTCATGTAAAAATGTGATTAGAAAGAGCATACTCACAGAGACAGAATATACTAAGAACATTTTTTGAACTAAAGTAAATAATTTACTTTTGTGCAATTTCTTTATTAAAAATATCATATTATTCATAACCCTGATGTTTTCTTTTAGCCACATCTCTGATTTATCAGTAAAGGAAAGGGTGATCATACACATTTAATAAGTGGAAAGTAAACAGCATAATTATTAAAAACATAACTTTTATGCTGGATAGATGTGGATTTTTTTTTTTTTTTTGGTTTTGGTTAGGTTTGGTTTTGTGTTTATAGTGTCCCTTCTTCTTTTTGTACACCTTAACACTTTTGTGAGGTCTTCACCTGAAAGATTTCAAAGGATTATTAATGCATTGTTTACAAGCACTCCTAGTTACTTAGAAAAATTTCAAACCTTAATTTAGTGGTTAGTTTCAGGCTGAGGCATTAATCTGCCCAGAAGAACTTAAAGGGATTTGGAAACATGGTTGTTTCTGCAGGTGCTTTTGAGGAGACCTTAGTCAATTTTGTGGTTGCATTTGGGTGCCTAAATAATGAATAGCCAAGAGGAAGAAAAGAACCACTAGACATGGAAATAAAAACTTCAATGCCATATTATATCAATTTCAATTGTTTTCTTAGGGTTAGTTCTCTAGGACAGAACGGAAAAGGTCTCAGAAGAAAGTGATGTTTTAGATCCTTGCCAAGGTAGCATTGAGAATTCATGGCCAAGAGTTTGTTATTTTTGTATTTTTTAATGGCAAGATATAATTGATATTCTGTATCCTCTTATGTATCCTCTATTCAGTAATTCCCCTTATGTGATTTTTCAGAAGAATTTATAGTATGCAGTACCAGAAATATTGGCTGAATAGCTGAGTGGTTTTTCTGCGTGGGAAGTATTTCATTTTTAAGCAGATATTTAATCTGCATCATGGTTTGTAAGATCTTTAGGTTATCAGTTAAAGGTAGTTACAACTGGGAGAAGCATCTGAGCTGGTGACAAGAAATAATCAAAATGGAAAAAGGGGATAGGCAACATAAATATGAAATTCTACAGCATTTTCAATGAAGGGCAACTGGAAATTAGGAAGTGATTTCAGTACTCCACTTTCAAGCCATAGCGTCTGGATGAATTCTAACATAGCTTATTTGATCACATTTTAATAGATTTATTTATGTTCTTTAAAAATACCAGTTCTAAAACAGATTGCAAAGATAAAAGAAAAAAAATTGCCCAAATCTATATGAAGTCGTGTCCCGAGGTAAAGATCTAAAAATAAAACCAGACAAAACAAGAAATGTACCAGTATATTCCCAGTTAAGACACTCCTAAGAAAAGTAATTCGTGAGACTTTATGGGAGACAGAAAAGTAAGGAAAGGGTGTGGAGCAAAGATTAGAGAATCAAGCAGTGAGCAAAGTAGTCTTGGTGGAGCCAAATGCCTAGGAGATGAGGTAAGTACTTACCCATCTCTGAAAGGTGGACAAGATTTTGAATTGGACAGTTAAGAAACATATGCTGACAATTCAAAGTCTTTTGAGTGATTTCAAACAATGAGGCTGTGAAATTAAGGAAAGCCACAAAACATGGAGATAAATTAGTTGTAGTCAGAATGGAAACAAATGTTTGCCTTGGAAAGAGAAGTGTCGATTCTGTACTATGTTTTATATAACAAGCACTGTAATTTACTAATTCAGTTTCACAGCTTTGTTTGTTCCCTGTTTTCAGATGAATCCTAAATTAACCCCAACTATGGTTCCTCAGTTAACTACCGGTGTGACATCTCCATTTGTGTACTAGAAATTTAAATGTCTCTTAAATTCCAGATACATATCTCTTAGGCTTCATCTGACTCTCTTTTACCTATTCTTTACAAACATAGCTAACTAATTACCAAAGTCTGACAAAGATTCTACTGTAAATGTTCTCAAATTTATCACTTTGTTTCTTTTCTTACTACCACAATCCAGAATGCTATCATTCCATTCCCATTGATTATATTAGCCTCTTTGCTCATTGGTCCTCCCCTTTCATTTTTCTCCCTCCTTTAAACTACAGTTATCCAGACTGAAGATTCATCTTCCTAAGCACTGCATGTCCTCATGTTAGTCATTTCCACCAGATAAAATCAAAATCTCTTCTGATTAGCACTGAAGGCCTTCCATAATTTGTAACCCTCTGATCTATTTATCCTTCAGAGTCTCATTGTCCTTGATATCCCTTGGCTTCATTTATATACTATTTCAACAAATATTATCAATAATGTGCTAGACACCACAATATGGCCTGGGTATAAAACAATAACATCATGAATAACAAATAATGACATGGGCCAGATGATAACAAGACCTTGACCAGAGGTGAAAAGACTGCCATGTAAAAATAAAAAATACTCTCAGTGTAGATCCATATTAGGGCGAGCCATGGAAGGCCTCAAGAAAGAGGAGATGACAGAGTTGAGGATAAAGTTTGAGTGGGGGCTCACTGGGTAGGCTTGAGGCAGACATTTTAGGCAGAAGGACCAGAGAGTGCAAGGCCATGGAGGTGTGGAAGAGTCTGGTTGTCTGTGGAACTCTGAGTAGTTTGAAATGGCTGAAACATAGATTAGAAACAGGTTGGGAATGAGATGAGATGGTGGAGGGCTTGTCTTAAGTCAGGGGCACAATTTATATGTGGAAACATGAGGAAAAAGAAGGATGTGGGGTACAGATGAAGAGAAGTTCACAAATGTGATGATGGAGTTGTAAATATTCTCTTCTGAGGCTTTTCATTTTCTTAGTGGACTAGGAAGTAAGGTTACCAGCTAAGCTTGAGAATGGGGCAAATGGTGCTGGAGGTTTGAGGTAAAAAGGAGAAGTATGAAGTCATTTTTAAAGAGAGTGGAAAAACCTCCGTAGAGGATGTATTTAAAACAACAACAACAACAACAAACTTGTTCTCCTGGAAGTATCAACCCAATTTATTTTTATCTGAGACCTAATACATCATACATACTCCTCTCCAATGCTGCTTCTAATATGAAAACTCTAACAATATGTCCAGCTATATTAAAGTTTTCCAGTTTTGCCATGAAGATAGCATACAGTTTAGTAAGAATCTGTATCACTAACAGTGTTAAACTGAAGATTCTCAGACTCTTTTGGGAATTTGAGTTAATTAGATCTGGGGTAGGATACCATAATCTGCATATGTAACAACCACTCTCAGGTGATTTTGATAAAGGCCATCCTCCAACCATACTTGGAGGGGCCCCAATATTTAAGACAAAATCTCAAAACCTTTGTGTGGCAACAAAGTCCTTGTTGTTGCCTCCTTATCAGGATTTTCCAGAGAAACAGAAACAAGAGGATATCTCTGTCTCTATTTCCTCCTCCTCCTCTGTCTCTTTCTCTCCTTTTCTCTATCAATAGATGATAGATAATAGATCTATACAAATATATAGATACATAAACATAAGATATATCTATGTATCTAAGGTAGCTTCACACAGTTGTAAAGTTAGCAAGGCTGGAAACTCAGGCAGGATTTCTATGTCATACTTCCAAGGCAGACTGTTTTTTTCTTCTGATGAAAATCTCAGTTTTAGCTCTAATGGCCTTCACCTGATTGAATGAGGCCCACCCACTTGCAGAGGGTAATCTCCTTACAGTCAACTGATTAGAAATGTTTATTACAGCCACAGAATACTTTCATGGCAACATGTAGACTCATGTTTGACCAAACAACCTGGCACCATAGCCTAGCTAAAATTGACATTTAAAATTAGACATTATACTGTCCAGCTTTATCTTTGGTCAATCCATGACAGTTTGCAGCAAGAAAATTGAATTCCTGGCTAGTAAGCTAGCAAGAAAGATGGACACTGCTCTCACCCAATATAGCACTTCATATTTGCATGTGTTCTCTGGATATAACAAGGACATAATAAAATAGAATTGTGATCATAATTCAAAAATTATGATAAGCTTTGGCATAAAGAACTTATAAGACATTTCTATTTTTCTCTCTTCTTCCTCCCCAACCTGGCAAGGTCTTCACTAGTTGATACTAACTCTGTCACTACCCCATTGGTCATGGGAGACAACTAGATGCTAAGTATAGATAACTTGACATTATCGTATTCCTGAAAAATAATTTCATAGCACAGATCCAAAGAGGTTTAATTGTAAATTTCTTTCCTTCTTTCTCTTCCTCCCCTTCCTCGTTTTTCTTTCTTTCTTTTCTTTCTTTCTTACTTTTTCCCTTCCCTTTCCTTACCTTACCTTACCTTTCCTGTCCTTTCTTCATATATCTTTTGCTACCCCTATGCCTAAATTGAGCTAATAAGGGTGAGCAAGAGTAAAGATTTGGAGTGTCTGTGACTTTTTTTTTTTGATATACCTTTTTATATTCATATCCTTTACTTGCAGACCAGTCACAGCTTCCCGTCCATCTTTGCCACTATGGATGATTGCACTAATTGTGTTCGGAGTGTTGGCAATCCTGGGAATAACCATTGGTCTCCTGGTTCATTTTCTGGCAGTAGGTTGGTAAAGAACACATTTTTATTTATTTCAGTTTGTTGTAAACTTTATTTACATTTCTACCAAAGACAAAGAGATAATTGCAAATAATAAATTATCTGTCTTCCTTTATTTTTTTAAAAGTTTATTTTATTTATTTTGAGAGAGAGAGCATAAGCAGGGGAAGGGGAGAGAGAGAGGGAGAGACAGAATCCCAAGCAGGCTCTGTGCTGTCAGCACAGAGCCCCAAGCGGGACTCTATCTCACGAGCCATGAGATCATGACCGAGCCAAATTCAAGAGTCAGACACTTAACCAACTGAGCCACACAGGCACCCCTCTATCTTCCTTTAAAATGGCCATCAGTGACCCAAGATCCCAGAAAGAAGCATTTGCCAAGCTCCCTATTGCAGACATCTTTTGTATATACACAAGTAAAAGAATATATATGATACAGAGACATGAATACACAGACAGACAGTTGATAGGCAGAAAAAGTAATCTACCAAGTTGGTATTAATATGTGTTACCTTATAATTAAAATACTAAGACAAGAAAGACAAGAAAATCAGCATATGCTTACACTGCTCATTTTTCTCCCAACTTCCCAGTAGTTTGCTAGCAATATTATTCTTTTTATATCCTCAACCTTTATAATACTTCATTTGCAATCATAATTACTAGATGTTTTCTAAAGAATACTTATGGGAAGTGATTCTAGGGGTGGGACATAGGGAGTTTGCAGCTTATATTTTGATTCATCATCTCAAACATTCTCTTATGCAGTCTGTTATTTTAACTCCATGGAACACTTGTCTTCAGTTTTTAACACAAGAAGCTGGGGTAGCCTTGAGGAAATCTCCTTAATATACAGACTCTCTGAACTATAATATAGTGATCCTGACGTCTCTCCTTTGTTCATCCCAACTCACCTCCAGAAGGTTGCCTTAACCGGGAGATTAGAGCACATATAATAAAAATGGCACATTAGTATGGATTCACATTTATTTTCACTGCTGTCATTCTGCAGGGTCAAAGTAGGACCTTTGGAAATATTCCTTGTCTTTTTTCCAGGCCCTGAAGTCTCATTATACTAATAATAGAGTCATTGAGAATTTAAAAAAATCCTCAATGAACTCAGCTTGTGAGGAGATGTATCTCTGATATGTATCATTTTTCAGCCTAGTTTATATTTCGCATTTGGGGGAATATTTACTTCATTGTTTTTAGCCTGGAGTTGTGTCTTTCTTTTGTTTCCTTGGAAATGAGCACTTTACCCTTGTCTTTGGGTGTTTTTATAAGTTAGAGGAAGGAGAACATAAAAGAAATGCCTTAACTCTGTCAGATTTAAATAGAAGTGTTCTCATAATTTATGCTTAAAATATTATCGCACTTCAGAACACTGCACAAAACCAAAACCAAAAATGTGTGTGTGTTTGTATGTGTGTGTTACATGTAAGTTGTAAGTGTTCTTTATAGAAATAAGTTCTAAGTAATCAAGTCATGAAAAAATCATAAAACAATTTCTTTCTGTCCCTTATCCATCTCAATTCATATTGGCATTTGAACCACTTATAGAAATGGGAATATTAATCATAAGGTGCAGATGTGCCTTATGGATATCTCATCCCTAAGGGTTGTTTTCATTTCACCAGGTACCAACAGATCTCAGTGACTGATTTCACAGTGACCTCAGCATAGTGAGCCATCTCTGTGGCTGAATGCTGTGTGGAATTAAATTAATACTCAATTCCTTGTTTTAGGGTATGGTTTCTTAGTCTTAATGTCTTAGACATTATATGTTTAGTTTATCCACTGGCTCTTGGAAAAGTGCTCCATGCAGTTGTAATAAAAAGTTTGTATCTTGTCAATTTATTAGTCTACACTGAGGAATATTCATGGCAGCCTAATTATCATAGTAGGTAGAAATATTTAGGAATCTAAATAAAGAACTGAAAGATACACTGTGAACACTGAATTATAAAAAAAGAAAGTTGAATAGTTTAAAGATCTATGTTTTACTACTTATGTTAAAATCTAATAAGCTACCATTGCAAAGTTCAGTCTCTATAGTAAAAGATCCATGATCCCCAGACAAACTAACTATAATTAACAATGTTGGTTCACAAATTATTATTCATAAACAACCCATTTCAGCATTTTGTTTAGACGTTTCTGGCTTCTTTTTTTATCACACTTCTCACTGTAAAATATTTTCACCACTTATAATAGAAAGTCATATTTCATTTTAATTATGGTGCTTTCCTTCTCTGCATTTGTATAGAACCTGCAATTATATGATTAATGTTTTTAATTATATCCTTATTAGTACCTTGTGTAATGATTTCAACCATATTGAGCCTGTCACTTCCATCACATAGTCTTCAAAAGCAATGATCATATTGCACAATAGTATTAATATTTATTCAGTGCTTACTATATGCTAGGTGTTGTTATATAACATCTAGAATATTTATAAGTGCTTAAGTGCTTAGTATCTATCACATATTAGAGGTAAGATATATCACATGTCTTACCTCTAATAGGTATCTTAGTATCTATGAGAATTTAAGAAGGAAATAAAATGGATTAGGTGTAGTCTTTGTACTCAAATCGAATTTTTGTTGATTCTTGGCTTTTAGTATCCATATGATATTAGTCAAGTTACTGAATATCTCAACACCACATTTTTCCAGAAAAAAAGGGGTATAATTCATATGTTCTTTTATAAAGTATCTTCTCATGGTACATACTTAATAAATGGTAACTATTTTTACTCATAGTTTAATAATTCTATGACAGAAATCTCACTTACAGTATATAGTTCTATCTGTCTCAATCAAGATATTACTCTTCTTGCTGACTTTTGTCTATATCTATATATGCTGCATTATTGGTCCCGTAAACACTTTTCACAATGCCCAGGATATCTAACCGGCTGTGCCAGAAAGATTCACAGGCTTTATCAATGTCTAATATGAGCACAATATTTACTAGTTGATATTACTATGTAATCTGTATCTGCATTTGAAATCCATTTCACCTAAATAATTCTTGGATGATGTTTTTATCTCACAGAAAACACGACTTACTATTATCAAGGTAGCTTTGAAGTGCTGGATATCCCATACAACAGAAATTATCAAAGAGAGACATCACCAGAAAGTAACTATCTTAGCAAAATTCTTGAGACTAAGGTAAACTGGTATTTTCCTCTATTTACTTCATTGTTAGTTCTCTGAAATATGAATATATTATTGGAATATGACATTTGATTCTGTTCTCTTTAACAGATGGTTGATGCATTTCAAAGTTCTAGCATTTACAGACAATATATCAATTCTCAAGTCATCACACTGGTGTAAGTAACTAATAATAGCAGTTAGAAAAGAGATCAACTCATTCATACATACATATTTCAAGCACCTCTGTGAAATGTCACAGTCATTAGCCAATAAGTTACTAATACAGTATTATCGTAAGTTAAATGCCAGACTAATTGTTCAATATAAAACCAAAGCAAAGATGGGGCTATCTAGTTTTATCCACTGGATCTATTGAGAATGTGTTATTCATATAATGCGTTAAATTATAGTTGCCTCATCACTCAAGCTTCTTAAGTTTTTATGTCTAGCAAATAGTAGGTGATCCCTTAGACCAATCTTTGATAGTCTAAAATTTTTATTCAGTAGTTGTGTAAATACAGACCCTGTTTTCTCATGTCCTTCTTTTTCCTTTTTTGGTCTTATGTAAATCTATTTAATGACTCATGTCCTTTTACTTGCAAATCAGCCAGACACCTTGTGGAACTACCCTAGAGTTCTTACAGGGTAGAAAAGAGCATATCTACATCAGGCTTTGATGTCAAGGAAGTCCTTGTAGTCACCATAACAAGAAGTAAAATAGCTATCGTATGTGGGTTTAGAGTAGTACGGAATAGCAGAGGGAGGCCTAGAACAGAAGTTAGGCAACTTGATCCCAGTCTTTACCACTTAGTAATCCCAGAGTCATTAAATCACTTTGACTCTATTTACCTCTCTGTGAAATACTGTCATAGCACCTTCGCTGCCTCTCTCATGTAAATGCACTTAGGGTCAAAGAAGGTAATGTGTATGGAAAGATATGTAAATAAACACATTTCCAGTGAAGGCAATTACTGCTTTTACCTTCATCAGTGTCACCAGCTATGCCTGCTCCTGGAATTCATGGGACTCCTGGAATTGTAGAACACATCAAGATCTCCACTACAATTAACCTTGAGAGATGATTTTAGTATTGGAAAGAGATGGGAGCTAAAATTGAAGGGCCCAGGTATCTTTCAGAGAAGTCTGCAACCACTGCAATCACTTCCAAAGGAAGCGATGGAGACGCTACAGGACAGACGTTTTCATTTTGACACCCCTTTCTATGATAATCAAACCTGCATGAGCCGAGTGCTTCCTAGCACTGATTATTGATTTATATGCCAAAAGGTTAATCATCTGTCAGGGAGAGCCAAAGCATAAAAATGCCACTTTGGACACTATCCTCAAAGCTGTTTGACAATTCCTACATGTCCACCCGTCACCTTCTTGGGTTGCTTACCCCTATCTGAATTCCAAACAAATCTTCCCTGAATGCCATGGTCAGGTTCATCTTCCTCAAGCACAGTTTTATTCAACAACTTCTCTTTACTTCTATCTCTTGGCTCACATTAAAAGTCCTCCTCCATCTGAGCCCAATCTCTTAGACATTGCTGTCTCTGTGACTTGGCACTGGGAGACAAAACAGTGTAAAGACTCTGGGTTATAGAGTCAGTTGTACTGAATCTGATTTGAGTTTAGTAGCTGTATATTCTTGAGCCTATTAGGTAACCTGTCAGAGCCTCCGTTTTTCCTTGTCTACAAAATGAAGACAATGATACCCATGCTGCAGGCTTGTTGTGAAGTCTAAGTGTGACAATAAATGTGAAAATAAGTACCTAGAACACAGCAGATCCCCAGTAAATGCAAATTAATTATCGCTATCCAGTTATTCTGGAGTGTTACTCTTCTTCTCTACCTGATGAAATTGTCTGCTTGATGTTGAAGTAGTGATAAAAACACTTTAAAGCCCAGTGTGTATGCCACCTCTTTCATGAAAATTTCTCTAATTCTTTAAATAAAAAATAACTTATCCTTCCTCTATTTGCAGATAAGACAAAATAAATATTATCCCTTCTGCCTCATTTATTATAGTCATTTGTATACATGTCTAATTTCCTAGAAATCTGGAAATTCTTGGAGGGTAGGAGCCATGTCTTAGTCACGCTTGCATCACCGACTAGCACCCATTCCAGTCACTTGTCTATAGCAGTTGCCCAATAAATGATTGATGAATACATGAATAAGCGAGCCCAGTTCTCACATGATATTTCCACCCTGTGCCGCAGGCCTTTCCTACTTTTCAGATTTGTAGAACTACTTGTCCTCTAAGATGAGTGCTGTAGCTGCTTGCATACTGTCACCAGGTAAATGTAGGCAGATGGATGATCCTGTGATTAACCAAAAGTGAAGGTACTGCACAAACCCATAAAAAGACAGAAGATATAAAAATATGAAAGATCAGGGAATGAGGAAGGAAATGCTATTTTCTTAGCAACATAAGAAATATGCTTATCTTGTTGAAACATACTTATCTTGCTTCCAGTCCTCATAACAACAGCCTAACTGCACATATATGGCTGATATTCAAGGCTCCCAGATCAATGAAGGAAAACACCAGAAGAAGAATTGAAGGTGTCTTACATCAGATGCTGAGAAACCATGCAGGCTCTCTGACTACAGATCCTAATTCTCTTAGGCTCAAGGGTAAGCTTATGAATTAAATAGGAGCAGTGTTATTTCATCTTTTTATTTCTAACATATATCACAAGTACCAGGAACAAAGCTGATCCTGAATTTTTTAAATGAATAGGCCATTATTTTATTTCAGAGCAATAATTTGTATTCTTCGTTACTAAAAACATTATATTCAAATCATAATAATACCACACTTTAAAGCTCTTCTGGGAGAAAAGCTGCTTCTGATTATAAAGCAAATAGTAAGACTTTGAACAGTCCTTATAAGTAACAGTGTGCCTTGTATATATTTTTCATGATCTCCTATAAACTTCAAAAATATCAAACAATCTGCCATTATAAGACAGGTCAGTTTTTAAGTTATTTTTGTCTACTGACAGGAATCAGTTTCACTTGTGGGTCTTTTTGATCTTCTAAGAAAAGATACTGACCGTTTTCCACCTTAGGTGATAAAGATTATATTCCAATTAAATAAAAATGAAGTCTCTCATTTGGAGCTATGGAGGTGGTATTTCCATATCATACATTTGAATATAGTAAAAGAACAATTCAAATAAACCAATATTCTCTCCTTTCTACTAACATTTTCTCCTGAGATTCAAAATTATTTCTGACCTCCTCTCTGCTGAACCTAGCTAGCATCTTACTCCATTGGCTAAAAGGTCAATGGCTTATGCTAGGTATTATATTTACCATGAGCTTTTTGTTCTATTTCAGAAATCAGTAAGGTTGATGCTGAAAAGATTATCAACAACCGTAAGTTCAGATACTTCTTAATTAAATGTGTGAGATGATCTAAGACATAACAGTCAAGATTTGTTACTGTTGGCTAGTTACAATTCTAACTAGGTACCCTTATATACAACTCATTTAATCCTCACAACAATCCTAAATATAGATATTATTTATTATCATCCCATGTTAGAGTTGGGGAAACTGAAGCACAAAGAAGTGAAATAATTTGCCTAAATTCAACCAGCTTGTGAATGGTGTGGTCAGAATTCAAACCAGGGAGTCTGGTTACAGAGCCCATGGACTTAACTGTGACTTTATCTGCCTTCCAGAGCTCTCATATTCTCCAGGTGCTGAGGTATCTTGAAGACACTGTGCTGGGTATGGAGGTGATCTAGGGGTTGCTAGTGATTCCTTTGCAGATTACACCCTGTTCTCTTCAGTGCAAGATATTGTCAGATAGAACCATACAAGAATAATTCAGCTCAGTTTCTGCTTTATAATCAAACAAGTGTCTTCCTATTCTCAATGGAACAAAACTGACTCTGACAGGCTGTGGGACACGAGCAAGGATGTCAGCTACGTATGATAGAATCAAAGGAGGTTCCAATGCTCAGAAGGGAGAATGGCCTTGGCAAGCAACACTCAAAAAGAATGGCCGACACTACTGCGGGGCATCTTTGATCAGTGAAAGACACCTGGTGACTGCAGCTCACTGCTTTCAAAAGTAAGTTCATCATGTTGCTCAAGGAGAGGGAGACCAAAGACTGGAACTGGGCCAGTTCACACTTGTTATCTCAGTTAATTATCAATAGCTCTCTTCTCAAGTGTCCTGGTTTGGAAAACAAATTATATGGGAAGCCAATATAAGATTTTCCTGTGTTACCTGTAAGAATGGGAAGAGTCATTCATTCTTGATACGGCATTTTTTTCTCACATGATTCTTATCTCTCATCACTTTATACTGCAGACATCCTTAACTACTCATAGTTGCTAAAACACATCATCTTGTTTCATAGCTTCCTCGCCTTCTGCACATACCATCCCCTTCTCATTTTTTAGGCAACTCTGACCCAGCTCTATGGTCTCACCCAAAATGCTACTTTCCTTAAGAAATATCTGAATACTACTTGGCAATGAGAAAGAATGATATATGGCCTTTTGTGGCAACACGGATGGAACTGTAGAGTGTTATGCTAAGTGAAATAAGTCATACAGAGAAAGAGAGATACCATATGTTTTCACTCTTATGTGGATCCTGAGAAACTTAACAGTAGACCATGGGGGAGGGGAAGGGGAAAAAAAGATAGGGAGGGAGCCAAACCGTAAGAGACTCTTAAAAACTGAGAATAAACAAGGGTTGATGGGGGGTGGGAGGGAGGGGAAAATGGGTCATGGGCATTGAGGAGGGCATCTGTTGGGATGAGCACTGGGTATTGTATGGAAACCAATTTGACAATAATTTTCATATAAAAAAAAGAAATATCTGTTCCCTAGAGCATGCAGATTTAAGTCCACCTGTTTTCTTGTCCCACTAATTATACACAAATCGCTTAAGCAATTAGAACCGTCTGTGTTTATGCCCATCCTTCATTATATTTAAGTTTCTGGAAGGTATGGCTATTAATTTTTATTTCTATACCCCCCTGCTTTACACAGTATATAGTATAGGGAGGGACTCAAAAAGTTTTTTAATTTATGAAAAAAATCAGATTGTATCACTGCTAATGAGCTATGGCACAAGGGAATATTAATGTCATTAAAAAGTACAGTAGATGAAGGCCATGTTTCTACTATTTTGAAATAAATACAAAATATATAATTTTTGCTCTTTCAGGACAAACAATCCAAAAAACTATACTGTCAGCTTTGGCACCAGAGTAAATCCCCCCTATATGCAACATCATATTCAACAAATTATAGTTCATGAAGACTACATCCCGGGTGAACATCATGATGATATTGCAATTATACAGCTCACCGAAAAAGTCTTATTCAAGAATGATGTACATCGAGTTTGTCTTCCTGAAGCCACACAGGTCTTTCCACCAGGTGAAGGAGTTGTTGTTACAGGATGGGGAGCACTTTCATATAATGGTAAGTCCAGTGAAAATTTAACAGTGTGTCAGTACAAAAGTAAGAAAAATGGTGGGCTAGGCACAGAATCAAAGGCATCATTTACTTCAGGATGCCTACTTCTCCCAGGCAATGTCTCAGGAAATGATGCGTATGGACTTATGGCTTTGCAAATTGCCTTGGTGTGGAATGTTCTGTGGAGACCAACTGATTGTAGAAATTCCCTAACCTGGAGAAACTAACTGAGAAAGTTCTGGTTCCAAGATATAAGAAGAGAGATAAGGACATAGAAAGGCAGTATTTAAAAGATTTCAAATTATTCTTTGAAGATGTCCTTTTCATTGGTTCAGGTGAGGGAAATGAGTAGGCAAGAGTCAAATACAGGTTTTATGCACAGAGGACAAAGCAAGTTTTCCATCCTGCTCTGTTTTAGAACAGCTCTTTTACTAATTTGTATACTTCCTTTAGGTAAATACCCAGAGGTACTTCAGAAAGCATCTGTGAAAATTATTGACACAAATACCTGTAATGCTCAGGAAGGATATTATGGTATGGTATTGGACACAATGCTATGCGCTGGGTACTTGGAAGGAAATATTGATGCCTGCCAGGTAAGTCTGGACACTAGTCACATTGACCATCAGTTACAAATAACTGCTATTATTTTATGAAAGTCATCAATACGAAGACAATTTCTATGATTCAGCTAATTTGCATTTTGACAATCCTGTTAAACTCTTCCAGCTAAAGTAATTCTCCACTACATGCAATATATGTTTATAAGTGTTTAACAAACACTTAAGTTGGACTTACTCTGAGCCCAGCACTGATTGCAGTTTTTTACAAATAACTCATTTAATCCTCAGACAACATTGTGATGTGGGTACTATCATTATCATTTTATAGATGAGAAAACCGAGGCAGAGGAAGGTAAAGTGATTGGCACAAGATCACACAGGTAGTAACTGGGAGAGCTGGCATATAAACCAAAGTAGTCTAGGATCACAGTCCATAATCTTAATCACATTTCAATAAAAGATCAGTCTCAGAAAATTTTAAGCTACTTCCAGCCTATTTCTCTTTCCTTCTTAGCCTCCTCATGGCTAGGGTTCTGGCTACTTTTCTCAGATATAAAGCCCTGTTTTCCAAGTACATCTATAATATTTGCTTCCCAAAAGCCTTCTCTTAGAACTAGCTAACTAGTTTCTCATAGAACTAGATAACTTATCAGTTCATGCCTGCTAGGTTCAGGTCAACACCAAAGAGTCTCAGAGAATATAATCTGGCCAAAAGTGAGGTTAAGGGTGATGCAGGGATTTACACCATACATTTTCCTATGGTCTGTATGAAGGATGAGTCACAAACTTTATCTGGGCTTATCACTTAGTGTAAGTAAAGTATCTGGAAGTTAATTCTCATAATGATAAATATTATTTGCCTTATTTAGGGTGATTCTGGAGGACCACTAGTTCATCCTAATTCTCGAAATATTTGGTACCTTGTTGGAATAGTGAGCTGGGGAGAAGAATGTGGTAAAATCAATAAGCCAGGTGTCTACATGCGAGTGACTGCCTACCGCAACTGGATCGCCTCCAAGACTGGTATCTAAGAGAAAAGCATCTTGTAGCAACTATCTGAAGTCATTTTCACCTAAGGTTACTCCCAACCTTAGCTAACATGCATTTTAAATTAGTGTGTACAGTGGCTGTTTTGAAAGAACTGTGGTCCTGAGGGACTATTTATGAACTTTAATTTTAAGCAACTTACAAAACAACAAATCTAATGTTTAGTCCAGAAAGGCCTAAGCAAAGAAAATGCTCCTATCAAAAAAAGGACTATTCCTATTTTACTATTTCATGAACCCACATCATGGCTATCTCACCATAGAATAAAGCTCTTGGTTTTAGTCATTCAGACTTTTTTTCAATTATGAATGTATATCCTCCCAACTCAGTGGCAGCACTGTGAGAAAGTGGAACCAACCCTTTCTGAGGGCTGGGTTGGAACATGCTCTATCTGCCTTCATGTCATAGCTTTTGAGGAAAGGGTATGGTTGTGAACTGACTCAGGTCAGAATTTAGGCACTGACTTAGTCTCTCATTTGAACGGGGGACTTGATCAGCTTTTAAAATCACTGGGAAATAATTTCACTGTCAGTAAAACTAGGCAAAATACATTTTAGACCTATAGAGACCATGACCCTAACCCTAACCCTAACCCTAATTCTTCAGTGTTGATGCAGGTTTTTGTGGAAATTCCTCATTTGCAACACATATAAAAATAAGTAGCTATGAACCATGAAATGTACAATGTATTTTAATAAAAACAAATTTAAAAGCAGACTATCTTTGCTCAATGACAAATTTCTTTCTTATTTTCTTTCTTTCTTCCTTTCTTTCTTTCTTTCTTTCTTTCTTTCTTTCTTTCTTTCTTTCTTTCTCTCTCTCTCTCTCTCTCTCTCTTTCTTTCTTTCTTTCTTTCTTTCTTTCTTTCTTTCTTTCTTTGTGTGTGTGTGTGTGTGTGGTTTTCTTTGGTTTGGTTTTATTCTTTAAAAAGATTTTTTTTTAAGTTTATTTATTGTTGACAGAGACAGAGTGTGAGCACGAGCTGGGGAGGGGCAGAGAGAGAGGGAGACACAGAATCTGAAGTAGGATCCAGGCTCCAAGCTGTCAGCACAGAGCCTGATGTGGGGCTCAAACTCACGAACTGTGAGATCATGACCTGGGCTGAAGTCAGATGCTTAACTGACTGAGCCACCCAGACGCCTCTTGTTTGGTTTTATTCTTAAAAAGGTCTTTTGTAGGTGGCTTTTCTTCTTTCTCTGTTATTATTTTCACTTGGTCCTTGCTTGGGAAAAAGCTATACAGTAGTTAAAAAGCTACCTCCAGGCTACAGGGAGAGGCTCAGGCAGGCCAGCAGGGATGCAACAGGTGGGTCCCTCATTACTAGATGCAAGAAGCTCTCAGTCATGCCTGTGGATGAGGCCGGCCAACCCAGGGTTGAGGCCTGCCCGCCTGAGAAGTTTGGTCAGGTGGTTGCTCATCTTCTGGGTGAGCTTCAGTTAACTGCCTAGGAAATGGTTCTCTAGAAAGCCACTGAGTTGGGAGTATGTGTAGGAGAGCCCAGGGCTTGCAAATCCACTGGGGACTAAGCCAGACTCTTCTCCAGGTCCAAGACAGGTTCCATGGCCTGCAGGCTGTCCCCTCACCCCCCACTTACCTCTGGATGGCTTCTGGACCTCCAGGAAGAAAGCTTTGTTGCCTCCCTGTTTTTGCACCTTTAAGAGATACTAGGCACCCTCCAACTTCTCTGCCAACTCTTAGAAAAAATGGCACAGTCACCAGGGGCCACGGGCCATGAGAATAGAGGTCCAGAGAGAGGCAGGTGGGTGAGGCTCACAGATGCAGGTTGACCAGGCAGCTGATGGCAGCTCCCACCTTAGAAGAATAATTCTGGATGATCTGGCAGCTCATGGTTCCTCAAGATCAGGAGTCAACCACACACAAAGTATGGTGTTAGTGCATCTCAGAAATGGATGATGGAATGGCCAAGAAGATGGTTCTAGAAGCTGTTGCTGGGGGCTGAGGAGGAAGCTGAGGGTGGCTGAGGCTGGAGTGGCATGGAGACAAAAACAGTTCTGTTCCAGCAAGAGACATACCTACATGCTGTGCCTGTGCCTCTAACAACTGCTCCTGGAAGCTGTCCCAGAAAGAGGAAAAATAGCAAAAGCAATAAATCCACCCTTTGTCCAGAAGGATTAATAAGGATTCAAGTAGAGATTGGATAACTACCTGTCCAGAGGGTACAGAATGGATTCAAAGATTTGGTTTTCAAAGTGGAGGTAGGATTAGAAATGGAAAAGAGTGATACTAATGACCACTAAGATTTTTGTCTGTCTTTTAATTATACGTTTTTGAGCCTTCCGATGCAGTTTCCATTATAGCTGAACTCATAATGTGAACTCTTGCCAGTACTTCCTCTTGGGCTTAGAATCCTCTTGGCTCTCACCTGCCTATGAGAGCCAGAGTTTATTAATGTGGGGCAGTAAACTTCATATTCTGTTAAAAAAATCAATTTATTACAAATAAATGTGCACCTACCTTTTTAAAGTCAAAATGTAAAGAGCTTTATTGAGCTTAGTTGGTAAACTGTTTCAACTTTTAAGTATTACTTATATGCTATTCTCTTTTCTATTGAATATGTTTGTTAATCACAAACTTTGCAGTGAGAAGTAGCAATGCAGAAGTAGCTATTTTATATATAAAATTTTATTGCTTAAAAAAGAAATCAAGTACTGCCAATTAGCATCATATCCATTCATATGCTATTTAAAACAGATGGAAAATTTTGTGGATTTTTTTTTTAATGATAGAGTATACCATAAAAAAAAGTTACAACTTAGAGTGTACTCTGTCCTCTGCTTAAGTATGTAAACCGGTAATTTTAGATAAAGAACTAATTTGGTTCTTTTACTCATAATATGAAAATTTTAAATTTGTTATCTGATAGTCTTGATATTATCATTATGTTAAGAATAGTGCAAAATTTGGCACAGACAGAAACATATTTTTATTAGAAACATATTTATCTTTTTTAAAAAAGTTTATTTTGAGACAGACAGCATTTGCACGTGCATGCACAAATGGGGGAGGGGCAGAGAGAAGGAGAGAGAATTCCAAGCAGGCTCTGGGGCTTGAACTCACAAACTGTGAGATTATGACCTGGACTGAGATCAAGAGTCAGATGCTTAACTGACTGGGCCATGCAGGTGCCCCAGAAACATATTTACCTTAAATACTCTACATAAAGTAATTAAATCTGCATAACAACATGCATGCAGTCAATGCACAATAAAACAGATGTTTCAAATATAAATGTTGAACGTTTATGGCAAAGAAGATGACACATTACGAATGCTAAAGTTCTATACTTTAAAATCCCAAGATTAGGAAAAGAAAAACAACGATTAATTGCAAGGGTTATTCTAGATATGCATTCACTTGTATCAGAAGAAATCAAACCTCAGAGAGATCAGTGTCTGTCAAATCTAGCAATTCAATGTCCAGTCAATAATCTTAACATTGCTTTTTTTTTTTTTCTCCCCCTTGGTGCTGGGAAATGCACTGCAGAGTGATATGGGATTATCCCTGGCTTGACGATTTTCTTTTTTGTGATTGGCTTAACCATTTTATATTTGTTCCTCACTCCTTGTTTGTCCTTATACATTCATCAGGTCTTTGACAATGTCCTCAGATGGTGGTAGCAGATGTTGCAGCTGATTTTTCTATGAAACCAGCATCTAGATCCCATTACTTTTCTACTGGACCTTTTATGGAACCTTGTCTTTTCAGGTTTTAGCTATTTTTTGTTTAAAAATCATTCATTCTCAGCCACAAGGCTTTCCACATGTCTTCTTAGATCTGCTAGTATGTTGCTGGATTTGTTAGTTTATTCATATATGATCCTTGATACCTTTTGGGTCCTATCGAAAACAAAACTCAGCACCACCCACAAAACAACTTGAATTTGTGGCATGTGTTCCTTTCAGGAAAGGCTATTCTTCTGGGAAAGAAGGAGACTTGGGCTCTCAGTAGCCTCTGAAAAGGGTGTTTATGAAGGATGAACCTGGGTTCCTCCATTCTCATCCATGTTCTGCTGGGCTTCCTTCCTTCCTTCATTGCTTGCTTCCTTCCTTCCCTACTTCCTTTCCCTCCTCCCTTCCTTCCCTCTTTCCTTCCTTCCTTCCCTCCTTCTTTCCCTCTTTCCTTCCCTCCTACCTTTATCCCTTCCTTCCCTTTCTTTCCTTCCTCCCTTCCTTTCTTCCCTTCCTTCTCTGCTTCATTCTCTCCTTCCTTCCTTTTTTCCTTCCTTTCCTTCTCTTCCCTTCTCTTTCTTCCTTCCCTCCCTTCCTTCCCTTCCTTCCCTCCTTCTTCTCTCCCTTCTTTCCTTTCCCTTCCTTCCTTTCTCCCTCCCTCCTTTCCTTCTTTTCTTTTCTTTCTTTTTTTTTTTTTTGCTTTCCTTTCCCCAACTCTCCTACATGAGTAATGAATAGTACCTATTTCATGAGGCTATATAATTTCTGTTATAAATGAGCCTGTTCAGACTGTTAGCTTCACAGTTTCCAAAAGACAGTTGATTTTCACTATGTTAACTAACTGGGGAATTTACAATTTTTTTTTTTTTTTAGTGTTTATTTTTTAGACAGAGAGGGAAAGACAGAGTGCAAACGGGGAAGGAGCAGAGACAGAGGGAGACACAGAATCTAAAGCAGGCTCCAGGCTCTGAGCTGTCAGCACAGAGCCCGACCGGGGAGGGGGGGGCTCAAACTCACTAACTGTGAGATCATGACCTGAGCCAAAGTCAGCGGCTTAACTGACTGAGCCACCCACTAACTGGGGAATTTAAATAAAAGCTTAAAAAAAAAAGAGGGGCGCCTGGGTGGCTCAGTCGGTTAAAGGTCCTACTTCGGCTCAGGTCATGAACTCATGGTCTGTGGGTTCGAGCCCCATGTCAGGCTCTGTGCTGACAACTCGGAGCTTGGAGCCTGCTTCAGATTCTGTGTCTCCCTCTCTCTCTGCCCTTACCCTACTCATGCTCTGTCTCTCTCTGTCTCTCAAAAATAAATAAACATTAAAAAAAATAATAAAAAAAGAAACTACACTGTGAAAACAACAACGACAACAACAACCCGAAGATAGTTCTTTTTACAGCACTAAGTAGCCTTTTAATATTTCTCTTCAACTAAAAACTCTATATGCTTTTCTACTCAATTGATGAAACAGGTGGAGGGCTCCTATAGTTTGTGGGGTGGGTATCAGTGTAGGAGCAGAGGGTGGCAGTGGCCTAGCCCAGGGGCTGTGGGCTTAGGGGAGTTCAGTCAGGCTGTTGTGAGGAACTCTTCTGCACCTCGGTTGGAGAATGGTGAGAATGGTGCTGCCAATTTCCCTGGAGGCAGCTTTTATTCTGAAATGAGATTGAAGGATTTATTACAAATGTGTTGTATGAGGCCTGTGAACTTGACGGTGCTCGGCACTGCTTTGAACTCTTTCCCTGCACTCACGTAGCTAGCCTACTATGATGGCTTTGCCAAATCCATAGCCTGGATCCCAGATTATAGCAGTGCTTCTCAAACTCTGAGCTCTTAGGGTCCCTTACCTTCTTCAAAATTACTGAGAACCCTAAAGAGCTTCTGTTTTTAAAGGCTTTTTGTTTATATTGGGATTCTCTCTCTCTGCCCCTTTTCTCCCTCAAAATAAAAAAACTTAAAAAAATAATCATACTCATTGACATCAGAACTGATCCCATCATAAAGTCATTAAGTATCAAGAGGCACATATAAATTCATCAAAATTTACTTTTCATGCTAGATCTCAAATTTTATCATTAGCAACAAATACTGTCAGTTGTATTCCTTAGCACAAATTTCCTTTATTTATTTTCAAGATAATGTTTGCCAAATACTGATTCTAAATAACCAGAATTTGTCAGTCATTCTTTTCAAATACAATGCTGTTCCATAACAAAAGTGGTGAGTTCACCATGTGAGTCATACAATGGTTCAAGACCTTTATTTAGGACAGCCATTTTAATTCAATATGCAGCAAAAATGCTTATGTATACTTCTTATTTGGTTATTCAGAATATTACAAAGACATACTCAGCCTCAAGATTTTATAGTTTATAATTCTTACTGTTTCATCCAGGAAATTCTTTTTTTAAAAAATTTTTAATGTTTATTTATTTTTGAGAGAGAGAGACAGAGTGCAAGTGGGTGAGGGGCAGAGACAGAACCTGAAGCAGGCTCCAGGTTCTGAGCTGTCAGCACAGGGTCTGATGTGGGACTTGAAATCACAAACTGCCGGATCATGACCTGAGCTGAAATCAAGAATCAGACACTCAACCGACTGAGCCACCCAGGCACCCCTCATCCAGGGAATTCTTAAATGAAATTAGATTTTTTCCCCTGTGAATGTGTGGCAATGAGGAATACAATGATACAATGACTCTTGGTAGAGTCAGATGCCACTACCTTGATTTACTAAGGTGCCAGCAATTTTAACGACCATTGCTTTTCCACTACTGCTTGATTTCACAGACCTCTTGAAAGGGTCTCAGAGACCCTCAGGGGTATGCAAACCAAACTCGTAAAACCACTGATCTATTCTGATTTTTCTAAAGGGAAGTGCATATAACAAATAACTACAGAATAATTCTGTCAATGCATAAAATACCAAGAGTCATTCTTCCATATACATGCACAAAGGGAGCATGTTGAAGAGGTAACTAACCCAGGAGGGGGATGGGGACAATCAAAGCTGAGATAAGCCATTAAGGGGAACAAGAGGAAATCAAGAAAGTCTTCTTGATGAAGGGGTGGACGTGCTTGGGAAGGCCATCCAAAGCAGAGAAGATACATTGTCAAACACCATGACTGAATACAGCCTCATTTATTAGGATAGGCTAGATTATCTTGTTGTAGCACATACCTAAATCTGCACAGCTTAATGCATCACAGTTTATTTCTCACTCATAGACTATTGCCAGTAAGATGACTCTTCAAGGCAGCTGGATCAGCAATTTGGGTTGCTTTTATCTGTGGCTATGGAATGTGAACATGTAGCCTCCACAATCTCCATGGCAAAGAGAGAGCTGCTAATAGATCTGCTAACAGAACTGAAAATATATCCACTAATGGTCCTAGACTATTAGAACTCCTCAAATAGCCCCTTAAAATTTAAGGGGGCTGAGAAATGTGAGAGAGCACCTGCATGTTTGGAGAGGCATGAATTTAATTGGCCAACCTTAGGTCCTTAAAACAGACCTCTGGCACTAATTTCCACTAACGCAAAGAATAGATAGTTGCTAGAGATAAACAGTAAAGTGCTCTGTTAGTCAACCAGAATGATGATGAGTAGGCAGATTCACACTGAAGTTTCAGATCAAAAAGGATTAAAAGTAGAGCTGGAGGGCTTAGATAATAGGCAAGAGATTCTTCATGGTATAATGATAAAAAGCTCAGTATTGAAGAGCTAATTTTTTTCCTTAAGTGGGTAGAAGAGGGAAAAGAAAACAGGTAAATATGTATTTGTTTTCCATGGATGTGTTAATAAAATTTGTGTTAATCTAATTTTTATAAACTGAATTATACTTTAATTCCCTAAAGTAGCCTTGTATTTAAATAAATATATTACTTTGAATTATTTTCTATATAGGATATCTATACATACACACATATATTTGCTTAAGGGATAATAGGCTTTTAATTTTTACCTCTGAAATCTGGGCTTATTATTTTTTGTTTGCGAACAGAAGAAAACACCTATGTTCTGTCATTTCTTCCAGCAGAGGGCACTACAACCCAAGTATCAAGTTTCACATAGTTTTCATAACTCACATAGTTACTTGACAACTCATAAATGTGCCAAGTATAGCCCCATGAGGAGGCAGGGGAAGACAAAGTAAAGACTTCCCTTCCAGACCTTTTTTCTGGTAAACAAAGAATATAAACCAAGATGATTTGCGCATGTTCTTATCAATTTGTACCAAGTGTCAAATAAATGGAGACAGATAACAGCCCAGAGGGCACAGTTATAAAGGTGCCATCACATCTAGGAGGGGTTAAAAATGGTTTTGGGAAGAGCATAGATGAAGTTCCATTTTAAAGGAAAGTATCAAGAACATTCTTGTAAAGGACAATATCAAGTTTTGTGATAAATAAGGACATACATATTGACTAATGGATTGTGCTCTAAAAACCACATGATCTAGTGGAGGGTACATATAAATACACAGCAAACTCAGATGCATGACAACAGCAATAACTGCCCAGTTTAGACCTCAAAACTGTTTCAAATTTCCAGTTGCCTCCTTGACCACACCAAACAATTCAAGTTCCCATAAACTTAACATCACCACAACATTTCATCATCGGACTCACATGTGGTCCTCTTTCTCTGTCCATTCATTATTTAATGTCATTGCTGATCTTGTACATTGCACCATATTCACCAAATTTAAAGCCAAACAGTACATTGAGCATGGTGTAATTAATATACTGAATCAAATGGAACACTGGTAGTACAAGTTAGGGTATCTTTATACTTGTGTCCTTGTTCATTTGTGCTATCCATTGCTTATATTCACTTCCTTATGGGAGCTGCACCAGAAAAGTATAAATTTATATTTAAAAATTTAAAGATCTGTATAAATCTTGTGATTGTCCAGTGAAGGGCTATAGAGAGGGTAGTGGTTTTTTTTGTTTTTGTTTTTTTTTTTAATTTTTTTTAACGTTTTTATTTATTTTTGAGACAGAGAGAGACAGAGCATGAATGGGGGAGGGGCAGAAAGAGAAGGAGACACAGAATCGGAAGCAGGCTCCAGGCTCTGAGCCATCAGCCCAGAGCCCGACGCGGGGCTCGAACTCACAGACTGTGAGATCGTGACCTGAGCTGAAGTCGGATGCTTAAACGACTGAGCCACCCAGGCGCCCCAAGAGGGTAGTGTTTTTAACAGTACTTTCAATCAAGGTTTGAACAGTAACACACCTGAAGGAGTAAATTTAGTAAGTAAACTGTAGTAAAAAGCATTTTTCAAAGTTTGCATAGTTTCTTTACAGAGGTTTTCTGGATTTTTCAAAATAGGATTTTCAGATTAGCCCTTGTAAAAGAGCAAAATTAAAAGAAAAAAACAACCCTGCCTCTCCAAAAGTAGCTTTTTCTCTTTGGTTCTGCTGCATTTTCTTTGACTAAATATTGGCTATGAACTAGCATAGTGTTTCTCTGAGTCACCTTCTATGAAAAGCTGCCAAGCATTGGCAGCTTTTCACAAAGGAGCAGGTGGGGGCCAACCAAAACTTCTGGTACATCAAGAAATCCTTCTGAGAGGAGATTACTTTAGCTGAATTTTAAAGCTAAAGCTTTTCAGGGTGTCAAAAATATTTTCTACACTAAATGGGTATAGGGCATACCAAGCAAAGGGAAAAATATTCACAAAGAATCAGAAGTATACCTGAGCATGCAGCCTGTTTGCAGGTCTGCAGGTAGTTAGGCCTTTAAAAAAATGCTTATTCATTTTTGAGAGAGAGAGAGAGAGAGAGAGAGTCCTTATGAGTGCATGCATGCACGAGCAGGGGAGGGGCAGAGACAAAAGAGGGATAGAGGATCCAAAGAAGCGGCCTCTGCTGATAGCAGAAAGCCCCATGCAGAGTTTGAGGTCAGGAACCATGAGATTATGACCTGAGCTAAAGTTGTGCACTTGACCAACTGAGCCACCCAGGCGCCCCTAATTAGGCCTTTCTTAAGCAGAGAACGTTGAAGAAGTTGTGGACAATGAGGCAGAAAAGCTAGATTGTTGAAGAAGTTGTGGACAATGAGGCAGAAAAGTTAGATGAGGCCTTTGTCAAACTTACTGAGAAAAAAAAATCCTGAGCAGAGAAAAATACAATTGGATGTGTATTTAGCAGTTAATCACCAAATATTTTCGAATTTACACATGTCTAGAACAGTAAACATTGTTATGGAGTCTGGTCAAGAAATACAAAATATTGTCCTTACCTACCAACTTGTGAATTATAAGCTAAAATATGTGAAATACTAGGGGATGAAGCAAGGCAGGACCAAGATGGGAAGTGTACTTATATCAAGATACAATAGTTGTCCTGGAATGGTCTGGGAAGGCACACTAGAGTAGTGGTTTAAAGCATGGACATTGGAATCATTAGACCTGTACTGGAATTCTGTCCCTGCCGTCATCCAGTATGAACTTAGGCAAGTGTCTTAAATCTCCCAAGCCCCCGTGTCTTTGTCTACAAAGTATAAATGATAACAGTACCAAGGCTTGTACATAATGTAACAAACATAAAGCATTTAACACAGTGCCTAGTGCATAGTAAACCACTCTCCCCCCACAAAGAATGGTGACCTATCATTACAGAAGTGAGGCCTTGACAGGAGGGGAGAATTTGGACAGGTACAGAGTGTGGGAAAAGGCTGGCATTTCAGGTGAGGGGGATATTGAACCTGAGCAAAGCAATGAACATGGCACATTTGAGGACGCTAGGAAAGAAATGAACATTAAAGGGAAGAGGAATAAGTCTGGGCATATGGGATTGATATGGAGGGTGGTTCCCATATTTAGAGCCCTAAGTGAAGGAGTAAGATGTGTAGTTATCATATGGAGTCCTCAAATCTGTTGGTGCTCCAAATAGTGGTCTTAAACTAACTTTGTATTGCTTAACACTTTTAAATATGTATGGATGCTGTCGAAATTTATAAAGCACAAATTAGTTTAAAGGGGCCCCTGAATTAATAAATATTTAAAAATTTATCCAAGCATACCATTCTTCAGGTCTCAACTTAAATCTTATATCCTCAGACAAACTTTTCCTTATTCAAATACTTAAAGTAGTGCCCATGCCTTCTTTCCTTTATAGTCTTTATTCTGCTTTAATTTGCTTCATAGCACCAAAAGCTAAGCTTGGAATTATATTATGCATTTATTTGACTATAAGCTTCCATAAAGGAGCTCACTCTTTGACTGTAAGCTCCCATGGAGGCAAGAACTGTTGTATTCACTGCGATCACTCCAGCATCTAGAACAGTGTCTCTACACGGTGGGCCTTAGGTATATATTTGCTGAATAAATAAACCTACAAAGCAGTAGTTTCAAGTGCATACTACAAGGCAAATTAATTGATTATGTTATACGTAGTCAGTCATTTTCAGTGAATAATTCCAATTTAAATTGCTTCAGAAGACTCTTTGCTTCCTCTTTATTGTTATCATTGGCTCTTTGCCTGAAAGAGAATTTATTAATATAAGAGGTGACACAGAAGAATTGTCCCAATTATGAAACACATAAGGGGGAAATAAGTCTTTGTTCTACAGGGATGCAGCTTAAACATGTGAAAGAACACTGCTTCTGAGATTAGGTATATGGCATAGCCATTTATTTCAGTGCTCAAATGATAAAGACATTAATCAGAGCCTCCTATAACCCAAGACAGGTTAAACCTCTAACATGTTATTTAAAATTAGGTAATGTGTGTTGTCACTTGGATGACAAAGCATCCAGGTGATAATAAATTTTGAATTCCTGCAACCTCAGTCATCATAAGACAATGAACCTGTGTCATAAGATTGCTTAAAGTATAATAGAAACAAGATCCGTGTTTATGTATTAAGCAAGCATGTCATCAGAGGATATACTGACCATTTGATGAGAAATTTGGTATGACCCAAAGTACTTATGTCAGGAGACATCTGATATTCTAACATAAATGTTACATTATTTGATCCCTTGTCATGTTTTTTGGGTTCCCTGACCTTTATTCTGACATATACAGACACATATCATTTAGATTGCCACTAATTATAGAGCAAAAGTTAATAGCTTCACTAAAAGTATTTTATGTGTCTCAACTTCCCTCTCCTGAGAGTTTGATAGGGTTCACTTCATTTTCTTCCTATAACAGGAATGGAAATAGTGGTCGTGTGATGCTCCTTTCTTCTCTCAAGACTGGCTGTTATTCTTTAAACTGTATATTAGCAAATTTGCTCTGGATATTTGACCGTGAATGAATAGTATGTTTTAATAGAAATCACAATAGTAAGCAAACAATTACATGTGCGATAACCTGTTTATCCATATACTCCCCTATTGCTACATCAGAATTATTTCTGACATGTCTGTCCCTAAAAAATCCTAAACTCCACCTCTTGCAAATCAAGTAAGATATTTTCAGTGATAATGACTTGGATATTTGCATGTGTAACTCCCTTCCACCCACCATACCTGTGAGGCACAGAGTTAGAATCGGGAAATTTGTCCTGGTTCTCTTAGTGGCAACCTCCTTTACTTTTTTGGAGCCCAGTAAATATGATTCTCTTTTCTGAACAGAAAAGTTCTGACAGAACTATAAGCAAGTCCATAAAGACTCTGTTTTTACAGTTTAAAGTTGTTGATGATCTTTTTAAATAAGATGCTTAATTTAACTCCAGGAAAAGAGGCTAATGGTAGGGGATGTTAGGATCACCATTCAGTGAGAAAAACATTATTCCAATCCCAGTTCTGTTAGTCATATTGTGGCTTGAGAAATTTACTCAACCTTCCTGATCTTAGTTTGCTTTCCAGAATAATGGGAATAATAGTGTACACTTCACAGCATTGTTGGGATTAAGGAAACAAAGTACTGAAAATACTCAGTGCAGCAACAGGAAATCAACAAATCTTGGTTAAATCAGAAAACTGCTCCAGAACTATATTTTGTCACCTCCTTTTGTCCTTAAATATTTGTTTCATATGCAAATGTGCATGCCACTATATTTTATTAGTTACATAACTCAAATTAACTGGATCTTTGTTTTTTAAATTTTTGTTTTAATTTCAGTTAGTTAATGGACAGTATTATATTAGTTTCAGATGTATAGTATAGTGATTCAACAATTCCATACATTACCTGGTGCTCATTACAACTGTACTTCTTAATCCCCATCACTCCCAACTCCTCTCTGGTAACCTGTATAATTAAGAGTTTGTTTCTTGATTTGTCTCTATCATATTTCCCCCTATCTCATTTGTTTCTTAAATTCCACATATGAGTGATATCATATGGTATGTCTTTTCCTGACTGACTTATTTCACTTAGTATTACATTCTCCAGCTTCATCCATGTCATTGCAAATAGCAAGACTTCATTCTTTTCTATGGCTGAATAATATTCCATTGTATATATACCACATGTTTTTTTTTTTTTTAATTTAAATTTTAGTTAACATACAGTGCAATATTGGTTCCAGGAGTAGAATTTAGTGATTCATCACCTACATACAACACCCAATGTTCATCACAATAACTGCCCTCCCTAATACCAATCACCTATCTGCCCATTTCCTACCCACCTCCCTCCATCAGTCCTCAGTTTGTTCTCTATAGTTAAGAGTCTCTTCTGGCTTATTTCCCTCTCTCCTCTTCCTCCCTCCCTTATGTTCATGTGTTTTGCTTCTTAAATTCCACATTTGAGTGAAATCATACGGTATTTGTCTCTGATTGACTTATTTTGCTTAGCATAATACATTCTAGCTCCACCCACATTATTACAAATGGCAAGATTTCATTCTTTTTGATGACTGAGTAGTATTCCATCATGTATGTACATACCACATCTTCTTTATCTGTTCATCAGTCAATGGACATTTGGGCTTTCTCCATAGTTTGGCTATTGTTGATAATGCTGCTATATACCTTGGGGTGCATGTACCCCTTCAGATCTGTATTTTTGTATCCCTTGGGTAAATACCTAATAGTACAATTACTGGATTATAGGGTAGTTCCAGTTTTAATTTTTCAAAGAACCTCCATACTGCTTCAGAGTGGCCTCCAGAGCGGCTGCACCAGTTTGCATTCCCACCAACAGTGCAAGAGTGTTCCCCTTTCTACACATCCTCCCCAATACCTGTTGTTTCTTGTATTGTTCATTTTAGCCACTCTGACAAATGTGAGGTGGTATCTTATCATGGTTTTGATTTGTATTTCCATGTTGATGAGTGATGATGAAAATCTTTTCATGTGTCTGTTAGCCATCCAGATGTCTTCTTTGGAAGTGTCTATTATATCTTCTGCCCATTTCTTAACTGGGTTGTTTGTTTTCTGGGTGTTGAGTTTGATAAGTTCTTTATAGATTTTGGATACTAGCCCTTTATCAGATATTCCATTTAATACAGAAGCTTGGCTTGCAGTAGGTACAATGGATCTTCAATAAGGATCAATGGGCCATGTACATAATGTTTGCTTTGTGAGTGCCAGCAGAAGGTGGTAAACAAGAATTAAAATAACTTTTTAAAAAATAATGTTTCATTGTGTGGGTTTTTTGACAATTGCTTCATCTGTTTTTTCATTCTTATTAAAAACAACTCTTAAAAATAATTTGTTAACCAATTATCAATAAGAAAATTGTTAGATATTCAACATGAAAATTTCAACTTCTAGCAATTTCATTCTTTTATCTGCTGAATATTAGTTAGATTTAGTATAGTTTATTTAACCACTCCTATATTGATGGACACTTTAGTTCTTTCTGGTTTCCTATAATTAAGAGAATCCTGCAAAGAACATACTTGTATTTGTTAGGTAACACAAAACTGTTATAACATGCCAGAGCAAGAATGCATAATGGGGATTCCCTGTGCCTTTTGGTTCTGGATATGTGTTTCCTTCCCTAGACTGGGGAAGTTTTCAGCTATTATCTCTTCAAATAAATTTTCTCCTCACTTTTCTCTCTCTTCCTCTTCTGGTACTCCTATAATAGGAATGTTATTACATTTGATGGAGTCACTGTGTTCCCTAAGTCTATTTTAATTTTGCATAATTCTTTTTCTCTGTTTTGTTCAGCTTGATTACTTTCCATTGCTCTGTCTTCTAGGTCATTAATTCATTCCTCTGCTTCTTCCAGCCGGCTGTCATTCCATCAAGCATGTTTCTCATTTTGTTTATTGATCCATTTTTCTCTGCTATATTATTACTTTTCGCTGTGTTAAGGGTCTCACTCATGTCTTCTCTTTTATTAAATCTAGTGAGTATCCTTATAATCATTACTTTAAATTCTCAATCAGGTATGTTACTTATGTCTGTTTCACTTAGATTTCTCTCCATGGGCTTTTCCTGCTCTTTCATTTGGGATACATTTCTCTGGTTTCTCATTTTGTCTAAGTTTCTATACTTGTTTCCGTGTGTTAGGAAAGTCAGTTACATCTCCTGTTCTTGAGGGTAATGGTCTTATGAAGAAGCCCTATATTTCCCTGCCAGGTAGTGTCCCCTGTTCCCTAGGGCCTGGCACTTCTAGGAGAGTCTCTAATGTGTGCTGCATCTGCTCTGCTATTTTGTTCTGGCTACTTTATCCTTTAGGTCAGTTGACTGTGGAAGCTCTCTTTGCCCATTGTGGGCAGAGGCTGGTCCCTGGCCTGAATGTGGTGCACTTTAACTAGGTGAGTGCTGGTGTGCTTGTGAAATGAGATCTGTCACCACTGCTGCCAGAACCAAGGCTCTGCAAAACTCCTGAGTTGAGAGACAAAGTGTGTGCAGGGATTTGGCTGGGGGAGGGGGCCTGCTGTGCTGGGACTGAGGCAAGCAAGACTGGGAATGAACCTGTGAGAGTGTGAGAGCATGGGGTTTGATGAAAACAAGTTAGGTAGCAAGTGTGGGCACTGTGTTGGTTCCCCCACGTGTCCCTGTGTTTATGTTAAGGGGCAGGGGAGGGGAATGGCACCTGCCAGTTCCTTTGTTCTTAGAGGGGTCTCTCCATGAAAGCTGCCTCTCTGGGACACATTCTGAGATGAGCAAATAGTGTCCCCCCTGTGTGTGCTAGACACTATTCAGATCACTGTTTGGGGGCTAATGTCCATGGACTGTTTGCCTGCCTTTGCTCCAAGAGCAGCACAATGCTCTCCAGGATCTATCTCAGCCAAACTCACTGACCTTTAAAGGTTTAGGCTTTAAGCTCCACTTGTTGCCCGAAGTCACAAAATTCAGCCACTCTTGCTTTCCAAGCTGATTGCTATGGGGAATTATCTCTTCCATGGGCTCCCCTGCATGCTAGTCTGTCCCTTGTCCTTCCCTAAGACCTTGGCTCCCTCTCCACCATGGTGGCCTTGATCTTTTTCTCTCCCAAACAGTGTGTGCCTGTACTTCCTACCTTCATGATGTGACCTCTTCTCTACCTTTAGTTGTGGGGTTTGTGTGCCAGTCTTTAGTTGATTTCTGGAATACTTAGGATGTTTTGATAGTTATCTAGTTGTGTTCATGGGACGAAGCAAGCCTAGGGTGCTCCTACTCCTCCATCATCTTCCCTCTCCTCTCCTCTTAAATAGGATTTTTAAATATATTTTGAAAAGGCACACTTAATGTCTGTTTTAGTCAAATTATCAAGCATTTTAGAATCTGTTATACATGTCATAGAATGTAAATTACTAAACATACACAGTAAAACATTAATCTAAGAAGAGGTAAGCAATACTAAAATAAGATTTTCAGACTTGCAGCTACAAGTTCTAGAAATCTGATACAGTTACATAATTCAATTATAAAATAGGTATTTATCTGTAGGTTTTAGCAAAATGAGTTATTCAAGAATATTTATTGAGCCAACTGCTATTGAGAGTTAATTTGAAAAGATACAATTTCTATAAACCCAGCCAAATGGATGGGTAAAACCACCAAAACCTGCAAGTTAGTATAAATGCATTATTACCTCCCAATGCAAAGACCCCAGTCAAGTTTCAGTAGTTATCCCCACCACATGTGTTACAGCAAGGGACTCAGAATCCCTTGTTGCATTTGGTTGTTTAGACTCCTTCAATCTGGAAGAGTACTTCAGTCTTTCTTTGACTTTGATGACATTGACATTTTAAAAAAGTATAGGACATCTATTTTGCAGGCTTTCTTCCATTGGAATTTTTGTGTTTTTTTGCAGAAACTTCATAGGAATGGTGCTGCTGTGTGCTTGTTATATCCTATCAAGTAGAACACAATTTTGATTTGCCCCATTCCTGGTCATATTAATTTTGATAATTAAGCAGTTGTCTGCCAGTTTTCTCTACTGTAATATGTTTTTAATTAGGAATTTTTAAAATATTTATTCATTTTTCAGAGAGCAAGAGTCTCTGCTCTCTGAAACAGGAACAGGGGAGCAGGAACAGGGGAGGGACAGAGAGAGAGGGAGACACAGAATCCGAAGCGGGCTCCAGGCTCTGAACTGTCAGCACAACACAGGGCTTGAACTCACGAACCAGGAGATCATGACCTGAGCCAAAGGTGGATGCTTAACTCACTGAGCCACCCAGCCACCCCTTCACTGTAGTATTTTTTGTAACTAATAAGCAATTTGTGGAAGATGTATTGACTCTATGCAAATATTTTGTTCTTCATCAGCCTTTCCCTTACTAAATTTAACATCCACTGATTTTTTGGCTTAATCAATCATTGTTACGATGTTTGCTAAGAGGTAATGTTCCCAATTCCATCATTCTACTTACATTCGTTGATGGACATTCCATTGTAAAGAAAGACTATTTCTTTTCTCTGCTTCTTTATTCATTTAATTATTTATAAAAATATTGCTTTGTAACCTCCTATTTTATTCAGATTATAATGCTACTATTATTATTTATTTTGATACTAAAATTGTCCTGGACTTGGCCTGTATGAACCCCTTCATGCTGGCTTCCATGCCTTTTTGGCATGTTCCTATAATTCTTTGAATACTTCCATACGTTCTGGCTTTGTGTGAGTCAGCCTTGAAATCAATCATTTCTCCAAATCCCTGTTTAATAAAGAATGGTATTTAGAAACCAAGACCTGACTGCTAGGTGTGATCATTACTATTGGGGTATTGCTTCTCCCAAGCCCTCTTGGTGGACAGAACTAAAGAATATATGCATATGTATATCCACATCTATATACAGTTATTGAACTATAACTATATATATGTATGTACATATTTGCATCTATATTTCTTTATCAATGTTTTGAAAACTATGGATTCATACCAATATGCCCAATGTCAAAGAAAAATCACAAGGTTCACTCAACCTTTATCCCTTTTAATATTTGTAATTTCCTTCTATTGTGAGAAGCTTGGCTCTTACTATCCTCAAAATATTTACTTATTTACTCAAGTTACCAGAGTAATCTGACTCCTTGACAGGCTGCTGCTTCTGCCTTCTACTTCCCAATCCTGGGCACCCACATGAACACACTCTGTGAGGTCCCACCCTGAGTTAGGCTGCTCCCACTGCCAACTCCTTTTTAAAAATTTCATTCATTCATTCATTCGTTCATTCAATTTTTTTTTAATTTAAACCTAAGTTAGTTAACATATGGTATAATAATTATTTCAGGAATAGAATTTAGTGACTCATCACTTACATATAACACCCAGTGCTCGTCCCAACAAGTGTCCTCCTTAATGCCCCTTGCCCCATAAGCCCATTACCCCACCCAACACCCCTTCAGTAACCCTCAGTTTGTTCTCTGTATTTAAGAATCTCTTATGGTTTGTCTCCCTCTCTGTTTTTATATTATTTTTGCTTCCCTTCCCTTTTGCTTATTTGTTTTCTATCTTAAATTCCACATATGAGTGAAATCATATGAGATTTGTCTTTCTCTGACTGACTTACTTCGCTTAGCATAATACACTGTAGTTCCACCCATGTTGTTGCAAATGGCAAGATTTCATTCTTTTGATTGCCAAATAATATTACATTGTGTATATATAATATATAGATGTACCACATCTTCTTTATCCATTCATCTGTCAATGGACATTTGGGCTCTTTTCACACTTTCCCACTGCCACTTCCTTGGATGGATATGTGTCATTCCACTTAGGCTCTCTTTAAGCTGCCACATTTGAACACCTATTTCACTCACCCCTGTTTAATGGATTTTCAAGTGAATTATGAAAGAAGAGAGGAAACAATTAAGGAAAGAAGGAGGAATACAGGGAAGCAAGTAAGGAAGAGAGGAGCATAGGCTTAATTGATTTTTATATCAAGATCATGTTAACATTTAGAAAGACTTTAGGAAAAGTTTATGCTTCCCTCAGCAGTATATGAGACTGCCTTTTTCTCCATGGCCTGTGTTAAGGTCTAGTATTACAAAATATTTAAATGCTTATTTAATGGGTGCAAATGATACATCTCTATTTAGAGTTCCTTGATTCCTACTGAGATTGCATATTTTCTCCCATGTTTATTTGATCATTTGTTTCCTTTTTTGGTATTATTTATTTGATAGGAAGTGATAGTTGCTTAGAGAAATTTTGCTGTAAAGCAAAATAGAGAAATGACAATGGCTTAACCTATCAAGGATTTTCTTTCTTTCTTAAAAATGGGTGTATTCACCTTTTGGTATACTAAAAGGAACAATCCAGTACAAAGTAGAAAAATTATTGATACAGGAGAGAAAGGCTATCAGTTGCTAGAATGACATCTTAATAGACTAGTGGAGGCCAGCATTAGGGCCTAAAAGGAAGAGTCTCAGATAAGAACGATTGATGCATGCATCCATGGGTCAGAGAAAGAAAATGTGTGGATTCAGATGAAGGCAGGCCACTAGATGAGTGTGGGACTTGACTCCTATTTCTTCAAGAAATAAGTAATAAGACCATCAGTTGGGTGAGAATGAGGAGGAATTATTTGAAAAGAACAGAAGTTCTGAAATAATTGTCCAGGAGAATGTAAGAATTGAATAGAGATGTATGGTAGGATTATTAAATAGCATTTGGGGGCTACTTGAGGTTAGCACCATGAATGTAAAGACAGAAGAGAGTTGAAAGCTTATTCAGGAAATTGCTTATAGAGAAGGACCATGTAATCTAAACTGGGTAAGTAGGGGTGCCTGGGTAGCTCAGTTGGTTAAACATCTGACTCTAGATTTCTGCTCAGGTCATGACCTCATGGTTCATGAGTTTAAGCCCTGCATCAGGCTCTGCACTGGCAGTGTGGAGCCTGCTTGGGATTCTCTCTCTCTCTCAAAGTAAATAAATAAACTTAAAAAAATAAATTAAACTGCATAAGCAAAAGAAATCAGATTTGATTTGGGTGAAAGACCATGTAAAGGGGTTCAGTGGACTGAAGGTCCGAGTGGGGTCCAAGAATTGTTGGAGTCAGGTTACTAGAGGAAGTGAACTGGAGAGATAGGCAGTGAATGCATGACAGTATCTTAATTTCTTCCTCCCCTTAAATAATTATGTATCTGAAAAATGGAGTTCTAGCTTATACATTATTTTCTTATATTTTTAAACGTATTGCTCTATTTTCTTCTTTTTGCATCCTGTGTTTGTAAAAGAGTAAGCTGTATTTTTATATGTTTGATTTCATTTTTTTCCTGGTTATTGATATTCTTAAATTTTATTGAAATATTTTATAGATTAGAACTTTTAAAAGCACTTTATCCTACTTTCAAATTGTTAGGTTCTCTATTCTTAAGATTTATGTTTTTAGTTCTTAGAAATTCTTGGCTATTATTTCTTATAATGTTGTCTCAGTCTATAATATCCTTATGAGATCCTATGGAATATGTTTTCATCTTATTTTTACCTTTATAGGTATTTTAGGTAATCCTCTTTGCCATTTTTATATAAGAAATTCTTGGGCCCAGCATTTTAACTAGCATTGCTAAATGAACCCTATTTGTTCTAGATGTTTATCAACAGCAATACTTAAGAGGTGTTCTTTATAGACTTTTAGAACATGATGCAAATATTAAATGAGACTATTTAAAAATGTTATTATAAAATATTTTAAAAATACATAATGAATTATATGTAGCTTATTAAAAGTTACCTGGTTATAGGCTGAATATAGAAATAGGCAATAGGCAGATTATATATAAAAATGTAAAACTCTGACCCATTACCTTCAGCAATCAGCCCAGAAAACCAACTCACTATCTGTGACAATCAATCCAAGAGGCTCAACAAGAAATTGGTCCCAGATGACTAGAATTTGATTAGTAATTTAATTAATAGCTGACAACTTCAATATTTTCCTCTGCTTCCAACTTAGGACCAATCACAGGAAGCTAAATATGCACCTTTATCCAATCAAGTAGGATGCCTTACTTTTATTTAACCCTTCTACAGTTTTCCTCTGCTCTGCCTATCTTTGAGTCTGCCAGACACAAATGACAATGACTGACTCCCTTCCTACAGAAACTCTGAATAAATACGCTTTACCTGTTCTCATTTGGTTAGTCTTTGTTTATTACTGTGTGTGTGTGTGTGTGTGTGTGTGTGTGTGTGTGTGTGTGTGTGTAGAGAGAGAGAGAGAGAAGAGAGAGAGAGAGAGAGAGGGAATTTATAATGTATTATGTAGTGTGGTTCCAACATTAATTTCTAGCACTTTATTATTAAAGAATTGGCCATTAGGTATACCTAGTGAAGATATCTCAAAAATTAGATATTATGGGGGCACCTGGGTGGCTCAGTTGGTTAAGCATCTGACTTTCTGCTTAGGCTCAGGTCATGATCTCACAGTTTGGTGACTCTGACCACTGCATTGGTCTCTGTGCTGACAGTGCAGAACCTGCTTGGGATTCTTTCATTCTCTCCCTCTCTCTCTGCCCCTTCCCTTCTCACAGTGTCTCTGTAGCTCTCAAAATAAATTAATTAATTTAAAAAATAAAAAATAAAAAATAGATACTATGTATACTGTTTATGTACAAAGTCCTTATGCATGTGTACTTGATTAATTTGTTACTTCAATAATATTTACAACTATGTGCCAAGTACTGTTGTAAGCACTAAAGAGGCAACAATCCCTGTTTTCAATCTACTAATAAATTGATGAATTAATATATGCATATAGGTATGTATATATATATATATACATATATATCATATATACATATATATATGATATATATGTATACAGAGACAGAGATAACAAGCTGTAAATGCTAAGACAAACAAGTAAGCAAAGGTTGAGGATGGAGAGTGAAGGATTCACTATTTTAGAGAACATGGTCAGAGAACTACCTTTGATGAGGTGACATTTGAGCAGAGATGTGAAAGAAATAAAGGATCAAGACTTGTAAGTATCTCTAGGAAGAGTTTCAAAGGAGAGAGAGAACATAAATTACAAACCCGGGGAGCGCCTGGGTGGCTCAGTGGTTAAGCGTTCGACTTCCGCTCAGGTCATGATCTCACCGGTTGGGAGTTCGAGCCCCGCATCGGGCTCTGTGCTGACAGCTCAGAGCCTGGAGCCTGCTTCGGATTCTGTGTCTCTCTCTCTGCGCCTCCCCTGCTCATGCGCTCTCTCTCTCTCTCTCTCTCTCTCTCTCTGTCTCTCAATAATAAATAAATGCTAAAAAAAAAAATAAAAAGAAAATAAAAAGAAATTACAAACCCGGAGGACAACATGGCTGGAACTGAGTGAAAATGAAGTTAGAAAGAACAGAGAATTAGTAGGGCAAGATTATATATGGCTTTGTATGCTAAAACAGTAGTATTCTAACTGTGCTGAAAAGGCATTTGAGCAATATAATCTAATATTTCAATGAGATCACTCTAATTGTTGTATACAGGATAGATTAGATGGAGCCAATTATGGAAGCAGTGATGCCAGTTAGGAGGTCATACAGTATTTCAGATGACTGATGATGAAGTTATTGATTAGGGTGAAGATGATGACAAGCAGTCAGATCTGATTATATAGTTTGAAGGTTGAAACTCTAGGATTTTCTAACGGATTGGATGTGGAGAGCAGTCTAGGATCACTTCAAGGTTTTGTCACAACCAACTGGGTGAGTAATGGTGCAATTTACTGAGATTGAGATTGAGTGGGAAGAAGCAGTCAGGAGGTTTAGGGAGAACTAACTGTTAAGGTTGGGACATGTTACGTATAAGATGCCTGCATGAAATACAAGTGAGTATGTTCAGCAGAGATTTAGATATGCAAGTTTGGGGTTCAGAGAATGTATCAGAACTGGAAATATAAGTTTGGGAATCATGAACAAACAGAGAGTATATTTGAAACAAAAAAAGACCATAAAAGTCAGAGAGTAAATGTGATAGAGAAGATATTTGAAGGCTGAGCCCTGAGAACGTGCAAGATTTACCGGTTGAACAGAATGGAGGATTTTGCAAGAAGTTTCTCAGTCATTGCCCTGTAATTAGCCGTTGTTGAGAAGTCATCTAACTCTTAGCTGATTCATGTTTCAAGTATTAGATACAATCTACTACTGCCACAGGTGCACTAAGAGCATGGCGTGTGGTAGTTTGAACACATTTTCATTTTTTTTTTTTAATTTTTTTTTCAACGTTTTTTATTTATTTTTGGGACAGAGAGAGACAGAGCATGAACGGGGGAGGGGCAGAGAGAGAGGGAGACACAGAATCGGAAACAGGCTCCAGGCTCCGAGCCATCAGCCCAGAGCCTGACGCGGGGCTCGAACCCACGGACCGCGAGATCGTGACCTGGCTGAAGTCGGAAGCTTAACCGACTGCGCCACCCAGACGCCCCACACATTTTCATTATTAATTAGCAATAATTTAAAGCCAAAAGGTATCTACAAATTATTTTCTTGGGTAATTGTTCAATAACCTTTCGAATTAGATGTTTCAACCAAACACTAAAAGTACTGTAATTTAATTTATGTAATAATAATGTCTGCCAAACCACTCAAATCTTTAGTGCCTAAAAGCATGCCTTATAGCAGTAGGAGCCAAATAAATGTTAGTTTCATACTGTAATGTTTTGTTGGCAGATATTTAATAGTCACAAAACCATTTTATATACTAGCAAAGAACACTCTAAAAATTATTACTGTAGAGAATATTTCCTATTCATTTGCTTTGGCAGCAAAAAGGGAATATGAATAAGAAATGTATTCCTTGAAATAAAGATCCCATATCCAAGTTATTTCATCAGTATTTTCACTTCTGACTTACTGTGAGGCTTAGGTCAAACTGCATAACTCTTATATAGAGTGAGCATAATTTTTTCTTGCTACATGTTGGAAGCTATAAGTCTTGATAGGATGGTGTGCTGTCCTCAGAAGTCTCTGGTACCGAGTCAGCGTTAATGATAGTGGTGATTATATAGATGTGTTAGAATGATGTCTCAATTAACCAGCTGTTGTTTTTAGCATGGCCCTATGATTGGCTGAAGGAAGATGGCATGTGATTAGCTTCAAATTGGCAAGAACCCTTTTGAAATTGGGCCCATGTCTGACTCAGATTTAAAGGGTTAAGTCCTGGGAGAAGGAGGTTAACTCTGCATTGTCTTTAATATATTTCGGATGTCAGAGAAAAGATTCCAGATTGTATCCTAGGACCATTTCCAACAGCTGCCAGCCAAAGAAGTAGAAACTCTCTAATGATGAAACCAGTTCAGACTATAAACTACAAGGTATGGAAGCAATGGTTAAAAGGATTAAACACATATGTAAAAATCCATTTGCTTTCTTCCTTATGCCCTATTATAGTTTCCTATGACATGCTTTTTTTTTAAATTTACTCCTTATGCTTATATTTTAAATCTATCTTGTTCAAATTTTATTCTCTCTACTTGAAACTTGAATGATTAGGCATTTCAATTTATTGTGTAAAAATGTACTTATAGTCGTTTAAAAATATCTTGGGAGGTTTAAAATGGCATTTATTTTGTTTGAAAACTTTAATTCAGTATGTACTGAAGACTCCTGGGAATTCCTGAAACTCTCATGGACTGCTAATATCAAAATTAAAGTACTACTAGTAGTTTTGCTGTGTTGACATTTGTACTGATTGAAGCAAAAGCAATGGCGTTTAAAACTGCTGGCATCTTAGTGTGAATCAAGACAATGGCACCAAACTGCCATCATATTTTTGCTTTCAAGAATTCCAGAAAAAAATAATTCCATTTTCACTTAAGAATGTTATTGATGAAGCAATAAAAAGTATTAATTTTATTAAGTCTTGACCATTGGGTACAGAGCTTTATTAATATGCTGGATGACAAAATGAAAACCATGCATAAACACTTCTGGTGCAATACTGAAGTGCAGTTATCTTGAGGAGAGTTCTTGGATATTTGAAAAAAACTGAAAAAGCTACTATTTAACATATTGTACCATTTTTACTTTAAAGAGCGACTGATGACAAATTAGGGTTACTTAGACTTAGTTTTTTGGCAGGTGAAATTAATAAAGTAAGCCTGCCACTTCAAAGAAAACACTAATTTGTTGTTTGTGATAAAATTCAGACTCACAAGTGTTAATTAGAATTTTAAAAAACTTGTATAATCCTCTAAATTTTACAGCTTTCCAATATACTTACTTTTTATAATGAGGTTGGCGTTATATTAAGAAATATGGCTTTTTTGATATTACATAATGAAATGTGTCAACACTTGAGAGATGTGCATGATTATGTGAATTAAGTGAATCAGAACTTTATAAATAGCAAGCTATTACAAAATCATACACATTAAGAGATCCACTCAAGTGTGACAGAGACTGATGGATTTTAACATAACAAAGTACAAAAATTTCATTGATGTGGTCTCAGATTCTACACGGCAACAATTAATCTCTAAGAAGCGACCATTTTTCAAGTTTTAGCATAAAATCAGAATATCCACAATTATTCAAAAGGCTATCAAAATGTTCCTTCTTTCTAATTACATCTGTGTGAGATAGAATTTTCCTAAAATACTTCAATCAGAACAACACATGGCAATACAGTGAGCTTACAAGCAAATAAACATAAAAAAATTCACATTTTTTTGAAAATAGTTTTTTTAAAAATAAAAATGTCATTTAAATGGCTTATTATTTTTATTTTAAACAACGTCTCAAGTTTCTTAGTTTTAATATATAATACATTAAATATTGATAGATAGTCCACATAAACCATAGTGCTTAAGGTCCTCAGTAATTTTTAAGGGTATGGGGTGGTCCTGAGACCAAAATGTCTGAGTACCACTGCTTTAATTTTTTGCAAGGGAGAAGCCAGCCATAACAGATTTATGTAATGGTAGGGTGCTAATTCATTAGCCTTGAAGCTAGATTTTAAAAATATATAAGCCCACAAAAAAATGGTATCTCTTCTTTTTCATTCAGTGACTCAGTCCATGACATATTTAACATAGTGATTATACATATGCAGATCAGAAGCTGTGCAGATCAGAAGCTTTAAAATGTATAATTCTAGTGCTCTGGGTGATATATATATTTTTTGCTTGTTTAATTAATACTTATCTCCTGGCTCCCAGCATTTAACATAATTATTTCCACAGTCACACTGAGGATCTTTAACAAGATGTATTTTTGATGATCAGAGCTTTGTGTGACCCTACTATAAATAGTCTTAGGTTTGTTATAGGTCACGTGATTAAAATCATGGAGATATAATTATTTTAGAATAGAAAAAGACATGGGATGAGGTAGTCCAAACTTTCTTTTGGCAGAAACAGAAACAGAGGCCCAGACAAGGATAAATAACATACAAGGTCAGCATGTGACTAATTCTGGAACTGGAATCTGGTTTCCCAGTTGAATATTCTTTTCACTGTACTGCTATTTATTCCCTACTTTCTGATATGTGAAATATTTGATCTTGAGTGCAAAATATTGAATTGTGATGTTACCATAATTCCATAAATTGCTGATCTTTGAAACTTTCACCCACTCCTTCAGTCCACTAAAAGGGCCCAATTTTATTAAGTTAATGTTTTGAGGTATTAAATTAGAGGTGGAAAAATCCAATGATGAAAATAAAATTTGGAACTTGAGCTTAACTTTCCAGGTAGTATTATTCTAGTTGTTACCATACCTGCTTTGTAAAAAACATGTATTTTTTACTATAATTATTTGGGTAACATAACTAAACTGAAGCCTCTGAGAAACTATAGATAAAAAGCATTTGAAGAGCCACAAGCTGAAAACATTCTGAAGTTTATACCTATAGGAATATTTGAGCATTAAAATCTACTAATTTTCTGTTTTTTTCTCTCATTTTCATTATCTTTTTATTGTTTTCTGCCCATTCTCTTCTTTCTCTTCTCTACTTCTCCCCTTCCTCATCGTCAAATCTAATATGAATTTTCACATTTAAAAAATATTCCATTTATTCAATAATTGGGTGTTATCAGTTTTCACATATAAAATCATCCATTGAGGGGTGCCTGGGTGACTCTGTCGGTTAAGGGTCTGAATTCAGCTCAGGTCACCATCTCATGGTTTGTGAATTCAATCTTCGCATCGGGTTCTGACAACTCAGAGCCTGGAGCCTGTTTCAGATTCTATGTCTCCCTTTCTCTCTGCCCCTCTCCCACTCAGGCTGTCTCTCTCTCTCTCAAAAATAAATAATAAACATTAAAAAAAATTTAAAAAATCATCCATTTAGCTTTTCTTTTGTAATATTTTTCTGTATATCTTTGTAGTATTTTTTTCTCTTTAAAATGTGTATAGCTTTCTTTATGTGGGTATTGCACATTTCTTAAGGCTATTACTACTTACATTTAATTCGTTTTGCTTTTGTGAAAAGATTTTATTATTTACAACTGGCTAATACTGATAAAGTTATTGTTTGCTATATTTACTTTTCAAATCAAGTCACTTTGAAAGCTTTTATTAGATTAGCTAATTCATCCTTAACTAACTTCAATATTCTACCTAGAAAATCACATTGTATGCAAATATTAATTTACCTAGCAACCTTTTAATAGTTAAATGTCATTCTATAATTGTGGTCATATCATATTATCATGAGCATTACAGAAAACTGTTAAATAGCATTTAAATCCCTCATTTTAACAATGGGAAAAACCATGGCTCAGCAGAAATGATAACCTATATTTATACTAGCTAGAAAAAAGTATGCATATTAATCTGTAATCAATCCCTACAATCCCTACTGAAACAGATTTAAAATCATTTTCTCACATGGTGTAAAATAACTGTATGGTTATTTATGTAAAACTCAGAATAAATCATCCCCTTTAAAATCTTTATCTAATATATTTCATAAATTTTAGCTGTTTAGAATACATTTTTGGAAATTTTATACTAATGATTAAATCCCTGTTTATCATAAACCAAAGAGTATATAAGGGAGAATAATTTGTAATACTTGAAATGTATCATTTAATATAAACTTCTCATCTTGCTGTTAATTAGGCATCTAACCATAGTTTTCATGAAGAAATCCTGGCCAGCCAACATTGCATCATGACTGGTTTCATTAATGAATTATGGGCATATAATAACTCCTCCGGTGAGAAGTACTTGAATTATGCATAGATAATGATAGAGATACCTAAAGAATTAGTACACTCACTGGAGATGAATAAAACAGGACACATGGTATAAAGAGGGATGGAGATTAATGAACTTCAGTGTTATGTGAATTTGGAATGGAACTAGAAACTGGCCAGAGTTCAATGAGAATAAGTATGTTTTGAGATGGGGAATAGGGTTGAGGAAGAGATTGAGAGAAGGTACTCAGGTCAGGGCCAGATTTGGAAATGGAAACTCCAAAGAACAAGGGTGTGTGGGGGGGTGGATTTTGGGGTGACACCCACCTCTCAGCCTGGACCAATGGTGGGGCTCGAACTCACAAACCGTGAGATCATGACCTGAGCTGATGTTGGATGCTTAACCGACTAAGCCACCCAGAAGCCCTAGGAATTGCACTTTAAACTGCTACCCTAAACTGTCAGAGATTTCCTTAAGGAGGTGGTAATTGGGTTGAGCTTTTACAAAGTGTCATACTTAAGTGACAGAAAATAACAGGGAGAACACTCCAATGGGAAGGAGTCTATAGTAATAGAAATTACAAAGTCAGAATGAATATTACACATTTTAAGAATGACAAAGCTTAATTAGGCTTAAAATTCATGATGCAATGTAGCATGGGAATTAAAGGTGGGATGAATTTGATTCTTGGAGGATTTAGAATTTCATTGAGCATATTTTTGGTGAGGTAGAAAATAAGGAAACTATTAAAAGGCTTTTTAATAGTGACATGATGAAAGTCATGTTTATAAACAATTAGTTTTTAATGAGCATGAAGGTGAAATGAAAGAAGAAACGAGGAAAAGTCATAAAATTCAGCTGGAAAGCTATTATAATAGTCATGAGAAAGGAATATATGGACCAAAGAAATAATTTGAGGGAATAATTACCAAAATCATTGGCTTGATACAGAGAATTAAAGTGAGCACGGAGTCAAAGATACCTTTCAAATTTTGAGTGTAGCTGATTGAGACATTTGGTGGTGCCATTGACAGTGACAGAGAAATTTGGAGGCACAAAGATTTGAGTTTGAGATAACTGACTAGACTGTAAAATTCTCTGAGAGCAGGGTGGTATCACATTTACCATTTAGCCTTAGCAAGTTGACAGGCTCAATGCCTGGCACATAGTAGTTGCTAAAGAAAATATTTCTTAAAATATATGATTGAATATAGTTATGGTAAGACAATGAAACAAAACATCAATAGGCATTTATAGGACTACAACTTTAATGAGGGAGTAATTGGGGATACAGATTAAGGAATGGTCTGAATAGAGAAGAGTCCTATAGAGTCATGAGAATTAATTAATTCATGAAAGAAATTGTTTTGAAAAAAAAAATCTAGAGGACCTGGTATAGAAACCTCCTACTTGAGGTCTTAAGGGACTTCTTTCAATTTAGAAATTATGAAGAAAAATAAATGCTTATTTAGTGCATGTGTCACTAAACAGTCTTTTCGCATGTAACCCTACTGGGGGATCTTATGGTGTGTTGATTAGTTTGATGTATTTTTTCATTCAGTCAAAGACACTGACATGTAACTAATACACAAGAATGTAAAAAATACATTAGTCTGTCTTACTCAGATCCAGTATCATTTGATGACAATGGGAATATCTCAGTCTGCTTAATTACAAATGAGAAACATGTAATGATTTTTAATTTTTTTAAATTTTATTTAAATCCAAGCTAGTTAACATATAGTGTAGTAATGGTTGCAGGAGTGGAATTTAGTGATTCATCACTTACATATCACACCCAGTACTCATCCTAATGAGTGCACTCCTTAGGGCCTGTCACCTATTTAGCCCATCCCCCCACCCAACACCCTGTCAGCTACCCTCAGTTTGTTCTCCGTATTTAAGAGTCTCTTATGGTTTGTCTCCCTCTCTGTTTTTTTTTTACTTTATCTTTGCTTCCTTTCCCCTATGTTTAATTGTTTTGTTGCTTAAATTCCCCATATGACTGAAATCATATGGTATTTGTCTTTCTTTGACTGACATTCACTTAGCATGGAACATTCTAGTTCCATGCACATTGTTGCAAATGGCAAGATTTCATTCTCTTTGATCGCTGAGTAACACTCCATTGTGTATATACACCACTTTTTTATCCATTCATCAGTTGATGGACATTTGGGCTCTTTCCATACTTTGGCTACTGTCGACAGTGCTGCTGTAAACATTGGAGTACTTGTGCCCCTTTGAATCAGCATTTTTGTATTCTTTGGATAAATACCTAGTAGTGAAATTGTTGGGCTGTAGGGTAGTTCTATTTTTAATTTTCTGAGGAACCTCCATTCTGTTTTGCAGAGTGGCTGCACCAGTTTGCATTCCCACTAGCAGTGCAAAAGAGTTCCTCTTTCTTCACATCCTTGCCAACATCTGTTGTTGTCTGAGTTGTTAATTTTAGTGATTCTGACAAGTGTGAAGTGATATCTCATTGTGGTTTTGATTCGTATTTCCCTGATTATGAGTGATGTTGAGCATTTTTTCATGTGTCTGTTAGCCATCTGGATGTCTTCTTTGGGAAAGTCTATTCATGTCTTTTGCCCATTTCTTCTCTGGATTATTTGTTTTTTGGGTGTTGAGTTTGGTAAGTTCTTTATATCTTTTGGATACAAACCGTTTATCTGATATCTTCTCCCATTCTGTTGGCTGACTTTTATTTTTGCTGATTGTTTCCTTCACTGTACAGAAGTTTTTATATTGATGAGGTCCCAATAGTTCATTTTTTCTTTCGTTTTCCTTGCTGCTGGAGCCATGGCCAGTAAGAAGCTGCTGCAGCTAAGGTCAAAGAGATTGTTGCCTGTTTTCTCCTCTATAATTTGATGACTTCCTGTCTTAATGCTTAGGTCTTTCATCCATTTTGAGTTTACTTTTGTGTATGATGTGAGAAAGTGGTCCAGGTTCATTTTTCTGCATGTCGCTGTCCAGTTTTCCCAACACCATTTGCTGAAGAGACTGTCTTTTTTCCATTGGATATTCTATCCTGCTTTGTCAAAGATTAGTTGGCCATACATTTGTAGGTCCATTTATGGGTTCTCTATTCTGTTCTATTGATCTATGTTTCTGTTTTGGTGTCAGTACTATACTGTCTTGATTACAGCTTTGTAATACATCTTGAAGTCTGGGATTGTGATGCCTTCAGCTTTGGTTTTCTTTTTCAACATTACTTTGGCTATTAGGGGGTCATTTCTGATTCCATACAAATTTTAGAATAGTTTGTTCTAGCTCTCTGAAGAATGCTGGTGTTATTTTGATAGGGATTGCATTGAATATGTAGATTGATTTGGGTAGTATCAACTTTTTAACAATATTTGTTCTTCCAATCCATGAGCATGGAATCTTTTTCCATTTTTTTGTGTCTTCTTCAGTTTCTTTCTTAAGTTTTATACAGTTTTCAGTGTATAGATTTTTCACCTCTTTGGTTATGTTTATTCCTAGGTATTTTATGGTTTTTGGTGCAATTGTAAATGGGATCAATTCTTCAATTTCTCTTTCTGCTGCTTCATTGTTGGTATATAGAAATGCAACAGATTTTTGTACATTAATTTTATATCCTGTGACTTTGCTAAATTCATGTATCAGTTCTAGCAGTTTTCTGGTGAAGTCTTTCAGATTTCCCATGTATAGTATCATGTTGTCTGTGAAGGGTGAAAGCTTGACTTCCTCCTTGCCTATTTGGATGATTTTTATTTCTTTTTGTTGTGTTATTGCTTAGGGTAGGACTTCCAACACTACATTGAACAACAGTGGTAGAAGTGGACATCCCAGTCATGCTCCTGACCTTAGTGTTTTCCCCACTGAGGATGATATTTGCTGTGGGTCTTTTGTATATGGCCTTTATGATCTTGAGATATGTTCCTACTATTCCTACTTTCTTGATGGTTTTTATAAAAAAGGATGCTATATTTTATCAAATGCTTTTTCTGCATCTATGGAGAAGTCCATGTGGTTCTTACGCTCTTTTATTCATGTGATGTGTCACATTGATTGATTTGTGGATAGTGAACCATTCCTGTGCACACCTTGCACTTCTGGTCTGACACCGTGCCATCGGGCACCTCGTCCTCGTGACTGGGCTTTTTCTCCTACTGGTTCTCCTCCCTGGCCCTGTTCTGCTTGGACACAGCTGCGGCTCCTTCAGCTTGTGCATGATGAAGAGGTGCTTGGACAGCGACGGGTGCGATGTGTAGCCGGCACTGGTAGGAGGAGTCATCTGACTTGTGCTGAGGGTGAATACTTGTTCATGGTGAATAATTCTCTTTTTTTCTACCTTGTCTCTTTCTTCTTTCTTTCTTTCTTTCTTTCTTTCTTTCTTTCTTTCTTTCTTTCTTTCTTTCTTTCTTTCTTTCTCTTTCTTTCTTTCTTTCTTTCTTTCTTTCTTTCTTTCTTTCTTTCTTTCTTTCTTTCTCTTTTTCCCTCTTTCCTTTCCTTCCTTCCTTCCTTCCTTCCTTCCTTCCTTCCTTCAAGACAGGCAGGGAGGGGAAGAGAGGGAGGGAGGGAGAGATAGATAGAGATAGAGAGAGAGAGAAAGAGAGAGAGAGAGAGAGAGAAAATCCCAAGCAGGCTCCTCACTGGCAGTGCAGAGCCTGACGGGGGCTCAAACCCATGAACTGTGAGATCATGACCTGAGCTGAAATCAAGAACTGGAAGCTTAACTGAATGATTCACTCAGGTACCCATGAATAGATCTTTTAATGTATTGTTGGATTCAATTTGTTGGAATCTTTTTGAGAATTTTTGCATCCATGTTAAATAGGGAAATTGGTCTGTAGTTCTCCTTTATAGTGGGGTCTTTGGTTTTGGAATCAAGATAATGCTGGCCTCATAGAGTGAGTTTGGAAGTTTTCCTTCCATTTCTATTTTTTGGAAGAGCTTCAAAAGAATAGGTGTTAACTCTTAAATGTTTGGTAGAATTCCCCTGAAAAGCCATCTGGCCCTGGACTCTTGTTTTTTGGGAGACTTTTGGTTACTGAATCACTTTCTTTTTTGGTTATGGGTCTGTTCAAATTTACTGTTTCTTCCTATTTCAGTTTTGGTAGTGATATGTTTCTAGGAATTTTTTCATTTCTTTCAATTGCCCAATTTGTTGGCATATAATTTCTCATAAAATTCTCTTATTTTGTTTGTATTTCTGTGGTATTGGTTGTGATCTCTCCTCTTTCATTCTTGATTTTACTTATTTGGGTCCTTTCCTGTTTTGTTTTGTTTTGTTTTATCAGTCTGGCTAGGGGTTTATCAATTTTGTTAATTCTTTCAAAGAATTCAAAGAACCAGCTCCTGGTTTTGTTGATCTGGTGTTTTGTTTTTTTGTTTTTTATTTTTTGTTTTTTTTTATAGTATTGATTTCTGCTCTAATCTTTATCATTCCCTTCTGCTGGTTTTGGGCTTTTTTTGCTGTTCTTTTTCCAGCTCCTTTAGGTGTAAGTTTAGGTTGCATATTTGGGACCTTTCTTCCTTCTTTAGGAAGGCCTGGATTGTTATATACTTCCCTCTTATGACTGCCTTTGCTGCATCTCAGAGGTTTTGGCTATCATGTTTTCATTTTCATTGGCTTCCATGTACTTTCTAATTTCCTCTTTAATTTCTTGGTTAATCCATTCATTCTTTAGCAGGATGTTCTTTAATCTCCTAGTATTCATGGTCTTTCCAAATTTTTTCTTGTGATTGATCTCAAATTTCATAGCATTGTGGTCTGAAATATGCATGGTATGTTATTGATCTTTTTTGTACTTGATGAGAGCTGATTTGTGACCCAGTATGTGATCTATTCTGGAGAATGGTCCACTGTATTCTGCTGCTTTAGCATGAAATATTCTGAATACATCTGTTAAGTCCATCCAGTCCAGTGTGTCATTCAAAGCGATTGTTTTCTTGCTGATTTTCTGTTTAGATGATCTGTCCATTGGTGTACGGGGGGTGGGTATTAAAGTCCCCTGCTATTATGGTATTACTATCAATGAGTTTCTTTATGTTTGTGATTAGTTGATTTATATATTTGGGTGTTCCGAGTTGGGGGCATAAATATTTAAATTGTTAGCTCCTCTTGGTGGTTAGACCCCTTAATTATGATATAGTGCCCTTCTTTATCTCTTAGTACATTCTTTGTTTTAAAGTCTAGTTTGTCTGGTATAAGTATGTCTACTGAGGCTTTCTTTTGACATCCATTAGTATGATAGATGGTTTTCCATCCTCTTACTTTCAATCTGCAATTGTCTTTAGGTCTAAAATGAGTCTGTTGTAGGCAGAATATATATATGGGTCTTTTTTTTTTAAATCCATTCTGTTACCCTATGTCTTTTGATTGGAGCATTTAGTCCATTGACTTTAGAGTGGTTATTGAAAGATATGAATTTAGTATCATTGTGTTGCCTGTAGAGTTAGTTGGTGTTTCTCATGATGTTCTCTGGTTCTTTCTAGTCTTTGTTTCTTTTGGTCTTTTTTTGTTTTGTTTTGCTTTTTCAACATTCAAAGAGTCCCCCTTAAAATTTCAAGGCTGGTTTAGTAGTCACAATCTCCTTTAGTTTTTGTTTGTCTGGGAAACTCTATCTCTCTAATGAATTTTTGGAAGTGTATACTGGGGGATGCCTGGGTGGCTCAGTCAATTAAGCATTCAACTCTTGATTCAGCTCAGGTCATGATTTCATGGTTCATGAGACTGAACCCCAAGAAAGACTCTGTGCTGACAGTGTGAAGCTTGTTTGGGATTCTCTCTCTTCCTCTCTCTCTGCCCCTCCCTTCCTCTCTCTCTCAAAATAAATAAATAAACTCAAAAAAAAGTGGCATATGCTGTAAAATGTTAGATCATATTCTGAGCTCATGTTTTATCATCTGAGAATGGTATACATCAAAACAATGGCAGTGGTTAACTCTGAGTGGTATGGGGAGATAAAAGAGACTAGAAGAGTAGGTATTAATCCAAAGAGACTTTAGTCATATCTTTGATATTTAAGAGGCTGGATATATTATTTAAAAGTATTAGGAAAAAGAGCAAGACTTCCTCCCATGCTTCTCTGAAAGAGTTAACCTTCCCAATAGGTCAAGCTTCATACTTCTTTATTATTTATACTCCACCTTTCCCATTTTTTGAGGAATGTTTATAAAACCAGGTATATTTACTCATAAAAAGTTCACCTAATCAAATACATGAAATTTCAATACATCAAAATATGATAAAAGCCAAACAACAAATACCAGTGTCACTGTTAACTGAACCCTTAGCCTAGGATGCCATCTAATGACCTGACATCCAAGGCTTAGTGAAGATGCCAATCTCAATCAAGGAATTAAACACGAGTAATGTGTTGCTTCTTTCTTAATATTCTGTAGATTTAAAAATACATGTAAAATAAGTTCTAGCAGTTTCCTTCCATACCTCTTCTAATGACCTTGTGCCTCACCCACCTTATAGAGTGTGAGCCCTTCTCTTTGAAGACTAAACTATATAAGACTAGCCTATATATACTCTACATGTCAATAACTCAATAACACAATGGGTGTAACTGCTTAAAAACAACTATGAGAATGCCAGAGAAGGCAAGGAGAACTATGAGAATGCAAAAAAGAAGAAAAAAAATACAAGAAATAAACAGCAACTGCCCCCTACCACTCATCTGTCTATGTAATCTTTCCAGGATAAGGAATAGAAAAAAAAAAAAAAACTTGATCAGGAAGCTAAGTGTCCTGATGACAGAACTGACTGCCATCTCAGAGTTATGTGTCTGAACAATGCAGATAACATCTCTAGATCTCATTTTATATATATTTGATGGATAAATGGATAGGTAGGTAGGTAAATGATAGGTGACAGATGATACATAGATACATAGATAGATGATAGATAGATGGATAGATAGATAGATAGATAGATAATTTCAGTGTTTGGACTAGGTCCAAGGCCCATAGATATATTTGTTTTTTTTAATGTTTTTTAATGTTGGGAAATCAGCATGGAAGAAATGCAATCTCACCCATAGCCACAAGCTATACTCTTCATAGCATTGCATGATAACATCAAACATATCATCCAGAAAGCTTTTCAACATGGTTTTGTTGTTGTTGTTGCTGTTTTGTTTTGTTTCGTTTTGTTTTTCTGTTTTCATGAGTTTGGTCATTCCTTGTTCTTTGGCCATTCCAATGACCCAGTGCACTAATTGTCTGATCATTTGATAACAGAGAAGCATACACACTCCCTGTTGGGACACATGGAAATCCTTCCTTGTATAGCTTTGGCATCATATTATTGGCCATTTGGCTATTTGGCTTTAATGCTATACTTATGCTCAAAGAATTTTTAAAGAAAGACTCTTTTGGTGGAAAGATCTTTGGCTTTAAGAAGTTCATATTTTTTCAACTTTTCTGTTATAGACTACCCTTTCATCTAGCATTCAAACTTCTTATCAGGTTGGAGATCAAGGTCAAGTTTTTTTTTCTTTCTAAAGATGACAGGTTTTAGTTAATCAGTAGTTACAGACTATTACTACGCCACCCCAGGAACATACATTTTTAGACTTCCTATCATGTGAAAAAGTTCATATAGATGTTATTAAGCCATTTATGTACATAGAAGACCTGTTCATTTTAGAAAGCCAGAGTTAAAAGTATCATGAAAGAAGATATGTGTGAACTATAGATATACTGAAAGTGTAACAAAAGAATTTCCAAAATTTGAGTTGAAGTTGATGTAGTGTTCTATCTCAACAGAACCTACTGATTTTTTCCCAAGAGTTAAACAGCTTGTACATAAACTATTTTCCAGTAATGTCACCCAAAGAATGAAAATAAATTACTTTTTATTAGAAATAATCGCAGTGCTATTGATATTAGACAATTCCCCTTCCATATAAACACTTAAATATCTTCTATTCCCCAACATTTATCTAAATGATAAATGGATCACAAAGCACAAAAAAGTGAACTCTATATAAAAGAACTCTATATAAAATGCAGAAATATATCTTATAATTACTTGTAAAATAATTTGAGTAGCAGTATTTTTAAATATAGAGACTGATAAATTATTTTAGATTTATAGATTTAGATAAATACAAATACTTAAATAAATACAGCAAGGAAATCATTTAATACTTTATATTTGAATGAAGATAGAATATTCTTCAACTTTGAAGATGGTTATAATGAAGTAATTAAGCTATTTGTATTGAAATAAAATAATTTCTCTTATATGTAAAATATATATTTTGCCTACAAATAAACGTTTTCTAGGGGCATCTGGGTAGCTTAGTCTGTTGAATGTCCGACACTTGATTTCAGCTCAGGTCATGATCCCAGCGTTGTGGGATCAAGTCCCAGTTAGGGATCTGCACTGAGCATGGAGCCTCCATGAGATTCTCTCTCTCTCTCTCTCTCTCTCTCTCTCTCTCTCTCTCTCTCACTGTCTCTCTCTCACTCTCTCTCTGCCCTTTTCCCCAACTCACGTGCTCTCTCTCTCCAAAATAGAGAAGAAAAAAACTATTGACTTGAACATTGGCTCAAAAAACTCCAAGACCTATTCTATGAGATGAAAAAAAAAAGCTCATATATTATCCTTTCATCTCAGTTCCATGATTTAATGAACACATGGAAGTGGTACATGAAAATGAGTTGATCTTAGAGTGAGTGTCTCTAATTTTTGTCACCCCAGTTGTCTGGGCAAATGATATCTGTTAGTTTTTATATATATTAAAGAGAGGCCATTCAATTTGGTGTTCTTTTCCTTAGGTCAGTGATACATTCATTCTAGTCCAAAGAACTCATTGTTTCCTTTGAGGGTGGCCTCTTCCATGTTATCACCCTTTGGCAGTGCTCGTACATTAACTCCTTTACGTTCTTTCTTCAGTGGTAAAATTGAATTAAAATTGTCTTAATAAGTGTAAGATAAAACTTAAGGCCACTTCTCAAACTTTAAGCTGTTAGCAAGTATGAGGCTAATTTATTTGTGATAATGCTATTAAGTTCATAAATTAATTTATTATAAAATCTGCAACTACAGGGAAATGTATAAAAACCTTCTATAGATTCTACTCTAAAAGTTCTCTTTTTTCTATTCCTTTCTTTTATTTTGGACACTGAAGAAATATGATCAGTTTGGGAGTGTCTTAACTTTCCCCTTGATGTCATGATGTAATGTCATCTTATTGTTGACTTTCCCCATTGACATTTTGCAACATACACTCATTGTGTTTTGACCAATAATAAATCAATCAACAATGCAGTAATAGAAACCAGTATTGTGCCTGCACACATGTAGCAAGGTGTGCTGAGGGTGCTGAGAACCAATTAAATAAAACTCACATGTAGTAATTTCACTTCTACAGTACAAACTGGTAATGCCTGCCAATCTTCAGAATTAGCTGATAGTTATTCAGCCTTATAAGGAACATTTATTTAAAAAAATGCATATGTGGGGTGCATGGATGGTTCATTCCATTAAGCATCTGACTCTGGCTCAGGTCATGATCTCATGTGAGTTCAAGCCCTGTCTTGGGCTCTCTGCTGTCAGCGCAGAGCCCACTTTAGATCCTCTGTCTGTCTGTCTGTCTCTCTCTCTCTGCACCTCCTGAACTTACGCTGTCTCTCAAAAATAAATTTAAAAACTCTGCATATGCTAAATTAATTAGAATCCAATACATCAATATCTTTAATTATGCATTACAATTAAAACTAATTTAATTAAAATTTAAAAAAAATTGTGTAGACACAATATATATTGCTGAAAAGAGAACCATATAAACAGAAGAGTTTGGAAATAGCACTTTTGAAGTCTGTTGAAAACAATTAGCAATATAAGACTAATCTTAGAAAAAAATGAGAGTTGGAGAGAAGAGTGTACCTAATAATTTTGTGAGCTTTATTATGAACCAGGCATTACTTTAAGTCCTTTACATTTATTATTTCATTTAAACTATGTACAAGTATTATCCTCACTTCACAGAGGGAGAAACTGCGATGTAGAAAGTTTAAGACTTTTCCTAAAGTTTATACAGTTAGTTGATGACAGCAGCAGGAAATGAACCCAGCCATCTTACTTGGAAGCTTAGGGTACTGCAACCGCACCGTGGCAAAGACATTACCTCAGAGAGTAAATGGAGTTATTTTACATATTCACTGAAAGTAGAAGGAGGAGGAAAAAACGAAAACAATTAAAGAAATAGAACATTTAAAATCAGAAGATAATTTGAGAGAATGGAATAGGAAGAAAGATTCCTGAGCGTAACAATTGAACCTCTAGTTTTGCATATATATGAATGTAAGAAATACATGCTTACCACATGTCTCATTCCAGAAACCTCAAAGCAGATTCTTGTACTTACAAGGTTCTTGTACAGAAAAATTTCCTCCATTTAAGCCAGACTTTGTGTTCTCTGTATTATCTACTAACATAAAGAACTGAGGGGCCCCTGGGTGACTCAGTCGGTTGAGCATCTGACTTTGGCTCAGGTCATGATCTCACAGTCTGTGAGTTCGAGCTCCGCATCAGGCTCTGTGCTGACAGCTCAGAGCCTGGAGCCTGCTTTAGATTCTGTCTCTCTCTCTCTCTCTCTGCCCCTTGCCTGCTCATTCTCTGTCTCTCTCTGCCTCAAAAATAAATAAAAACATTAAGAAAAAAAATTTTTAAAAGAACTGAGAATATTTTAATATTATAATATTAATTTATGCAAATATATTAATTTATTAATGAGAATATTTTAATGTAAAGATTAAAGCAATTTTAAAAGCATATGTGTATGATGTTAATTTCAAGTTAAAACTTTTTTTAAAATGTTTATTTATTCTTGAGAGAAAGAGACAGACAGACAGAGCATAAGCAGGAGAGGGGCAGAGAGAGAAGAAGACACAGAATCTGGAGCAGGCTCCAGGCTCTGAGCTGTCAGCATAGAGCCCAAAGCGGGGCTCAAACTCACGGTCCATGAGACCATAACCCAAACCAAAGTCGGACACTTAACTGACCGAGCCACTCAGATGCCCCACTAATTTCAAGTTAGCATGGTACTATAATACAGAAACAATAATGGGTCTTTATTGTATATTAAAATTAGTATAATTTTTCTAGTACTTTTTTTGGTTATAATTTTATGATTTTTTTCACTCTTGAAAAAAATCATATCTCCAAAGAACAAAATTACTTTCTGCCAAGTTATGATTTTCAATATAGGTAAAGTGATTCAGTAACTTTTCTGAATTATTTATTCAGAAATTTTTATTCCTTTTCAAAATTCTATTGTCACATGTCTTTTTTTTGTTGATAATTGATTACACAAACTGACAATTTGGCCAGTTTTTCCATTCATAATATGTCTTGAGAAATATATTTCATATTCATGACTATGTGGAATATTATAATAAAAATGTTGGAATTAGATTGATATTGTTTGTAGCATTTTAGATAAAGGTATTCTGTATGAACAACAACAATGCATGTTTATTTTTTTTCCTTTAATATTTCCTGGCTCTAAGCCTTTAAAAGCAGCTCTTAAAATTGTCATATCCATTCTGAAACTTTACTGATCTTCATTAGAAGTTCATATATTGAGACCAGAATCTCTGTGAACGAATGCAATTATCTAAAGTGACAATAGGGGTGCCTGGGTGGCTCAGCTGGTTACGTGTCTGACTCTTGATTTCAGTTCAGGTCATGATCTCATGGTTTGTGAGTTCAAGCCCCGCATCAGGCTCTGTGTTGATAGCGTGGAGCCGGCCTGGGATTCTCTCTCTCCCTCTCTCTCTGCCCTTCCCCTGCTTGTACTCTCTCTCTTTCAAAATAAATAAATAAAAATTAAAAAAATAAAGTGAGTATAAACACTGAGGAATTCATACCCAGTTAAGATGAACTAAGCTGTTCTTAATGATGAGAAAGAAGAAAAAAGTTTTGTTTTGTTGGTTTTTTTTTTTTTAATGTTCCTCTTTTGCCTTTTGGGGGCTAATTAAATTCTTTCGATAAAATATATAATCTTTAGAGCTAAAATGCACAAAAAAGCTAACACAAGTATTGCCAGTTTACTTATGATCAAAATAGTTCCAATGAGTTAAGTACCATGCCTATGGTCATACTACCAAGGTGGTGGAGATAAGCACCCTGGCCCATAGCCCAGGTCCTCACCACAGGACCATAAAGTTTCTCTTAAAGGGAAGAGACACAACAATTCTCATGAAGAAAGGAAAAAGTACCATTGAGGTGCTCTAATGTTTTGTTGTTGTTGTTGTTTAAACAAATTGGAACCACACCTCAATCCTGATCATACCTCCCCAACCGGAAAAGTATGGTCTTCTGAATCATCAGCAGTTGCACGTTGTGCCGTCCACTGCTTGGAGCTTCTCTATGCTATGAAGCATTAATAATTACTTCACTGTGTTGAACTGGCTGGCACAAAATTGATCATGTTCTTATCAGGCTACATCAGGACAGCAGATCTCAGTCAGTAAACCTGTAGGACTTGTTTCCTTTCTTGTTGCCAGTGACTCTTATTATTTTCCAGCCTCCCAGCCTTGACCTGGCTGATAGAGATCAGATGGTGACTGAATAGAAGCTGCCCCAGTCCTGGGTCCATGATGTACGCGTAAGTACGCAGCTTTTCTCAGTCAGAGTTATCAACAGGGACAGAGGTTCACAACTCCTGAGATGGGCAGGACAAACGGCTAGTGGATGGTGCTTTAAAACTAAGGGGTTTTTTTAAAAAAATGTGTTACTATATTTTCTGTTAAAGTTTTATTTTGTTGCTATGTTTAAATATAAGACTTTTTTAAAACAAAAGGAGCCAATATGATCCTTTCTTTCTAAATAACAGAAATAGAAATGATATGCAGTAATATATTAACTATATTATATTTAAACATTTAGAAAAACCTATGCTTCAAAAAATAATCTATAATACAGTTTAGTTAATTTCTTTGGTATGATCAGTAGCTTGGAATAAATTTTTGTCTTATGCTGCTTTGTGAAGTATATTCTGGGAAAATTTGAAATATAAGAGGAGAGTTTATTGGAATATCAATTTTTAATTCTAAATAATAGAAAATATGGTAGCAGTAAGATTTATATATATATATATATATATGAAGGATGAAAATTAAAATTCATATATAAATAATTATTGAATTAACAAAATCTAGACTATGTGACATTTGTCATGATAGACATACATATATATATATACGTATGTATGTATGTATATATATACACATTTAGGTAATTTCAGGCTATTGTTTAACAGACTCAGAAATAAATAACTAATATTTTATGTGAGTGATTTCATTCAAACACCTGCTTAGTCTAACCTTGCTTCTCAAAGAGATTCTTGACCCCTCTACAGACACCAATTTCCCACAAGGTTTGCATTGACTGATGTTTCAGACTTAATCATGATTCTTTGATAATTATAATTGTACAGTCATTTGATTTTGTCTTCAATGAAACATAGTACTTTAAGCCTGTAGGCTCTGGTGCTCTTAGATAATGAGTATTCTTGCCCTTCCTAAATTACTCTGAAATAAAAGCATTAGCCTGAGGAAGACTGTCTATTTCATACATAAAGCTTCTCCCCACAGGCCTTTTAAGGACAGCCTGATACAGCATATTATCTGTACTTTTTATTAAATAGGAGAGGTGTACTTCTTATTAAATATGAGAAAGTATTATTTCTAATTCACCACAATAAGGACAGAGTAAGACAAAATGTGCAGTAGGAAAAATTAGTTTTGTATTTAATAAACATTCACAAATAATGCTATGCTCACAATTTCAGTTGTAAACAATTAACAAAGAACTTGAAGTTCTCCCATTCTCATTTTGCTCAGAATTCTGTAGTATGGCTTTTCTGTCAGCCTGGTTCCTCTCTTCCCAACTTCTGGTATCATCTCTGTCCACTCCTTTTCCCACTCTAAAAGTATCATTACGGACACATCAAATTTCTGTATTGAAACCTCATCAACTCTGACCCAGAGTTTATAATTCTGAGGATTTTAAGTATCTTTTCTAATTGGATTCTATATCAGTATTATTTTTAACATGGATATTCTTTCAAAAATGTGGGCTGTGCCACAAAAGTAAGAAGGGTAGGTAGCAGGCTTATTGACTTCCTTAGTACAGGTATTTTGTCCATGGGCAAAGAGTCTGTCTCAAAGAATGAATGACTTAGATGCTATAGCTTCTTCACAGCAGCTCCGTCTTTCTCACTGTGGTGTAGTGGAAAGAGCACTAGCCTGACATTTAGACGTGTCCTAGATCCAGCTTTGGACGCATTGTCTGGACAAGTCACTTATCTCTCAAGACTTCACTCCCTTTATGTGTAAAATGTGAGGAGAATTTACACTAACAGAAATGGGGGAGTAGTTGTCACTATTAATGGGACTAGAAATCGTTTTTTGGTGGGTAAGCACAAAGCTATTTTATTTATTATTTGGCTTATTTTGATATTATTTATCTTGGGTTTTTTTCTTGGTTAAATTAAATAATTGTGAAGTAATATGTGATATTGGGGTTTTTGTTATATTTTTACCATGGCATACCTAGTAAGTCTAGATATTGAATTGTGGAACTGTTGTTTTAGATACATGATTATGTGTGTGTTCCATGCTATGATGCAGAACATTTCTTACTGTGGGTCATGGCAAAAAATATTTTAAAAAACTGCATTAGCCTTAAAGTCTTTTGAATTCCATGATTTCAAAAGTGTTAATAGCTAGTTAATATGGAGGACATTAACTTTCTTAAGGCACTAGAGAACCACTTAAATTATCCCCGAGTAGAGCTTTTCTTTCACTAGTCCCTATATCTGGTGCCTCCCACAGGTGAGGCAGAGATGAGATATGGCTGGCTACCTGCAATACAGATACTTTAGTGGCAGGATGCCACACCCTGAGGGCACAATCTGACAAGTGTGGGAAAAAAAGTATAAACAGAATGCTATAGGGATACCCACTCTATCTCATAAAGGCCTCTCTGAACATAAAATGATTGAGTTTAGTCTAAAAAAAACCTTCAGAATCAGCTGGAGGAGAAGGAAGTCAGGATTCTGGACTGGTCGAACACAGCTCTTGCAAAGGTCATGAGACTTGACATACACTGGTGAATGGATGTTGGAAATTATCAGATGAAATGAGCAAGTGGTCAGACGATGAAGGACATTTTGTACCAGATGAAAATCACTGAGCTGTATTATGAGAGTTGAGTAAAACTTTAGGCATAAGGAAGGAATGACAAAACTTGCTATTGAGAACCATTCAGGTAGACAGAGCAGTCTAGGGGGTCTCTACTGGTGTAGTTGCAGAACTGCACATATACACATATACACATGCACATAGACACATATATACATGTGCATGAAGGGAACAGCAGGGAGACTGCTATGTACAGGTTGTTTCTTCTGTCTAAAATGAATGTTCCTTCTCACAGTTGATGAGATTCCATATCTTCCTTAAAGATTCTAATCAAAATCGCTGTGAATTTTTTCTTACTTTACATTTTATGTGTTAATTATTCCTGAAGCACAGCCATCCTATTAAAAACTCGCATAAACATTGTATATGCTACTGTTGTCACTTCTCTGTATGGTCAAGTATTTTACAATTATGGCCCCCAGTCAAACAGACAGCTCTCTATATTCCCAGTGCTAAACACATTGCCTGGCCCATTGGAGACCCTCAACATTAGTCTGGTGACCTATGATAACATATGCCTAAAGCCAAAGAACAGAGACTGAGAAAGGAGGAACGGTTGGAGTCAATGAAAATTTCAAGTTTACTTTTCATTACATATCTATTCAAGAAGGCCTAGGAGATATTTGAGGTAGAGTAATTCAGAAGGTAAACAAAAAGCCAAAGAGTGGAGAGAAGAAAACTTGTGTTGTGGTGCTGATGGGGATTTATTATAAAAGAGATGAAAGCATCACATAATGCCTATAGACTAGATTTTAAAGTTTCATTTATTCATTAATTCAACAAATGCCTATTATTCTAGCTTATAGTGTACCAGTAGCACATTATATACACACATAATATAGACACATATATAATGTACTATATATGCATTGTGAGTATATATCATGTTTGCATATATACACGTATCATATGCACATAAACGTACACATAGACACATACAGGAATATAAAAACATTCTCTACTTTTCTGATGTTTATAACCTAAGGAGACACCATATTAAACTAAACAAACAAATGGTTATGAAAGACAAATACAATAAGTATGAGCTAATTTTTTTCCAAAAGTTTTTTATACTTCACTGTATTTCTTTTAATTATTTCTGGAATCAGTGATAATGTTGGCAGTGATAACTGCTGGCTTTTTTAAAAAATAGACTTTCAGTTTATATGATAACACTCTACAGCCTACTTTTATCTGCAAATAAATGAAAGCTAAGTTTGTGAAATGCATTTGAAAATATTAAATATTTTCCTATATACTTAAAAAAGCCTTGTGAAGATCTAAATAGGGCCTCTTAACATTCTTCAACAAGTGTAGAAAGACAGCATGGAAACCAGTATCTTGACCAAGAAGATAGTGCTGTGTGCAGTTGTTTGCAGTAGTCTTTAAAAAAGGTATTGTAGGTATTTACCCAAAGGATACAAAAATACAGATTTGAAAGGGTATATGTACCCCAGTGACTATGGAGAGAGGCCAACTGTCCATCAACTGATGAATGGATAAAGAAAATGTGGTGTGTGTGTATGTGTGTGTGTGTGTGTGTGTGTGTGTGTGTGTGTGTGTGTGTGTGTTGGAATATTACTCAGTCATCAAAAAGAATGAAATTTTGCCATTTACAATGATGTGGGTGGAACTAGAATGTATTATGCTAAGTGAAATGAGTCAATCAGAGAAAGACAAACACCATATGATTTAACTCAAATGTGGAATTTAAGAAACAAAACATATGAACATATGGGAATGGGGGGAAATAGAGAAGAGAGGAAAACAAACCACAAGAGACTCTTAGTGATAGAGAACAAACAATGAGTTGATGGAGGGAGGAGGGTGGGGGATAGACTAGATGGGTGATGGATACTAAGGGGGGAATTTGTTATGATGAGTACTGGGTGTTGTATGTAAGTGATGAATCACTGACTTCTATTCTTGAAATCAATATTGCACTGTATGTTAACTGAAACTTAAATTTAAAAACAGGATGAAAAGGAAAATAAATAAAATTAACAAAAGGATGGAGTTTAAAAAAAAGGATATTGTGTCTTTGGAGTACTGTGGGGTTAGATGTAGTAGGGTAATGGATGGATTTTTGGGAAAAATAGCAAGATGGTTTTCATGCTATTGAATCATATATTCATTATATGGTTTCATTATTTATGAAGCATTCGAACCCTTAGCATTTCAAGAATATTCACATCAAAATCCAAGTTGAGATGTCAATTCAAAGAGATATGAGAGAAGTTTTCATTTGCTGTTTTAGACTCTGTACATTAAATTTTCTTCCAATAATGTATACAACTAAACTTTGACTTTTAACTGATTCCTTGTAGTTGCCAGTATTAAAATGTATTTGTCTTTGAATTATTTTACAAAGTTTTTAAGATTTTATAATTAATTGTTTATTACTGCTCACTATTTGAAAACAGGCTACTTTGAGGCATTCAGTAATTTACGTAACATTATCATTGGGTGAAAAGAGCAGCCCACAACTTTGGCATTTTATATAAAATGAAAATGAATTAATCTAAAATATAACTGTAGAACATATACAGTAGTGTGATCTTTTAGTGGGACCCATATGAAGTTGCCCTTTTATAGGTTAAAAATGACTGAGCCAGAAATTTCATATGGTTCAAACTACTCAAATCTCTTCCAAGTCTTATTTTGTTTATAAATACACACATATAAACACACATATAGAATGACTGACACAACTTTAAAATTCCATGATTTTAAAAACTATGAAGACAATATTTGAAAAATCCTCCATACTATCTAAAAAACCACAGACTTGGATACTAGAATGTAAAACAAACTTGAATACACATCCCAAAAGGTGAGATAAGGTAGAGTGAGCTGACAAAAATTAACTCCTGGAAAAAAAAAATCCAGTGCAAAACAGAGTGTAGGGTGTATCTATACACTATTGTAAGCAAACAGGGGGGGAAATTCCAGTTATTTATTTAATCTACAAGGTGTCAACAACTCTTACATGTCCCCCTTTTACACCTGTTGACAGATTTTTTCATATGCTCTGTACTGCTTCTTTTCATAATCAACCAGATAAACCGAAATAAATAAAAGGACCTGAAATGAATGAGACGTTTAGTACAACCTGGCAGTGTCAAGTCATAAGAGAAGCTATATAAAGCAAGAATCTACAGCTTTATCTTGATAAAAGTTTTTAAAGATAGATTAAAAATCAGGTCAGTTATGTTACTCCCATCTTACACACTCAACTCCTGGTTTTGGTCATACGTGCAGACATGAACAAGTTGTCTGTTAAAGATAGTGTTGGGCATATTAGCCCAGACACCACCTCGAAACTACGTCAGTGTTTTCGTTTTATCTCTCCTCTCTACTATGTCAATGAGGCATTTCCTGCCCAATTATGTTCTAACTTCTCCTCCCTCTTATCATTCATCCTTCCATAATCATTTTTCTCCTTGACGGTTACTTGCCTCTGATTATACCTTTACTTTCAATCTCAAACTTCAGTTGCTTTGGTGGTACTGGCCACCATTTCTGCTACTGGCAAGAGAGAGGAAAGATCAATGTATTATTCCATTCCGTATATATCATGTCACTTTTAAGAACATATTAACTCATGGGATATTGTGATTGGGTACTTGGGTTATCATCAGATAAAATGGTTCAGACAAGTACCATCACCTGTTCACATTTTTGATAAGGTTAAGTGAAGAAATATGCCCTCTTTAGAGGAAAACATAAACTTAGAATCCTCGCTTTTCATGATTCATCTTTTTTGGAGCAACTACTTCTTGTTTAGGACCGCTCCTGTGTCCTTCACCCTTTGGTCCAACAAGAGCAGGAAAAATTTAGTCAGTATTTACTACTTCTTTAAAATTGGTAAAACCATTCATTTTCCTTTGTTGCTATTTATTTAACTGGTCAGCTGCCATCTTTCTCTTGTTGACAACAGCTTTTAAAAGAATATTAAACATTGCTTATAACAACCCTGTGGCAACAGGGAAGGATATAGCTTACTAGCTGAGAAAGACTTCGTTCACAAACTTCTGGATTTTGAATCAAATTTTTAGTAGTGTTGTGTACATCTATTTGTATTGTGTGATTTGTCCTGACTCTTTCAAGGCTCTCTATTAGTTGGAAATTTGCGTGGCTGAGGTAGAGTTGCAGTTTATTATCAAGGAACATAGCAAAGGCAACTGACTGTATTCTTACTACACAATTCTAATAAGCTAAGCTACGTACCCCTTTTATTAGTAAACTGGAATTCAGGTTCAAGGATCAACCTACATTCCCTCAGAAAAAAGTTTAAGTGGATCAGGCACTCAGGGAGCACACTGCCTATCTCTAAACTAATGAGGATAAAGGGTGCTAGATTCATGATTGTCTTTCTGGAAATGATTTAATGCATTTTAAATAAAATGTAGTTTGATTCAAGACTGATGTATTAGTTGTTCTAGGTGCCTGAAATGGGATTTTCTGCTTCAATTATGTGTTACATATTCATTAGAGTAAATGAAATAAGCATTATTTAGAGTGGAATCTACCTACCAGAATTGCATTTTCTTTGATTCATAAATTAATGTTGTATTTATAATACTTAATTGTTTAATAGCATAGGAGAAGATATATAGAAGCTGAATTCCAAATTCTGCAATATTTATAATAAAATATGGCTATTATTATTCACATAGCTATGAAATAAGCTTTTTTTCTGACTCTAATTCCTTTTCAGAGTTTTATCTGTGGCCAGATGTAATACCATGATAAGTCAATTAATGGACTTTCATGGAAATATAGAAGTAAATTCTTGTTGATTCATTTATAAAAATAGAAGTAGAATCTATCAGAATATGAAATTCAATAATGGAGTCCTACAAAAATGGAGTCCAAACAAAATTTAATATTTACACTGTTTAAACTTTATACATAGTTTGTAGGATCTCTCTAAAAGTTCAGAAGTTCAAATCCAATTATTTTATGTGATTCCATAGCTACATAGTGTTTCTTTAAACCACTGGGACTTAGATTATTTTACTATAGCAATTAGTTCATTATCAGTGGAAGCACCTGGGTGGCTCAGTTGGTTAGGCCTCCTCTGACACTTGATTTCGGCTCAGATCATGATCTCATGGTTTGTGAGTTCAAGCCCTGCTTGAGATTCTCTGTCTCCCACTCTCTCTGTCTCCCCCTTTCAAAATAAATAAATATTTTAAAAATTTATCAATGAGCCATTTAATGTATACTCAGACCTTCAAAAAATAAAAAATAGCTGTTTGAAAAAAATACAAATCTAATGAAATAGCATTTGGGTTGCATGGTATTTTAGTAAATTCATCAATGATAAGGCAATTGAGCATTTGAGGGGAAAATTCTAAGAATGAGAAGCTCTTAAACTCTGTATCCAGTCTAGCACTCTTACCTACTCATTACCTCTTTCACACATGACACCTCAGAAATGTGGCAGAAAGATTCTGGGACATGTTAATTTTGTTTATTTAATATGCAGATTATATTAATTGCAAATGAGAACACTGTTGATGTCCTTTATCTAGGACATTTATATCTTAATCATACATCCTCCCACTGAACTGGATTGCAAAATACCATTGAAATACAAACCTTTATATCAATCATACAGGAAGCTAAGCAAAGAACATTGGCTGCTTACTGAAAGTAACTGCATTTTAAAAGTACATATACATGCATATATGCATTTATTTATTTTGCCAAAAACTGCAAATCAATAGCACATTCTGTTTGGTATCTGTGATCGATCTATCTATCTATCTATCTATCTATCTATCTATCTATCTAAAACATTGCAAGTCCAAATTTATTGTAACTAACAGCACTCTGTAACTATTTAGTCTTTGAATGGTAGACAACAGGGGCACCTGGGTGGCTCGGTCGGTTAAGCGTCCGACTTCGGCTCAGGTCATGATCTCATGGTCCGTGAGTTCGAGCCCCGCGTCAGGCTCTGTGCTGACAGCTCAGAGCCTGGAGCCTGTTTCAGATTCTGTGTCTCCCTCTCTCTCTGCCCCTCCCCTGTTCATGCTCTGATTCTCTCTGTCTCAAAAATAAATAAACGTTAAAAAAAATTTTTTTTTGAATGGTAGACAACATACTGAAGGCTTTTTAAGATTGGCATCCAAAAATGTTTCACATCAACAAATACACAAAATATTTGTCAGGAGAGTGTATGCTTAGCAGTTTATGAAATTATTCAGTCACTATGACCATTTTAATTCTGTCCTCTAAGATATTCTCCCAAATTCAGTCACAAGTAGCAGAATGTGATTTCAATGGAAGCATATTATGCTGTGTTAAGTGAAGATGAGTAAAATTATTTTCGTTGAAACAGATGGAATTGAGTTAAAAAGAAAATTTGTTGAGAGTTCATTGGGCTATTTCGTCAAACTTAAAAAGGAATTGACACAGGAGGTATGGCTCCAGTATGGATCCAGTCAGCTGGTTGTGCTATATAGAAGGGGAAGTGAGGCTGATATGCACTTTCTCATAATTTTTTTCACTTTCTTGTAATTTAGGAATTTTCTTTTCAATTTCTCCTATGTCATATTTTAAAAGAGAATTCCAGGATCATACCTGAGGAAAAAAGTAAACACCTTGCCTATTACCTGACCTGAAGTTCAAAACCTTAATGGAAAACCTTGTTGTTCTTACTATTAGATAACATGTGCTGTTATTTTTCTGAAGCTTCAGGGGAGAAAATAAAAACCTCAGACCAGGGATTCTTGATTTGATTCTGGGAAGTTATTATGGTTGTTCTCAATTGTTTTGTGTCAAATATTGATTTATGTCTTCCTTGTCTTCAGGAAATACTGGCAAGTTTGTGGATTGGGTTCCTTGTGACTTATTCATATTTGAAATTTTTCAAGTCAACCAGACTTCCTAAATAATTGCCATGCAGGAGCCTTTTGGAAATATGAAAGCAGAAGACAAACCTTGATGCTTTAGGAGTTTATAATCTTAGAGAAGTAAACTTTATACACATAAGCAAAAAATAAATCAGCATGTAACTGGTGGCTGAATAGAGCAGTACACTGTAAAATATAGGTAGAAAAAAACAGAAGAATGTTAATATACTAGGATGTTTATATTAATGATCACAGACAGGTAGTATTTCTGTAATTCGTTTACCTTTTGCCTATAAGGTATCCATGTTAATACTGGTTTTCTAACATTTTTACATGACTAAATTTTACAAATATTCAGAGTACTATGATGAGCTCTGTATATTTTTATTTTTATTCATTAATGAACTTTTTATGATAAAAATATTGTCCAGATTTGTGGAACTAATTTTGTTCACTCATACACAAAAACATCTGTGGAATTATTTTGTTTATCTTTTGCAGTGACTTTAGGCTGTTCTCTTTCACACTCACTGTGTTTCATCCACACTGGTCTTATTTTAGTATTTGAATTTGCCAAACTTCAACTCACCCACGTGCGTTGCTTCCTCTGCCTGTGCTGCTCTTCCTTCTAAGCTTCACTTAATTAGATAATGCTTCAGATTTTAGTTTAAATGTTCTTGGGGGGATCTTCCCTGATCCCCTACACTAGATCAAATTTTTGTATTATACACATAGATGAGCACCTTGCATTTCTCTTAGCATTTTCATTGTGGTAATTATATACATATTCTTATAATATTTTTTAAGTCTGCATTTCCCCCTGGGCTATAAATTCTATGAATATGTCTGCTTAACCATTCTACCCCAAACAGTAAAAATTTTCAAGAACTATTTTTTCAATGAATATATAAATATCAGAACTCCTTACCAAGGAAAATCCTGAAGACCCGATTTCAAAGAATTGCTAGAAATATTTGTAATTAGTATACCAAGGATTTGTAATTGGGTGCTTCCAAATTGCATAAAATACAGACAAAGCAGTGGGTTAAAAAGAATTTTCTTTTTAAATATTTCTGTAGGCATGTAATACGAGAGCCCGTGTCTGAACTATCCAAAATAGAGTTACAATAGAGCCTGAATCAAATCTTTAAGCTTGGGAAAAAACAGAACAAAAAACAAAAAAACATCCTTTCCATATTCTTGGAAGATACTGAGGCTGAAGAATTAACATTTAAATATGTGTATTAGTTTCGATGTTTTCAATTGCAATCAATTAAAAACCCAGCCTCTGGAGATATCTGGGTGTCTCAGTAGATTAAGCATTCCAACTTAGGCTCAGGTCACTGTTCGTGAGTTCAAGTCCTGCCTTGGGCTCTATGTTGACAGAGCAGAGCCTGCTTCAGATCCTCTGTTTCCTTCTCTCTCTCTGCCCCTCTCCGGCTTATACTCTCTCTCTCTCTCTCAAAAAGTAAGTAAACATTAATAAAATAAAATAAAATAAAATAATAAAGTAAAATAAAACAAAATAAAATAAATAAAAATCCAGCCTCAAACTGGCTTACACAATAAGAAAAATTACTTAACATAACAGGATTTCTAAAAGCAGAGCTGGTCTTAGTCCTGTTTGATATAGCAGCTCAAATGTGTTAGGTAAGATCCAGATTCCTTCTGTCTCCCCTAGGCTGTTTTTAGTGACTCAGCTTTGCCCTCAGGTTGGCTTCTCTCAGAGTTGCAAGATGGCTATAGCAGTCCCATGTGTCAGATTGATACAGGATGTGCAGAGGAAAAGAAAAGAAATGATCTCTTAGTTTGACTTATTTTATTTATTTATTTTTAAAATTTTGTTAGCATTTATCTATTTTTGAGACAGAGAGAGACAGAGCACTAGTGGGGGAGGGACAGAGAGAGAGGGAGACACAGAATCCAAAGCAGGCTTCAGGCTCTGAGCTGTCAGCACAGAGCCTGATATGGGGCTCGAATTCAAAGACTGTGAGATCATGACCTGAGCCAAAGTCAGACGCCCAACTGACTGAGCCACTCAGGCACCCCTAGTTTGACTTATCTTAAAAGAAAGGAAGCCTTTGCTAGCAGTCCTCCAGCCAACTTCCCCTCCCATATACTTGGCCAGAACTGAATTGACATGTCCACTCTTGAACAACCATTGGTCAGGGGGGTAGAACCATCTAGTTTAGCTAACACTAATTACATGGGAGTGAAATAAATGTAGCGATGTTCCTTAAGAGAACTTTTGCCCAAGGATCAATGGTAATTAGTAGTTCTTTTTATAGTTCAGTGAATTGAAGATTGAGAATTCTAAGAGGCAAAAACATGAACTAGAAAGGTTTTTCAGTGAGGATGCCCAACTTTCTACTCAAGATAACATTAAATAATCATTGGATATTACTTGTATTAGTACTCAGATTCCTTTTTTGGTGAGACGTTTATCCTTTATTATGACAAATATTTGTTCAAAATTTCAAGAAGTCACCTTTCTTTACCCACATGTTAACAGAATAACACGAAGATTCTACTGTTCAGTCTGTGAACATTATGTGAATACTGTTTCTTTCCTCTTGAGAGTAATGTCAAGGGATCTTCAAGGGACACCCTTTGATACTCAAGATAATTGAAAAATAAAAATTCCTAAGTACAAAATTCCATTCTCCATTTGGGAAAGTGATAGGTTTCCTCTACTCTCTAAAATAGACATTTCAAAGTAATAAACACTGAAAAGTTCTTAGGTCATAGTGTAAGATTTAAGTGAAGTGATTTTTTTTTTATGATTTCTCTCTCTCCCCTTGTTATAGTTTAGCATGTGGATGTGGAATGGCCTAAGCCTTGCTGAACCTTTCACCCAGTGATAATCTTACTAAGAAGGGGAGTCCTAGTTGAAGAGAGTCTTAACAGAAACAAATAGCAAGCAAAATATTCCAAGAATACGTGCCACAGTAACATGGACCCCACCAAGATATTTGTTACAGAAAAAAATTAACTCTTATTCTTTTCTTACATTTAAATAAATAATTTTTGTTGAAGGTTTGTCTGGCCATGAAATTCACTCAGAGGAGCCCATCCAGCCTGGTAATATGTTGCCAATCCAACCTCAGGAAGTGTAACATGTAATAATCTGCACTGCCTTTCTGTTATCAACACTAGAGATGAAATATACTGCAACTTTTAGTTGCCATTATCATTTCAGTATTTATAAACATGTACAAATTCTCTTTTTCTCCATCATGTTTCCTATCAGCACAACCTCTTGGAATTAGTTTCATAAATTTATTATCTATTTTCAGACATCCCAGTTTCCATTTGGCTTAATTCTAGTTTAAAAGGATGCTCACTCTTTTTAACACTTTGGGATTTGTTAAACGAGTTTTTGATAATGACACTGCTCACTCTTACTCTTTCCAGATTAGAGTTTAATATTTCTACTCTAGGATCATATGGCAACTCTAGGAGCCCCTTGGTCATTTTAGTTTCCTTTCTTTGGGCCTGTTCTGTGTCCATTAGCATTTTCCTTCAGTGCAGTCACTGTAATTATTATACATGGTGTTACAGAAGATTGATTGGCCTTTTATATTCATGAGATTTTCCTTCCTAACTTTCCTTTACGGTAAATTTACTCTTTTAGTTTTGCAGTTCTATGAGTTTTGAGAAATGTATACAATCAAGACTATATCTATTACCTTAAAAAGTTACCTGTGCTCATTGATAGTCAATCTTCTATTCCTGCTCCAGTCTGCGATGGTCACTGGGCTGTTTTTTGTTCCTATAATTTTATCTTTTTCAAATGTCATATAAATGGAATCAAATAGTCTTTTGTACCCAGCTTCTTTCTTAGTTGTGTGTGTGTGTGTGTGTGTGTGTGTGTGTGTGTCTATCATAAAATCATTGAGAGATTTATCTATGTTATTGCATATATAAGTGTGTTCATTTTTATTGCTGAGAAAGAATACATTGCATGGCTATATCATGATTTCTTTATCCATTTAGTAGCTGATGGATATTTGGAATGTTTCAAGTTTTTGGTGATTTATTTTTTTTCTACTGGTTTTCTATTTTGCTCTTTGCTATTCCTTTCTTTGACTTTTTCTTGGTTTACTTTGCTTTTCTTTTTTCTAGTGTCTTAAGTTAGAGGCTAAATTATTGTCTTATTTTCTAATAAAAGAACTTAAAGCTATAAAATTTTCTTTTAAGCACTGTGTTAAGAGTATCCCACAAATTTTTATATGGTAGATATTTTTTCTTTCAATGCAAAGTATTTCTAATTGTGAATTCTTTTTAATCTATAAGTCATTAGAAGGTGGTTATTTAATTTCTCAATACTTGGTGGATTTTCCAGACATCTTCCTGTTATCAATTTGTAGGTTAATTCTCCAGTTAAGATTTATTTTTAATTTGTTGAGGTGTAACCAGATTGTGGTTTTTCTTAGTAAATGTTCCATATGCAGTGGAAAAGAATATATATTGTGCTGTTGTTGGGTGGAGTGTTCTAGAAATGTCAACTAAGGCAAGATGGTTGATAATGCTCCTAAGGTATTTTCCTTCCTTACTGATTTTCAGTCTACCTATTATATAAATAGGATATACTACTAAGGAGTATATAAGTATACTACTAAGGATATACTACTAAGGAATGTTGATGTTTCAAACTATAAATGTGGATTTCTCCTCTGATTTTAATAGTATCTGCCTCAGGTATTTTGAAGCTCTGTTATTAGTTGCAATGATTGTTATATCATAGTTATGTTGGTGAAATGACCTCTTTATTATTATTCATTATCTTCTTTAGTTCTTGATAAATTCCTTAAATTTGTAGTCTAATTTTGTCAAATGTTAATAGAGTCACTACAGCTTTCTTTTGATTGGTGTTTGTATAATAGAAAGTTTTTCTATCCTTTTACTTGTAGCTTATGTCTTTATATGTATAATAGTTTTTTTATAGACAGAATATAGTTGGGTTTTGTTTCTATGATCAATCTGATAATCTCTGCCTTTTAATTTGGGTTTTTAAAATAATTTACATTTAATGTCGTTTTGATATGGTTGTATATATGTATGCATGCATGCATGTATTTTCAAGTTTTTATTTGAATTCTAGTTAGTTAACATATGGTGTAATACTAGTTTAGAAGTAGAATTTAGTGACTCATCATCTACACACAACATGCAATGTTCATCACAATGTATTCAAATCTAACTATTTTGCTAATTGTTCTATATTTGTTTCATCTGTTCTTTTTCCCCTTTTACTCTTTCCTGCCTTCTTTTGGATTAATCAATTATTTATTTTTTCCCACTTTATCTCTACTATTGGATTTTATTTATAACCCTTTCTTAAAAGTTTTAAGTATCTTTCTATGATTTACATCTTTAAATTATTATAATTTACTTTCAAATAATATTATACCACTTCATATAGTATAAGACGTTAATGCTGTATTCTTCCAGTTTCTTTCTCCCATCCTTTGAGCTATTCCTGGAAAACATTTTACTTTTTGTATGTTATAAATCCCATAATGTATAAAAATCCCACAATATATGGTTACTAATTTTGCTTTATACAATTATCTTTTGAAGCAATTAAAAATAATGAAGTTGTCTTATATCTACCACTCACTACTTCTTAAACACATGGGGCATTTTCCTGATTTAGACTCATTGCACAAGATGTTGCCTCTACCTAAGGTTATCTTTCCCTACCATGTGTATGTATCATTTTTTTTTAACTTATTATGGTCTTGCTTCATAGTGAGAGTTTCCTTGGCTACTCTATTAAATGTTTTACTCCTGCAACCTAGTTCACTGTTATGCTTAAACTGCTTTATTTTTCTCCTATAAGAATTAGTACCATCCAATATGCTATATATTTTTTACTCATTTTTCTGTCTGACTCTTCTAGAACATTCATTGTAAGCTTCATGAGGATAGGGTTATCTGTCTTGATGACTGACATATTCTTAGGCGTATAGCACACAGTAGGTGACTACTCAATAAAAAAGATGGTGAATGATACTAATGGAACATTATTTGCATGACTCTGTTTTTAATAATGAAATGGAGGCATATCTAAAAAGACCAAAATGACATTACTTTAATTGTTATTACAAGTCTATGGGATAGATTTTGAAAGAATGAGTTTTCAATGTTAATATTACCATGACTAACCTATTTCCATCTGTAGTTCCATCAAGTGAAACTGAAACTATTAATTTATAACAAAAATTTTACTAAAATGCTCATTGATGGAATGAATAGTTTTATTACTAATCTTTTCTACCCTTTATGCTAGATTTTAAGATATTTAAATACAAATTAATGGTGATAAAACTATGTTGGGAAATTCTCTCTGTGAAGAAAAGTCTTTCATGTGTCATGACTATCTCTCCTTGGGATTGTTCTAATACCAACTAAAGGCTGTGATGCAGATAATCCATATGCTGCTTCCAGGTAAATTTTTAAAATTAAAATCTATCTGTCTGGGTGAATTTATAAGGGCTTTTATTTCCCTAGATGCTGATTCACTGCAGTGAATAAGAAAAAAATGGAATGTTATGTTAAATCAATATGAGACCTGATTTCTTCCCTTGAGAAATGTACACTATGTGGGTGTGTCTCTTGTTTAGCTGTGTGCATATTTGAAAAATAATGAAAACAGCTGAATACACCTTTGACACAAGCTTGTAGTTCAACTTGATAGAGGTTTCTGTTATTAAATACTAAAAGAGCAATAACAGTAATAATGATCATTTATGGGAAGATGACTGTTAAGTTAAATGTTACACTCATTTATTTATCAGGTGGTTAATTGATAGCTACCATGTGTCAGGAATTAAGTTAAAATATTCTACCAGAAGAGGTAGAAAATAAGTAAATATATAACATAATTTGGATAGTTATAAGTACAACAAAAATAACAAAACAAAGCAGAATAAAAGGGTTGCTTGGAAAGTGATATGGGCTATTTTAAGTTAATCAGAGAAGTCCTCTCTGAAATGGTTTTTGAGCGGTCATCTGAATGAAATAAAGGCATGAGACATACAGATGTCTGGTGGAGTAATATTTTAAGCAAAAGGACTTTTCAATGCAAAGATGCAGACTTAATTTTTTTAATGACCCAGAGTAAAATATTACTCTGAATAACTGGCCAGAATAACTGGGAGATATGACAGATTGAATTATAAAATATTTGAAAATGTAATTATACACATATCATTTTCTATCCCTTTGTTCTTGATTCAGTAGACAGTAGGCATCTGGAGATGTTTAAGCAGAAGAAACACCATCAGAAAAGTACTTTATAAATATCTCTATTCACAGGGTGTTAGATAGATTATCAGAAAGAAAAAGTGAAAACAAAGAGAACAGCTTAGACTCTATTATGATTGTTCAGTAAGGACACAGGGACGCAGAACTTAACCCAAATCTTTGGGTTTAATTATTTGTGGGTTCAATTGTCAAAGGTAGGTGTGTAAAATACAGAAACAGTTTGAGATTTGGAATCATAGTCCTGAATTCAAATCCTAATCCCAAATTTTGCCAATTTTACTTTGCCCAAATTAATCTAAATCTTAGCTAATTCATCGCTAAATGAGGCTATTAGTAACTACATGGTAAATTGCTGGAAAATTTGAGATAAGATGTATCAACTGCCCAACACCATGACTGACAGAGAGGAGATGTCGCAAAGTAGAAAATACACAAATCTGCCTCCCTCAAGATGACATCTGGGGGATACCATCCTTTCATTGACTACTCATTATATGTCAGACACTGTGCCTCAGCATTTAATTTATATTATCTTTTAATATAGTCCATAAAATTAAAGCCATTATCCCCATTTTATCAAAAAGTTACCTGCGAGCTGGAAGTATTAGGCAATCTGTTTCATGTTCTCTTAATATAGCAGGCAAGAATGTCTCGGCTGTCATAAGAATATTCCTAAAATTTTTGGAAGGAGAATGTGTTTATTAGAGATTCAAAGTGACAGAATAATTTCAGAAATATTAAAATTGTGATAGATGTGTAAACTTCAACTGTAAAATGTGGACTTAGGCAATTAAGGTAAAGAAAGGGAAAATAGCTGTGTTCTGGAATTCCAGTGCTGAGGTTTAGTTATATTATAGTATCACACCTAATATAACACAGAATTCATATAGAAACCTCCTCTACTTGTTGAGCTTTAACCTAAATGAGGCATAAAAGAAACATGGCATGGGATCAAATGCATGATGGTCTTAGTTTTTTTTTTTTTTTGAGGTGACTTAATAATCTCTTTGAAAAATGATTGAAGAATTATTACTCTTCATTCCTGTCCTTGGACCCCTACTAGAGCTATTTTTCTTTTTTGAGGCAAGAAAGTCTGACAAGAATACAGAAAAATATTCTACTGGAGTGAGAACCAAAATTAAATTAACATACTGTAAGGGAGGAAAGACATTGGATTCAATTATACCTGACAAAACACTGTGTTCTTTTTTAAATAAAAATTAGCAAGCTAATGGCAGTTTAATAATAGCAAGCTCATTTATAGCATTCACGGCACTTTACATATAGAATTTCATTTTATTTCCATAAAACTTATGAAGTAGATACTCTCACATCCATTTTGCTAATAAAAACAAAACAAAACAAAACAAAACCGAAGCACAAAAAAGTTAAGTATCTTCTGTAACGTCACACAGCTGATAAGCATTAATGTGGGATATAAAGCAAATAGCTGGACTCCAGAGGGTGCTTCTGAACACTATACTATATCTCAACTCAAATCACTCTAAACAAACTTTATGCCTTTTAAGTAACCATAGAGCAGACCATAATGAAAGGCCATTGTTGGGGATTTAATTTCACTGTACCTTATATCCATGGCTAAACACTAGAGAGAAAGGGTCTAAGTCTATGGATATTTGTTTCACAAGTATCTTTGTGCATTCAAAACTGCATTTATTTATTTACTTATTTTTGTGTGTGTAAAGTAATTCTGTCTATCTATTTATTTAGATTGTATTTTTTTAAGTATTGTATTTTTTTATTATTTTTTGTCATCTCCTTAACATAACCACTTCCGTTATTGCTTTTAGTGTTTTTCTTTTTAATATAATTTATTGTCAAGTTGGCTAACATACAGTGTATAAAGTGTGCTCTTGGTTTTGGGGGTAGATTCCTATGGTTCATCACTTACGTACCACACCCATTGCTCATCCCAACAAGTTCCTTCCTCAATGCCCATCACCTATTTCCCATCTCTCCCGTGCTCCCATCAACCCTAAGTTTGTTCTCTGTATTTAAGAGTTTCTTATGGTTTGCCTCCCTCTCTCTTTGTTTGTAACTATTTTTTTCCCCTTCCCTTCCCCCAATGGTCTTCTGTTAAGTTTCTCAACTTCCACATATGAGTGAAAACATATATCTGTCTTTCTCTGACTGATTGATTTCACTCAGCATTAATACCTTCCAGTTCTATCCACGTTGCTGCAAATGGCAGGATTTCATTCTTTCTCATTGCCAAGTAGTATTCCATTGTATATATAAACCACTCTTCTTTATCCATTCATCAGTTGATGGATATTTAGGCTCTTTCCATAATTTGGCTATCGTTGAAAGCGCTGCTATAAATATTGGCGTCCATGTACTCCTATGATTCACTCCTATATCCCGTGGATAAATTCCTAGCACTGCTATTGCTGGGCCATAAGGTAATTCTATTTTTAAGTTTTTGAGGAACCTCCACACTGTTTTCCAGAGTGGCTGCACCAGTTTGTATTCCCACCAATAGTGCAAGAGTGTTCCCGTTTCTCCACATCCTTGCCAGCATCTGTTGTTTCCTGAGCTGTTAATTTTGGCAACTCTGACTGGTGTGAGGTGGTACCTCACTGTGGTTTTGATTTTTATTTCCCTGATGATGAGTGATGTTGAGTATCTATTCATGTGTCTGTTGGCCATCTGGATGTGGATGGAATGCAGACTTGAAACTGCATTTAAAATGAATATTGTGTCAAGTAAAAATTGCTGTGGCTGAGGTAAGAGAGAGGTTTTTTCTTGCTTTCTCCTCTAGGGTTTTGATGGTTTCCTGTCCAAAGGCAAGGGAATTAAAAGCAAAAATGAACTATTGGGACCTCATGAAGATAAAAAGCTTCTGCACAGCAAAGGAAACAATCAACAAAACTAAAAGGCAACCAACGGAATGGGAAAAGATATCTGCAAATGACATATCAGACAAAGGGCTAGTATCCAAAATCTATAAATAACTCACCAAACTCCACAACAAAAAACAAATAATCCAGTGAAGAAATGGGAAGAAGACATGAATAGACACTTTCTCAAAGAAGACATCCAGATGGCCAATAGGCACATGAAAAGATGCTCAATGACACTCCTCATCAGGGAAATACAGATCAAAATCACACTCAGATACCACCTCACGCCAGTCAGAGTGGCTAAAATGAACAAATCAGGAGACTATAGATGGTGGAGAGGATGTAGAGAAATGGGAACCCTCTTGCACTGTTGGTGGGAATGCAAACTGGTGCAGCCGCTCTGCAAAACAGTGTGGAGGTTCCTCAAAAGATTAAAAATAGATCTACCCTATGACCCAGCAATAGCACTGCTAGGAATTTATCCAAGGGATACAGGAGCACTGATGCATAGGGGCACTTGTACCCCAATGTTTATAGCAGTGCTTTCAATGATAGCCAAATTATGGGAAGAGCCTAAATGTCCATCAACTGATGAATGGATAAAGAACTTGTGGTCTATATACACAATAGAATACTACTTGTCAATGAGAATGACATCTGGCCTTTTGTAGCAACGTGGATGGAACTGGAGAGTGTTATGCTAAGTGAAATAAGTCATATAGAGAAAGACAGATGCCATATATTTTCACTCTTATGTGGATCCTAAGAAACTTAACAGAAGACCATGGGGGAGGGGAAGGAAAAAAAATTAGAGAGGGAGGGAGCCAAATCATTAGAGACTTAAAAACTGAGAATAAACTGAGGGTTTATGGGAGATGGGAGGGAGGGGAAAGTGGGTGATGGGCATTGAGGAGGGCACCTGTTGGGATGAGCACTGGGTGTTGTATGGAAACCAATTTGACAATAAATTGATGGGAGATGGGAGGGAGGGGAAAGTGCGTGATGGGCATTGAGGAGGGCACCTGTTGGGATGAGCACTGGGTGTTGTATGGAAACCAATTTGACAATAAATTTCATAAAAAAAAACTTGACCCCCCCAAAAAAATGAATATTGTATGTTTTCTGTTGCTGTTTCTCTCCATTAACATGTGTGCATCACTACGTGTGTGTTTTAGGGGAGGTTGTTAACCTCAGTTAACCCATGTTATTGAAGAGGTATTACTAATCACAGGCATTACCAGAAATGAAGGCTTTTTGGCAAGAAGTAGAGAGAATTGTTTCCAAACAGAATATCTAATGTGTATCTGTGCTTCAGGTTGAATACAAATACGTTAAGACATGTGTAAGACATAAAAAGAATTTTCCCTTGGGGCTGCTGCTGTGAGAACACCTGATTAGCAAATAAATTATGCTGCACATTGAGGAGTGTACATCATTTATCTTAAGCTGGTTTATTCACATTTCTTTAGTACCAAGGATAATCAGATATTTAAATTCTCATTCTGATGGCACCGGCTATCTGATGGATTCACTTCATCCACTTCAAATTAATTGTACAGAGTCTCTTTCTAACCTTTTAATGGCATTAAGAACAAACACAGAAATATGCCCAATGAGGAAGTTATGTGAGAGTGATCAAAAAGTTTTGAATAATATTGGTCATACTCTGTTAAAGGATGTTTATATAATCATTACAAAGTAACTTCTCTTTTGTGCATAAACCCTTAGCCAACTCATTCTCATTCCCTTGTGTTACTAAGTCAAACTAACCTTATTCAACATAAACTCTTGGCTCTGTTTCTAATTTTGAAAGGCATCATTTAGTTGGTTGATTTGAAATCAAAGGCAAAGCCTTAAATTCTTAATGAAAAAAAAAAGCATACTTACAAAGTTCTCTGGGACCTGTGCTTTCATCATTTATATTCACTTAATATATAGTTCCTGTTGATATTTTTATAATTCTTTTTTTTAATGTTTATTTATTTTTGAGAGAGAGACAGAGACAGAGTGCAGGCAAGGGAGAGACAGAGAGAAATGGAGACACAGATTCTGAAGCAGGCTCCAGGCTCTGAGCTGTCAGCACACAGCCTGATGTGGGGCTTGAACCCATGAGCTGTGAGATCAGGACCTGAGCTGAAGTGGGCAGACGCTTAACTGACTGAGCCACCCAGGCACCCCAATATTTTCTTTAATTCTTGAAAGTTGTTTGGGAAATGTTTTCTCAACATGTCTTTCCCAGGCAGTAAAGAGCTTTAACCCTTTGGTTTGGCCCACAGGTGGAAGAAATTGACATGCTCACCTGATTTTAATTCATGTGACACTATGGGGATAGGTTTGTTAGTCACCAAATACCCAGTGCTTATAATGGTGCTGGACAAACAGTAGGTGCTCAATAAGAAACTGTTGAATAAATTACATGTGGCAGAAGGATTAGATCCATTTTATATGAACCTAAGGAAAGATAACTAGTGTAATAGATGTAAACTTTAGGAATGCATTCCTTAAAACCATTGTAAGGTTATTTAAAGGTAAAAGGAGCTTCCTCAAAGAATTAGGAAGGAAGGGTTTTAAGAACGGGTTGGAAAACATTATAGTGGTGACATAATGAAAGAGAGTTTAGCATTGGTGATTGAAGTGGATTAATAATGTTATATTTAACCATGAATTTCGAGAAACTATATGTGTTCTTTGGTAAAATCAAGAAAGAGGTCTTCATATCCCTACCCCCATACTTGCAGATACATTTGTATCTGCAACCAGTTTCATAGGAAGCAGTTCCCTTTATCAACACTCTCTCTGGAGATCCCAGCTTTTCCTACCTCTTCTGAGGCCCTACGACAGAGAGGGAATAAAGGACTCACGTCTGTGTCTACCACCTGCCTGCTGATTGCTTAAAGGTCAAAGCCGGCTCCAGTTCAGGAGTTTCCTATGATGAAAAGACTTTATAGAGGTGCCCCTTGAAAAGGTTCTCCTTGGGTGTACGACAGGCAAAGGCTGCAAATTGAATGTGAGGAAGGTGATTAGGGTCTGTGTGACAGATCAGGCTACAGTGGGCTCCATCTTGGGGCATCTTCAGGATTATGCTAAAGAGTTTGTACATCAGTGTGAAAGTCAGCAGTTCATTCTTGTGAATGGGTCTCAGTGAGGAGATTATATACTAGTAGAGTTCTATATATCCTCTCCGTTCCAGAACAGCTCTGTTTTAAATCAGTGTTCTACGGTAGAGTTCCATGTAAGCATTAATTTGGGAAAAGCGTTCTCACCCCCTTGGACATGTTTCTTTTCCCTGCTTAGGGTAAATACCTTGGAATCCTCCTTAACTCTTTCTCTCACATTCTGCATCAATTCATCAACAAAGTCTGTCAGCAAGGCCTGCAAAATATATTCTGAATCCAATAATATATTCTGATCTTTTCACTGCTCACATTCTAGTCCAAGCCACCATCGTCTCCAGCCTGAACTTCTGCAGTGGTCCCCTAACCAGTTTTCCTGCTTTTACCCTTCACGCTACCCCCTCCCTCCACCACAATGTGTTCTCTACAGAGTGATCCTTTTGAAAAGACCCTTACATTCCACCAATCAAAACTCCATAATGCTTTCCTTTCTCACTCAGAATAACATATAGGAGTCCTTATGGTGGCTTGCTAGGTTATGATCTGCTGTGTGACTCTCTCTGACCTCGTCTTCTCTTCTGCTTGCTCACTGCACACTGGCCACATTGACCTTCTCGCTCTTCGGCCAACACACCACATCTGCCCCCACTTCAGGACACTCATACTTCTCTGTTCCCTTTGCTTGTAGTACTTTCCCCTCAGACAGCTGCACGACTCCATCCTTCACTTTGTTCATGTCTGCTTGGATGTCATCTTTGCAGAGAAGTCTCCTCTGATCGCCTTAATCCCACCCACCTCCATTCATTCTCTATTCTCTTACCTGACATTTTACATTTATATATAGATTATGTGTTGTTCACTGCCTTTCTTCCTCACCAGGGGACATGAGGGCAAAGAATATACCTTCAGTCCTACTATATCCCTACTACTAAAATAGTGCCTGAAACAAGTAGACAATGAACATATGTTGACAGGATGAAGTCAAAGCATATTAATGGTATGCTTGGCAATCATAATAACCGTAAGATCTTTTCCATGCAGGAATTGTGATCATTCTAATGCAAATTTTGTAGTTATCCAGAAAATAAAAGATTTTGAAGAGCCTGATATATTTTTGAGGGACACATGAAAACTATAGCTATGTTACCCATATGTGTAAGAATTAAATTAAATTACTATTGTTGTTCTTGTAGCTGCTTTCACAGAGATGGAGCTGACCTTGATAATATTGTAGCAAGGGAGAAGGTGGCCTTTGAGTGCTTAGAAGATGGCAATCATGATTTTGAAAATAAGCTATAAGGGGGACAGATCTCATGTTGGATCTAAAAATCATAGGTCTAAAAGAATTTTTTTAAAAGCATTTTTGGAAAGCACATGAAATTCTTATCAGCAATATCCTAGGATGTCCTATATGCTTTTATGTTACATTGCATTATGTAAATAGGATTTAATAGGATTAACATACCTGTCTCCCTGCAACGTACAGAACTATTCCACACTACAATAAAGGAACAGGTTGCTATCCATTTTCTGCCCAGTCTGCAACTTTGCCCCTTTCCATTACCTGCCAAACCAGTCAATTTTATGACTAACTCATACTTGAAATCCCCCCAGGTTCTCATCACTTTGCTAGCTCTTTATGCTACTGTAGTCACTTATTATCATCACATTTTTAGAATATGCTTTCATGTGCCTTTTGAAAAAAACCAGGGGCATTTCCTGCTAGAGTCCCTTGATTTGTGTTCCTAGTCTTTAAAATTCTTATCAAGTCTGAAGCAAATTTTGCCTCATCATGAATGTATCAGTGTCGTTACTACTTAGATGACTGAATTTATCTATTTATTTATTTATTGTAATTTTTTTACTCAAGTATAGTTGACATACGATGTTACAGTAATTTAAGGTGTGTAATACAGTGATTCAACTTCTCTATACATCATGCTATGCTCACCACAAGTGTAGCTACCATCTGTCACATACAGCACTATTACAACAGTATAATTGACTATATTCCCTATATTCCTTTTATTCCCATGACTTTTTCATTCCATAACTGGAAGACTGTATTTCCCACTCCCCTCACCCATTTTGCCCCCACCCTTCTCCCCTGTGGTAACCATCAGCTTATTCTCTGTATTTATAGGCCTGATTCTGCTTGTAGTTTCTTTGTTTATTCATTTGTTTTGTTCTTTAGATTCTACATATGAGTGAAATAACATGGTATTTGTCTTCCTCAGTCTGATGTATTTCATTCAGCATAATACCCATTAGTTCCATTCATGCTGTCACAAATGGCACGACCTCATTCTTTTTTATGGCTGCATAATATTCCATTTTACACACATACACACACAAACACACACACACACCCCATATCTTCCTTATCTACTAATTATATATCTTATAAGAGTTTAATATCCAAGATAGATAAAGAATTTCTACAACTCAACACCACAAAACCCAAAATTTGATTAAAAAATGGGCAGAGAACCTGAATAGACATTCTTCCAAAGACATACAGATTGCCAAAGACACACGAAAGATGCTCAACATCACTAATTATCAGGGAAATGCAAATCAAAACTACAATGAAATATCACCTTATGTCTGTTTTCTTTTGTTGATTTTATCAATTTTCATTTGAGTGATATCATTTATTGGTGAGTTTTCTTTGACTTCCAAATAAAGTCTGTAGCCATATTCGTGTTTAAAAAGGTGCTTTTATAATAATGAGAAGTTGTTCTGCTTGCAAGCAAGGAGTAAACAGGAGCAGGATGTATTTAACCCATATCACATGCTGGAGAGCTCCTTTGATCCATCAAGGTCCTGCTCAATTGTCATGTCTGAGATGTCTTTCCTGTATGCCTCTCTATCCCTTTCCCAAACACCTTTATTATTCAATCTTCCATGTTTACTTCTCACTGTACTTAGTAAATCTATTATTTTTCCTATGACACTATATTCATTTTATTATTTTATATCTTTCTACTCTACCATAAGCCTCTTGAATATATGCTGGAATGTATTAGGCACATAATAAGTTTCTTAAATAGAATTGAATTAAGTATAACAAAAGGACGTATAGCAGTTCCACTGGCCAGATCATGAATCATGTATCTGGGTTCCAAATTCAGTAGTAGCAGAACTTTGCCTAGAGATAAACACTTGACATATTTCACATCAATAAACTAATTGTCATATTATTATGGTAATGTGAAATATAGTGTTGGGATCTTTTACCATGAACTCAATAATCGCATAGTAAGACTATAGGAGAAAAAAAAAGTATTGAAAAAACTTCTAGTCTATGTGGAGTTCAGAGAAAGGAGATAATACCCACATCTACAAAGCTCAAACCAAGCTTTGCCTCAGCATCTACAAATAAAATACTATAGTATAAATAATACAGATATTTTAATTATATCTCTATTAGTTATTATTAAATGCCTATTATATATATATGACCTGAAAAGATTATAATTAGTAATTAGTTCAGAGAAGCTGAGAATTAGTCTATCAATGCTAACACTAATACCAACACCAATGCTAAACCAAGAAATAATTATTCAATAATAGCATAAATGTTTTCCAGTGATATAAACTTAGAAAATCAAACACACACACACACACACACGCACACATACACGCACACACACGCACACACACAACTATAATAGGAAGTCTAGAAATGGGAAAAGCAATGCCAGTATATTTCAGTAATGAAATATGGTGAATTAACTAAAATCCCAATTTTATAACTGAATTAACTAAAACAGATTAAAGTTTAAAAAGAGGCAGTGTACTGTACCAAAACACATGCTATTGAGGGTCTCAAATTAGTGGTTTAAGTCATATCAAGCAAAATGACAGGCAGAAGATAAATCCTAAATATGAATTTAAAAATTAACCTTTTTTGCCGTCTGACTCTTTATTCCATCTAGATAATATCTAGTAGTTATGTTTGCTGAGTAAGAAAGTTTTACTCTAGCTTGGGAATGTCTATCATGTGACTATCCTCTGTGACTGGTATAATCCCCCTGAACCATATAGGCTTACATATATTTCAATTAACTCTTTATTTTTCTTTTTATTTATTTATTTATTTATTTATTTATTTATTTAATTTTTTTGAGATAGAGAGTGTGTGTGTGAGTGGGGGGAGGCAGAGGAAGAAAGAGAGAGAGAGAGAGAGAGAGAGACAGAGACAGAGACAGAGAAAGAATCTTAAGTAGGCTCCATGCCAGTGTGGAGCCTTATATGGGACCCAATCTCATGACTAGTGAGATCATGACCTGAGCCGAAATCAAGAATCAGACCAACTCTGAACCGACTGAGCCACCCAGCTGCCCCTAACTCTTTAAAAGGATACAAATGGATTAACTTTGAGAATTCTGGAATAAGAGTAATTTAGGCATTAATAGGCTATTTTCATTTTCATGACTTATTTCTAATTCATTATTCCTGAATCTGGTAAAAAATACTATAATTTTTCCATATTTCATGGATTTTGAACAGCTTTGTTCCAATGATTCTCATATTAAGATCTATAACCTAAAGATATATGGGACTGAGATCTGAAGGACTGAGAGATATCTTAATCATACAATAATCTCCCCCATTGTGCCTAACATAGAAGAAAAATACACATGCTATTTAATGCACAAAGATATGCTTCTTTCTGCATACTTCTACTTACACTACACTAATTAGAATCTGAATTATTTTGTTATAAATGCCTCCATTTTAAGAAAGGTTCTGTAAAAGAAACTGGGGAAAAGCAACTCAATTTCAATTGCTTAAATAAATTTTCTAAAAGTGCATGACTGAACTCTGGTAAGCATCATATGTCCAACAGTCAGCCATCTTTGATACAGTAATCATAGAGCTTATTACAACTAATTTTTGAGAGAGGCAAGCTTTCTCACTTATTTATTTAGGTATGATTACAGCACTTGTCACCAAAGAACCTGCCTCTAAAAGAGGACATAACTCTGAACTTAATTACTAATCTAAACAAATGGCATTTTGGAGGAGAGGTTATGTTTGCTCTTTTCATCAGAGCATTCGTGAGGCTGTCTGCAGAGAATGGCATAGACTGAACTTTCTTACAGACATCTTTTTGGTCTGGGATACTGTAGTTAGTCAGCTATATCTACCTGAGTTAAACCATAAGAATGAAATAGCTAGGCGCTGGGGCAGGTGAGTTCCTGGGAACCTTTAAGAGCTATTCTCAGTTTGCTACAAATCTGTGAGTCTGGTGGAGGCGAACCTTGCTGGTTTTCAAAGCTTGATCTTTTTGTACTGTTTTCAATCCTAGCAAAGCCATAAAATGCTTCCTCATTTTACAGGTGAGAAGACTGAGCTTCAGAATTTAACTAACTTGCTATTATGAGCAAAACCAGGATTAAATCCAGTTTATCTGGGTTTATGTCCGTCATAAAAAAAGTAGTTACCCCTTTGGAGCATGTACCAACATTTTCCATTTAACTTTAAAAAATTTGCTTCAATGGAGGAATATATTTGAGTTGTATTTTCCTTCTCCACTTAGATATTTCCCAACTTTAATTTTATTTTAACATGAAGAAAATAAAACAAGGCAAAACAAACAACCCTCCTCCTCAAAAATGAAGGGAACAAAGGCTTAATTCTCTTTGAAATAAATACAATACAAAGTCCCATAAAAAGGTTAAAAGGTTCCATTTAGCATCAGACTCATATTCCGATTTAAAGAAATAATTGTCATGTACAAATCAGAATAAACATATAGGAAAATACAAAGGGATTTGAAATGTCATCAAAATAAAACAATCTTTTTCAAAGTTTGAACGTGTTACGTATTTTAAAATATCTTTCTAACTTTTCATAGCCAAATTCTAGTTATTGCATACTTAAGACTTGAATGCATTTTGTTTTGCTTATTATGCCCAGCACAAACATTTTACAACAGACTAGCCAACAAATTTACAATTTTTTTTGAATGCTTTGTTGGGTTTTATAACCTTATTTTCCCAATTAGGCTAAAGACCACTTCCTTTGTACGTAGCTGGTATCTGCATAATGTTTCTGCCAGCTCTACCTCAAAACATGGAAATGAGTATTTGGTAAAACTTACTTCAACTTCTGTGAGACAAAAGTCAACATCTCAGTTACATCAGACTGAGAATAACTGATCACCAGACTAAATTCGTTTTAAAATTAAATACGGCCATGATTCAAAAAATCTTCTTCACCATGATGCAATGTTATCATGGCTTAGTATATGGCTATAATCCCCACAAATTTGACAGAATTTGTTTTTGGCCATTTCTTGCATCTTGAAGGGGTCAGGTACAACAAAGCAAATTGATAAAACTTAGGAAAAAAGAAAGTGAGAAAAACCGCAGCAACCAAAATATCCACAAAATAAATAATCAAGAATTTTTAATGTCAAAGGTCTTGTATATGGAAACTTCAATTATGGGTGAGGAAGAGGGTATTGCACATGGGGATATTAATCATTTTTTTTTATTCTGGATCTGTGGTGCCAACTTTAACATTGGCTTTTATTAGAGGCATGCAAACAGGTATCAGTGACACAACTAAAATAAAATGAGTCAAAGAGAAAAGGGCATAAAATAAGGACTTTCCATTTGGCTCAGAACCAAGTGTAAGGACAGCACATTGTTCATTACTAACAACATTGATGTCTCAATTGAAATCGCTGTCTCTTCCTTTAATCTTTCTCATCTTGCCAGGAGACACAATCATTTACCTAAACACTAAAACAAGAGAGCCATTAATTAATGGCTTATCCCACAGCTAAGCAATCAGCCAGCAAAAGTCAAGAATTGACTAAATCCATCTCCTCCTCTCCATCCCACTGCTCCAGCCTTGGCTCAGGTCTTCACCATCTTTCTCCGGGACCTTCAAAATAACCTTTAAACTAGTCTTTCTCTCTGCACTCTTGCTCTAATCCCCATCCTGTGATTATCTTAAATTCTCAGTCTGATTAAAACTTTTTTTGGCTTCCCATCTTCAGCAGAGTCGATTTCAAACTTTTTACTTTGGGTTACGGGACTCCTCATGAGCTGATCAGCCCACCAGCCTTAGCATATCCTCTTTCTAGTACAGCAGTGCTGAGAAAACATGCAACCATGAACATACTTTGGAGACCATAATAAGTTCTTTGAGAACAAAAGCACATATATATTTTCAATCCCAGTACTAATTACATCAGTACCATCACCCCCCCACCCCTTGCTTATTTGAGACTTCACTTTCTGTGATTTCAGTTACCTGTGGTCAACCTAAAGCAGATAATCCTCCTTCTGACTTGTTAGAAAGTCAGTAGCCTAATGCTAGTCCCAATGCTTATGTCATTCATCTCACATCATCACAAGAAGGGTGAGCACAGTACAGTAAGATATTTTGAAAGAGAGACCACATTTGCATAACTTTTATTACAATAGCTTGTTACAATCACTCTATTTTATTATCAGAGATTGCTGTCAATCTCCTACTATGCCTTATTTATAAATTAAACTTTATCATACTTATGTATGTATAGGGAAAAACATAGGGTTTGATACTATTCACAATTCCAGTCATCCACTGGGGGTTTCAGAACATATCCCTATTCACACTCAAAATTTAATCGTGTCACCTTCTTGATAAAATCTCCTGACACAGTCCTCCAAAAAGTTAATTGTTTTCTCTTCTTGCATAAAGTTTTATTTTGGTACATTTCATGCTATATATTAATTACTTGTTTCCACATTGGTATCCTCTTTTAAAGAGTGAACATCCTAAAGGCAAAGAGTGTACCTTAAAATCTTCATATCTCTAGGGATCTAGAACTGTTTCTGAAACATTTTTCTAATGTGGTAGGTACTATTCTAAGAACTTTCTATATCTCATTTAATGAATAAAGTTTGTAATAAATATTGTTAGATAAAGTTAAAAATATAAAAACTTGGGGCACCTGGGTGCCTCAGCTGGTTAAGTGTCTGACTTCAGCTCAGGTCATGATATCAGGGTCTGTGGTTTTGAGCCCCACGTCAGGCTCTGTGCTGACAGCACTCTCAAAAATAAATAAACATTAAAAAAATTTAAAAATATATAAAAACTTATAAAAATATCTCACTTGCAAGATATTAAACTTTGAATGCTATTCAGGGATTTGGAAAATAAATAAATGCCAACTTTCAAGTTAGAGAAAGATAATTTCAATGGCTTAAGATATTTTGAGTGGGGAAATAGTGCATGAGTAGAGACAGGTAAAAGTCAAGTGGAAATAAACATTCTTCCTGGGAACTGGAGTCTTATCAAGAAGAAGTCACAATTGGTGATTTCATTGGGAGGTGCTAATGATATTCAAAGAACCATGATCAGGTCTTTTAGAGCAGTGTTGCCACTTTTAAAACAAATCATTAAAAAGTATTAATATTATTTTTTTACTTTTAATCAAGCAGAACTGATGAGATTATTATATAACTGTTGCTAGAAACTTCTTATTAAAATGTTGAAATGTTATTTATAAATTATCTTTTTATTAAGTGAGTCTTTGCACTTCCCCATTCAAATTTCAAATTGCCAATATGTCAGACAAAATGCAGTGAGAAAATATTCTCACTTGAATGACAACATTGGTAGAACTTTAACCAAAATTTATGCTGTGATTCGGGTGTTGGGAGAGGGTATGCAAATTAAAGCCTTGTGTTCTTTTCAAGATCCAAGTATCCTATTATTTAGCTGTAAAGGATTTTCTTAGAGGAATATAACAAATGGACATAAAGTAGAACCATAATGACTTTTTAAATTGTTTTACTGTTTCTTTCTGTTTTCACAGACCAGTTGAGTTTTCAGAAGTTGATTACCCACAAGTTGAATATCAAAGAAGACAACAATTTTGGGATCCTATACGTCTAGCTCTTTTCACATTGGCAATTGTAGCAATCATAGGAATTGCAATTGGTATCGTTACTCATTTTGTTGTTGAGGGTAAGTATCCAGGTCACGTTTTTATTGCCTAAGTGCTCTATGACTTAATATCTTGAAATTCTCTGTTGTATAAAAAATGCTATTTGCATGATATTAAAATTTTAATTACTAATTTCTTATTGATGTTAAGTTATTGTTTGTTCCATTATTGAGTTCAGGGTTACATATTTCCAGCCAGTGAAGCTTGCAATATACCTTATCACATGGATAGACCTCTAAAAGCAATAGTTTTAAAATGAGAAAGAAGAATGAAAGCTTAATCTTTAGAATAGATACAAATCACATCATGTGCTGAGTTTAATATGTTTTTGTTTTTCAAAAACAATATATTAATGAGTTCCCCAAGCAAAGATGATAAGAGAAAAGTTACCTAAAAAAGAATCTTTAATGGGCTAAAAATCAAACATTATCTTTGAAGGAAAAAGAGATTGTTTCATGACTGGAGGAAGAAAGGAAAACTCAATTTTGCATGATGTGCAAAAATGGATAATACTAATTAAACCAGATGACAGTCAACCAATATTCATTTACCTTTACTTTGGCATGTGTATTTATAAACTCATGTGACTGAGTCACTGACTAAAATTCTCCAGAATCATATGACTCACAACAATAAAGTCACACTTGAAAGATCAGGAAGCGATGAAATATTGTCAAACATGCTAAGTTTACCTTCCTACCCACTTTATTGGGGGATTGAAAATATCCATTTTTTGACTTTCATGAAATAAAAAGGATAAACAAAATTGTCCTCTGTAATTATGTCTTTCTTGTTAATATATCCCCAGGTCAAAAAGGAGTAAAGTAGTTCTGTGTGTAAAATGTCCTCCATCCCCAATACTGCAGGTGTTCAAAAAAGAAAAAAAAAATGAAGGGATAATAAAAATAATGGCATGATAGTGTTTTTAAAATGTCATAGAGGTTGTGCTAGGCTGAATAATGCCTCCCTTCCCACTTTGGTTACCCATGTCTTAATCTTTGGAACCTGGGATGTTATCTTATACGGCAAAAAATACTTTACAGATGTGATTAAGTTAAGGTTTCTGAGAAAGGAAAGTTATGCTGGATTTTCTAGATGGGTCCTAAATGTAACTCCAAGGTTTTTATAAAAGGGAGGCAAGCAATTCAAAGAAGGAAGAAGGCTATGTGATGACAGAAGCAGGGGCAAAAAGGAATAATGTGATATGGAACCATAAGCCAAGGAATGAGGATTGCCTCTGGAAGCTGAAAAAGGCAGCTGAAAAAGATTCTCCCCTTACAGCCTCCAGAAGGAACCAGCCCTGAAAACAGGACTTGACTGTAGTCCTATAAAACTCACTTCAGACTTTTAACCTCCAGAACAGTAAAATAATAAATTTGTGTTGTTTTAAGCCTCCGAATTTGTGGTTATTTGTGACAGCAGGAACAGGAAACTAATACAGGGGTTAATACTCAAGAATTTCAGAAATCTATTACATGGAACTTCCCTGCAGTTAATTGAAAGCTGCATCATTATAGATGGAAATTTAGTAAAACAAAAGAGAAGATAGTCTATGACAAAGGATTAATGAATCCAAGGAATAAGATAGAGGTAATAACGTATACATTTCAAAAGATGATAGACACATTTCAAAAAAGTAATATACATATTTTTATAGCATAAAGAAATAAAAATGAAACGAAATCACAGTATAGTGACTAGGATAACACCAAGAAGAGAAAGTATCTAAAAAATAATAATTTTCAAGAGTGAAAACAAATGGATCTAAAAGGCAGGAAAATAAAAATGAAATATATGAAATAATCAAAACAGAAGTAAGGATTTTAGCATACTTGATAAAATTTACATCACTAGGATAGAAGTATATTTGAGGAAGCTATTTTTATCCTAGGGATCTCAATAATTATGAATTATTAGCTTTCACTGTATTATCATTCTGATGAATTATCTACTCCCTAACATATGGGAAATTTTCAAATAAGGATTATAAAATAATCCAGTGACTTGTAGAATATGAATGGTTTGTCAGTGCCCTCCAACTAAATATCGCCAAAATTACAGGTGCATTTGAACAAGGTGGGTTTATTCTTGTAGCAGAGGAGAACATACACCATGGGGGACCATGAGGCGGTCAGAGATTGTTGGAAAAGGTGTATTATATGATTTGGGGAGGGTTCAAGGAAGTAGGATGCATCCTTCATTGGATGCTGTCAGAGAGCTGGAATAATGCTGTGATTTGGTATCTTAATAAATCTTACCTGAACGACAACAGCAATGAAGTGGGGCTAACGCTGTTAACTGTTGGAGAAAGAGCACTCATTTATAATAGCCAGAATAAGGGAATGTTCTGCCTTGTTTGATTATTTGTTTGAACAGTGTTTTTGTCTGAGCTCAGATATATCTATAGATGATCTCATTTTTGTCATCACCTATATTGTCACAGAGTGGCCTTGTCTAATGTTGATGTTCTACAAAATTGTAACAGAATACCAGGGCCTAGGCGATAGTATCAGGCCAGTTCCTAGATGTCAGGAGCCATTTTTTCTCTTTCTCAGGTTTTATATTTACAACTCCATAAATTCTTGGGTATCCCTTTAAAAGAAAATTTCTGTGTTATTAATTAAATATTAAGTGCCTAACAGAATTAATGTAGCTAACTTTTTGTTACTCATCATGATAAAAAGACTGATGAAGTGTTGGATTCTTATTTTTCCTTGAGATTTCCATTTAGATCCTCCCTTTTTATTTAAATGAAGGTAAATTAAATATTTAAAAGTGAAGTCATAATTGAATAGTAAATTATACATACTTTTGAGCCTTGTTGCTACTCAATATTGTTATGTGTCATCCACTTTGTAGTTAGCTTTAGTCTATTTATTTTCAATATTGACTAATATTCTGTTGCAAGACACATGCCATACTCATCTATTCTAATGTTCATGGACATTTGGGTAGTTCCAGGTTTTAGACATTAAAACAATACAGCTATGAACCTTCTTATGCATATGTATTGGTACACATATGTGAAGTTTATCTAGGGAGCATAAACAGATGTAGAGTTACTGCATCACTGGGCATATGCTTTTTGAACTTTATGGATAAAACCAAGCTGTTTTCTATCAGTACTGTACGGGAGTTCCCACTGCATTCCATATTTTCACCAGCATTTGCCATTGCCATACTTTATATATTTGCTAATTTGGTATAGATTGTAGTGTTATTGTAATTTAAAATTTTTTTAATTTTATACATTTATTTGTTTTTGATCAAGAGAGACAGAGCACAAGTGGGGGAGGGGCAGAGAGAGAAGGAGACACAGAATCCGAAGCAGGCTCCAGGCTCTGAGCTGTCAGCACAGAGCCCGACGCAGGGCTCAAACTCACAAACCTCGAGATCATGACCTGGGCCAAAGTCGGATGCTTAACTGACTGAGCCACCCAGGTGCCCCTGTAATTTTAATTTGTATCTGACTTATTACATACTGTAATTTTAATTTGTATCTGCCTGATGACTGCCAATAACACCGGGCACTTATCCATGTATTAACTTATAATTTAGATTTCTGTTTTTGTAAAATGCCTGTTCAAATCTTTTTCCCATTTTTTATTGAAGTCCTTAATTGATTTGTGTAGTTCTTTCTATATTCTGGATATATATATCCATGATCTGTTGAATATGTTGTAAATATCTTCAACCAATGAAAAACATCAAATATCAATGAAAAATACCAAAAATATAATGATAGCTTCATAATTGTGTGAGGATAATTTAATATTAATAAATAAAATCATCACCACCACCATTCACATGAAATATTAACAAGAAAAATTCAAACACTGAGTTTTCAAGTTGTCTTTTTTTTTAGGTACCTAGAATTATATAGTAAATTATATTTTTCAAAAAATAGTTTCATTATGCAGATTAATTTTTCAGAATCATTTAGAATTACTTATATCTTTTCTTATAGGGTAAAAACATATCTTTTATAAAGAATTCCATGAAATATTTTGAAGAATTGCCTTTAGAATTATATTTTCACAAAATCTGAAACTCAATTTTCTAAAGTTTTTTTTGTTTGTTTTTAAGAGAGAGGGGGGAAAGAGAGACTGCTTGCATGTGCACATGCACAAGCAGGGGAGGGGCAGAGAGAAAAGGAGGTTCCACATCCAGTGAGGAGCCTGATACAGGGCTCAATCTTAAACCGTGAGATCATGACCTGAACCCAAATCAAGAGTCAGATGTTTAATGGACTGAACTACGCAGGCACTCCTCTAAAGCTACTTTTGACTTCTTGAAAACCTAAGTGTTCTTAGTTAAGTCTGGATTGAAACAGCATCATTTGTCTTCCCAATCTACAAAACTGGCTCCAGTTCCAGGAATGTGGAGAATATATGCTCCCATGGGATTTAGAGTCAAATTAAAACCTTGGTTTTAATCTCAGGCCCATCATATACTAGCTGGGTCATTTTGGCAGGGTACTTTCCTAATTCACTGAGTTGCAGTCAATGAAAACAATATTTTTAGAAAAAGAAACATGAGTCGAAATAATAATATTAGTTCCTTCTAGATGTTAGGGTTATAGATTACTTTTATTCTTTTTTATATATTTCTGTTCATTTCAGAGTTTCTAATATAGCACTTATAGTCTGAAAATTTAAAAAAAATAAATTAAATTAAAAGTTAGAATGCTTAGCACAGAGTCTGATCTATTATATACTTAAGAAATATTGACTATTAAAATAATTATTTTTCCTTGACTTGTAAAAAGCTTAAGGTATTGTTCTTTTTACTCATATTACCTAAAATGGTACTTCCTCTTCAAATGCAAAAATGGTACAATACTTTGCTCAAAGACTTGACATTACAGTGGACTAAAATCTATAGGTTATTATGATATTGTGGCAAGTACCAAATAGAGCTCTTCACAGGATGGTTATAGTGGCACAATTGTGAAGTCCTTATCTAACTAAGGCTGAATGTTCCAGACATTTTCCCCATTTGGAAGTAATGTCATGAGTAGAATTTATGCATGGAAATGCCTTTGGAATGGCATTTCAAGCAAAGGGTCTACAGAAGCAAAATCTTAGGGGGAAACAAATACCCAGCATGGTGAATGTAGACAAATGCAAACAGTTTGCTGTAGTTTCAACATAAATCCTAAGGGGAATGTTGCAAAGAATATGCTCAAAGGCACAGGTAGGATCCAGGTCAAGGAAAACTTTTGGAGATCATAGTAGAGTTAAGACACCTTACCATAAGAAACGGAGAAAAGTGGAAACATTTTAATTGGGGAAGTCATCTTGTCAAATTTGCAATTTTAAGATTATTATGTGGGGAATAGATTTGAGAAAAACAGGACTTGAGGCAGGGTATTAGTTAGTATGCTATTACATTTTATTTATTTTTCTTTTTTTACATTTTTATTCATTTTTTGCGAGACAGAGGGAAACAGAGCATGAGCAGGGGAGGGGCAGAGAGAGAGGGAGTCACAGAATCCAAAGCAGGCTCCAGGCTCTGAGCTGTCAGCACAGAGCCTGACATGGGGCTCAAACCCACAAACCAGGAGATCATGATCTGAACCAAAGTCAGAAGCTTAACTGACCAAGCCACCCAGGTGCCCCAGCTGTTACATTTTCTAGACAATAAATAATAAGGGAATAAACTACAGCACTAGTATCAGTACAACATGTGAATAGAAGATAGATTTTTAAAATTTAGATAACATAGTCAGAACTTGCTGATTAATTAGAAAGAGATCAAGATTTCTAATGTCTAAGATTTCTAGTCTGGTTGTAATGATATTATTGTAATGATAGCATTTAAGATAGACAATCTAGATGGGCAACTTCTTTTTTAATAAAAAAGTCATTTTGTTTTGGATAGATACTAGCTAGGTGGTTGATGAGGACCTGAATTAAGGATGTAGCTTCTCTGGGTGGGAGAAAGGATTTGAGATATATTAATACATTCAATACATAAAACTTAAAGATGGAAAGGCTGGATGTTGGAAATGAGGATGAAGCTAAGTTTGGGGTGACTGTGGATGATGGAGCTGTTAATGAAGATAGAAAATGTAGAAGGTGGGGCAGGCTTGGTACAGGAAGAAGTAAATGATTATTTCCATTCGGAAATATTATTTTTAAGGTGCCTATTTGATGTCCAACAAATAGTCTCCTTATTTGATAGAGAATTGAAATTCATGACAAAGATCTAGCCTGAAGATAAAATTTAGGGGTCATCAATTGTTAAAATAATTAAACAGGGAAGTCATTGGACTAAGGTGGCTCTAATGCCTTGGTAGCCTACGTAAGGAAACCTAAACCTAAACCAGAGTCAGTGCACTCAAATCTCAGAAAATGAAACTTAAGAACAACTATCACATGGGGCGCCTGGGTGGCGCAGTCGGTTAAGCGTCCGACTTCAGCCAGGTCACGATCTCGCGGTCCGTGAGTTCGAGCCCCGCGTCAGGCTCTGGGCTGATGGCTCGGAGCCTGGAGCCTGCTTCGGATTCTGTGTCTCCCTCTCTCTCTGCCCCTCCCCGGTTCAAGCTCTGTCTCTCTCTGTCCCCCCCCCAAAAAAATAAATAAATAAACGTTGAAAAAAAAAAAAAGAACAACTATCACAAACAGCTCAGTAGGCTTTCCTTTATAAGGCAACTGCTTAATCTACAGGCAATCAAATGATTTCCTTACTTTTCTTTTACATCCTGTCTATACAAATTTCCCTTCACTTCTGTCAGTGGAGGGATCTTAATCACTTGGTTTGATGCTGCCCAGTTGGAATCGCCCTTTGCTCAAATAAACCCTTGCAAATGTAAATGTGCCCCAATTGATCTTTCAACATCAACAAATACTTAATGTTTGAGGCCATCACCATTAGGATCACCCAGAAGGACTTAACTAACATTAACATGACCAGGACAAGATAAAATGCTAAGTGGCTAAGGATAGAAGTAAAAATAAAGAGCTCTCCAAGGCAACTGAGAAGGAGTGGCCAGGTAGAAAGAAAGTTAGAAGATGTCTCCATAAAGTCTAGGATGGGGTTTCAAGGAATATTATTAAGGCGGCAAAGAAATCAAGATTAAAAAGAAGAAAGACCCCCAAAAAGGTGGCTCTTAGATATTATGACTGTTGTCCTTGACAATGGCAGTTACACTGGTGTGTCAAGGGTAGATTACAGAGAATTGAGAGTTAATTGGGCAAAAAGAAAGTGAAAACAATAAATACTAGTTCCTATTAGTAGCATGGAAAAAATTGATAGCCTGTTCAATGTATCTTCATAATACAGCTCAGCTAAGATATACTTATGTTACAATTCTTTGAGGAAATTGATAATTTTTACATGACTTTTAGCAGTCACTTTCAATATTTACTCTCCATGTTACATGTCCAATTGTATGAAAATTTTGATATGCATAAACACTGTAAATGAGGTATTCTGAAAGTATACTTGGAGGCCTGGATTTTCTATTTTAGATGGGTACAATGATAAAATTATAGAATATTTGAAAAATGTCCACAATAATTTTTGCACCAAGAAGAAATAAACTGCACTATGGTAAATCTATTTCCTGGGGTTGGGGGACACAAAACTAATTATATTTAAGCATGGAACTTTTATTTATTTTTACCTTTCAGATGATAAGTCATTCTATTACCTTGCCTCTTTTAAAGTAACAAATATAAAATACAAAGAAAATTATGGAATGAAAAGCTCAAGAGAGTTTATAGAAAGGAGTCATCAGATTGAGAGAATGGTAAGTTCAATAGAAATTCCAAAAGTTTGAGTGTGTTTTCTGTTTCACTTTCAATATGGTTGCTATAAGAACTTAGCTTCTTCCTGCCTTTACTTCTTCTGTGCACTGTAGATAATATATAGATCATATGGTTGTGAGGATTAAACAACTTAATATATGTAAAATATTTAGAATAATGTTATGTACCATTAAACGTATGTAGATTACAGTAGGCCACCAATTAGCAACAACAACAAAAAACCCTGATGAGTCAAATAGATGTTCTTCCTATTTTTAACTCTTGATTTTCTCTCCTGGTTCTTTTTCCATAATCTTTTTCAACATAAGAATATAGGATTGCCATTTTGCCTTATCATTTTGTTTATTTTGCTTTTAAAATTATGTAAAGCATCACATACGAGGATGTATGTTGGCAATTTTTGATGCCAATCTCAAATCTAGTTCTGACCCTCAAATATTTTGGTTTCCCTTGAAAATTTACACATTTATCAAGGCATGTCTAATTTTGAAAGTATATAAGACAAGCTAGATTTACCTATCCTAGTAGAAAGTCAAATAGAATAGTCTTCTATTTTTTGTCCCAAGAAAAGCTTGTCCACGGAGACCACAGATTTGTTTAGCAAAACCCAGTATATTAGCTTAAAGTGTACTCCTTAATGCTTAGGAGAGTTATTCTGGAACAACAGAGCAATAGCTCTGTAGAAAGGAGATTGAATTAGTATGATTATTTATGATTACCTGTAAATACTAGCTCAATTAAAAGATGACCTTAGCACTCCAACCCTTCACTCATTGTACTTTCCTTTCTCTGAATTATTAACAATGTAGGAAAGTATTTGCATTTTATTTAGTTATGTATCTATATGTAGGTTGATTCTAACTATTGAAAACCAATGAAGGTATTTTTCATTTCCATAGTTGTTTAAATAGTGTTTGTCATTTAACAAGTGTTTATAATAATCATGTTGCAGCAATTCTTATGCTATTCAAAGAAGAATGCTCCCAGAAGCAATTTTAAATACAACTCACTTATTTTTTTAAAGTTCTCCACCATTTTGCTATATCTTCAGATATGTCCAAAGTCTCAGTATTTCTTTATTTCTTTCATTCTTCTCAAAACTTTCTGCTTTCTGCTTCAATTTGAACTGATTGCTTTCTAGGTCCACTTCAGAGAGGTAACCTGGGTCAAAACAGGACTGCTCTAGCATGTGAGATCCATTGCTTCTTGAATCCCATATTTTCCTTGATATGGTGGGTTATGTCCTCAAGCACCTTCCTTAAGAAAAAAGTGCATGGGAGGTAACATTTATGAATTACTTTATGTTGGAAAAAAGTCCTATGTTCCACTCAAGCAACAGTTCGAATATAAAACTTTAAATTGAAAATCACTTCTCTTCAGACCATCTGAAACCTTGCTTCATTTTTTTTTATTCTATCACATGCAGCTGATGAGAGATGGTGTTTCTTTTAAGGAAATGTCTTCTTTCTCTAGAAGATTTTGTACTCTATTTTTTGTTTTCCAAAATTTCATAATGATGTGTCTTGGTATTTGATATTTGATATTTCATTCATTTTTGTTGGGATATCATCATACTTTAAAAAGTGTGTAAAACATTTCAAAGAATATCCAAGAACCCACCACCAATTTTCAGAACTTTACCAGTACTTCTGAAACCTCTATATGTTCTTCTCTCTCTCCTTCATAGTTAAACATTTCTATTTTGAATTTGGATTTAATCATTCTGTGGTTTTATCACCTATTTATGCATACTCAAATAGCATAGTATGCAATTTTACCTCTTTTGAACTTCATGTAAATGTAATCATATTATATCCTTCTGTGATTTCATTCTTTCACTCAACATTATATTTTTGAGATTTTTCCCATTTTGATGCATGTAGCTATAGCTCATTTATTTTCACTTCAGTGTAGAATGCCCTACAAAAGAATATACTACTAATTATTAATTCATTCTGCAATTGACAAACATTTGAGCTACTTTGTAATTCTGAATAATGCGGCTAATTAACATCCTTTCAGTTTAGCGCATGTACTCCTAATGCATGTGCAAGAGCCTCCCGTAGGTCATGAACCAAGCAGATGGTTTACTGGGTTATAGGTTATGCTAATACTTAGCTTTAGCAGATTTTTATCAATGGTTTTCCACGGGGGTTGTAGACATTTACACCACCACCAGCAGGGCATGAGAGTTCATCTTGCCCTTCCTACTCACCAAAATTTTCTACAAAATTGACTTTTGCCAAACTGGTATCTGTATAAAATGGTAACTCATTGTGGATTTAATTTGCATTTTCCTGATTATTAATAAGGTTCACCAGTGGTTAGCAACCATTTGTATTTTGTCCTTTATAAATATCTACTCATGATTTTTTTCCCATTACTTTTCTTTTTCTTTCTTTTTTCTTTAGTTAACATACAGTGTAATATGACCATGTCTTCTTGTATTTTTGGTTTTTAATTTTTTCTTAGAAACATTTTTGGGAAATGAATACTTTGTTCATTATATTATTGAAAAATTCTTTCAATGCAATCCTGTTTTCCATTTTGTGGCTTGCCTTTTCATTTTCTTTATAACATATTTTAATGAACAGTATTCTCAGTTTTAATATAGTTACGTACATCATTCTTTTGTTATTAGTGCCCTTTGTGTTTGTAAAAGAAATCCTTTCTGATACTGATGTCACTGTCAAAAGAATCCTTTTTCCTTTTTGCATTTAAGCATTCATTCTACATGGAGTTGATATTTGCATATGTGTTTGATTTAGAGATTTAATTTCATTTCCGCCCTCCCCCCCCCCCCCCCCATATGAGTAAGCAGTTCTCTTAGCACCACTGATTGAGCAGTCTTTTTTTTTTTGGCTGATATGCCATGCCATTTCTGCCACAAATCAAGTTTCCATATGTGAATCTGGATGTTGCTGGGCTCTCTAATCTGTTCCATTGATCAGCTTGTTTTGCATTGTGTCAGTACCACAATGTTTTAACCTCTGCGGTTTGACAGTAAGTGTTGATACTGGTTATATTAGTTTCTTAGTGTTGCTGTACCAAATTACCAAAAACTAGTGGATTAAAATAACAGAAATTTATTCTCTCACAGTTATGGAGGCTAGAAATCTGAAATCAAGGTATTAACAGGGCTGGGCTCCTTGAAATGTTCTAGGGAAGAATCTTTATTTGCCTCTTTCAGCTTCTGGTAGGTTCAGGCATTCCCTGACATAGCTACATAACTGCAGTCTGTGTTTCCATCTTCACCTGACCTTTTGCTCTGTGCTTCTCCACTCCAATAAAGGCATTGGATTATTAAATTAAAATCATTAGATTCAGGATTTTCCTGGATAAAACCACATTGGTTTTATCTTGAAATCCTTAACATAGGATCTGCAAAGATTCTACCAAATAAGATCGCATTCACATGTTCCCAGAGTTAGACATATCTTTTTAGGGGGCCATCATTCAACCCAGTACACCTGAATTTATCACCATCTTCTTCAGGTATGTCTTAGTTATTCCTAACCCTTTTCTTTTCATATCAAATAATATACACATATGCACACATACAAACATTTATATTGGGATTTTTATTCAGATTGCTTCAAATCGAGAGATTTACAGAAATAATTGATATCTTCATTTATTTACCCATATTTACTATATTTCAATAAAGCTTTAACGTGTTTTTCTTAAAGGTCTTATTCATCTTTGGTTAGATTTAATAGTAAAAGCTCTTTTTTTGTCATTGCTTATAGTTTGGATATTAACCCTTTATCGACTATATGATTTGCAAATATTTTCTCTCATCCCATAGGTTGCTTTTTCATTTTGTTGATGGTTTCCTTTGCCATGCAGAAGCTATTAATTTAATGTAATCCCACTTGTTTATTTTTGGCCTATTTATTTATTTATTTATTTATCTATCTGATTTTGGTGTCATATACAAAAAATCATTGCCAGGACCAGTGTCAAGGGCCTTTTTCTCCATGTTTTTTTTCTAGGAGTTTCATGGCTTCAGGTCTTAAATGTAAGACTTTAATCCATTTTGTATATGGAGTAGGATAAGGATCTAATTTCATTCTTCTGCATGTGAAAAACCAGTTTTCCTAAGACCATTTATTGAAGAGATTATACTTTCCCCATTTTGTATTCTAGGTGACCTTGCCAAGGATTAGTTGACCATATATGCATGGTTTTATTTTTGGGTAGTCTATTCTTTTCTATTAGTCTACATATTGGGTTTTGTGCCAGTATCATACTGTTTTGATTACTATAATTTTGTAATATAATTTGAATTCAAGAAGTGTGATGCCCTCAGCTTTGTTCTTATTCAAGATTGCTTTGACTATTCAGGGTCTTTTGTGGTTCAATATGAATTTTATGATTGTTTTTCTATCTGTGGGAAATTGCCATTGTAATTTTGATAGGTATTATATTGAATCTGTAGATTGCTTTGGGTAGAATGGACATTTTAACAATACTAATTTTTCTAATCCATGAACACAAGATATCTTTCCATTTATTTGTGTCTTCTTCAATTTCTTTTATCAATGTTTTATCATTTTCAGTGTACAAATCTTTCACCTCCTTGGTTAAGTTTACTAGTTTACTAGTACATATTTTATTGTTTTTGATGCTATTGAAAATTATATTATTTTTGGGGCGCCTGGGTGGCGCAGTCGGTTAAGCGTCCGACTTCAGCCAGGTCACGATCTCACGGTCGGTGAGTCGAGCCCCGCGTCAGGCTCTGGGCTGATGGCTCGGAGCCTGGAGCCTGTTTCCAATTCTGTGTCTCCCTCTCTCTCTGCCCCTCCCCCGTTCATGCTCTGTCTCTCTCTGTCCCAAAAATAAATAAAAACGTGGAAAATTATATTATTTTCTTAATTTCTTTTTTAGATAGTTCATTATCAGTGTATAGAAATGTGACTGACTTTTGTATTTTGATTGTGTATCTTCCAACTTCAGTGAATTCATTGATTAGTTCTAACAGGTTTGTGAGGTGTGTGGGGAGGAAACGTGTAATCTTTAAGGTTTTCTACTGTAAGATCATGTCATTTGTTAAGAGAATTTTACTTCTTCAATTCTGATTTGGATGCCTTTTATTTGTTTCTCTTACCTGGGATTTTTGTTTTCTTCAATAGCTGGGATTTTCAGCACTGGGTTGAACAGAAGTGGTGAGAATGGACATCCTTGTCTTGTTTCTGATTAAAGGAAAAGCTTTCAGCTTTTCAGCACTGAATATGATGTTAGCCGTGGGCTTGTCATATATGACCTTTACTATGTTAAGGTACATGCCTAATTTGTTAAGAGTTTTTACTCATGAAAGGATGTTGAATTTTATCAAATGCTTCTTATGTCTCCATTAAGATGATCATATGATTTTTATTTTTCATTCCGTTAATGTGGTGTGTTACATTTATCAATGTACTTATGTTGAACCATTCTTGTATTTCAGGGATAAATCCTATTTGATCATGGTGTGTGATCCTTTTATGTGTTGTTGAATTTGGTTTGCTAGCATTTTGTTTAGGGTTTTTGCATCTATGTTTCATCAGGAATATTAGCCTGTACTTTTCCTGTAGTCTTCTCTGGTTCTGGTATCAGGTAATGCTGGCCTCATAGAATTAGTATAGAAGTATTTCTTCCTGTTCAGTTTTTTGGAAGAGTTTGAGGTGATTGGTATTACTTCTTTAAATGTTTGGTAGAGTTCACCAGCAAAGTCATCTAGTCCTGTACTTTTCTTTGTTGCAAGATTATTGTTTACTGATTCAGTCTCCTTTCTGTTATTGGTCTTTAAAGATTTCCTGTATCTTCATGGCTTAGTTTTGATAGGTTGCATGTTTCCAGGAATATACCTATTTCTTCTATGTTATCCAATTTTTGGCTTGTAATTGTTCATAGCAGTCTCCTATGATCCTTTTTATTTCTGTGTATCAGTTGTAATGTCTCCTCTTCCATTCTTGATTTTATTTATTTGAGTCTTCTCTCTTTTTTTCTTAGTTTAACTAAAGGTTTGTCGATTTTGTTTAACTTCTCCAAAAGCCAATTCTTGGTTTCATTAATCTTCTCTATTATTTTTATGGTCTCTATTTCATTTATTTCTGCTCTGATCTATTTCCTTCCTTCTGCTAACTTTGGGCTTAGTTTTTATTTGTTTATTTTTTCTAGTTCCTTGAGGTATAAAGTTAGGTTTTTTATTGTAGATTCTTCTTTCTTGATGTAGGTGTTTATCACTATAAACTTTCCTCTTATAATTGCTTTTTATTTATCACTTAAGTTTTGGTATGTTGTATATCAATATTCAATTTGTCTCAAGATTTTTTTTGCTTTTTTAAAGATTTTTTTGCTTTTGATTTCTTCTTTGATTTATTGCTTACTCAGGAATGTGTTGTTTTATCTCCACATATTTGTGAATTTTCTTATTTTCCTATTGTTATTGATTTCTAGTTTTATACTATTGTGATCAGAAAAGATAACTGATATTTCAATCTTCTTAAATTTATTGAAATTTGATTATAGCCTAACATATGATCTATCCTAGAGAATGTTCCATGCATACTTGAGAAAAATGTGTATTCTGCTGTTATTGTAGGGCATGTTCTGTATATGTCTTTTAGGTCATTTAATTTATTGTGTTCAACTCTACTGTTTCTGCATTGATTTTCTGACTGAATGATCTAGTCAGTGTGTCAAGTGGGTTATTGATATTCTCTATTATTGTATTGCTGCTAATTTCTCCCTACATTTCTGTTAATATTTATTTTATATATTTAGGTGCTCCAATATTAGGTTCAGCAAAAAAAAAAAAAAATTTAAGATAGTTATTTTCTCTAGTGTCATTCTCTGCCCCAAGGCCCATCTGAAATGCCAGAGCAAGATATGTGGTAGGGTTTGCCACAAAACTGTTTTGTTTAGAAAACAGATTATATTTTGACGTGTGCTCCATTGTTTTTGGCAGAGTTTAAAAAATAACTAATATAGTAATTAAAACAAGATAATAATTGTTTTCATTCTAAGAATTACTAGTTTAATTATGTTAAAAAGTCACTGAAGAGTGACTATTTAATTCAATGCAATGCAGCAAGGAATTACTGTGTACCTTTTCTAAGACTAGCACTCAGCTAGATATTCTAACACAGACTGATCTTCACTTTCCCCTTGGAGATGTTAGGCAATTAATTAGTGCACTCTTGGAAAGATTCCACACCTTAGGGCCAGTGCTCTGAAAACTTGTTTTTTTTTTAATTGAAAAATAAATATAAATAGAAGTTCTAATATTTTTCACATCCTCTATGAATCATTAGCTTCACTTTGAAAATCAATGCTCAGAATAATCCAAAAGATTATTACTAAATTACTTCACAGGTGATTGCACCCAGAGGTAAGAGGGTTGGGCTATTTACGTTATACCAATTAGAGCTGTCCAGGTAAGGTGGAGCATAAGCTCCCAGACATCAATAAGTGAGGTGCTCAGGCTAGACAAGGCAGGCCTCTGGAGAAGTACAGGTGTAAGCTGTTACCAATCAATATTTCTAGAAACTGGATTATGAGTACACCTTCCCAGTAAATGCAGTTTAGATAGGGAACAAGTATGCTACATTTCATCTTTTACCACAATTCATCATCTGTAAGTGATTTCAGCTTCTTAAGAAACTCCTTAAGAAAGAGGAAAAAAAATATTTGCTTGTAAGTGATTATAGACATATAATTCCCATTGGCAAGGCCTCCAGATCATCTGAGACATGATCCTGACTTTGCTTCTTCTTCTTCTGTTGCTCTGTTGCTCTGTAAATTCCTATTCCCATAATAAATGGAACGCTTTGGGTAGAAAGTACCAGAAACCCAATTAACAAGTCAAACAGAAGGAAGGAAGGAAAGGAGGGAGGGAGGGAGAGAAGACTGTGGGAAAACCTAGAGATTCATTTGACTTCAGATATGGTGGGATTCAGAGGCTCATACAATGTCTTCAAGCTATTATTATTATTCTCCATGTGGCAGACAAAATAGCTTACATTTATTCTATATTCACATGTTACCAGGTTATTAACTGAAGCAAGAAAAGAAATTTTTCCGTAATAGTCCTTGAAGGAAATTTTGAAGAATCAATATAGTTGGCTAAAGTTGGAATACCTCCTCAACCCTTCACTAATCACTGTGACCAAGAGAGTAAACCTGTGCCACCTTGTGTTAGGTGGGAGAAGGGGCAAGTTTACTTTCAACTGGATCATATGGAATGAGTTCTCTGTAGGCAAGCAGGGGTCTCTTAGGAGAAAAAAAGGGGAAGTACCAATGGGTATACAATAACTCTAATTCTAAAAAATTTTATCTCTAACCCAGATATCTCTGAACCCTAGACTTGTACGTTCAATGGTCTACTTGACATTTCCACATGGATTTCTCACAGGCATCTTGAAGTTATAACTAAATCCAGTTTTTGAAAGTTGTTGCCTTCTCACTCTCTTTCCTACATTTTTCCACTCAACAAATGGCATCACTGTCCATCTAGTTGCTAGAATACTATTTTTCCTTATCCTCATGTCTAATCCATTCACATTTGATGTTTCTACTTCTAATTCACTATCTCTATCCTGGACCTAGATAATCATTCATATAGCCAGCTCACCATAATCATTGCTTCCACTCAGGCTCCCTCTAATATCTGTCTACATAGCAACCTCTAATATTTGTCTACATAGCAACCAGATGTTAGGAGCACCTGGGTGGCTCAGTTGGTTAAGTGTCCAACTCTTGGTTTAGGCTCAGGTCATGATCTCATGGTTTCATGAGTTTGAGCCCCCCATCAGGCTCTGTGCTGACAGTGCAGAGCCTGCAGAGGATGTCTCCCTCTCTCTCTGCCTCTCCCCCACTCACACTGTCTCTGTCTCTCTCAAAATAAATAAAATTAAAAAATAAAAACCCCATACGATAGGTTTTATTTTGGTTAAAATTTCATAAGTGGCTTAGAATAAGTCATTTTATGTACTTATAATAAAATCCAAGCTTTTTACAAAGTTGTCTAAGGAGCTTAATGCTCTGCCTCTGACTATTCCTCCAATTTCTACACTCCTCCTTTCTCACTGTTCTCTATCATATTGACTTTTTTTTTTGAGGTGTGGGGGATGGTCTGCACATTCTATTTCTTCTACCTGGAAGATTGTCGCATGATCTTGCTCTTGCTTACTCTTTCTGATTTTTTAGATTTCACTTAAATGTCCCTCCTTGGAAAACCCTTACATATTATAGACCCTCCAACCATAAAACTATCTTATTTAACTATATGAGTTGCCTCTTGTAATTAATTTATTTTTGCTTATTGCTGTCCCTCTATTCTATGAGTTCAGGGACCACAATTTTTTATTTACTAATTTTTAATGTTTATTTATTGTGAGAGAGAGCGAGCACAAGGGGGAGGTGCAGAGAGAGAGGGAGAGAAACAATCCCAAGCAGGCTCCACATTGTCAGCACAGAGCCCGATGCGGGGCTTGAACTCATGAACTGTGAGTTCATGACCTGAGCCAAAATCAAGAGTTGAACCCTAGCCAACTGAACCACCCAGGTACCTCATTTACTAATTTTTATCCAGTGTTGTCACAGTGCCTTAAACATAGAAAACTCTTGATCCATTGTGTTGAATGAATAAGTAAATGAGAAAAAAAAAGGAAGGGGACAGAATATAGTGAAAAAGACATGAAAAGATGCAAAAGCCAGCATTTTTTTTTCTTCACACTGTTGTTTATGATTAACCACAGCTGGAGAATCAATCAGTTAATGAAAATGTTATTGTGTACCTATTTTGTGTAAGACTATGAAGAATGCCAAGATTTGAATAGCACAGTCTCTTGCTTATTGTAGTTTATAATATAGTTTATGTATAAAATTCTGTGCGTGTAAAAGAATACAAACTGAAAAATTAGACAAGAAGATGATTTGGTAATATGAAAGCTTCCACAGTACAGAATGTAATTGTCAAATATATATGATGTGAATGAAAGGTATTCTAGGAGTTCAGAGGAAGGAAAAATTCTTTTAAGCTAAGAGGAAGTTTTCTTGGAGAGGAAAGGGACAAGGATTTGTTTTATTGGTGTATTCACCCTCTGTTATTATATATTCCCCTGACAGTAGCAGAAAATCTTTAAACTTGCCTGACTTATTTTCGTGGGTGGACCTGGAAAGGGATTCCCTAGGTGGCATCCAGTAACTACTGATCTTTATGAGGACTTAATCTGAATGCAGTTCCCAGCCAGAGGGAAGGTGCAAGCTCAAGCTTGTGAAAGATAGTAACTGGATGTCCTATTAGTCAGAGTCACACGTATTGTTTCAAACACGTCATTTTGTTTTTTGATGCTGGAGCTCAAGCCGAGGACTACAAGTGGGATCTGATTTTAAGGTGAACTTTCCCCCCATTTTAGCTTAACCTCTATCTTGTTTTAAATAGAATAATCTCTAAAAAACAACGACAACAACAACAACAACTATTCTTTGATTTGGACATGAAAAGGGAAAGATACAATTTGTTTTTGTAATTTGGACTAAATGTAGTATTACTGAGTTCTCAGTAGAAAAATATAAACATAAGTTAATTTTCTCTAGAATTTGCTTACAATAATGATTAGGTGTCTGAAAAGGAACCATTTTTCAGAAGCAGAAAAAAAAAGCAACCTCCCAAGAGATGATCTTTTATAAGGTTTAGATTCAGGACATAAAAGATGTATTTGAGGTCTTCTTTAAAAGTTTCTTGCCCCAGGACCTCTCTACTTCCACCAACCTGAACATCTGTCATCAGCTATATAAATCACTCAGAGTTGTCAGTGTTACTTAATATACTTGAGAACACCAGATCTAGGGCCAGATTCCCTGAGTTCAAATGCCAGAATCAGCATTTCCTATGCCACCTCAGACAAGTGTACTTAAGTGTCCTCACCCAGTTTTTTTTTTTTTTATCTTCAAAATGAGGGTGATGAGAATTTTAAAAATACTTTACTCCTAAGATGGTGTGAGGTTTAAACAAAGGAATTGGGTCAATGTATACTGTATAGTATGGACTTTAGTACATGTAAACTATTATTTGTGGTCACATCAATCCTGTACTGTACCCATTTTTAAACAGAGGTCAACTCCTCAGGAGATGATAGGCTTGTTAACAATAACATTCTAGTTTGAACAGATTCTTAGTACTTTCTTATATCTGTCTGATATGACAGAATCCTGATCCTTTCCCCTACTGCCATTATGTGCACAGTTCAAAATTTCAGGGGACATTTATGTAAATTGTTGCAGACCTTAAAATCATATTTTTCTCCAGGTTACTTGATATAGGAAAATAAAATGAATTCAGAGAAGCTTAGTGAAATCATAAGTGACATAACTCAAAACTGATCCAAACCCTTGGAATGACAATACAAAAGGGGGGTCACCACTAGAGTCTCCTGCCTCCCACCTTGCTTTATATTCCCATAGATTTCTACTTTTTGGAAAAATTTTTAATTTTTTTAATGCTCATTTATTCTTGAGAGCGATAGACAGAGTTGAGTGGTGGAGGGGCAGAGAGCTAGAGACACAGACTCCAAAGCAGGCTCCAGGCTCTGAGCTGTCAGCACAGAGCCCGACATGGGGTTCCAACTCACGGGTCACAAGATCATGACCTGAGCCAAAGTCGGACATTTAACCAACTGAGCCACCAAGGTGCCTCAAAGGATTTCTACTTCTACTTTGCAATAAGATTTGCAGATAAAACAAACAATGTGCTATTCTCTTCTTCCCTTTATCATATTGCTGATTTTTAATTCATTTATTCATTCATGGATTTTCACCATAATTCATCAAACATGCATTGAGTGTTTACTGTGGGCCAGGCAGTGTTCCAAACACTGGAAATACAAAGATGAATCAGACACACTCCCTACCATCATATAGCTCACAGTCTACAGTGAGAAAGCCACAATCGTAAACGGGTGTGATAATTGCTATAACAGCCTCATGTGCAAGTTTCTGGGGTGGCCCAAATAAAGGAGTATTGAACTTTGAGGAGGGCAAGTCAAAGATAACTTATTTGTCACTGGAGAGTCTGAATAGTATCAGAACTGTAATTAAAGGAATTGCAGAGGGAAAAAGTGCATTGTAGAAAGAGGGAAATGAAATGTGCAAAGCCATAGAGGTGTGAATCAGTCTAGTGGGATTAGGACAGAGCAAGTAACTCAGTAGATGAAAAAATAGGCTTTGAAGGTAGGGATGGCTCAAGGGCCACTGAAGGGAAAAGATTGCAGAGCTCATGCTGAGGGAGACAGAGGGCTTGAAGTGGGAGGATCACATCCTCAAATTTGCACTTTGGGGATATCACTCCGGTTGGTACTATTGTGGGGGAACAACTGAGGGGAGAAAAGACAGAGTAGAACCACATAAACGTGCCAGTGAGGGGATGCTGCAGAGACCCAGGCACAAGTTTCAAAGGAGCTGATTTTAGACTACAGCCGTGGAGTTGGAGGAAAGGAGAGAGATTCAATATTGAGTAGGTAAAATCTATTGAGCATTGTTATTAGTTTAAAGGCATCAAGGAGAGGGAGAAATCTTGTGGAGAGGGAGACAATATCCCCTCTTCCCAGTGGATGTAGTATTTGAGGGGAAAGATTTACCATGGTGGTGGGCCTTCTGTAAACTTATGTGGACCTGGAAGTTCTGATTTCTGACGCTCAGTCCAGTGTTTTTTACTGTGAGGCAGTGCCTCAACAGTCTTTTGGGAATTAGGTCCCAGGAAATCAGCTCACTGAACATTCAAATCCTTCAATGGCTCAGGCTGGAGAAGCTGAGTAATAAAATGCTGATGGTATGGAGTGTGGTGAAACTTATTTCCGAACCTGGTACCAGTTGGAAGCCTGCCTGCCACGGAAAGATGACTAACAAGTGAGGGTGTCAGAGTCAAATGACACGTCCTTACTTATTATGTCAAATGCTCTAGTAATGGGATAATTATTTAAGAAAGCAAAGAGTTGAGGGGTGCCTGGGTGGCTCAGTCGGTTGGGCATCCAACTTCGGCTGAGGTCATGATCTCATGGTCCATGGGTTAGAGCCCCGCATCGGGCCCTGTACTGTCATAACAGCTTGGAACCTAGATTCTGCTTTGGATTCTGTGTCTCCCTCTCTCTCTGCCCCTCCCCAGCTCAGGTTCTGTCTCTTTCTCTCTCTCTCAAAAAGTAAATAAACATTTAAAAAAATCTTAAGAGAAAGCAAAGAGTTGAAACAAATAATGGACTGGATGCCATATTTGGAAATACCACAAACTTAGGATGGGCTTTCTTAAAAGTGAGGATGCTTCCTTTAAAAATAGCACAGATACTTAAATTCATTTGACAATGATCAAATGAACATTATCAATAGTTTGCTATATGACAGGCAAGGTGTGAAATGTGTGAAACATTATTTCATTTAATCTTCAAAACAACTCTGAGGTAGATATTGTTGTTATCCTGCTTTACAGAAGCTGAACAAAAGTACACAATTTTGTTAAAGTTATTCAGTTCTGCAAAAATTAGAACCTCTTTTAGTCTTACCACTGTGATAAACCAGTTCCCGTCTGGGAAAAAAACAAAATTCTTATTTTTGCCTCAACTCTCTAGAAAAGACAAAGGAGTAACATTTTTCTTATGACTAATACTTCTATTGTTTAATTATTCTAATCAGATGTCTAGGATATTTCGACGTTCTTCTGGAGGAGGTCGGTTTATCAAATCTCACGTTATCAGACTGAGGTATGTATACGTAGTTTGCAACTTCAAGCCAGTATCCTTAAGAAGTACTTGATCAACATGACTGCCCAGCTCCCTTGGGAAAATCTTTACAGGAACACAAAGATTTCATAAACCCTGAGTAGTCAGCTTATGGTGCACAGACATTTCCCAGTCATGACAAGAATATGTCTGGAGGCAATGCCAGTCATTAGACACTGGAAGGGGAAGAATGGCACTGGTACTGGGCTAAGTAGAATTTAGATGAGCTCTTTTTGGTTATCCTCTTTGTAGGGCTATCCAATAATCAGACTATGACTCTCTCTGCAGTAAGATTTTTCTTTAATGCCATTGCATTTTTATTATTATCTCTAATACCTTTTCATTTTTATTTTTGGATGAGAGGCAGTATGCATAAATTAAACATACATATGTTATGAGTCTCAAACAAATTATTAGAATCCATCTAATAATTAGTATATACTTTTTTATATGATGTCCAAAAGGCTTAGCATTTACTGAAATAATGTATCTTGTTTTCTACCCATTTTGGTGAAAAATTTTTAAATTTTTCGGTGGCTGTCAATCAATATACAAATATAAATACATGTAATACTTAGTAGTCTGCTTCATTTCTTGACGATAAAAATACCTGTGGTTAAGGAGAACCTGCCTTTTCTTCTCCTCTTTTCCACTTTTGTTCCTTTCTTACTTTACTTTCTCTCTCCTTCCTTCCTACTTTGATTCTTTATATGTTTCAAGGTGAAATTCATTCTCAAAAGGTAACTAGAGGCTTTCTAGACCTATACATGGTATAAATGCATATCTTTGAACCTCTTATCAAAACATTTATTTTAATAAGTGCTTTCTCTAATTATCCACTTACCAAACATACGTAAACTATCAAATTCCAAAACATAAATAACTTAACACAATAAAGGTTTACTTCATTTCCATGACATAGTCCAAAGAGTCAGAAGTGGCCACAGGGGACATGGGTACTGGGAGGGACTGCAGAATGGAATTGCCCACTAGATCTTTGGTATCTGGTTGGCAAATCCAGGAAGAGTGAAAGCAGGGAGGGTAGTATGGGAAGTTTTCAGGGGCCAGGCTGGAAGTGGGATACATCATTTCTGCCCACAGAATTCACTAGAGTTACAATAAACTGCAAAGGAGGTTAGGGAATGAAATTTAGCCCTGTGGTCAGGAGGCAAAGGTAACTGGGTTTTGTGGGCACAAAGCATTGTCTCTGCCACACCACTACTGAAAAATGGTGTTGGTTACCGTGGCTTATAATGTCTTCAAAAGCAAATTGTTTAAGTGCATATAAAGCATGATTTCATGAACATGTCTTCCTTTCACTACCGCCTGCAGACTGTGACCTAATTAAGGAGAAAGAACAATTTTTTCCAGCTCTGTATCCTACTCAGCGTTTCTGGAGATAATTTAGAAATCTGATACACACATATTTCATCCATTTTTAAAAATTTAGTGGGAATCTTAATAGGTAAAAATAGTTAATAATTAGAGAGGTGGCTTTGTTGTTATTATCTCTATTTATCTGCTTTTTTGCTCTTTAGTCCAGATGAACAAGGTATGAACATCCTTATGGTGCTTATGTTTCGATACCCATCTACTGATAGTGCTGAGCAAATCAAGAAAAAAATTGAGAGGATTTTATATCAAAGTCTGAAGACAAAACAGTTGCCTCTGACTATAAACAAATCATCATTCACACTCACATGTAAGTCCTTTTATCATCTTTGTGGTTCCTTGGCAATCCTCTTTATTTTTCATAAGAATTTAGATCAATGTCTTCTCCCATTTTAAGACTTCACCACTGATATAGCAATGTAAATCTAAAACATAAATTCACTATAAGGCAAATTTTAATTTTGGAATTTATTTTCATATTTGATTAGGTGTTTTGCTAAGGTTTCTAAAATTTTTCCCATGTATCATGTTGGATCTTTGCAAAAGCATGAGAGGGAAAGTATTTTCACCACTGTAAGGAATCTGAGCCTCAAGGAAGATATAAGACAGGGCATTAGCAAGCCTTGGGGGCCAAAATTAAAGCACAGGTGTTCTGACTCCCAGAGATCTTTACAGGTCAGTTCTGGGGATGAGCGCCTATAGTATCAAGAAAACCAACATCTTTAGAAAGGTTTACCACTGTAGGAAGAACCATTGCCATGATCTATGAAGAAGTTCTCTGAATCATTTCCAACTTAAAACAGTTTTGTTCATTTCCTCCTTTATTCCTCACAAAATAAAATCAAAAAAGTTATTTTGTTTTCCCCCAAAAGTAGACAAAAATAAAGATGTTAAGAAATTAAAACCACCTTTAGCTAGTTGGAATCTAAACTGAGATGCATAACCATGGGGTTCCAATGATAAGTTTCATGGTCGAGTACTGTGGCTTTTTAGTTCCTTACCCCCTCCCCACAAACACTAGCAGATGTCTCACATGCGGTAGGTGCTCTGGTTCTGTTCATTGTTCTGATTAAGTACACCAAGGGCAGAGATTCCTGATTTGCCCTTTGGACCAGAAAGTCTGTTCCTGTTAAAGTATCCATGAATTTAAGAAAAAGATTATTTAAAGTTAATTTCTCTGTTTTTTAGAAATCAGGAAACCCCCTTAAAATCCATTTTGAGATAGAATCCTCACACACAGTAATGACAACTTTCATGAATTAGATATAATGAAGAGTGTACTATCTACCTTAAGTGTTAATCAATTATATTCCAAAGTAAAAGATGATATTTTTCAGCATTCCATAAAGGGCAATCTCAAATTAAATTTCAATTCCTGATAATATAATTTCTCCTAATGCATGATCATATATGCTAAAATAAAATATCCATCATAAAAGACATGTCAAAGGGATTTTTTTTACAATTAAAAAATAATTTTTCCAATATTTTTAAAAATAATTTTTCAGACTTCTTGGTCATGCACACTGACTTTTTACCCTACGGGTTATTGTTTTAATATCAAATAATTATATTCTATAACCATACTCCATAACCAAAATTCTACTACAAACATTTTCTTCTGCCACAAATATATCTCCTGTTACATAAAGAGAAGTGAAACGCCCAGGAAACCTCTAGTACAGTTTGGGGTTCATATCCCTTCTTGTGGAGAAGTCAGTGTTCCTGAGGAAATCGTTATATACCTCTCAATTTTCTCTGACAAATAAACAAAACAAACAAACATCAAACCAAAAAAAATGCAATGAAATTGAACTTAAAAGAACGTGAAGAAAAGTTTGAAGGGAAAAAGATGTCACAGAAGGGAGGCATAAAGTGGTATGGGGAGAGTGTCCCTGGACAGGCTGTATATCAGAGCTTCTTCATGCCTCTAGTTCCTGCTGCCTGAGCAGCAACCTTCTACAATATTCACCAGGAGGAAGAATCCCCAGTGAGAGAAGACCATCAACTCGTATTGACTGAATTCCTATTGTTTATAGACCAGGGCCAGAAATGGGGCTGTGAAGAGTCTGTGATGCCCTTGGCTCCCTGGAGCTGCCCCTTTACACTGGCCACCAGGCATGTGACTGACATGCATGGTCTGGTGCACCTAATACAGAGAGCACCAGCTACATGGGAATCAGAGGTTGCCTCTTCCGGTTACGCTAGGGCTCTCAAAGAAGGCAATTAGGGATATTTATCCTTACCATTCTTTCCCAATGTCCTTTGCAGATTTCATAGCAAAAATCAGAAAATAACAAAAATGCTCTCTTTTCATTTCTAAGTAAATTTATACATTTTGGACCAAATCAAATCTGAGTTATGTATACATTCCTTGACTGAAAAATCTAATGCCCTCTTGAAAGATGGATAATAAGCATTTCTTCTAGTGATAATTTGAACAAAATCACATATAAACAGGAACATATTCTTTGAACAACTAATTCAATTTTTGTTTATTGCAGCCATCGACAGCAAAAAGATGAGGAATCTTCTCAACAGCCGTAAGTTCCAAAACCCACCACTGTCTATTTCATAACGAAGATAATGAATCAAAATCACAGAAAAGTTGGAAGAATTCATCAAGTCTTTTTGCTCATCTTATGTTTTTGTAAACCACCTAGTGTTTTATTAATGGTTATTATTTTTTAATGCTTATTTATTTTTGAGAGAGAAAGAGAAAGAGCATGAGTGTGGAAGGGACAGAGAGAGAGAGAGAGGGAGACACAGAATCCAAAGCAGGCTCTAGACACTGAGCTGTCAGCACAGAGCCTGACGTGGGGCTTAAACTCATGGACTGCAAGATCATGACCTGAGCTGAAGTTGGACGTTTAACTGACTGAGCAGCCTAAGCACCCCTCTTGCTGGTTATTTTTAATATTTAAAACATTTAAATTTATAAATTTACACCAAATACAGTTTTAAGTTTTATGACTTGCAGAATGTAGTAAAAGAAAATTCATAGCTTCTTGATATTATGCTTTTTGTGACTATATTTCTAACATTGTATTTTGAACATTTTAAGGTGTATTTATTTATTTTGAGAGAAAGTGTGCATGCAAGCAGGGGAGGGGCGGAGAGAGAAAGAGGAAAGAGAATCCCAAGCGGACTCCACGCCATCAGTGCAGAACCCCACGTGGGCATCTAACCCACAAACTGTGAGATCAGGACCTGAGCTGAAACCTAGTGGGACATGTAACCAACTGAGCCACCCAGATGCCACCTAACATTGTATTTTAATATTCTCTTTAAATATTTCTATTTTAATATTCTCTCAAATTCAAGAAAATGTTTTAAAGTGGTAACTAGTTAGGATTTTTCCTGTTAAATTTCTGTTTTCTTTCATTTTTGTTAAAATATCTGCTGTGTACATTTTCCGCCTTCTCTCAATTTCCTCTATCTCAATTTCTTACAGGATTATTGGGTCATACACTTTCCCCTATAAATTCTATACACATTATTCTGTTTTCTTCTAGTGTTTTGTTGTAGAGGAAAAGTCTAAGACTGCTGCATTTTTTATTTTTACATAGGTTAACTTTTTTGTTCTTGGATGAATGTAGGAAATCTTTATCCTAAATTTTTTGTCAAGAAATCTAGACAATTATATTTTGCACTGAATTTTGACTAGGACATTATGAATGTTTTCAATCTGTACACTGTTTTTTTTTTCTTATTCTGGAAAAATGTTCCATTGTACATTTGATGATTGATTTCCATTTCAATTTTTCTTTTTCTTCTCCCTCAGGAACACCAATGATTTATTTGAATTCCATTTTCTGCTCCCCATATCCATCATTAGTTCTAGTTCCAGTTCAGGTCACTTTCCTCCACATTCCGAAAGATCTTATCAATTCTGTAGTCCCCCAAACCACTTATCTCAGTTGTCTGGTGTTACTTTTCCTCTTCCATGTGGATTTCATATCTGCTATGATATGCCTGTGATATCTAGAATTTTATTTGATTACCGACAGCTCTTTTGTTATGTGTACTCTTCTCGCAGCATATCTTCCCTCTTATGTTTGGCTGCTTTTGTTACATTAAGATCATGTTTACTTGCACAACTTGGCTGGTAACAAACATGTTTCCTAAAATTTTTTGTGGAAGATAACTTTCAGAAATATGTCTGTCTTCTGAGTTTTTATATCATCTGATTTGGGGGTCCCTAACCATACTATACAGTAAGATGCAGGCTTAAGGTTTGATCTTACAAGCAGAGTTTATGAAAACTACATCAGTCTCCCCCTTTGCACCACCAAATGTAGCATTCGCTGATGCCAGTGCTCTTCCTTTCACTGCTTAAATACTTTTTATGAGGCATCTCAGCCCGTTCTTGGTGCTGTAACTAAATATCATAGACTAGGTAGTTAATAAACAGCAGAAATTTGTTGCTCACAATTCTGGAGGCTAGAAGTGTGAGACCAGGGTACCAGAGTGGTCCAGTGGGGACCCTCTTCCAACTCACAGATTTAAAGAATCATCATGCCATGAGCAGAGGGGCTAGAGATCTCTCTGGAGACTTCCGAAGCACTAATCCCATTCATGAGGGCTCTGCCCTCCTGACTTAGCACCTTCCAAAGGCCCTACCTAGTAATACCATCACCTCTAGGAGTTAGGATTTTGACATAAATTTGACAGGTTCACATTCAGACCACTGCATGAGGTTAACTACATTTTCATAGAATTTCTCATCTTTCCTATATCTCTCTACAGGACGGTGTGCCAGAAATGTGGCTTCTGCATACATACATACATAGGAAGAAAAGAGTTTATGAGTCACAGTGGGATGGCTTAACCTATAGTATCTGCTTGGCTGGGAACAAGTGCAGTGTAGCTTAATTTCCTGGACTGGGGAATCCCCATAGCAGTAAGACAATGGCTTTGTCATCTTACCAGGATTCTCCACACCATTCTGGTTCACAAGCTAGAGCTTATATAGTCCAAGAAGTTGCTCTCAAACCCCACTGGCTATTGGAGTTTCTACCAGAATTTATATATACTTTTTTCTTATTTTTCCTTATGTTGTAGTGATTTTGCTCTGTTGCCTTTGAAAAAATACCAGACTCAGATTTTTCATCTGCAATATGAGGATGACACCTAGCATAGGAATTGAGAAAATTAGAGAAAATATATGTAACAGTACATAAAGGGTCTGGCTCACAACTACTACATAGTATTTATATTAGCATTACTTTCATGCATATTTTAAGAGGAATTTGGGAGAGGAAGTATCTATTAGGTACTACCAATATATTAGCCTAGAAATCCCATCTGTTTAATTTCATGGTCACCTTAAACTGGAGCTATTTAACTCAGAGGGAATTATGATGAATCTATAAACATGATTACAGGCGTCTATTTTTAACCTGTTTCTGAAAAAATATTCCTTTTTGAAAAAAACCTAGTATTTTTAATAAAAATATAAATAATTGAAAAGTACATTCATTAATAGTGGTACCTGGCTGCCTAAGTTGGTAAAGCATGTGACTCTTGGAGCCATGAGTTTGTGCCCCAACTTGGGTGAAAGCTTATTAAAATTAAAAAAGAAAGACACATTAATAAAATATATCAATATGTTTTCTAGTCTTATTTAAGGTTGATTTGAATTCTAACAAATTGAGGGTTTCTTGTCAGGGAATCTGATTAAAAAAATTTTTTTTAATGTTTATTTATTTTTGAGAGAGAGAGAGAGAGAGTGAGACGGCACAAGTGAGGAAGGGGCAGAGAGAGAGGGAGACACAGAGTCAGAAGCAGGCTCCAGGCTCTGAGCTATCAGCACAGAGCCCAGCATGGGGCTCAAACTCACGAACCGTGAGATCATGACCTGAGCCAAACTTGGATGCTCAACTGACTGAGCCACCTAGGCATTCCTGTATTTTTTTTAAAACTAGTCTTTCAAATTTTAGAAAACCAAAAAAGGTCTTTATTGTTTAAGACTGTTTAAATTCAGGACTTGCAAAGACTGTGTATAAATTCATGTCAAGGGAGAATCATGACCTGCATTTGGTACTAGGCTCTCTCTCAGGAGCAAGAACACAAGCTTTGATGTAGATCCTCCTAATTTTATGTCCAACTCGTTCACTTACCAGCTGGATGACCTCTAGCACTTTATGATCTGGTTCCAAGGCTCAGTTTCCTCATCTGAAAAATGGCTTGCTATAAATAAATCTAAAACATTTAGCAGAGGATCTCTCTCTCTATATTTTTTTTCATGGTGTAAAATCCTTTTTATTTTTTATTTTTTTAAATATATGAAATTTATTGTCAAATTGGTTTCCATACAACACCCAGTGCTCAACCCAAAAGATGCCCTCTTCAATACCCATCAGCCCTCAGTTTGTTCTCAGTTTTTAAGAGTCTCTTATGCTTTGGCTCTCTCCCACTCTAACCTCTCTCTCTTTTTTTCTTTTTTTTGATGCTCAATAAAATTTTTATCTACCTCTCTATGTATCCATCCATATATGCTTAATATAGAGAGACAGAAGTTAATTCCTAGACTGGATGCCTAGACATGTTAGTAAATATTTCTTCTGAACCTCAACAGGATCAGGAAGATCCCTATAGATTAACCTCAGACACTGAGTACTGGGAAAGGGTTAAAGAACAGCAGGCACATGCACCCAATGTTTATAGCAGCACTATTGACAATAGCCAACCAAAGTATGGAAAGAGCCCAAATGTCCATCAACTGATGAATGGATAAAGAAGATGTAGTATATGGAATATGGAATATTACTTGGTGATCAAAAAGAATGAAATCTTGCCATTTGCAACAACGTGGATGGAACTAGAGTGTATTACGCTAAGTGAAATAAGTCAGAGAAAGACAAATCTCATGATTTCACTCATATGTGGAATTTAAGATACAAAACAGATGAACATAATGGAAGGGAAGTAAAACTAATATAAAAACAGAGAGGAACACAAACCATAAGAGACTGTTAAATACAGAGAACGAACTGAGGGTTACTGAAGGGGTGTTGGGTGGAGGGATGGGCTAAATGGGCAAAGGGCATTAAGTAGGGCACTTGTTGGGATGAGCACTGGGTGTTATATGTAAGTAATGAATCACTAAATTCTGTTTCTGAAATCATTATTATACCATATGTTAACTAACTAACTTGGATTTAAATTAAAGAAAAAAAACAGCAGGCACAATGGACTACCAAAGCATCTGCACCCTATGCAAATCAGGATATGCTTCTTTTCTCTCCCTTTTCACAAAAACAAGCTAACATACATTTCTGTGACAGGCTGTGGAATAAGGATGACATCTTCAAACATGCCTTTACCAGCATCCTCCTCTACTGAGAGGATTGTCCAAGGGAGGGAAACAGCCATGGAAGGCGAGTGGCCATGGCAGGCCAGCCTCCAGCTCATAGGTTCCGGCCATCAGTGCGGAGCCACCCTCATCAGTAACACGTGGCTGCTCACAGCAGCTCACTGCTTCCGCAAGTAAGTTCTTGAGGCTGCTGGGAGTCTTTCCCTAGTGCAATTTCATGTAATTGCACAATACCTTATATTGTTGTGAAGAAAAATACAGTGTACTCTGAAGACGATATTACAATTATCCAAATAGCTTTTAAAATTTTATAAGTGTATTTTTTCTACAGAAATAGTGTAATCTTAAAAATTGTGTTTAAGACAAATCTTTGTACCTTGGTGTTCATGAAAAACTATCCCAACTTTTGTGAACCAGTGTGGATGTCCTTGACATCATGAAAATGTTCTTGACAGCATGTCAGGAGCCCCAGGCCATCTCTCTCTGACACTAACCAGCTGGATCTATCACATACCTGGGCAAGCCATTTAACTTCTGAGTTTCAGTGTCCTTATCCATAAAGTATGGATTGAGCTGGGCCTTTTAAATGAGGTCTCCTTTCTGGCACATAATGCATGGAGTGATAGGGTATTCCTATAATTTATTTTTTTAATGTTCATTAATTTATTTTGAGAGAAGGAGATAGAGATATCAGGTGGGAAAGGGACAGAGAGAGAAAGAGAGAGAGAATCCCAAGCAGGTTCTGTGCTGGCAGCATGGAGCCCAACGTGGGGTTCGAACTCACAAACCATGGGATGATGATCTGAGCTGAAATCAAGAATCAGTCACTTAACCAACTGAGCCACTCAGGCCTCCTGGGATAGGGTATCTCTATTTGATCTACTCAATTGGTTTATGAGTTCCTTAAGGACTGAAATCACATATGTCTTCTTATCTACCAGAATTCTAGTTTTCAAAAGAAATCTTCAGCCCTAAGATTTCTGCATCAAATAAAACATTCCTTTAAAGTATAAATAAGTAAAACAGCCTTCCCCATCTCCAGCTCCCCACCATGTCCCTTTCCTCCCCCTCCCCACTCCCACACCCACCAGTCCTGCTCATCCTGAAGCAGTGCAGAGTACTTTGAAAATTACTGATCTTTCTGGTTTTTCACTAAGAACTTTATCATTCACCAGCATTGTAATCCTGTATGAATGAGGAAATCCCCTTTATGAGTTCTCCTCTGTGTGATTTCCTTCTACATAAGTTTCCTTTACATAGAGAATTTCAAGTTTATATATATAGTATTTCTAGTCATTCCTCACAGGAATAATTAGAAAAAGAGGGAACTGGACTTTGAGGACAAATAGGGAGGTAAAGAGATAATAGGACTAGACAGAATTTCCTTGTAATACAAGCTCGTGAGAGAGAAAAACTTCTGTGTGAAGGGAGAGCCTGAAAAATACTAAGAGGGACTGAGAAAGCCAGATCAAAGGGATTGGGGGGTAGGAAAGAACCTCTAACAGCCTGACATGGAGTTAAATCTGCTTAGCCCTTGAATATTGGGGTTGTGTATGGACAGAGGGCAAAAAAACCAAACCTGTATACACATGAGGGTTTGTGAAGCAGGCCAGATTATACTTTGTCCCAAAGATCATGGTAAGACCCAGAAACAAGAGCCAACAAGTGAGTCATAAAGTTAGAATGGATGAAGTATCTGATACACAGGGAAAATGCCTCCTACTATCCATATTACCCAAAACAAAATGATTTTCTACACATTTCATTGAAATTATAGAAGAAAGAGAATCTGAAGAGTTTTTAATGAACAAGGAATTAGAAGATTGACAATTAATTATAAAATACCCATTACTATTATTAATCTAAACAAAGCATGGAAATTCCAAAATATCTTTAAGAGCTTTTGTACTCGCATTTGTCTCATTAATATTTTAAACTCTCTGCCTTAAGGCCAACAACTGCAAATTCTCTCACCAGAGAGATTTTTCAGGAGCATAATCCCAATAGTTGCGAGAAATAGTCTCAATCTTTTTTAGATGACACAGGTAAGCATCACAAATCTTACCCTGTGATTTTCTTTGCAGAAATAAAGACCCAAGTCAATGGATTGCTACTTTTGGTACAACTATTACACCACCTGCAGTGCAACGAAGCCTGGGGAAAATTATCCTTCATGAAAATTACCATAGGGAAACAAATGAAAATGACATTGCCTTGGCTCAGCTTACCAACCGAATTGAGTTTTCAAATATAGTCCAGAGAGTTTGCCTCCCAGATTCATCTATAAAGTTGCCACCTAAAACAAGTGTATTTGTCACAGGTTTTGGATCCATTGTAGATGATGGTGAGTGGTTCAACCTAATATACTTAGTACACAATTGTCTTGAGCTCTAACAAGCTGTCCTAGAGAATCTCTCTTTAGACTTTTCATAAAAATAATGATGGTTCCAATGTGTACAGCCCAGAGCAGAACAGGAATTTGTAGGTTAAAAAGGAATCAAGTCCCATTCCTTGAGTTCACAATTAATTGGAGCAATGATGAAAAAGGGGTGAGGCTAACTGAGAACAGCATATCAGACTACTTTAGGTGCTACAAGAAGGGACAAAATACTATGGGACTATAAGGGAGTAAATGATTCTGAATTGTATATTTCCCAATGTAGAAGCTCCTAGTTAGCATATACTTCAGATCACAGTCTTACTGATAACTTTTTCTTTCTCTTTTCTTTCTTTCTTTCTTTCTTTCTTTCTTTCTTTCTTTCTTTCTTTCTTTCTTCCTTCCTTCCTTCCTTCCTTCCTTCCTTCCTTCCTTCCTTCCTTAAGTACTTCCTCATTTAATGGGGATTTATGATGACCATAAACATAAAAGTGTTTTGTGAATGTTTTGAGAATTTTCATTTTGATTGTTTAATTTAACATACATTTCTTTTCACCTGTCACCTCCTGGTTGGTTCAAAGACATCAGTTCTAAAATTTTATAAATTGAAGACCAGAATTTAATATTTCTAGGTACCAGTTCATTTCACTCTAAATAGAGAGATTAATTGAATATTTTAAAATGGGAAATAAGGGGTGCCTGGGTGGCTCAGTCAGCTGAGTGTCCAACCCCTGATTTTAGCTCAGGTCATGATGTCCTGGTTACTGGGTTTGAGCCCTGTGTTGAGCTCTGTGCTGACAACATGGAGTCTGCTCAGGATTCTCTCTCCCTCTCTCTTTCCCTACTCACATACTCTCTTTCTCAAAATAAACTTAAAAAAAAACAGATAAAATAAAATGGGAAATAAATGTTTAAGGTTCTGTCAAAGATATCCTGAAAAAATTAAGAGACAAATGTTAATATATATTTACATTTTTTATAATGTTTATTTATTTTGAGAGAGAGAGAGACAGAGCATGAGCGGGTAAGGGGCAGAGAAAGAGGGAGACACAGAATCTGAAGCAGGCTCCAGGCTCTGAGCTGTCAGCACAGAGCCCGATGCAGGGTTCAAACACATGAACTGTGAAATCATGACCTGAGCCGAAGTCGGACACTCAACCGACTAAGCCACCCAGGCACCCCTGCTAATATTTAAATCTGGATTTTTTTTCTTGACAGAACTCTATTATATGTGAAATTTCCCAAATGCCCCATGCATCTCTAGCGTGACTTTGTGAGATGTTGTTATAAGTCTCTTTTTGTGTTCTCTTATCACTAGTCCAAGACTATTCACCAGCAGCTTCAATCTGGAACCATATGCTATTTACCTTCTTCTAAAATCTAGTCTTGCTTTGTACTGGCATCACATTTATGGCATATTGTGGGCATTGGTTATTTTTCCCATGCTTCAAGGCACCTCTAAATAATTTGCCACAGCACAGAGTAGGGAACATAGCTCTGTGCAGCTCATGTACTGGTTTTTACTTGAATATCTTTCAGAAAATCAATGTACTTGCCTGAGCCTTGATTTCCTTACACATAAAAGGCTACTGGTTAGTCAAGATCAGTGTGATGAACCCTCTCCTCATGAAAAAAAAAGTGTAGACACACACACACACTATTACATGTAGTTGTAAGGATTTCTCCTTTTTTTTGTTTATTTCTGAGACAGAGACAGACAGACTATGAGTGGGAGAGGGGCAGAGAGAGATGGAGGGACACAGAATCCAAAGCAGGCTCCTGGCTCTGAGCTGTCAGCACAGAGCCCGACGAGGGGCTCAAACTCACAGACCGCGAGATCATGACCTGAACTGAAGCTGGACGCTCAACCCGACTGAGCCACCCAGGTGCCCCAGTTGTAAGGATTTCTAATGGCTTGAAGATTCACAGATATGATATAATATTGGGGTATGCATATGCATGGTTCCTTGAATTTAGACATTTATGATACAGAACATAAATAAGGCAATAATTAATTATAATTAATGTTAATAAAATAATCTTTTGATTTTGTGCTTTTGTTCCTAGAAATATACAACACATACTTATTCCATGTCTTAGATACAGTTATATTCAAAGAACATATTTTTTGCTTGTGTGTGTGTGTTTGTATGTGTGTGTTTATATAATAGGACCCACGCAAAACAAACTTCGGCAAGCCAGGGTGGAAACCATAAGCACGGATGTGTGTAACAGGAAGGATGTGTATGATGGCCTGATAACTTCAGGAATGCTATGTGCTGGATTCATGGAAGGAAAAGTAGATGCATGTAAGGTAAGTCCAAAGTCAAGTTCAAAACTTTGAAAAGAAAATTCCCATTAGCTATTTATAAATTTGGCATACATTTCCCCTAGCAGAAAAAAGTCATCTATTTCACCAAGAATTCAGCTTATTTAATAATCATAATTTAAAAAGTTCTTGTATTAAGTATTTACTGTATGTCAAGCCAAGTGCTTATTTCATTTAAAATAGTGAAATCAAAGAGGTACGATTTTTACAAATTGGGAGATTAAAGTCTATTGCTCCCTATTTTTGGTTCAAACAATTACTCTTCTGTTCTATTGTTATTTTCTTAAACAGAATTGGAAACAAAAGACAGAGAAACCTCTCCTCTGAAGATCACCTTCTTCAGCTCTGGCATCATATCTCATGTATCTTACTTTCATCTCCTGGCCTCCAAGTGTCTGTGTCCCTCCCACTATTAATGATGTTAACACCTGAAACAGGTTTCTTGTCCATCCCAAGCCTGCATTATTAACACTGGCTCATTTAAATGCTGGATCCTTAGTTCCTAGACCTCCTACTCCCATTGATCTCCACTTCTGAGCCACATTTCTAGGGCCACATTTTGAGCCTTTCATCTCTAAGAACACTGATTCCCCAATCTTCCTATTTAACTTCCTGCCTGCATGTCAAGCTATTCCTGCTCCCTTGGCCATACCCTTTATATTATACCCTTGTCTACCCATCCTCACTCCCCAACTTACACAGCCTACACAAATGTACATTATGTCCCTTCTTTGTTTTATCTTTACCTTCACCTTCTATTGCCATCCAACAGACAATTTATTTAGATGGTTTATTGTCTGTCTCTCCCACTAAACTAGAATATAAACTTCAAGAAGGCACGGATTTGGGGGGGAGTCTATTTAATTCACTATTGTATTAACAACACCTAAATCAGTGTCTGGCACAGATATTTGTTGGCCAAATAAAATACCACTTTTCTTCAACTTCATAAAGACCTATAGACCATCGCTTCTCTGCTTTATCACATTCCATTAATCCTTTCTTCCATTGTCCACTTGTCCAATTTAGATTTCACTATTAATCATTTTTTGAACACTTTTGCTAATATCCTAAGTTCTCTTGTTGATCTGTCTTTTCCGTGTTTCTGTCTGACGAAGTCCCAAAACCGGAAGAACTTTACAATCTACTCTCTCTCTCTGCCTGCACCAAGGATGTCAAATGCTCCTGGAAAAAATACAACACAACACATTGGTTCCACTTTAGGTTTCAGATAACAAAAGTGACAATCCTACTATTTTTTTTTCCAAATCTACCTTTCTCTGAACTTACTCAACATTTTCCACTTTCCTTAACTTCTGGTTTTTTTCAACCTCTTTATTTTCAACTGATAATTTTGCTTCCCAGTTTTCAAAGAAAAGTAGAAATCATGAGTGAAGAATTGCCTCATCTTCCAACACCATGAATGCAGACCTGCCTTCATCTGAACCCATAGTTAACATAGTTAACATTTCTCTTATACCTAGCTCCTTCTCTACTCATATCTCTCAAGTTAGGGGGGAAGAACCTCTAACTTTTTCTTGACTTATAATGCCTCCAGCTAGCACTGCATCTTATCTCTTTACTGTGAAATATTTGGGAAAATGTCTATATCCATTGTCTCAATTTTCTCACCTCTCACTAACTTTTCAAACCATTTCAATATGATTTCTGCCCTTTCACTTCAAAATAGCTCTTCCTGAGGTTTTCACTAACCCACCAATGCCCTTCAGTAAATTTATTTTTGTCCTATTCCTTTTTTTCCCCCTCTTAGCACCATTTAATAATGCCTACCACTCCCTCTTTCTTGTCTTCCTTGGCTTATAATGATTTTCAACTTACACCTCTGTCTACTTCTTCTCTGTTTCCTTTTCAGGTTCATTCTCTTAATCTCAGCCATTAAATTTTGATCTATTCTATGTCTGCTCCTCTTTTTACTCTATACTTTCTCCCTAGAGGATCTGATTTTCCTCTTTAGCTTCAAATGCCATCCTTTGACAGATGATTCATGAATTTATACGTTTAGCCCCAACCTCCCCTTTTATCTCCAGATTTATATATTCAACTCCTACTTGACAACTCCCCTTGGATATTTCAAAGATATCTCAAATTCAAAATGTTGCACCTGATTCTGTTCTTTTTCCCTCCCCACCTGACCTTCTTCCTTTATTTTGTCTCTGTGAATGGCATCCCTTTTCACTCTGTTAAAGCAGAAAACTAGAAGACATTCTAGTTTTCTTTCCCTTCCCCATACCCAACAGATTACCTAATCCCATGGATTTTACCTCCTTTTCCCTACTTTTTCCTCACACTCCCCGATCTAAAGGAATTATTCATCTAGCTCATTTCCTTATATTCACACCTATGCTCCTATAGTCCATTAGTCAAATGAAAGCCAGGATGATTTACAAGATGTTAATCTGATCTTGTAAACCACCTTCTTAAAACACTCCAGTGGTTTACCTTCAGTCTTAAGATAGAAAATATAACTTCTAAGCAAGACCCTCAGGGTTTCTCCAGGACTAGTTTTCTTGACCTTTACAGACTCATCACAGTCACTTGCCCCCTTGTTATCTTCTCTTCAGTACTCCTTTTTATCCACGCTGCCCCAGGCTTTTGCATATGCCAGGTTTCTTCATGTCACAGAGCATTTGCAGTACTGTTCCCTTTGCCTAGAACATGTTATATAGCCACCTCCCTTGTCATAAAGGTTAAATTCTTTAGATATCAGCTCAATTACATCTCATCAAGGAAAACTTTCCTGACCTCCCTGACCAGTCCTATTCCCCTATGTATGCTTCCATAGCATTTACCATAGTAGTCACCTTGCATTTATTTGTGGGCTTGTTTACTTTAATTTGAGAGACAGAGACAGAACATGAGTGGGGAGGGGCAGAGAGCAAGAGAGACACAGAATCTGAAGCAGGTTCCAGGCCTGAGCCTGGGACACATAGCTGGAACTTATTAAGTACTTCACAAAAGAATAAATGAATGAGGTAGAACAGACACAGAGAGCTTACATATTTTACCCTAAGTCACATAGACAGTAATTGATAGAGCTAATCCTAAAACATAAGCGGTTCAAATACCAAGACCACACTTTTAACCTCTACATGTATATCTGTTTATGTACTTAACTGTCCTTATTCCAAAACAGATTTAGGAGTGTTTATATAAAATTCAGCAAGCAAGCATAATTATAATTAGGTGCATGAAAGCCAAGGAGACCAAGAATCAGTCTATAACATTGAGAGTCTAGCTAAGAATATTCGGAGATCATCAAAACTTTCCACCTATTCCCCTATATACTAACTTCATATTTAATATTTTGTATATATACTTACTAACCCATGCAAAAAGCGTCTAATGAAACTAGCAAGGGGGCACCTGGGTGGCTTAGTTGGTTAAGCGTACAACTCTTGATTTCAGCTCAGGTCATGATCTCATGGTTCCTGAATTTGAGCCCTGCATCAGACTCCATGCTGACGGTGTGGAGCCTGCTTGGAATTGTCTCTCTCCCTCTCTCTCTGCCCCTCCCCAACTTATGCTAGCGCTCTCTCTCTTTCTCTTTCTCTCTTTCTCTCAAAATAAATAAACTTAAAATAACCTAGGACTTAAAAAAAAACAAGGATGCTGAACCAGAAATAATGTAACCATTGCACTTTAAAGTTTAGAATAAAATTTTAACTCAATTCAGAGAAACATTATATAATCTATCTCTAGTCTGGCTGCATGTTCTGCATGCCAGTTTCCTTTTTGTCTGTGGAAGGGAGATGATTGCAGTGACCTACCTCCCGAGTAAGAGTTTATAATTCTAAATATATTTTTGTTTTTTCTCAAGGGCGATTCTGGTGGTCCTCTGGTTTATGATAATCATGACATCTGGTACTTAGTTGGTATAGTAAGTTGGGGACAATCATGTGCTCTTCCCAAGAAACCTGGGGTCTACACAAGAGTGACTCAGTATCGAGGATGGATTGCCTCAAAGACTGGTATCTAGTGTGAATTGTCTATGAATTATATGCATGGCATATGAAGCTGAAATTCCTGCATATTGTATATTATTTATATTCATGCGGTTTGGATCAGTGCTTTTTCTGGATGTCAAGAAATCCTCTGGCTCAGACCTATGTAATATCATGAAGTGGTCTTTGCACACAAGTGACCGAACTCTTTCTCTACCCTGTGGGAGGAAGACAGAGAAAATGGCAATAGCACCAACTCCTCACAAGGGAAACTGTGGTACTTATAATAAGAGGACTATTTATAATGGTTTCCCCCAGTGGAAGACAAGGAACACCATTTTTCACAGGATATGATGAGCTGCCAGGGCTGCCAAAAACTTACTCAGAGTATATCCTGGAGCACCTGTGACTCTTGTATCAAACAGCTGTCTTCCCTGAGAATTCAGAGCTTCAACATTCAAAGACTGATGGCTGGACGTTCACTGGCTAGAATGGAGAAGCATGGAATTACAATATAACTTGAACTCTAACCTGTGTTTCTAAATAATAATACAAAGCATTATCATTAATAAGACTTGTGATTTAGAAGATGTTTGGGTGTACCTGAACTTGCTGTTAACACTTACATACACAAAGACTAGCTTCAGGATAAAAGCTGTATTGTGAAGGAGTGTTTCTGATTTATTCTTTAACAGCATCTTGCCATCCATATATCAATTGAAGTCAGGCCAGAAAGAAGAAAAAGAAGAATCTTGGGAGCATTTTTCCATGTGTACGAGGAGGATAAAAAGAACTGATGGGACATAGGCTAGTTGAGTTGCTTTCAAATGATTAAGGGCAAGAAAAACACACCTTAGATTTTTGGTGGAATGAGCTATCCAATTATTTATTTAGACATATGTACAGCAGCATACAGTAACTGGTGCTTTTGTAAGCATAGAATTGTAAAGTCTTCAGCTCTCTGCCAGGTCAGATATCTATCAGGTTGGGAGAATTGATTTGCGTAAGCACTTCGGACAGTGCCTCACATATATTAGGCACTATGTGGATATTTCCTGTATGTGGAGGAAAGGAATGCCTCCATGAGTTTTAAGATAAATTAACTTTGTCAAATGAGTGAATGGCTTTGGGACTTAAATACAGCTCAGAGTCTAATGGCAGAGAGCACAGCCTTTGGAACCAGACTGCCCAGGCTAAACGTTGGCTTTGCCACGTATGAACTGTGTGTCCTGATGCAGGTTTCTTGACATCTCTGTGCATTAGCACTTTTATCTCTACAATTAGAATAAAATAATACCTACCTCACATGGTTGTTATGAGGATTAAATGCATTAGTAAAAGTAAAGCACTTGGAACAGTGTCTGCACACAGTAGTCTCTCAATATGAACTAGCTACTGTCAATTATTATTAATGTGCTTTGGACTCAATAAAACAGCATATTTTTTAAAAGCAGTCCCTTCTTTAAAATCATGTAATTGATTTAAGAATGCTTAAATAACACTGTAAAAAAAAACCCTAAGTGATCTACCGGATTTTCAAAATCATGTTTTGATATCTCAATATGTTTAGGACTATGTCTGGTTATAGACATAGTTGTAGGGTATGTGGTCATCAGTCACCGGGGTTGTGACTACAGAGATGCAGCAGTATTCATCTTCAGGGTTCACATGTACGACCAAAGTGCTTGATTTCTTGTTCTGATATATCAGAGAAAAATCTAGCCTTTCTATTTCTTTAATGACAAAGTTTTGTTAATTTACATGTATGTATGTTTATCTGTAATATATGTAAACAAGATAAATATAACTTAAAAACTTTCCTAGTTATCATTTACATCTTAATATTGAGATACAATAAACACAAAAGGGTCATCCACTCACACTCTCCTTTAAAAGGAAAATGTCACCACATTTCTGAGTTGATGACTGCTAATAACTAAATATCAACAGAAGCAGAGTAAAAACTTGAATGTTTATACTTCCTTCTATGCAGAGAAACAAAAGCTTCCTAGAGAATATTTAGCATATTTAAGATGTATTTGATTCATAATAGACCTTTTTATATTAAAGCTAAACATAGTCTTTTGTAGAAAGAGGAAAACAAATCTGTCTACAAAATCAATAAATTTCTACTGTGTAAGTTCTCTAACAATGAATATATGCTTTTGTGTAACTATATTTACATTTCATAAGACTGATAGCTTTTTTGCATAGAAGTGCCTGTGAAACTGCACACTGATTTAAATGATTCAATGCTCAGTTCAAATTCAATTCAGTGACATTTTAACACAAATGAGAGCAATAAATACAAAAGGCCATAAGTAAATCTGAGAAATGGAAAAGTGGATTTTTAAAACAGGATTCATATGTCCTATTTTTAGTTTGATACCTGATCTGTTGAGTGGTATTATAGGAGTCATGCAATGTATTTTACCTCATGTTTTCCATCTACCAAATGGGACATTAACTATCTACCTCATGGGACTGTTGTGAGGCTTTCCTGTTGAATAATAAGTTGAAAAGTCAAAGAATGTTTAAAGCCTGCTAAACAAATGTGAAGTGTGTTATTGTAAACTGATATCAGTACAGATGATGGTGCAAATACATTAAGATTGTAAAAAAAGGTTGTATTTTTTAAAATAGTGTTCACATTTTTACTGATAAATAGTATTGCTTTGTGAATTTTGCAAAAATATTGTGGTTAAAAAAAACAAAAACAAATAACAAACAAACCTGGGTTTTGCCTCCTGTGTTGTAAATGTTATAGTAATACTCTCATCTTAAAAAAACAAACAAACAAAAACCACTAAAATTTGCTTGACATATTGTTTTGAAAGACAGGTCAAATCCATTAAACTGACAGTAAACAATACAGCACATAATCCCTGTTGAATCCTGATGGCATTTGGGGTGCCATAAGAACTAAAGGGTTCGTTTTTAATGCTAGAACAACAATGGACCAAAATTTTTGCAATGAAATTCATAATTCAACAGTAAGAGTAAAAGTACATCAATGGGAATCTACCCTCTCCAACTGAATAAATCTGTCACTTTGTTAATATGTTTGTTTGAGGGTGAGGGGATATATTCAAGGCATTCCTTCATGCACTCATGAGAGTGAAAAATAACCTTGTTACAAATGACTGGAACCCTTGTGGCCAGTCTAGTCTTCCCCCACTACTCTCATCTGTTATGTGGCTGTCACTAGCCAGGAACATTACAGTTCTAGAAGTCGCAGGAATTAGATTGTTGCCACCTAATGTTTCTCTGTGCAAAAAAAAAAAAAAAAAAAAAAAAAGTGAGGAAAATTAAATTCACATAGTATTCAGCAAAATTTCATTGGACCAAAACAGTTTTACTGTTAAGACAATCAACAAAAGTATATCCAACTATACCTAAGGAAAGGAGGATAATTTTAACGAGGCAAAGCTGAAGAGCTAGGTAAATTGGCAGCAAATTTAAAACCTTAATATGGTATAAATTAAAAATCTAGATTATATTTTTAAATAACGAGCAGCAAAAGATTTTGAACTCTACTAAAACAACCAATGTCTTTCTCTTTGCTCTTTTCACTGCCTCATTAGAAAATCTGTTTTATGAATAGATAAAACACAGCCCACTAAAATTCAGCAAATTAAAATTTTTGATTGAGTTGGGTTTTTTTAATGTTTATTTATTTACTTTTGAGAGAGAGAGAGGGAGTGCATGAGCAGAGGAGGGGCAGAGAGAGGAGAGAGAGAGAATCCCAAGCAGGCTCCACACTCAGCACAGAGACAAACCACCGACTGAGCCACCCAGGTGCCCTAAGTTGTTTCTATAAATACTTACAATAAACATTCTTCTACAGATTTCAATATTTTCCTTGCCTTAAAGTTTTAACATGGCTAATAAGAAATGCAATCATGTCATAAAATTAAAAATCATGTCACAAAAATTAAAAACTTTGCTTCCAACTGCTTCAATCTGTGAAATGCAACATTAATCTACCTACCTCATGATGTTTATGAAACTTTCCTGTTGAATAATACCATCTAAAAATCAGAGAATATTTAAAACCTGTTTGAAAAGTGCAAAGTTTATTGCTGGACACCGATACCAGCATGGTTGATGCCAAACTTGCACTAAGATTGTCATAAATTTTTATACAGTGTTACCATTTTCATTTATCAATACTAGTTGCTTTGCGTATTTTGCAAATGCCAGTGTTTTGTTGAATTATATTTAGTATTTTCTTTTTGTTAATGTTTTATTTATTTTTGAGAGAGAAAGAGATAGAATGTGAGTGAGAGAGAGGCAGAGAGAGAGAGAGAGAGAGGGAGAAACAGAATCTGAAGCAGGCTCCAGGCTCTGAGCTGTCAGCACAGAGCCCAAGGCAGGGCTCGAACTCCAAACTCAGAGATCATGACCTGAGCCAAAGTCAGATGCTTTAATCAACTGAGCCACCCAGATGCCCCTTTAGCATTTTCTTGAAAAGAAATAATACATAATCCAACTCATGTGTATTATTATTGCTAATTTATTGCAAAAAGAAAAATAGGCAAATTAAATTGTTGTTCACTTGATAGCTTTAAGAATGATTATAATCCAAATTCATTTCATTTAAAGCATATTTTACTATAACATGTTAGAGAACTCTATAATCAATCTAGTGGCAACATTTTATTTTATTTTGATTTTAAATGTTTATTTATTTTATTTTTGAGAGAGAGAGAGAGAGAAAGAGCAGGGGAGGGGAAGAGGGGCAGAGAGGCAGAGAGAATCCCAAGCAAGCTCTGCGCTGTCAGCTTAGAGCCTGAAAGGGGCTCCGACTCACAAACCTCAAGATCATGACTTGAGCCAAAATCAAGAGTTGGACACTTGACCAACTGAGCCACCCAGGCACCCCTCTGCTGGGAACATTTTAAAAGCTATTGTGTAGTTGACAGTGGAAAATATCAAAGGCACTCCAAAATTAGCATTTAACAAAGTCTACTTTAAGAGTCTGCTTTGTAATATGTTAGTCTATATTTGGATTATTAAAAATTCTTTAACAAAGGTATGCAATAAAGAGTAAGCTAACCAGTTGTCATAGCTTTCCTTGAAGTTCTATTTTTATATATTTTGGTCCATTGTCAGAATCTATATCCCTACTTTTATTTAAAAAATGTAGTTTCGTAAATAAGGAGATCATCCCATTGGATCTTTCTTCTCTTTCTACCCCAAACCTAGGTATTGTCTGTAAGAGATGCTCAGATGTCCCCCTTTTAAATATTTCCAGGAAGAGAGATTTCATAAATGCATGGGATTGCCTTCCTAATGGTTTTAATAACCCCCTTTGTCTGTATTGTCAACCAAGGAGAAGCGGCTGTAAAGCAACCAGAAGTGTTGACTTGGGGTCTTAAGGATTGCAATCCAGGAGACAGAGTGGACAGAAATTAAAAAGTGTGCTCTGGAGGTGCAAGCGGGGAGTGCAGAGTTACCAAGGCAAAAACCACAAGGTGACACAACTTGTTTCAATGGAATTATGATTGGTGCTGACAGAGTTAAACTATCTAACACACTTATTGGCTACTTAGCTAATAGATGGGACCTTATCTCTATTTTAGTCCGAAGTACAGGATGTGTTCCAGAAGGCGGTCCACGTGTAATGGACAAGTTGCTGCTGACAAAAGTAAAAAATCCGTGGCGCTCCAAAAATGGAAAGAGGCATGCATAAACTGCTTCCTCAGGGTCTTCCCAGCCCTATTTTGAATGACTCTCTTAGCAATGCTTACTTTACCTTTGAAATCTTTCACAGTATTCAAAACAAGCACTTTTTGCCGAACCCCAAACCTGTATCCTCTTGTTTAGATATAAGTGGAGATTACTGAACTCCTGGGATTCACTCCACTAGTGTTTGTCCTACAAGTGATAATCCTCAGGGAAAGAGAATTAGAAAACCAAATGAACTTAGGCTGAAGTGCACTATGGAGAAAAGAATTTAAAAATGGAGAGGAGAGATCAAAAGAATCTGAAAGTAAAAGGGAAGCCATTGGAAAGACAAATATTAAGTACCAGCTACTTAATAAAAGTTTCAGAGAAAATAAAATAGTTGGACTACAGAATAAAATATTTTTTTAAAGTAAAGTAAAGGGATGATTGATTTATCTCTTGAAAAAATACTATAGGAACATTATAACTATACTTTTTGAGAGAGTGCACACAATTGTATTGGCTTAACTATTTCTGTTTTTATCTTCTAATCCTTATGTATATTTTACAAAGTTGACGTTAAAGCATATATAAAATTATGGGGTTTTTTTCTGAGATCACATTATATATTTTTCAATGACTACGTGTTTGGTATAATTATTTTTTCAGGGCTACCTTTGAGTTGCTACATCAAATTGTTACACAGACCTTGCTCAGAATGACAGGTTAGTCTACTGTCAACCAAATTTTATACTAGGGTCATGAGCTATAACCTAGGCATCCTTCCCTTCCTCACTCCATGAATCCCCTAGCCCTGCACCAAATGAAGAGCCCTGTAATCACCTACCCTTTCCACCTTTGCTTCTTTCCCATTATGCCTATGGTTTCTTTTCCTCCTCACACTGTTCTTTTTCTTCCCTCCTTGGTTTAAAACCTCTTTACTACCCTCTTTCTCAGCTGATTCCCCTGAGTCTTCCTTGCTTCTTTTTATTAAAATATTCCTAGACCCTCAACCTTTTCACAGAATGCTCCCCCACCAGCTTACCAAAATCTGGATGCCCGTATCTAACATATCCCTTCATTTTAGGCTTCCCAAGTGATTGTCCTTTTTCTCTGGCTGTAGTATTCAGTCAGAATTCCTCCAACTCTTAATTATAAGCTTCTAAATACTTGTGTAGTCTTCCAACAATTACTGCTACACACTAGTATAAAACATGTAGTATTTTTAGTATATAGGCTCATACCTCTATCTATTCCACACATTGTGCCTCCTAATTACTGCCAACCTCTTGATCACTCCTCACAATTATTGACTTACTAGGTGTCTGCTCAAAATAGATCTCTCTCCCTAACTTCTGTCTTCATTGTAGTCAATTTCAACAGCCAAGTGGATAATCCACACTTAGTTTCAATTCTTTGAACTCATAAATCCAAATGACTCTAACTTCCAAATGACCCCGCCTCCATAATCCCCTGCCTAGATTTTTGGAAGAACTCCAAAATGATCTTCCTTCTCCAACTTCATGTCCTCTAGTCCATTCTCCTGCACTTCTGTTTCAATTACCTCTAATTTCTCCATCTCCTACAGAAGAGATACTTAATTTAGAGCCCAACAACTTGGATAGAAAAAAAAATCTTAACTTTATTTTCACTAACTTTTAACAGAAATTTGCTATTTCTTTCTATTGTAAAATAGGCATAAAAAACCCAAAAAACAAAAATAAAAATAGTAACATAAGTTATATCAGTGACTTTGTCACCAAGAGAGATTATAGATATTTTTACTTCATTTAACAGTTGTTACATACTTATCAGAATATGTTTATGCTCATCGCAGCTTTGAAACTATGTTATTCAACATTGCTAAATCCTATGATTTAATATGTTAATGGAAAAACATATTTATTACTGTCACAAATTTAAAATTTTTCCCATAACTATACTACTATATATTGGTTTCCCTATAATTCTGTGTATTCTATTTTATGCATCTAAAAAAAAAACACACATTTTTAGGAGAAGGGATCCACCGCCAAAGATAGACATGGCATTAAAAGAAATTAAGAGACCTTGACCTATAGAGTAAAAAACAAAATCCATTTTCTTGATGTTAAAAAATTTCACGATTATACTCTTCCTATTTCCATTTTAATCTCCCATCTTGGCTTCTTCCTTTTGCCATTCTTCACTTCAGTTTTTAAAAAGGTACCGCTAGTCCTTTAAATACACTGTAATGTTGCATCGCAAATGAACCCTTTTGCATAGAAGCTACCCCACCCCCATCATTTTAGCAAGTGTGCTTTCTGAAACTGTTATACCAACTGACCATATTCCCAGAGTATATGATGTTAAATTTTCACTAAAATCTACTAACATTATTAAACATATAGGTTAAAGGATAGAAAATAATATTTTCTTTTAATGTTGTGGTAGGTAGGCAGAATTCTGAAATGGTCCTCCAAGATCTTCTGTCCTAATCTCATTGTAAATAAAATGAGATACACATGTCCATGATAATGTTACATTACATGGCAAAAGGAACTTTGTAGATATGATTAAGATTACTAATCAGTTGACTTTGAATTAATAAAAAAGGAGGTTTTCCAGGTAGGTTTAATCTAATCTTTTAGAAGTAGAGAATTTCTCTTTCTGGTAGAAGAAAAGTCAGAGATTCTAAGTATGAGAAGACACACTATTTCTTGCTTGAAGATGGAAAGAACTGTGTATCAATTGCAGATAGCATTTAGGAGCAGAGCAGTCTTAGCTGACAGGCAGCAAAGGAACAGGGAACTTAGCCTTTCTGCAAGGAACTTAATTCTGCCAATGACTGGAATGAGCCGGAACATGATTTCCCTCCATAGCTTCCACAAAAGAACCTAGCTGAGCTCATACCTTGCTTTCCACCTATGAGACAGAAAGCAGAGAACAAAGTTGAACTTGCCCAGACTTCTGATCAGCAGAATAAAAACAGATAACAAATGGCTGTTGTTTTAAGTGGTTAAGTTTATAGGAATTTGTTACTCATCAATATAAAAATTGGCAAAGATATAGAATTTTTATTTATTAGCTAATTTGAACACTTTGTCCATATATCACTTATCAATTGTAATTATTGTGTGTTCCTGTCTTGCCAAAAACTTTTTTTCAAAACAAAAGAGGGATGGAAATGTGAGTGAATGTGGATTGTCAAATCAACGTTATAAAAGAAAGTACCACATGTCCAAGTGTTTGCAGAGGTGCTGATAAGTGCATTTTCATTCAAAGACATCAAAGTTTCTAGCCTCAAATGTTTCACTCTTTAACAGGAGAGATGGATCCATAGACCTGAAAATAAGAAAAAGTAAAACTAGATGCCAGCTTGAAGGGAAAGCGAGGGGTTGCTCAGATAGTGTGAGAGCCAGGGAAATCTGGAGGAGTCATCCGAGAATGTAGGCTTTCAAAGTCTCGGGACTCTGTGTAGACGGATTCTAATTAAATTACTTGAATCTTACAGTGAGGTGGATTTTGAATTGAGAACTGTGCAAGAAAGAAGGGAAAGGATATTTTAGGCACGTGGGCAAAGACACAATAGGAAAAAAAAAAGGACTTGATAAACAGAAACGAAAACTCAAAGTCAAAGAAGGCAGATGCAGCCGTAGCTACAAAGAGCATATGAAAGAGAGTATGATCAGCTGGTGAAGCCTTTTAAAATGGCGGTTGGTACAAATATATTTTCATTTTTCTACCTTGAAGCTGGATTCCCCTTTAGAATACACACAAATGAACCACTGGGCCAGGCATAATGAGTACAGGTACCATTGCACTGAGAAAAAAAAAAGTCAAGGGCTATCAAATGTTTTATGAAAACCTTTGGTCTTGTTTCACGATTGCTTCTGAAAGAGAGGAAGAGCAGGGCCTGAGGACTAGACCTGTAGTGACTCAGAAGGAAGAATGACACCTCTTGAAAGACAAATACAAAACTTCTCCAAGTTTTCAAGGGTGTTGCTTAGGTTTTGTAGGCGATACCGTTTCTCATTTATTTTCATTAGCCAAAGCCAGGAAATTCTTACTTCCTGCAACAAAGACTTATCAAGTGATTCTTCACTTCAAACCCTACTATTGGCTAAAATGTACCCATCCCAACTTGTTAAACTAGTTTATTCTAAATCCTTAAGCATTCTTTCTTTAGTTAGCTTACAAGTCTGAAAGAATGCCCAGGATGCTACTCATTTGACAAGAAATCTTAAGAAACACGGAGGTGGAGAAGTTTGTGTTCTCAGCAGAGTATGATGTATCAGTAAGTTTAACTTTATTTCATGTTTGACAGATTTGTTTCAGGTTGTGGTTTCTACTTCTGAAAATTATCGCGAACTGGAAATTGAATAGGTTTTTCTTTTCCTTGGCTGTTGTTGAAGACAATACGGTCGTGTTAGTGTTTTTTATTTCAGGAAACCATGCTAACAATTTCATATTTAGGATCTGAAAGGTTTAACAAGTTGGATTTTTATTGGAAATTTTAATGTGAAAATGAGATAGTCACAGAGACAGGAAGGAAAAACAGAGTCTGGGGTAACATTGTGTAAATTTGTATGAGTGAAAGGTTGGGGCAATTCTTGCATGTATCCAGATTCTAGAATATCTAATGCTGTTTGTGATCTTTCCAAATCATGCATTCAGTTGACACATTGAAGATACGGGAAATATACAAGTTGTAGAGCAAGTATTGTATTTTACCCCCATTCTGAAATTGATCAACATCATTGAAACTCAAAAAAAAAAAAAGAAACAATGTCCTTTGAGACTTTTTTTTGCTTTTTAAAATAAAAAGTTAAAGAACAATATAAGAATAATGTATACACAAGAATATAAAATAAGAGCAAAAAAATAATCCTAATATTTTTGTATTTAATAGATTTGAAAGGAAGTCTATGGAAAATAAATCTTAGACGTTTTTTAGTTCCCACTCCTCTGTCTAATCCATTCGGCATTTTTCTATATTTTTAACATTAATTATTTATTTGCAAATATGAGTCAATTAGTACAAATTACTCAAAATAATGAGGGAATTACAAATCTCTTTCCTAATACTGTTTTTCTAGAGTTGCACTATTTCCTTTGTTGGTAATAATTGAATATTGTGTATAAAACTCAATTAAGCACACATGGACTTCTGGATCACAGTCTCCCAACAGATTTAATTCTCAATAGTCATTCAAAATGTTCATCTTTCTGCCTGCTCCCCATAGAGCTACACATTAATAACTTTAGGTTGTTAAAAGACAACATGAAATGAACAAAAACAACTTTTCACACTTAATTGATCTTATTTCTAGAACTGGCACACATTAGGATTCACTTTTTAAATGGAATGTAATAGAAGTGGGACGATGATCATTATTAATATTATTTTTATTTTTACTTAAAATTGTCTCCATTCTGTAGGGGGAAAAGTGGTGACTCCATATGATAAAGATAATCCAATTAATTAATTAATTATTATTATTATTATTTTTTTTTTTGCTCTTCAATATGCTATTCAATTAATAGTCCTCAATTTATTCAAGAATTACTATGTACTAGTCACCATTTGGGACATCAGAGGCATAGGGATGAGTATACACACAGTTTTAATTGCTTCTTTTAAGGGTTATGTAAATGTCAATTGTGTATTAGGGCTGGTTAAAGAAACCTACCATAAAGAAATGAAAGTGACATAAAGGGATAGAGACAGGAACAACAAGCTGAAGTAAAAATCTAGGAAAAGCAGAAGACCTACCTCTGATCAATTGACCAGGAAACCATTTAGACCTCTCCATTCCTATTATTTTATATTCTTAAGATTTTCAAAAATTTCCCCTCCAAGTCCAAAATCCTTACAAATTCTATTGCCCCTATCCATATTCAGATAAATGATTATATCTACTGTATAGATTTTTGCCATATTAGTTTTGGTTTTTCTTAGTTTTGTGGCTCCCAGAAGTAATAAGGGGTGCAGGTGTTTGGATGGGTGGGGGAGGTATTGAAAAACTATCTCTGTTCTTCCCTTTGGAAATCCATGCCTCAGTGTAGTTAAATCTGAGAAGACTTTCTCCATTTGAAATATACAGGTAAATGTTTATTAGTTTTTGTCACCTGTGGGTAATGTGAAGAAAATATACCTATTCTTTGTTGTACATGTTAGCACCTAGTAGAATTCTTGGCATGTAATATGTTAATTGAGCTTTTTGATTGTTCTTCAAATTTATATGGGACTAACAACTTATCAGGTTTGGTTATTTGGAACTTCTCCATTTGACTTAGCTGGATTTCATATCACTTTCAAAGACTCTTTCACACAGAAAATTTTGTTTACTTTTCTAGTAAGCCACTCTGTATTTAGATATAGTGGTATAAACAGGTGTAAATAGATTTATAATTTTTAGTCCTTATTTTCTTTCCTAAAACTGAGTAACTATGAAATAGATTCCTTGGATTATCACATTCCTACAATGAGTTTCTGAATAATTTTACATTTCTCTTTGCCTCACACAGACATATGAGTCTCTTTTCTTTTTTTAAATTAAGACATAATTAACATACAATATTACATTAGTTTCAGGTGTATAACATAATGATTTGATATTTGTCTATATTGTGAAATGATCACAATAAGTCTAGTAAACATCCATCACCATACAGTTACAATTTTTTTTCTTGTGATAAGAACTTTTAAGATCTACTCTCTTAGCACCTTCCAAATAGGCAATATAGTCTCCTTGCTATACATTACATCTCCATGACTTATTTATTTTATAACTGGAAGTTTGACCACTTTTGACCACCTTCATTCATTTCTGTTGCCCTCCCTTACTGCCTCTGGCAACCACCTAGAGTCTCTTTTCATGTAGTAACACCCACCAATGGATTTTAAGTTCTTTCCCACATTGATTGTAAAAATCAAGTTTGGGTTTTATAACAATAGGCATAAAAAGACTCTGTCAAGGTTTGTTGTTGTTTTTTAAATATTTTTCAGAGACACAGACAGATATACAGACAGACAGAGTGTAAGCAGGGGAGGAGCAGAGAGAGAGGGAGACACAGAATCCGAAGCAGGCTCCAGGCTCTGAGCTGTCAGCACAGAGCCCAATGCAGGGCTCAAATTTACAAACTGCGAGATCATGACCTGAGCTGAAGTCTGATGCTTAACCAATTGAGCCACCCAGGCTCCCCTCAGGTGATTTTTAATTTGGAAACCAAGCTTGTCATTTAAACAACATATTTCCCTTATCTTCTGTAATTTCCCTCATCTTTTGGGCTCTAGGAATTCAGGACTGTCAATGTAGGGCTAGAAC